>NC_058084.1:371962496-373162496 GCF_014858855.1 Bufo gargarizans | reverse complement strand
GCGCTTCCGGCGTTCACATCCTGCCGCTGCTCGCCTGTCTGCGCTACAGCGTAACTTCGGCCTTCCCGCTCACCGCCTCATATGCGACGTGCCCACCAGGTGGAACTCCACCTTGCACATGCTGGACAGACTGTGCGAGCAGCAGCAGGCCATAGTGGAGTTTCAGCTGCAGCACGCACGGGTCAGTCGCACTACAGAACAGCACCACTTCACCACCAATGACTGGGCCTCCATGCGAGACCTGTGTGCCCTGTTGCGCTGTTTCGAGTACTCCACCAACATGGCCAGTGGCGATGACACCGTTATCAGCGTTACAATACCACTTCTATGTCTCCTTGAGAAAACACTTAGGGCGATGATGGAACAGGAGGTGGCCCAGGAGGAGGAGGAGGAGGATGAGGAAGAGGGGTCATTTTTAGCACTTTCAGGCCAGTCTCTTCGAAGTGACTCAGAGGGAGGTTTTTTGCAACAGCAGAGGCCAGGTACAAATGTGGCCAGCCAGGGCCCACTACTGGAGGACGAGGAGGACGAGGATGAGGAGGAGGTGGAGGAGGATGAGGATGAAGCATGGTCACAGCGGGGTGGCACCCAACGCAGCTCGGGTCCATCACTGGTGCGTGGCTGGGGGGAAAGGCAGGACGATGACGATACGCCTCCCACAGAGGACAGCTTGTCCTTACCCCTGGGCAGCCTGGCACACATGAGCGACTACATGCTGCAGTGCCTGCGCAACGACAGCAGAGTTGCCCACATTTTAACCTGTGCGGACTACTGGGTTGCCACCCTGCTGGATCCACGCTACAAAGACAATGTGCCCACCTTACTTCCTGCACTGGAGCGTGATAGGAAGATGCGCGAGTACAAGCGCACGTTGGTAGACGCGCTACTGAGAGCATTCCCAAATGTCACAGGGGAACAAGTGGAAGCCCAAGGCCAAGGCAGAGGAGGAGCAAGAGGTCGCCAAGGCAGCTGTGTCACGGCCAGCTCCTCTGAGGGCAGGGTTAGCATGGCAGAGATGTGGAAAACTTTTGTCAACACGCCACAGCTAACTGCACCACCACCTGATACGCAACGTGTTAGCAGGAGGCAACATTTCACTAACATGGTGGAACAGTACGTGTGCACACCCCTCCACGTACTGACTGATGGTTCGGCCCCATTCAACTTCTGGGTCTCTAAATTGTCCACGTGGCCAGAGCTAGCCTTTTATGCCTTGGAGGTGCTGGCCTGCCCGGCAGCCAGCGTTTTGTCTGAACGTGTATTCAGCACGGCAGGGGGCGTCATTACAGACAAACGCAGCCGCCTGTCTACAGCCAATGTGGACAAGCTGACGTTCATAAAAATGAACCAGGCATGGATCCCACAGGACCTGTCCGTCCCTTGTCCAGATTAGACATTAACTACCTCCCCATAACCATATATTATTGGACTCCAGGGCACTTCCTCATTCAATCCTATTTTTATTTTCATTTTACCATTATATTGCGATGCTACCCAAAGTTGAATGAACCTCTCCTCTGCCTGTGTGCTAGGCCTAAATATATGCCAATGGACTGTTGCAGTGGTGGCTGACATGAAGCCTGATTCTCTGCTATGACATGCAGACTAATTCTCTGCTGACATGAAGCCAGATTGTCTGTTACGGGACCTCTCTCCTCTGCCTGGGTGCTGGGCCTAAATTTATGACAATGGACTGTTGCAGTGGTGGCTGACGTGAAGCCTGATTCTCTGCTATGACATGCAGACTGATTCTCTGCTGACATGAAGCCAGATCCTCTGTTACGGGACCTCTCTCCTCTGCCTGGGTGCTGGGCCTAAATTTATGACAATGGACTGTTGCAGTGCTGGCTGACGTGAAGCCTGATTCTCTGCTATGACATGCAGACTGATTCTCTGCTGACATGAAGCCAGATCCTCTGTTACGGGACCTCTCTCCTCTGCCTGGGTGCTGGGCCTGAATATATGCCAATGGACTGTTGCAGTGGTGGGTGACGTGAAGCCTCATTCTCTGCTATGACATGCAGACTAATTCTCTGCTGACATGAAGCCAGATTGTCTGTTACGGGACCTCTCTCCTCTGCCTGTGTGTGTGCTGGGCCTAAATATATGCCAATGGACTGTTGCAGTGGTGGCTGACGTGAAGCCTCATTCTCTGCTATGACATGCAGACTGATTCTCTGCTGACATGAAGCCAGATCCTCTGTTACGGGACCTCTCTCCTCTGCCTGGGTGCTGGGCCTAAATTTATGACAATGGACTGTTGCAGTGGTGGCTGACGTGAAGCCTGATTCTCTGCTATGACATGCAGACTGATTCTCTGCTGTCATGAAGCCAGATTGTCTGTTACGGGACCTTTCTCCTCTACCTGGGTTCTGGGCCTAAATTTATGAAAATTGACTCTTACAGTGGTGGGTGACGTGAAGCCTGATTCTCTGCTATGATATGAAGACTGATTCTCTGCTGACATGAAGCCAGATTGTCTGTTACGGGACCTTTCTCCTCTGCCTGGGTTCTGGGCCTAAATTTATGAAAATTGACTCTTACAGTGGTGGGTGACGTGAAGCCTGATTCTCTGCTATGATATGAAGACTGATTCTCTGCTGACATGAAGCCAGATTGTCTGTTACGGGACCTTTCTCCTCTGCCTGGGTTCTGGGCCTAAATTTATGAAAATTGACTCTTACAGTGGTGGGTGACGTGAAGCCTGATTCTCTGCTATGATATGAAGACTGATTCTCTGCTGACATGAAGCCAGATTGTCTGTTACGGGACCTTTCTCCTCTGCCTGGGTTCTGGGCCTAAATTTATGAAAATTGACTCTTACAGTGGTGGGTGACGTGAAGCCTGATTCTCTGCTATGATATGAAGACTGATTCTCTGCTGACATGAAGCCAGATTGTCTGTTACGGGACCTTTCTCCTCTGCCTGGGTTCTGGGCCTAAATTTATGAAAATTGACTCTTACAGTGGTGGGTGACGTGAAGCCTGATTCTCTGCTATGATATGAAGACTGATTCTCTGCTGACATGAAGCCAGATTCTCTGTTACGGGACCTCTCTCCTCTGCCTGGGTGCTGGGCCTAAATTTATGACAATGGACTGTTGCAGTGGTGGCTGACGTGAAGCCTGATTCTCTGCTATGACATGCAGACTGATTCTCTGCTGACATGAAGCCAGATTCTCTGTTACGGGACCTCTCTCCTCTGCCTGTGTGTGTGCTGGGCCTAAATATATGCCAATGGACTGTTGCAGTGGTGGCTGACGTGAAGCCTCATTCTCTGCTATGACATGCAGACTAATTCTCTGCTGACATGAAGACAGATTCTCTGTTACGGGACCTCTCTCCTCTGCCTGGGTGCCGGGGCCTAAATATCTGAGAATGGACTGTTCCAGTGGTGGGTGACGGGAAGCCAGATTCTCTGCTATGGAACCTCTCTCCAATTGATTTTGGTTAATTTTTATTTATTTAATTTTTATTTTAATTCATTTCCCTATCCACATTTGTTTGCAGGGGATTTACCTACATGTTGCTGCCTTTTGCAGCCCTCTAGCTCTTTCCTGGGCTGTTTTACAGCCTTTTTAGTGCCGAAAAGTTCGGGTCCCCATTGACTTCAATGGGGTTCGGGTTCGGGACGAAGTTCGGATCGGGTTCGGATCCCGAACCCGAACATTTCCGGGATGTTCGGCCGAACTTCTCGAACCCGAACATCCAGGTGTTCGCTCAACTCTAGTGAGGAGTACTGAAGGTGTTAACTCTGCAGCTGAGGATGAAGGGCAGGCTAATCCACAGCTTTGATCTCCTCAGCACTAGAGAAGGAGAATTACAAGTAGCTCAGTTCTTATCAACTGTGTGCTTACACGGTGACAGTTTTACTGCAGGACAAAATTGTTTGTCCTAGTGCATTAAGTACCTGCAAGTTAGGACGAGCATTCTCGTCCAAGGTCCTGAACGTGTTAATATATAAAGATTTTATATTCTGTTGCCAAAAAAACACTTTTTTGGCAATATACAACATCTGGATTAGACAGTGTGCAATTTAAGCTAGAAATATAGTCATCATTTTGTGGGTTTTTAAAAACACACTTTAGTTGAGGCCTAGTGTGGGTCAGGCCGTGTGAGATACACCCGGTATATACAGGGATTATGTTCTTCTATTAATAAAACAGCCTTTTTGGTGCAAAATACACCATTTGTCTGGCCTTGCAGCATCAGCACATGTGAAATTCCAGAGTTATATACTGCTGTCAAATTCAGTTATAAAACAAACACCCGTTTTGGCAAAAAAATATAAAAAATTGTTGGCAGCCTTTGCTGCAGATGTCATTGTGAGATACAGCCTTTACATGCTGTCTTTCTATTCAGTTATTTGAAATAAAGCCATTTTGGGCATAATTCTTTGATAGCGTCCTATTGTGGATCAGGGCATGTGAAATACACCCTTTAAATACAGGGCTACTATTCTGGTATTTGAAATACAGCCATTTTTGGCAAACAAATTTAATTGCGGCCTAGTGTGGATCAGGGCATGTGAGATACACCTGTATATACAGGGGTTCTATTCAGGTATTTGAAATACAGCCACTTTGGGCAAACAAAATTAAAAGAATGCCTAGTCTGGTTCAGGGAGTGTGAGATACACCCGTTATATAAAGGGCTTATATTCTTCTATTAATAAAACACCCTTTTTGGGGAAAATACACAATTTTTCAGGCCATGCAGCATCTTGATGTTCAAAATTCCAGGGTTATATACTGCTGCCATATTCAGTTATTAAACAAACACCCGCTTGGACAAAAAAAAGTTTATTTAGGAAGCCTTTCCTGCATATATCATTGTGAGATACACCCTTTATATATTTTGGTTATATTCAGATATTTGAAATACCGCCATTTGGTACACAAATCTTTAATGGAAGCATAGTCTGGTTCAGGGCATGTGAGATACACCCTTTAAATACAGGGCTTCTATTCAGGTATTTGAAATACAGCCATTTTGGGCAAAAATAAATAAATTAAGGCCTAGTGTAGGTCAGGCCATGTGAGATACACCCTGTATATACAGTGCTTATATTCTTAAATTAATAAAACACCCTTTTTGGGGCAAAATACACCATTTTTCAGGCCTTACAGCATCAAGATGTTTGAAATTCCAGGGTTATATACTGCTGCTATAGTCAGTTATTAAACTAACACCTGTTTGGGCAAAAAAAGTTTATTTTGGAAGCCTTTTCTGCATATATCATTGTGAGATACACCCTTTATATATTTAGGTTATATCCAGATATTTGAAATACTGCAATTTAGTGCACAAATCTTTAATTGAGGCCTAGTCTGGTTCAGGCCATGTGAGATACACCCTTTAAATACAGGGGTTTGATTCAGGTATTTGAAATACAGCCATTTTGGGCAAACAAATTAAATTGCGGCCTAGTTTGGTTCAGGCCGTGTGAGATACACCCTTTAAATACAGGGGTTTGATTCAGGTATTTGAAATACAGCCATTTTGGGCAAACAAATTTAATTGAGGCCTAGTCTGGTTAAGGGCGTGTGAGATACACCCTGTACATACTGTCGTTCTATTCTACTATTAATTAAACACCTATTTAGGGCAAGATCCTAAATTCGAGAAATATGAGGAGAGTGTCAAATAAGGGACGTGGCCCAGGTCGTGGTGCTGCTGGTGGAGCTCCTGTTGCAGGGAGAGGACGTGGTCGATCTGTGCCAGCTACACGCACAAGTAAAAACCCTTCCTCAGGTGCGAGTAGGCGACATAACCTGCAGCGGTATTTGGTCGGGCCTAATGCGCTCTACGAATGGGGAGGCCTGAACAAGTACAGGCGATAGTAAAATGGGTTTCAGACAGTGGATCCAGTTCCTTCACATTTTCTCCCACCCAGTCTCCTGCTGAAAGACCACAGTCGGCACCTGCAGCTGATGTCCATCAGTCTTTCACCTCACCTCCTTGCAAATCAGCCAAGCAGTCTGAGCCCCAAGTCATGCAGCAGTCTCTTCTGCTTTTTGATGACTCTGTTAGCAGGGTTTACCAGTGCCATCCACCTAGCCCTGCCCCATAAGTGGAAGAGATTGAGTGCACGGATGCCCAACCACTTATCTTTCAAGATGAGAACATGGGAGGACCATCGCAGCACCTCTCGGATGATGATAAAACACAGGTGCCAACTGGGGCTTTTGAAAGTGTGCAGACTGACAAGGAAGGCAGGGGTGAAGACTGGGTGGAAGATGATGTGGAGGACGATGTAGTTCTCGACCCCACATGGAATCAAGGTCATGCAAGTAACCTATGTAGTTCGGAGGAAGAGGCGTTGGTAGCACAGAGCCACCAGCACAGCAGAAAAGGGAGCAGGGTGCAAAAGCGCAGCGGCCATCCTCTAGACAGTACCCCTGCTACTGCCCACCAAAGCCAGCTCCAATGAGTTCCCTTGCGTGGCAGTTCTTCAGACAATGTGCTGATGACAAGACACAAGTGGTTTGCACGCTGTGCAATCAGAGACTGATGCGAGGCATAAACGTTCTCAACCTGAGCACAACCTGCATGACCAGGCATTTAAGTGCTAAGCACGACCTGCAGTGGAGTAGACACCTCAAAAACCAAGAAAGGTCTCTGGCTCCTCCTGCTTCCTCTTCTGCTGCAGTCTCTGCCTATTCATCCAACTCTGGAGTGACAATGCCACCTGCCACCCCGCAAACAGGGGATCTTCCAGCAACACCACCACCTGGGTCTCCAAGCATCTCCACAATGTCCCAACCAAGCGTTCAGCTCTCCACCTCCAAAACCCTGGAGAGGAACAGGAAGTACCCCCTACCCACCCGCGATCACTAGCCTTGAATGCCAGCATTTCAAAATTACCGTCCTTTGAAATGCTGTCATTTCGTCTGGTGGAGACGGATCGTTTTAAAGGCCTTATGGCGGTGGCTGTCCCACAGTACGTCGTGCCCACCGCCACTACTTTTTAAGGTAAGCCATCCCATCCCTGCACAACCAAGTAAGGGACAAAATCAGGTGTGCACTGCGCAACGCCATCTGTGGCAAGGTGCACCTCACTACGGATATATCTCCATAATAACACACTGGGTAAATACAGTGGCAAATGGGCCTGAGGCAGAAAGCAGTTTGGCGCATGTCCTTCCACCACCGAGGATTGCAGGGCACTTCAGTTTGCCTCCTGTTGCTTCCTCCTTTAACTCCGCTTCCTCATCCTCTACCATCTCCTTATCCGGTCAGCGTAACACCTTCACCACCAACTTCAGCACAGCCAGGGATAAACGACATCAGGCTGTTTTAAAACTTATTTGTTTGGGGGACAAACCACACACCGCGCAGGAGCTGTGGATGGGCCTTGAACAACAGGCCGATGAGTGGTTTGTGCCAATCAGCCTCAATCCCGGCCTGGTGGTGTGCGATAATGGGCGAAATCTCGTAGCAGCTCTGGGACTAGCCGGTTTGATGCACATCCATTGCCTGGCACATTTGCTGAATTTGTGGCGCAGAGATTCCTTAAAAATTACCCCGATATGTCAGAGCTTCTGCATAAAGTGCGGGTCGTCTGTGCGCACTTTTGGTGTTCTCACCCTGCTGCTGCTCGCCTGTTAGTGCTCCAGCGTAACTTCGGCCTTCCCGCTCACCGCCTCATATGTGACGTGCCCACAAGGTGGAACTCTACCTTGCACATGCTGGCCAAACTGTGCGAGCAGCAGCAGGCGATAGTGGAGCTTCAGCTGCAGCACGCACGGGTGAGTCGCTCAGCGGAACTGCACCACTTCACCACCAATGACTGGGCCTCCATGCGAGACCTGTGTTCCTTGTTGCACTGTTTTGAGTACTCCACCAACATGGCCAGTGCCGATAACGCCATTCTCAGCATTACTAACCCACTTCTATGCCTCCTTGAAAAAATGCACAGTAAGAGAAGGAGGAGGAAGAGGGATCATTTCGTAGGGTTTCCGGACAGATATTCCCAAGTGGCTCCGAGGGCACACACAAACGCCAGGTACACAATTGTCCAGCCAGGGCACAGTTCTGGAGGATGAAGAGGTGGAGGATGAGGAGATGGAGGAGAAGGAACCATGTTCACAGCAGGGTGGCACCCAGACTAGCTCATAGCCATTACTGGTGCGTGGCTGGGGGGATACAGAAGACACAGACGATACACCTCTCACAGATGACAGCTTTTCGTTGCCTCTGGGCAGCCTGGCACACATGAACGATTACATGCTGCAGTGTCTCCGCAACGACCGCCAAGTTGCCCACATTCTAACTTGTGCTAATTATTGGGTGGCCACACTGTTGGATCACCGTTACAAGGAAAACGTACCGTCCTTAATTCCGTCACTGGAGCATCATCGTAAAATGCGCGAGTACAAGCGCACGCTGGTAGACGTGCTGCTGGTGGCATTCCCACCTGACAGCGGGGGCACAGTGAAAGCACAATGCGAAGGCAGAGGAAGAGGTTGCCAACGCAGCTGGGGCACTGCCAGCACCTCAGAAGGCAGGGTTAGTATGGCCGAAATGTGGAAAAGCTTTGTCAGCATGCCACAACAACCAGCACCACCAGCTGATATGGAACGTCTTAGCAGGAGGCAGCATTTCACCAACATGGTGGAGCAGTATGTGTGCACACGCCTACACGTACTGAATGACGGGTCTGCCCCCTTTAACTTCTGGGTCTCCAAATTGGGCACATAGCCTGAGCTTGCCCTTTACGCCTTGGAGGTGCTGGCCTGCCCTGCAGCCAGTGTATTATCTGAAAGTGTGTTTAGCACGGCAGAGGGCGTCATTACAGACAAGCGCAGCCACCTGTCCACAGCCAATGTGGACAAGCTCACGTTCATTAAATTGAACCAGGCATGGATCCCTCAGGACTTGTCCTTACCTTACCAGAATAGACATATCAGTCTACCGGTACTAACCAGCCATTGTTATACTGCAGCGCAATTGCTCATTCTTGTATTTTGGATATTTCACACTCTTTTAGAGTGTACCCTAATTTAAAAATATATATATTAAAACCAAAAACCTGTGTTGGCTATCTCGTCCTCCTCCACCGCCGCTTCTATCTACACCGCTACGTCCACCGCCTCCTCAAACTCCTACTCCATATGGAACTCCCCCTCATAAGTCAAATTTCTTTATTTTATTTGTACGTATTTTATTTTATATTATTTCACTACTTTGTCAGTTACATTTTCTGGTGAAATTCAGCAATTTTTTGGTGTATAGTACTACTGCTATACCTAGTAGGCTGGTTTAAAAAAAAAATATTGTCGTTTACATTTTTGGGTGAAATTCACCAATTTTTGGGTGTATTGTACCACTTGTATACCTAGTAGTCCAGTTTTTTTTATTTTATTTAAAAGAGCTTTATTAAATGTAAATATGCAGACATTTAAAAGAAAAAATAATCTTACCTATTCAACAATTGTAACTTGTGCAGAGAAGGTACTTGCAATAGTACCACTGCTATACCAAGTAGAAAGGTTTAAAAAAAAATAAAAATTGGCATTTACATTTTCGGATGAAATTCACAATTTTTGGGTGTATAGTACTACTGCTATACCTAGTAGGCTGGTTTAAAAAAAAAAAATATTGTCGTTTACATTTTTGGGTGAAATTCACCAATTTTTGGGTGTATTGTACCACTTGTATACCTAGTAGTCCAGTTTTTTTTATTTTATTTAAAAGAGCTTTATTAAATGTAAATATGCAGACATTTAAAAGAAAAAATAATCTTACCTATTCAACAATTGTAACTTGTGCAGAGAAGGTACTTGCAATGAAAATGTACATAGAAATACATCAATCAAAATATGTCAGAAATGAGGACAATGCATAGTAGCCGGTCTTATATTAGCAGTCAACCTTCAATATTTAGTAGCAATCAAAGCCATATATTGTATACTAAGGTGTGATGTTTGACTAGTGAAGCCTGGGGTCACTCATTGACAGTGATATTTCTGTGGATTATCCACTTTCTCCATCTGGATCTGAAGGCCAGTGGGTTACGTGATTCTGCTGCCGCTATCTCCTCGAACCTATAAATCGAGTCTACCCTCCCTGTCCACTGGTCTATTGTGGGGAGTGCCGCTGATAGCTAGAAGCGTGGAATAAGGTGGCGCACTGCAGTAAGCAGAACATGGAATAGGGAAGGGACACTATGAGCCAAATCTGAAGGTGGAAGGTTCAGAAGAGCTAATTGAGGGGTTGGAGGAATATTGGTCTTGCAAACTTTATTGCATTTCATAAATATTTCTTCCCACCACAGGAGCAGAGTCGGGCATGACCACCAAGTATGTAAGAAAGTACCCCTCTCTTCTCTACATCTCCAGCATCTATCTAGGTCAGAGCTATCGTATCTAGATGTAATGTCCGGGGTTTTGCACCATCTCGTAAGGATTTTATATCCATTCTCTTGAATAAGTACACAGCTTGATGATTTGTGTGGAGAGATAAAAAGCTTTGATAGATCTTGGGAAGATAAAGAAATATTCAAGTCTCTTTCCCATAGGCCTATGAAAGCAGGCTTTGGCATCATGATAGGAGCAGTAGGTTTTTTGTATATGTGTGAGACAGTTTTTTTTGGGGGCGGATTGATTGCAACCCTCGAACCATGAAATAGGCCTGAGGAGGGCCCGGAGAGGGATATTCTTTGCAATATAGGAATGGAGGAAGGAAATTAGGGAGGGGAAAGCGTTCGGTAGAGAGAGTAAAATGGCAAATTCTCCTTTATTCATCAGTACACCGTCTTCGTAAAAAAATGACAAGATTGGAACTTGGGACATGATTAATTGAGGGGGGAGGCTTTGTTGTAGTTCTACTGGAGCTCTGTTTATCAGATCCCTTACCTGAATTAGCGGGGATGGGAATGGGAAACCTCAGTCAGAGTTTTGAAACCATTTCCAGACTTCAAGTGTAGCTTTAATCCCAGGTTTGGGTTTGGAGAGGAGGTTTATATGGTTTGAGTCTACAATCAAGAGTGACCTGAATGAAAAGTGAAATATTGAAGATTCCATCTCGACCCAGGATTTGAATGCTGCATTACGAAACCAGTCTAGTGCTCTGGCCAGGTAAATGGCCTTATTGTAAAGTTGTGGGCTTGGCAGACCGATGCCTCCCATATCTCTAGGCCTTTGGAGCGTTGAGGTTGCTAATCTAGGACTTTTCTGTTTCCATATATATCTATGGATGTGTTTTGTTAAAGCAGTGAAGAAACTTTTTGGTATTGGAATAGGGAGTACTTGTTGTAGGTAATTGAGTTTGGGAATGACCTTGGAGGTGATTAAGTTCTTCCTGCCAAACCATGAGAGAGTCTGGAGATCAATTTGGGTCATTTGTTCTGTTACCATTTGCAGGAGAGGGGTGTAGTTAAATCTGAAGAGATCATAGGGATCTGGACCTATTTTAATCCCCAGGTATGTGATATGTGGGGAGTCCCAGTTAAAGGGAGATGTGGTTTTTAGGGAATTTGTTACAGATCGACAGAGGCCCACGCCCATGACCTGGCATTTATTCATATGTATCTTAAAATTGGATATTGGGCTGAATTTTTCTAGTAAATTGTAGATAACAGCTAAGGAAGACTGCGGATTCATAGTTAGAATCAGCAAGTCATCGGCAAAGGCGGTTGTTTTGTATTCTTGTTTTCCCAATTTAATTCCAACTATTTTAGGTTCTTGTCTGATGGCTTGGAGAAGTGGTTCCATAGTGATGACAAATAGTAGGGGAGATAGGGGACATCCCTATCTGGTTCCATTACGGATGCTGAAGGGAAGGGGGGGGATGAATATAATCATTTACCAGCACTGATGCAGAGGCATTTGTATACATGGCAAATGTGACAAATATGAATGGCATTGGAAGGTCAAAGCTTATCATCACATGGCGCATGAAATCCTAGTTGACCCTGTCATATGCCTTTTCTGCATCAGTGCTCAGCAATGCAAGAGGGATGGAATTCTTTTTAGCATGGAAAAGAGCATTAATAATTCTCGCTGAATTGTCTTTTCCCTCTCTACCCTTGATGAAACCCGTCTGATCTTTGTGTATCAGAGAGGGGAGGAAAGGAGAGAGACGGTTAGCAAGCATTTTGGCCAGTAATTTAACATCTAGGTTTAACAAGGAGATAGGGCGATAACTTGCACACTTAGCAAGGTCTTTCCCCTCCTTGGGCAATATGGTGATATGGGCTCTAGTCATATCTGGTGACAAAGCTGAACCTTGGTGGGCTAGGCTGCATAAAGGTATGAGGTGGGGGATTAGGGATTTGCTAAAGGTGCAGTAATATGGGTCCGGAGGTCTAGCAGGGCCTGGGGCTTTGCTGTTTGGAAGTCTGCAAATATTTTTTTCAAGTTCATCATAGCTAAATGGTGCGCTGTGGGATAAGTTAAGGAAGGAATTAATCTGGTCTAAGATGATTATATTGGCCTCCTCAAGGGGGAGTTGGGGGATGTTGTATAGTGTCTGGTAATATTTTTTAAATTTGGTAGCAATCTCCATGGATGTTATGGCTGAACCACCTTCTTGTTTATGTATTCTAGTAATGTATTTTTGGGCCTTCCTCTTTTTTTTATAAAACTCATCATCAGTTTGGAGGCTTTATTGCCATGAGCAAAGTATTTGAATTGGGAGTGTAGAAAGTATTTGGCCGTTTTGAGGTTGAGATTTTTTACAAATAATTTTTAGTTCAGATCTGAGATCATTAAGTTGGGAAAGCTCTGATTCTAATAAGGATTTTTTGTGAAGGCCCTCAACCCTTTAAATTTCTGAATCTTCCTTCCATCCATCCAAGATTTCCATCTTCCATCCATTCTTTTCTTTTTTAAGTGTGTACCTAGTTTAATAAACTGGCCTCTGATAAATGCTTTGTGGGCATCCCACACCACATGGGGAAATTTTTCGGGAATGGCATTCAGAAGGAAATATCCATGCAGAAGGTTTTGTACTTGGGCTTTAAGATCTGGAATGGTGATTAATTGTTCATTCAATCTCCAATTGAATGTTTTGGGGGCATGGATGGGGGAGTTAAGGGATAGGTGAATTGGGGCGTGGTCTGATAGGTGAACGGACCCTATTTCTGTCACGGCGGACAGGAACTCAAATACACAGACAACCAAATACACAAGTGTCTAGGCTAGATGCTGGGGACAGGTCACCTCCTAGCACAGTGATGGTGAACCTATTAGAGACCGGGTGCCCAAACTGCAGCCCAAAACCCACTTGTTTATCGCAAAGTGCCAGCACGGCAATTTATCCTGAATACTACAGTCCAGTATAGTATATTTTTCATGTACTTTATCATTTAAGTATAATGACCTGCCTACATTCAATGTGCTGTCCGTGCTGTTCATAGTGTGCCCAGCGCTGATGAATGGCTGGTAAAGTCCAGAGTATATTGGTACACCATAGACTTTTTCGAGGGTGCGGGTGCCCACAAAGAGAGCTCTAAGTGCCGCCTCTGGCACCCGTGCCATAGGTTCGCCATCACTGTCCTAGCACATCCCTGACTTCTCTCCCTATGCTGCTAAGCCCACATTCAGACCTTGATGGTAGGAATGAAGTGTCCTCGTGCCTGGACTGCATACACCCTAGAATCCCTGAGATGGTGAAAGGGGAGAAGGGGCAGAAGACACACAAATAGCCTAGACCGCAAACAACACAAAAAGAAATCAAACTTATCTGAGCTGGAACAGACTGAAATCTATAACCCGCATGGCCCTCTGGGATTGAAGGCAATTTAAGCCAATGACCCCACCCAGAGCACCTGAAGGAAGGCGGATCCAGCATGATTCCAAAACAAACTACTGCTGCTAATCTTACAGACCTCCGGACACCGTCTGAGCAAGGCATGACAATTTCAGCTTTAGCGCAGAGCTGAAGGTGTTCTCTGGATACAAATAAATAATCAATTTTAAAACATGACAGGAGGCTTCCTATTTTGCATAAACTCTCTTTACTAACTCCACAGCAGTAAAGAAAAATGTAAAGAATAACAAGTAGATCACTGCGCCACATAGTATATAAGGGTCATGCTGCCTGTGCACTTCCTCTTTCTTTACTGCTCCATCACAGACAGGTCAGACTTTTTGCTCCCCTGGAACTATATTACTTCTTGTACATTTATTCTTACTATATTGTATTATTATCATTTACCTCGGGTTCCTCAGGTCCCCCTCTAGCCTGGAGTGCCTCCTGGCTTCCTCCTTTTAGCGCCATTTCGTGGCCGTTTTTTCCCGCCATTTTCGCGGCCGTTTTCCCGCCATTTTCACTGCCGTTTTCCCGCCATTTTCACTGCCGTTTTTCGTGCCAGCCCACTTCCAAATCACGGCTGGCCTCAAAAAATTTAGTCTCCGGCTTACAGCCATCTTAATTTTACCTCATACCATCTCACTGGGGATTCAGTGTGACTGTACTAATTAGCTGTTACTCCCTCATTACTGGTTTTCACCCCTGGGCCTATCTCAGACTACTATTCAGTTCTCTCTGTGCCTCATGTGGCTGGGTCAGTCAGGTCAGTGCTGCTGCCTGTTTATTATTGTGACCTGCATTTAAGGGTTTCAACCCTGTGCGAACCGGGGTGAGCCCCCACTATTAATACGCTGCTTATTGGGAGACTAGCTGTTGCAGTTCTCTCTAACTGGGTGAGCCCCAGTTTTTAAGGTCACTACTTTACCCTGCTGGGGTTTATACTGGGCTTTGTTCCCATACTATTAAAACTGACCATACGCCTGTTCTCAAGACCTGGGTGCCCGTTTATTACTGTACCTTTCAGTGACATACCAGCCGACCCTTATTATGGAGAATTCCCAGAATGTCCCTGTAGACTTCCAGGCTATGATTAACGCAGCTGTCGCTGCCTCTGTGGAGAAGGCACTCTCCAAGGCCCGAGCTTCGGCTCCTGACGTACCTAAAACTCGCAGGCGTCCACGGCACGAGTCGGAAGCCGACCTGTCCGACTATCAGACAGGGGATGAATCCCGTCCTACGAAACGCCATGACAAAGGCGAGGACTATACACCCAAACCACCCAAGGGTAAGACACCTGCCAAGCGTAAACCTGCCAAACTTCACACTCCGGCCCCGCGTCAGGAGTACTCTTCAGAAGAAGAACAGGACCCTACCCACTCCATGTCAGTGCTAGATGAGTGGCAAGCTGACGCTTCAGAGTCGGATTACGACGCATGGGGCTCGGACGAGAAGTCTGTTTCTGCTTTCATGCAGGAGACCCTCCTGGGTGCGGTCCAGGCAAGAGGTATCGAAGACACTGCTGACGCAGAACCTCCTCTTGACTCAGACACCATTATGGACCCCTCAGGTCAGGCGATGTTCGATCCTCGCAACATACGACACCCCAGATCGGGTGAATGGTCGCCTCCAGAACACCTTTCCAGGTTCATGCACCTGTGGCTCCGCAAACCTCTGGAGAAAGAGGTCCGCAACCGACTCAGGTCTGAATGCCCACGCCCTTTTCTGCCGGATAAGGTCGCTCAGACCCCAGAATTTGACAAAGTTATGACAACCTTTATGATGCGCAGTGGCAGAGACCCTCGACGGGGCTTAGAGAAAGGCCTATGGGGCGCCCAAGATAACCTACTGGATTCCGTAGGCCCCCTGGCTCGCATTATGTATCTGGCGGATGATGCCTACGCCAAAGCCGATTCCTTCTCCACCGAGGACTTCAGGGAATGGGCACATGACATTCGTGAGTGGGCACAACGTTGTTTTTGTTTCATCGGAAACGCCAATGTTACGCTCTCTTCGGAGAGACGAAAAGCAGCGTTATTCCGTATTAACGGTAAATTGGCAGACCTTGGCACAAAAGAGATTGGGCCCCAGGCGCAAGGAAAACTTTTTGGTGAACCATTCCTCAAGGAATTAAACAAACATGTCAACGTGTTCACCTCCCTTAATAAGGCGCAATCCTCAATGTGCAGTGTCTTCAGGAGCAACCCTACCAGAGGGGTTTTTGGAAGGGCTGGCCGGCAACGGGGCCGTGCCGCCAGCCGATTTTGGCCTTCAGGCCCCCGTACTCAACCAACACCATTTTATCCGACAAGGGACTATCAACAACGACCCTTTTCCAGAGGCTCGGATAGAGGCCGTGGAATCCGCGGACGCGGACGTTCCCGCTTTACTGCAGGTAAGGACCCATATTCCTCCGTTGTTACCATGTACCCGCATTGCGGGCCGTATTTCCCTTTCTTTCCACAATTGGGCATCCCTTTGCTCAGACGCATGGATTCTACAAACAGTGCAGGGATATATCATAGACCTAGTGGGAACCTCCTTTCAGGTTCAGCCCCCTCACCCCATCCACATGTCGTCTTTCGACCACAACCTCGTCAACGCGGAGCTACGCGAGCTTCGGGACAAAGGGGCTATTCAACCAGTCCACGAACAGGGAGGTTACTTCAGCAACATTTTCCTCGTGCGGAAGAAGTCGGGAGAATACCGCCCAGTTATCAATCTTCGCGCCCTCAACGCGTACGTGGTCTACCGCCACTTCAAGATGGAGGGCATCCACCTCCTGCGGGACCTTCTTCGGAGCAACGACTGGTTCGCCAGGCTCGATCTAAAAGATGCATACCTGTCAGTCCCGGTGCACCCGGACTGTCGAGCACTCCTACGTTTCCTCTGGCATGGTCGCCCTTGGCAATTCACTTGCCTCCCTTTCGGGCTCAGCTCAGCCCCATGGTGTTTCACCAAACTCCTAAAACCGGTGGTGGCCCACCTGAGGTCCAGCGGCATTCGATGCATCATCTACTTGGACGACCTCCTCCTGTTCTGCTCCGACAAACGCAGACTACGCCAACACACTCACCTGGCAGTATCCCTACTGGAATCTCTGGGCTTCGAGGTGAACCAACAGAAATCGGAGCTGACCCCTACCCAGACGATACAATTCCTCGGCTTCGAGATCGACTCGACGACGTGCACTCTGAGGCTACCAACCTCAAAGATCGCAACCATTCGCAAGGAGATTCGCAGAGTTCTCCGACTCGATTCCATCCCTCTACGCAACCTGGCCAGGATTGTAGGTCTCCTCTCAGCTTCCATTCAAGCCATATTTCCGGGTCCTCTCCACTACAGGGCCATGCAACGACTCAAGGCAAAATACCTTCGCCACAGACCTACCTACGATCAACCCGTCCCGGTGACGACAGAAGTTCGCGAAGAGCTGTCATGGTGGCTGGACAGCATGCAAGCCTGGAACGGCAAGGCCATTTTCGGAGACACTCCAGATTTCGTTTTAGAGTCAGACGCCAGCTTGTGGGGATGGGGTGCCACCAATGGAACCATCTCCACGGGAGGAGCATGGATGACGCAGGAGCTCTCCATGCACATCAATTGCCTCGAACTCCTAGCAGGATCCTTTGCGATTCGCAGCCTGGCTCGGGAGAGCTCCAATTGTTGCATCCTCCTTCGCATGGACAACATCTCTGCAGTCCAGTACATCAACCGCCTAGGAGGCGCTCGCTCACGCCTACTGTCGGATATCACGAGGGACATCTTCGACTACTGCCTCCCTCGCAACATCACGTTACAAGCGGAATACTTGCCGGGAGAAATCAACCTCACAGCCGACTGGTTCTCTCGCCACTGGAGAGACGTCAGCGACTGGAAGCTGAACACGAGAATCTTCAGGGCCCTGGCAGCCCGGAGGGGTCCCTTTCACCTGGATCTGTTCGCCTCTCGCAACAATCACCAGACCCCGGAGTTCTTCAGCTGGCTCCCGGACCCGGAGAGCAAGGCGACAGACGCATTTCTCCAACAATGGCCGGCGACAGGAGCCTACGCTTTTCCCCCATTCTCCATGATTGCGAGAACACTACACCAGATGCGGACACAGCAAATCAAACTGGTTCTCATAACACCCTTGTGGCAGAGTCAACCATGGTTCCCGGACCTCCTGGCCTCCTCCTACATGGATCCTCTCCTCCTTCCATCCTTCCAGAACCTGCTCACGGATCCCAAA
The DNA here is from genome assembly GCF_014858855.1 of Bufo gargarizans. Classification (NCBI taxonomy): domain Eukaryota; kingdom Metazoa; phylum Chordata; class Amphibia; order Anura; family Bufonidae; genus Bufo; species Bufo gargarizans. Next base: position 373,144,511 of record NC_058084.1, on the reverse strand, counting down.
GGATGTCTCCACCCGCTCATCCTGGAAGATCGACTACCCCTGGTGGCTTGGTCTCTTTCCGGGGTTCCTGGCGAGTCAGCGGACTATCGCAGACTGCTAGGGACCTCCTATGGGACTCATGGGCCCCGGGAACTAGACGCTGCTACCTTTCAGCTTGGGCCTCCTGGTCTACTTGGTGCATGGAACGGGACTCCGATCCATTTACGGCACCTGTTCCCATGATTCTCAATTTTCTTTCCTCCTTGTTTTCTTCTGGCCGCTCTTATCGCTCTATCAACGTCGTTCGCTCCGCGATTTCGGCAGCCCATACTCCCGTCGGGGACCTCCCGGTCGGCAAAGATCCTCTGGTCTGTCGCCTACTCCGCGGCATGCGGCTCCGCCGCCCCCCAGCCCCCAAATACCATCACCTATGGGACGTGGGACTGGTTCTCCGTTTTTTCAGGGATTGGCCTCCGAATGACCGCCTCTCCCTTCGCCAACTATCCGCTAAGTGCGCTTTTCTCCTTTGTCTTGTGTCTTTCCGACGGGTGTCGGACGTTCGGGCCTTCGATGTCGATGCCTTTGAGGTGACCCCTGAAGGGGTCACATTCCATATCTCTCGTCGCACTAAATCAGGTTCGACGTCGGTCTCTTATCCCTTTTTTCCAGACGACCCGCAAGCTCTGTGTTGTTTCCACCCTTCGCAGTTATGTTTCGGTTACCTCCTCACTCCGTTCCTCTACGTCGGGTCAACTCCTAGTTTCCTACGTGCGCCCTTACGCCCCAGTCTCTGTCACCACGCTGGCCCGTTGGATCCGCTGGATCCTTTCCCTCACAGGTATAGACCCCGCTTTCGGCGCCCACTCCGTTCGCGGAGCGGCGGCTTCATCAGCCCTAATGGCAGGGGCGTCCCTTTCGGATATTCTCCGAACGGCGGACTGGTCTAGGGAATCTACGTTCCGTACCTTTTATTTTCGCGCTCCCCCTTCTGCTGGGACATCTCTTCTTCAGCGTTAAAATTGCAAAATAGGAAGCCTCCTGTCATGTTTTAAAATTGAAGATTATGCTAGCTTTAGTGTACTAATAATCTTAATTTTAATAAAGACAGGAGGCGAGTATTTTCCCTCCCTTCTATTCCCTACCCTGACTCTTTGGGGGAGTGAATCTCAAGGTGTCGGATATGGGGCTTGATTTTAATAATTTCTCTGTTTTGGGACATATTTGGAATTTCTCACCCTAAGTATTGCCACCCTGACGGACAGTTCTTAGTTGTATTACATACTTACACCTACCATACATTTAGCCACTAGATAATTTGCACCCTATTTGTGATGATTTAACTTTACACTATTCCGTTAAAGCCCATAAGCGTGAATAGTTAAGATTCTATACCTAACCTATTTTATACTCTCCTTTCAGCGTAACCCTCTTCAGGTCCTCCACTGGTCGCTGGTTTGTTAATCTTACGACCCGATAGGATGAGATGAGAACTTTGTTCGGTCTTACCTCCAACCTCGTTTACCAGAAGTCTCCTCAAGTTCTACTCGCCAGAAACCGCTGTTACAGTTTTCGTTGAATTTCTGGATGTTCGAGCTCAACCTGGACTTTGATGTCGCTTTTAGAAAGAGGAAGTGCACAGGCAGCATGACCCTTATATACTATGTGGCGCAGTGATCTACTTGTTACTCTTTACATTTTTCTTTACTGCTGTGGAGTTAGTAAAGAGAGTTTATGCAAAATACTCGCCTCCTGTCTTTATTAAAATTAAGATTATTAGTACACTAAAGCTAGCATAATCTTCAATTCTATGGTAGGATCGGCGTGGGTTACAGTAAAAAGTGTAATCCCTACCAGATGGATTTAGGATTCTCCATGCGTCAACTAATTGGGAGTTGTGAAATAGTTTTCGAATAGCCCTGAAGTTTTTTTGGGAGAGGGGGGATTTTTGTGAGGAGGAGTCTAATTGGGGTTCAAGTGAGATATTAAAGTCTCCACCCATAACTACTATGCCTTCTTTGAATTCTTCTATTAGTGGGAGGAGTGTTTTAAACCACTGGCACTGGTGGGAATTGGGAGCATATATGTTGATGAACGTATACATCTGATTTGCAAAGGACCCCTTCAACAGTAAATAACTTCTAGGTCGTGTAACTGTAAGCAATACTGGAAAGAGCTCCCTTTCTTGAAACCAATACTATTGCCCCTGGAGGCTGAGGAGTCAGAACCACAGTGATACCATATAGGGAAGTTAGAGTATGAGAGGTTGGGGTAATGATCAAAGTTGAAATGTGTTTCTTGAAGAAAAGTTACCGAGCTACCAATTTTATTTAATTAGGAGAAAATTTCAGATCTTTTGGAAGGTGACTTAAATCCCTTAACATTATATGAGGAAATACGGAGGTCAGTCATTACTCATACATTGTGGGATCCAAATGTGCTGAGTAAGTATGATATGGATGTGGGTTCCAAGTGCCCAGCCCCCAGGAGCGTCCATAACACCCGAAGAGACCATACACTGAATTCACATATCTGACTCTTACCATAGTACCTAACTGTACCCTTAACAACATTATATAAAGGGAACATATAGCCCAGAATATTATCTTGGACATTGTGAAGTAGTGAACTTTTAAAACTTTGTAAAAGTAAGACTTATAGAAAGGCTCCAGTTTCTGAGGAACTGGAAAAAGGTGAGTAGACGGGGAGAGAGAACTTGGTTCTTTGTTGTATCACCCTAGGTTAAGTTTGGTAACCATTGAGTATACAGATGTCAGGGATCGGAGGGAGGCATACTATTAGTGAGGTGTAGATGGAGGTAAGTGACAGGGGAAAGATTTAAAGTGTTTAGCTATAGAGAGAGATATAACACTTAAATACTTCTATTAATATGTGATGAAAATTGGCATGAGAATCTTCATTTCACTATAGGCAGGCGCCTTGAAGTCAGACCCAGGGGGTTCCTTCTGCTTCTTTGGGATTTTGGGGTGCGTTGTCTTTCCCATGGCTCCTCTTGTGGAAGGATCGGTAAGTCCGATAAATCCTAGATAGGATCCCAATTTTGGATGTCCAAAGGGCCGCATCCCAGGAGGTCGTATGCTGTTCCAAGGTCTTGGAAAGATGTTATAGACAGTCTGCGGCCTTCAAACATAGGAAATGCCAAAAGGGAAAGACCATCTATAGATTATTTTATTGGCTCTGAGCCAGTTGGTTAGTGGCTTGATAGCTTTTCGTTTTTTCAGAGTGGATGGAGCCAGATCTTGAAAGACTAATATGTTATTGCCATCCCATTGAATGGCACTGCTAGACCATGCTTTGAACATAATCACTTCCTTAACAGGGAATGCCAAGAATTTGCAAATCACGTCTCTAGGTGGCTCGGAGGGAGCAGGTTTTGGTTTTAAGGCTCTGTGGGCCCGCTCTAAGATAACTTTGTGTTCCGTATCAGGGCCTAGGAGAGACAGGCAGATCTGTACTACAGTTTTGGAGAGATCTCCTGCAGCTACAGATTCAGGTATGCCGCGAAAACGTAAGTTATTGCGCCTACGTCTATTTTCCTGGTCCTCTATGGCTGAATACATGGCGTTCAAGTTCTTTTGAATCGCATAGATGCTTTGCGACACCGCCTGTAGATGCTGAATAACATTCGTCTGGGCTTCTTCCAGGGATTCAACCCTTCTGCCTATTTGCCTCACGTCCTGTTTGATGGACGATAGGTCCGTACTGATCGGTTCAAGTGCCGAGGCTAATGAAGAGGCTAGGGCTTCTCTCAGGTAGGAGCGGGAGATGGGCATGCCGTCTATGTCGTCTCCAGCATCCCGGTCTTGTGTTAGGTGTTCCGCCTGTCTGCGGTGCGGGGCGCGAGGAGTGTCCGGCTCCACCTTGTTTTCTCTGGCAATAGCCGCAGTGGCTGCTGTCTTGATAAATTTGTCCATTTTGCCGTCACTTGTGGGTGCTTTTTGTTGTCCGGCAACTTCTCCAGCCTTTGAGCCCCCTATCTTGACCATTTTAGTTACCCCACGCTGTAATTACAAGCTGTTAGGGTGATGTGAATAACGGAGCAGTTGGTTTATGCAGCCATCTCGTTGCGGCGCAGGCTCCGCCCCCGTCAGTTACATTTTAAGTTGAAATTCAACAATTTTTGGGTGTGAAGTACCACTGATATACCTATTAGGCCTCATGCACACGACAGTATTTTTTTGCAGTTCGCAAAAAGGGGTTTTGTTGTTCCGTGATCCGTGTCCGTTTTTGTTTCCGTGTGTCTTCCTTTATTTTTGGAGGATCTCAAAACATAAAGGAAAGTTAAAAAAAATCTAAGTTTAGTTTGCCATGCAAATGATAGGAATAAAACGGACGTGGACGCGGATGACCATCTTGTGTGCATCCGTGTTTTTTCATGGACCCATTGACTTGAATGGGTCCGCAAACCGTTGTCTGTGAAAAAAATAGGACAAGTCATATTTTTTTCACAGACTAGAAACACGGATCACGGACGCGGATGACAAACGGTGCATTAGCCGAGTTTTCCACGGACCCATTGAAAGTCAATGGGTCCGCAGAAAATCACGGAAAATGGAACAATGGACATGGGACACAACAACAGTCGTGTGCATGAGGCCTTAGACCGGTAAAAAATTACATTTTAGGGTCAAATTCACAAATTTTTGGGTGTAATATAGCCCTCCTCTACCTAGTTGACATCTTAATAAATTTCAATAATTTTTATTTTACATTTTCGGGTGACAATAAACAATTGTTTTCTGTCATAGACCCCTGCTCTACCAAGTAGACAGGTTAATAAATTTCTGTAATTTTTCTGTTGCATTCTTGGGTTGACATTATACAATTTTACACGTGAATAAACCCCTGCTCTGCATAGGTGACAGGGAATAAAATTTCTGAAATGCTTCTTTAATTGATGCGTGCCACCTCCTTTGATTCAATGCTTAAACTTAAACAAGTTGGAACACATTTGCACTTCAATAATTTGTCCCACATTTCCGCTATACTATTTTGGCCAACATTTGCGCCTTTAATAGCTTTTCCCACAACTCCGCTTGACTCTTTTGGCCCACATTTGGGCTTCTGTAATTTGTCCCACATTTGCGCCTCAATAGCTTTTCCCACATTTCTGTTCTATCCCAATTTTTTTAAATAAATTTATCTCCCTTAAATTTGGTCTCTTTTTCTCACGCTCCCTCTCCGGCGTGGAACCCTGATTCCCCGCCACCCGTGATCACCATGGTATGTGCATAAAAGAACATGGAAAGTTGGATATCAAATTGGATCGTGAACATCACGAGGACGTGCAACATGGTGGGGCAGTAAGTATGCACATGCCTACACGAACTAACTGACAGGGGTCAGCCCCTGCAACTTCTGGGTCTCCAAAATGGGCACATGGCCTGAGCTTTCCCTTTACGCCTTGGAGGTGCTGGCCTGCCCTGCAGCCAGTGTATTGTCTGAACGTGTGTTTAGCACGACTAGAGGGTTATATTTCCCAATGGTTTAGGGTGTACCCTAATTTAAAAAAAAAAAATAATAATTTTAAACCAAAAAGCTACCTCCTCCACCCCCACCGCTTCCACCTACACTGCCACATCCACCACCTCCTCAACCTCCTACTCCATATGGACCTGGTCCTCCTAGATCAAGATTATAATTTTTTATTTTTACGTATTTTATGTTATTTTAAGTCATTTCCCTATCCACATTTGTTTGCAGAGCACTTGCCATGCTCTTAACCACATTTTGACAACATTTGCAGCCCTCTAGCCCTTTCCATTACATTTTTACAGCCATTTTAGTGCTCAAAAGTTCGGGTCCCCATTGACTTTAATGGGGTTCGGGGTTAAGTTCGGGTGAAGTTCGGGTCCCGAACTCAAACTTTTTTCCGAAGTTTGGCCGAACCCGTCGAACCCAAACATCCAGGTGTCCACTCTACTTAAGAACATATAATTGCACCACTGAACGGCAAATATATATTTTGTTGCCACTAATACATGACAAAAAGGGCTTTAGAACATTTAACTGCACCAGAAATGTCTGTAATTCTCTCACTTCACCACACAACGGCGAATAAACCCTTTTTTCCCACTAATACAAGCCAAAAAATGCTTTAGAACATATAACTGCACAGCACAAGGGCAAATAAGGCGTTGAAATATTTCCTTATAATAAACTCTGCTATCAAACAGCACTTGCACCCCAATAACAAGAACGGTTTTCTGGAATTACAGAGCTGTATAATGGCAATTTGGATCCGCAGTCATTGCAGCAAGGTGTAATAGAAATTGTTTCCATCACCCAGGCTGCAAACTCCGCTACTGAACCCTGTTCTGCTTCAATACTGTGGAATGATTCCTCCCTATACTTTCCCTGAACTTCTATACAGCAAAATAAAAGTTTGAAATTCTTTTCTACCACTGTCCCTAGTGCCAGCTGACGTCTCTCCCTGCACTAAGTACACTGGAAAATGGCTGAATCCAAGATGGCTGAGGCTATTTATAGGGTTGTGACATCACAGGGCTGGCTGTTGTTTGGCTGCATGCATGGCATTGTGGATGATCTCTCATTCCAAGAGTTCCTTGCTCCATGTCCTAACACGTGCAGCAGCTATTTTAGGAAAAAATGGGATTTGTTACCACTAGAGATTAGCGAATAGAAGCTGACAAAGTGAAGTTTGTTTAGAATTTCAGGAAAAATTTGATTCGCAACAAAGGCAAATTTCCTCGTGCTTCATGGTAACGAATCAAATTTTTTCTAAAATGGCGGCTACACGTGTTAGGAGTGAGGACATGTGGCTAGGAACTCTGGGAAGGCGGAATTAACCAGATTAACATGCCTGCATGCAGCCAATCAGCAGACAGCCAGTCCTGTGATGTCACAGCCTTATAAATACGGCAGCCATTTTAGATTCTGCTATTTTCCAGCATTCAGAGTGCAGGGACAGACCTGTGAAAGCGCTATGGACAGAAATTGGAAAAACCTCATTGTGGGGGAAAAAAAAACTGAAAAAACTATTTATAAGTGCAGCGATAGGGAGGAATCATTTCACAGCATCTTAGTGCAGGGAAAGACGTCAGAAGGCGCTAGGGACATTGATAGGAAAGCTAGTTACAAGTGCAGGGAAAGATTATTTGGGGATCCAAATAGCCATTAGACAGCTCTGTCATTCCAGCTATTTGTTATCGGGCTGCAAGTGCTATGTTAAAAAGCCTTTAGTGGCTTATATCTTAGTATCTTTAAAATCTTATATCAGTACTATAAGTAAAATATATGCACATTTCACTTCTGCAGTTATTTCTAGTGAATACGTATAGGGACATATTTCATTAAAAAAAGAAAAAAAAACATACGCACTGCAGTGTTGCAGTAATTCCTAGTGAAAGCGTATAGGGGCATATTTCAGTACTAAAAGAAAAATATATAAGCACTTCACTCTTAAGTTTTTTCTGGTCAAAGCATATCGGTTTGCATTCCAGTACAACAAGAAAAATGAAGTCTTGGTGCTTTTTTGAAGTTAATTCTGTTGAAAGCGTATAGTGGCCTATTTCAGTCCAACAAGAAAAATATATTCCCAGTTCACTTCTGCAGTTATTTCTGTTGAAAGCATATAGGGGCGTATTACAGTTAATAAATAAATAAATAAATAAATATATATATATATATATATATATATATATAGACATTTCACTGTTGCAGTTATTTCTGGTGAAAGTGTATAGGGGCGTATTTCAGTACTATAAGAAACTGGTGCACTTATTTGTGGCAAAAGCGTTCAGTGGTCTTTTTCATTATAGAAAGAAAAAAATATACGCACTTCACTGGTGCACTTATTTGTGGTAAAAGTGTTCAGTGGCCTATTTCATTTATAGAAAAAAATATATATACGCACTTCACTGGTGCAGTTTTTTGTGGCAAAAGGGTATAGTGGCCTATTTCATTATAGAAAGAAAAAAAATTACGCACTTCACTGGTGCAGTTATTTGTGGCAAAAGGGTTTAGTTGCCTATTTCAGTACAGAAAGAAATATATATACGCACGTCACTGGTGCATTTATTTCTGCTGAAAGCATTTACTGGCCTATTTTAGTACAATAAGAATATATTCTCAGTTCACCTCGGTGGCAGTGGCATACATAAGTAATGGGCCCCATAGCAAGGATCAAACCAGCCCCCCACGCTCCCACAAAACAGAAGGGTTTCTACATAAACCCCTTTCAATAACCTTTGGGCCATTTTTTCCACTGCCTCATTTGCTAATTTAAAAGGTAGAGTCCTGACCAAGTTTTCAACCTCAGAAAAAGAGGGGGTGATCCCAACTGGGCCCCCTCTTGCCCTGGGCCACATAGCAGTTGCATGGTCTGCCACTATGGTAGTTACACCCCTGGTTGGTGGTTATATGTAATGAAAGCATGGCTGGGAGTCTGCAGGGTTGCAGCAGTGGGAGGTCAGGAGCCAAACGTGCCCATGGTAGAGCACCTGTGTCGCAGCAGCCTGCCTACCCGGGAGGTAGTGGTGCAGGGGTTCATGAAAGTAGTGACTGCAGCAGTCAGTCAGTGTGGCGGTTATATGTGTTATTTTGTATTTCAGTACAAAAAGAAAAATACATTCTCAGTTCACGTCGGCAGCGGTTAGTCTTGAAAGCGTTTAGTGGCTTATTTCAGTACGAACAGAAAAATACTTTCTCAGTTCACATTGGCGGCGTTTATATATGTTGAAAGGGTTTAGTGGCCTATTTCAGTACAAAAAGAAAAATACATTCTCAGTTCACGCCAGCAGATGTTAGATGTCTTGAAAGCGTTTAGTGGCCTATTTCAGTACAAAAAGAAAAAAACATTCTCATTTCACGTCGGCGGCGGTTATATGTGTTGAAAGCGTTTAGTGGCCTCTTTCAGTAGAAACAGAAAAATACAGTCTCAGTTCACGTCGGCGGCAGTTATATGTCTTGAAAACGTTTAGTGGACTATTTCAGTACAAAAAGAAAAAAAGCATTCTCATTTCACGTCGGCGACGGTTATATGTGTTGAAAGCGTTTAGTGGCCTATTACAGTACAAACAGAAAAATACATTCTCAGTTCACGTCGGCGGCGCTTATATGTCTTGAAAGTGTTTAGTGGCCTATTTCAGTACAAAAAGAAAAATGTATTCATGTCTCCATGATAAATCTGCAGTGTGGGGGTTCCGTGTGGCTTCTACACACTTTCAAAATCATCCCTCAGCTGAGCGAATAGATGCCTGTAGACGTCCGTATAGTGCGGGGGGAATCCGAAGACCCTCTCCATTTTCGTGCTCCGTTTTATGCGGTAAAATCTTTTGTAACTTATTTTGGTGAAAAAACTAATTTTTTTCAGCGTTCAGTGCTGCAGTTCTATGCGGTAAAATCTTTTGTGGTGTATTTCGATGGAAAAATAAATCTTATTTAGCATTCAGCGCTGTAGTAATATGTGGTAAAATCTTAATTGAAGTATGTCGGTCAAAAAACTAAATTAACCACCTCATCCCCCCTAGCTTAAACCCCCTTAATGACCAGACCACTTTTTACAATTCTGCACTACACTACTTTCACGGTTTATTGCTCGGTCATACAACTTACCACCCAAATGAATTTTACCTCCTTTTCTTTTCACTAATAGAGCTTTCATTTTGTGGTATTTCATTGCTGGTGACATTTTTACTTTTTTTGAAATTTTTGCAAAAAAATGAAATTTTTCACTTTCTGTTCTAAAATTTTTCAAACAAAACTACTTTTCTATATAAAATTTTCTAAATTTATTGTTCTACATGTCTTTGATTTAGAAAAATGCAATAAGTGTATATTTATTGGTTTGGGTAAAAGTTATAGCGTTTGTAAACTATGAAAAACTTGGCAAAAAAATAAATTTACGCACTTTGACTTTCTGAGCACCTGTCATGTTTCCTGAGGTTCTACAATGCCCAGACAGTAGAAACACCCCACAAATGACCCCATTTGGGAAAGTAGACACCCTAAGGTATTCGCTGATGGGCATAGTGAGTTCATGGAAGTTTTTATTTTTTGTCACAAGTTAGCGGAAATTTTTCTTTATTTTTTTTGCAAAGTCTCATATTCCACTAACTTGTGACAAAAAATAAAATTTTACATAAACTCACCATACCCCTTGGGATGTCTTCTTTCTAAAATGGGGTCACTTGTGTTGTATTTATACTGCCCTTGCATTTTAGGGGCCCTAAAGTGTGAGAAGTAGTTTGGAATCCAAATGCGTAAAAATGCCCTGTGTGGAATCCACACAGGGCTTTAGGGCCCCTAAAATGCCAGGGCAGTATAAATACCCCACAAGTGACTCCAATTTAGAAAGAAGACACACCAAGTTATTCCGTGAGTTGCATCGCAAGTTTTTTTTTTTTTTCTTACTAAGTCTCATATTCCACTAACTTATGACAGAAAAAAAAAATGTACATGAACTTCCATTCCCCTCACGAAATACCTTGGGGTGTCTACTTTCTGAAATGGGGTCACTTGTGGGGTATTTATACTGCCCTGGCATTTTAGGGGCCCTAAAGCGTGAGAAGTAGTTTGGAATCCAAATGCGTAAAAAATGCCCTGTGAAATCGTAAAGGTACTCCAATTTTTTTTATACAAAGTTGTCATTTTACAGAGATATTTCTCTCACCTAGCATGGGTATATGTAAAAAGACACCCCAAAACACATTGCCCTACTTCTACTGAATACGGCGATACCACATGTGTGACACTTTTTTGCAGCCTAGGTGCGCAAAGGGGCCCAAATTCCAATGAGTATCTTTTAGGAGGGCATTTTTAGACATTTGGATTCCAGACTTCTTCTTACGCTTTAAGGCCCCTAAAATGCCAGGGCAGTATAAATACCCCACAAAATACCCCACAAGTGACCCCATTTTGGAAGGAAGACACCCCAAGGTATTCCGTGAGGGGCATGGCGAGTTCCTAGTATATTTTTTTTTTGGCACGAGTTAGAGGAAAATGATTTTTTATTTTTTTTTCTTAAGTCTCATATTCCACTAACTTGTGACAAAAAATAAAATTTTACATGAACTCGCCATGCCCCTCACGGAATACCTTGGGGTGTCTTCTTTCCAAAATGGGGTCACATGTGGGGTATTTATACTGCCCTGGCATTTTAGGGGCCCTAAAACGTGAGAAGAATTCTGGAATCCAAATGTCAAAAAATGCCCTCCTAAAAGGTACTCATTGGAATTTGGGCCCCTTTGAACACCTACAGTAGGCTGCAAAAAAGTGTCACACATGTGGTATTGCCATACTCAGGAGAAATAGGGCAATGTGTTTTGGGGTGTATTTTTACATATACCCATACTGTGTGCGATACCACGTGTGACACTTTTTTGCAGCCAAGATGCGCAAAGGGGCCCAAATTCCAATGAGTACCTTTAGGATTTCACAGGGCATTTTTATGCATTTGGATTCCGTGAGGGGTATGGTGAATTCTTTTATTTTTTGGTCACAAGTTAGTGGAATATGAGACTTTGTAAGAAAAAAATAAAAATAAAAAAATATATTAATTTCCGCTAACTTGTGCCAAAAAAATCTTCTATGAACTCGCCATGCCCCTCAAAAGTGATCTTTATAGCGCCGCAGCGATTTTACGGTGTTTTTGCAGTGATCAGAAAAAATAATAAATCTGTCCCTGCGGTGGGGCGGACTGAACGCAAGTGTGCGCACAAGATCAGGCCTGATCGGGCGAACACTGCGTTTTTTGTAGAGCCTATAGAACATGTCCTATTCTTGTCCGCAATTTCAGACAAGAAAAGGCATTTTCTATATAGTTCTGGCAATGTGCGGATCCGCAAAATGCGGAAAGCACAATGCCGGTGTCCATGTTTTGCGGATCCGCGGACCCGCAAAACACATACAGACGTCTGAATGGAGCCTTACAGAGGGGTGATCAATGACAGGGGGGTGATCAGGGAGTCTATATGGGGTGATCAGGGGTTAATAAGGGGTTAATAAGTGACAGGAGGGGTGTAGTGTGGTGATTGGTGCTACTTACAGAGCTGCCTGTGTCCTCTGGTGGTCGATCCAAGCAAAAGGGACCACCAGAGGACCAGGTAGCGGGTATATTAGACACTTTTAACAAAACAGCGTCTAATATACCTTTTTGGGGTTAAAAAAAATCGCATCTACAGCCTGCCAGCGAATGATCGCTGCTGGCAGGCAGTAGATCAACTTCTTAGCTGCACGTCGCTGTGAACTCGAAATATCGGCTCTCGCGAGATGACGCATCGATGCGTCAAGGAGGAATAACTCGGCCGCCCACAGGACGCATCTCTGCGTTAGGCGGTCGGGAGGAGGTTAATTCAGTGGTCAGTGCTGCGGTTTTATGTGGTAAAATCTTTATTGAAGTATTTTGGTCGAAAAACAAAATTTATTCTGCAGTCAGCCCTGCGGTTGTATGTGCTAAAATCTTTAGTGACATACAGTATCTTGATGAACTTAGCAACTCTTTCGGGCTCAAAGCTATCTTGACGCTTTGTCTTGTCATTATCTGTAGCTACTAGAGGCCTGTTCATGCCAGGCAGGTTCCACCAGAAGTATCTTGGCCGATCGACACTCTGTCATTGTCCCATTCTGTGGCTTCCTCATGCTGCTTCCACCTGCACAATTCTGTCATTGTGCTACTCTGTGGCCTCCTGATTCTGCTGCCACCTCCAGACTCTGTCATTGTGCCGGTCTGTGGTCTCCTCCTGATGCTGCCACCTCCAGACTCGGTCATTGTGCCACTCTGTGGCCTATTCATGCTGCTGTAGACCTACAGACTCTGTCGTTGTGCCACTCTGTGGCCTACTCATGCTGCTGCCACCTCCAGACTCGGTCATTGTGCCACTCTGTGGCCTACTCATGCTGCTTCCACCTCCAGACTCTGTTATTGTGCGACTCTGTGGCCTACTCAGGCTTCTGCCACCTACAGAATCTGTCATTGTGCCACTCTGTGGCCTCATTATGCTGCTGCCACCTTCAGACTCTGTTGTTGTGCCACTCTGTGGCCTACTCATGCTGCTGCCACCTATAGACTCGATCATTGTGCCACTCTGTGGCATACTCATGCTGCTGCCACCTCCAGATTTTGTCATTGTGCAACTCGGTGGACTTCTCCTAATGCTACTGCTGCCGCCAACCTACAGACTCTGTCATTGTGCCACTCGGTGGCCTCATACTGCTTACACCTCCAGACCTTGTCATTGGGCCACTCTGTGGTCTCCTCACGCTGCTTCCACCTCACCACTATGTCATAGGTCCACTCTGTGGACTTCTCATGCTGTCACCAACCTTTCCCACTTTATGACTGGTCCGTTATTTTGGGTTTCGGCCTGAATGAGATCATCATTTATTTGACACTTCTGATCTGTCAGAAGGAAGGAAAAATTAGATGCACAACGGATCCTGTCTGTGTAGCAGCTTTAAGGCCTGTATGGTCCCATCAGAATTGTCTTATAAATTGGTAGTCAAAAGCAGGAGTGGGTATAAAACACAGAAGACACACAAAAATTTGATTCAAGTGTCATCTCTGTTTTAGATCCACTTCAGTTTTTTTTGGCATTAGCAATACTGATGGATTAGTGACCAAATGCTGACCGAGTGAAGGCAAATGCTCAACAGACAGGATCCGTTTTTTGAGGGGTTATTGTTGTGATGGATCAGAGGAAGGGCAAAATAATCAGCAACGTCAACACAAACTTACTGCTGACACCCTCTCCACTCTGTCCGGGGGGGGGGGCTCTAGTTTATAAGCGTTTAATAGAACAGGTTCTGTAGACATCTATGTGTAATTTAGCTGACGACGGTGTAAAAGGAGTGCGCTTCTTCTTGACGCTAATATTGACCTGTAAGGCTAAGCTCACACTTGAGTTAATTGGTCAGTTTTGGCCCCGTAACTGCCCAAATAAGTTAAGTGCGCAGTGATTCTAAGAGTGACGCCTGTCATCGGCATGTCATACTGATTAACAGCAGACTCCCTATGCGTGTTACTGCTGGAGACAGTGTTCTACACCCCTATAAAGGATCTCTTCAGCCCTGAAATAGTTTTTTTTTTTTTTTACGCGATTTGCCACAAATAAATTTGGATCGAAGCAAATTTTTCCCTAAAAAAAATGTAACTAAAAAATTCTATCAATACTAACAGATGGAACATATGTGCAAGCCAATTTAGAATACATTAACAAATGCCCATACAATGTTACAACAGTGACCTCATGGCCATAAAAAAAGTTCGAAGCCAAAGTTTAGAATCCAGACTCAAATAAGCATGCAACAAACAACAAATGAATTATTGATAATGATGTGGCTGTATATATTCATAATGGTAATCACAAAAGCATATCACAGCACTTATACATGGAAGCAGAGAAGTGGATAATTTTTACTTGCCTTATGTAGCTCATATCCACAATGTAGTACCGAATCAGAGCAGGATACGATGATGTTGATGTTATCTTTGTCCATGCCTTGCCTGTTCTTCTGTACTGTTCTCTGTCTGGATCTACTCTGTTCCATGTCTAGCCTAGCAGTGCTCTAAGGCCCCTTTCACACAGGCGAGTATTCCGCGCGGATGCGATGTGTGAGTTGAACGCATTGCACCCGCACTGAATACCGACCCATTCATTTCTATGGGGCTGTTCACATGAGCGGTGATTTTCACGCATCACTTATGCGTTGCGTGAAAATCGCAGCATGCACTATTTTGTGCGTTTTTCACGTAACGCAGGCCCCATAGAAATGAATGAGGTTGCGTGAAAATCGCAAGCATCCGCAAGCAAGTCCGGATGCGGTGCGATTTTCAAGCACGGTTGCTAGGAGACGATCGGAATGGAGACCCGATCATTATTATTTTCCCTTATAACATGGTTATAAGGGAAAATAATAGCATTCTGAATACAGAATGCATAGTACAATAGCACTGGAGGGGTTAAAAAAAGTCCACTTGATCGCGCTGCCCGGCATCTCGTCTGTCTCCTTTGCTGAACAGGACCCGTGGTGACGTCACTCCGGTCATCACATGTTCCATCACATGATCTTTTACCATGGTGATGGATCATGTGATGGATCATGTGATAACCGGAGTGATGTCACCATAGGTCCTGTTCCTGAAGTGAATGCTCACCACAGGTCCTGTTCAGCAAAGGAGACAGAAGAGATGCCGGGCTACGCAATCAAGTGGACTAAGGTGAGTTAAATTTTTAGAATTTTTTTTAACCCCTCCAGCGCTATTTTTAACCCCTCCAGCGCTATTTTACTATGCATTCTGTATTCAGAATGCTATTATTTTCCCTCATAACCATGTTATAAGGGAAAATAATACAATCTACAGAACACCGATCCCAGACCCGAACTTCTGTAAAGAAGTTTGGGTTTGGGAACCAAACATGCCGATTTTTCTCACGCAAGTGCAAAACGCATTACAATGTTTTGCACTCGCGCAGAAAAATTGCGGGTGTTCCCGCAACGCACACGCACATTTTCCCGCAATGCCCGTCTGAAAGAGGCCTTACTGCGTCTGATAGGACAGGAAGCAGTTTTTCCAGGCTATGTCCAGCTTGGCAGTGCCTGCTGCTTCTGATTTAGTCTGGTCCTTGTCCAGCCTGGCAGTGCCTACTGCTTGTGATCTAGTCTGTTACTTGTTGGTCCTGCAGTGCTTTACTGCTTCTGTTCCTGTGTTTATCTTGCCTTTGTGAGAAGGCTCCTGGGTTCTTCGGAGGGAGGATCTCTAGTCTGTGTGCAGCTCTGCCACCATGCTTCCATTCCATTTAGGGTCCAGGAATCTGCTTCTGTGCTGGTTCCCGTTTGTCTTGTTGTCTGATTGCTGTCCTGTGGTTGCTTGGGTTCCAGTTCTGTTGTCTGTTCCACTCTGCAAGTAGCGGCCAATTGTACCGGGACCTTCCTGGAGGTGCGTCCAGTGAGCCCTCGGCCCAGTTCATCCCCACCACCAGGAACTCTGTGAAGAATGGGGCTCACTGGCTCTTCACTCTCCTGAGTTTTGCCTCTGGTCTGCTGGTGCTCTTGGTTCTGTGGTGGGGCTATCACTATTGCCTAACCTGCATATGTTAATTTATTACATGGGTAATAAAGTGCTCTGTTGGTCCCTAGTCTGAATCTGTCTGTGTCCTGTTTGCAAGACGTCCCTGAGGTCTGCCCTGGGCCTCTTGCACGTGACAGAGAGTGCAGTGATCCTGTCATATTTACAGTCCAGGATAGATGTGAATACACTCATATGAACAGTCACAGGGAGGTGAAGAGTCACAATCATCCAGTGAGGGATACACATGCAGTCACTAACATTTTTTTTAGGATTTTTATGTGAAAATAGTTAAAAAGTGAAATATTTCTAACTCATTACCACTGTTAGTATAAATGTTATATTAACTGGTAATTTTTTTGCTGTATGTGTACAAAGTTGGAAGATTCAGAGGTGCAAACAGATAAGCAGTTTGTGGAGAACTGCCAAAACTGTCATTAGTATCTAATTCCTCCTGGCTCCAGATCAGCTTTAATCGGAATTTTAGACATTTATATAATATTGTGATTGCAAATAGTGAGCAATGAACCAAAACATCTCTGATATTAAACATGCAAATTTAAAAGTTCATATTCAAAGTTAAGAAGTGACCTTAATGAGTTTCCAGCACTTAGGCGAGCAATATCTTCTAACTGCTTTAGGAAATTACTGTAGGCTTGATGAAGAGATTCAGATCAAAAACTCAAACATGTTTATTAGCATTAAAATTCCCTGTAAGTGCAATCATCTTAAATTAAACATTTTAAATGTAATTATGTGAGGGCATATACAGCTATTTCCACCCAAGACAATTTGGTGTTTACTTGCAAAATGATAATTAAATCCACAAATATTACTCATGTGTTCTGGCCAGACTACTATTTTGTTGAATCCATAGTTTTAAGTGGGATTAATCTTTGATTTTCGATAGGTACAAGCAGACAAACAATTGCATGTAGCTCACTACAACTTAGGCTACATTCACACAAACGTATTTTGTTTCCGTGTCCATTCCGTTTTTTTTTTTTTTTGCGAATTGGATGAGGACCCATTCATTTTAATGGGTCTGCAAAAAATGCGGACAGGTGCTGTTCGCATCCGTATGTCCGTTCCGTTGCCCCTCAAAAAATATATGGATAAGCTTATATTAAGCCTCAATGATGTAATGTACAGTTATGTCATGGCGATTGCGGGTCACAGGAACTGTACCCGCATGATTAGTGTGGGAGCCTGGCATAGAATTACAGCTGGGCTCCCACTGTAAGGCTAGGTCTACACGACGACATTTGTCGTGCGACAAAAAGTCGCGCGACAGATAGGGCGCAACAGTTGTCGCGCGACATTTTGTTGCACTAATGTCGCGCGACAATTTTTATAATGGCAGTCTATGGTGTCGCACTGCAACATGCGACATGTTGCGACTGCGACGCGACAGTCGCAGAAAAATCCATCTTGAATGGATTTTCTGCGACTGTCGCGTCGCAGTCGCAACATGTCGCATGTTGCAGTGCGACACCATAGACTGCCATTATAAAAATTGTCGCGCGACATTGGTGCAACAAAATGTCGCGTGACAAATGTCGTCGTGTAGACCTAGCCTAATAGCCGAGGTCAAAGATAATTCTGATCACAGCAATTTGACCTCCTAGACTACATGTTAAGTTAACGAAGTGGATTTCCATCAAAATTTCCGGAAAAATTGTTTAGTCACTAAGCCAAATTTCCTCATGCTTCTCAGTAGAATCAAAATAAAAAATACATACTTACCACCATATCAGGAAAAATGGATTTGTTACCAAGAAGCACAAGGAAATTTGGCTTCTTTTTTTTTTTTTTAACCCTTGATTAACATCTGAAAGCCCTCAATGTTACTGTCAGATGCATCGATCTGCGATGAACGTGGCATCTGAAGGATTCAATATTGGGGAGGGGAAGCTGACTCATTGTTTCCCATTATTTCACCCCGGTACATGCAATGGAATGCGATTCAGGATGAAGTAATCTTTGTGAAACTTGGCTAAGCAGCCAAATCAAATTTTCGCAAACTTTGCTTATCTCTAGTGACCACAGCATCTAGGCAGTTAGACAGAGTGATGTGTTTTCTCCTTTCCCCATTGGATTCCTTTAACACAAATGCAGTGTTTGGTCAGTGATTTCCATCAGTAATTGTGAGTCAAACCCAGGATTGGGGCCTCCACAGACATAAGGTATAAGGCCTCATGCACACGACCGTATGTATTTTGCAGTCCTCAAAAAACGGATCCACAAAAAATACGGATGGCATCCGTGTACATTCTGTAGTTTACAGAACAGAACAGCTGGTCCCTAATAGAATAGTCCTGTCCTTGTCCTGTAATGCGGACAATAATAGGACATGTTCTATTTTTTTTTGCACAACAGAATTATGGACATACAGAAACGGAATGCACACGGAGTACCTTCCTTTTTTTTTGTGGACCCATTGAAATTAAAGGCTCCGTATACGGTCTGCAAAAAAAATGGAACGGACACGGAATGAAAGAATGAAAATACCTTTGTGTGCATGTGGCCTATAGATGAGCACATTTTTCAAAAATTCAATTTGGCCGGTTCGCCGAATTTAGAAATAGTAATTCATTCATAACTTCTAGTGCAAATAATAAAGGAATGGCACAACATAGAGACATAAAAATAAATGCTCCAGAATTGTTAGTACTTGGGGAATGCATGTAGCTAATAAAATAGGCATGTCAGGAGTGGTAAAAGGTCCTCTTTAAACGCTTAAGTAGAGACCCCCGCTAGAGTGGAGAGGGTGTCAGCAGTAAGTTTGTGTTGACGTCACTGATTATTTTGCACTTCCTCTGATCCGTCAGAACAATAAACCCCAAAAAATGAATCCTTTCTGTTGAGCATCCGCCTTCACTCGGTCAGCATTTGGTCAGTAATCCATCTGTATTGCTAATGCCCAAAAAAAACTGGAGTGGATCCAAAACAGAGATGACCGAGTCAACCATTCAAGGACCGCTGGGTTGCTGGTAAAGACATGACCGCTAGATGACACCGGGAGCTCAGGCCTCTCGATGCGACTCCTGCTGCCACACACCCTTACTCTGCTGCGACCTATGCCTGCGCCAGAAACATTTAGACCTCTGCCACTCCCCTGTGCAGGGCCTGGCACTTCTCTGTCTGACATACTGTTAGATCAAATAGATAAATAAAAAGGAAATTGAAACACCACAACGGCTAATAAGCCCTTTTTTTCCCACTAATACACGCCAAAAAATGTTGTAACTTTCTCACTTCACCACACAACGGCAAATACTTTTTTTGTGCCACTAATAGGTGCAAAAAAGGGCTTTAGAACATATAACTGCACCGCTGAACTGCAAATATATTTTTCTTTTTTCCACTTATACATGCCACAGAAGGCTTTAGAACATTTAACTGCACCGCTGAATGCCAAATATATTTTTATTTTGCCATTATTACATGCCAAAAAGGGTTTTAGAACATATAACTGCACTGCTGAACAGAAAATAGGCCCTTATTTTTTTCCACTTTTACAAGCCACAGAAGGCTTTAGAACATATAACTGCACCGCTGAACGGCAAATATATTTTACCTTTTTCCACTAATACACGACAATAAGCGCTTTAGAACATATAACTGCACCGCTGAACAACAAATATATTTTTCTTTTGCCACTAATACACAACGAAAAGGACTTTAGAACATATAACTGCACCGCTGAACGGCAAATATACTTTTCTTTTGCAACTAATACACAACAAAAAGGGCTGTATTTTTCGCACTTCACCACCTGACAGCTAATAAGCCCTTTTATCCCACCAATAAAAGCCAAAAAATGCTTTAGAACATATAACTGCACCTCACAAGGGCAAATGAGACAGAAATATTTCCTTTTAATAAATCCTGTTAATGCCCGTTTCAAGCACTTACACCCTAATAAGAACGGTTTGCTGGAATTACAGAGCTGTATAATGGCAATTTGGATCCGCAGTCAGTGCAGCAAGGTGTAATAGGATTGGCCCTAATACCCAGGCTGTAACCTCCCCTACTGAATCCTGTCCAACATAAATTCTGTGGAATGATTCCTCCCTATCCTTTTCCTTCACTTGTAAATCGTTTTTTTTAGCACAATGAAGTTTTTTCTAACACTGTCCCTAGCGCCTGCTGATGTCTCTCCCTGCGCTAAGTACACTGGAAAATAACTGAATCCAAGATGGCTGAGGATATTTATAGGGCTGTGACATCACATGGCTGGCTGCTGATTGTGGCCTATGTTGCATTTGTGACAATCAAATACAAAGTTTAAATAATGCAATTATATTCTGGGTTTAAAAAAACTCAATTTTTTTGCAACACCCTACATCTGGTGCCTTTGCTGCATTTGTGACAATCAAATACTAGCGTTAGATACAACTTTTATATTCTAATATTAAAACAACACGCATTTTCGGCAAGATAATTCATTTGTAGTCTATGTTGCATTTGTGACAGTCCAACGTTAGATACTGCTGTTATATGCTGATATATATTTAAAAAAAAACACCCATTTTTGGCAAATTAATTCATTTGTGGCCTATGTTGCATTTGTGACAGTCAAATACAAAGTTTAAATACTGCAGTTATATTCTTGGTTTAAAAAAACACAAATTTTTTGCAAGACCCTACATCTGGGGTCTTTGCTGCATTTGTCACAGTGAAATACAAGCTTTAAAACCACTGCAATTATATTATGGGTTTAAAAAAAACACATATTTTTTGCAATACCCTCTATCTAGGGCTATTGCTGCATTTATCACAGTGAAATACAAGCTATAAATACTGAAATTAGATTCTTGGTTTAAAAAAAAAACACCCATTTTTTGCAATACCTTATATCTTCGGACTTTGCTGCATTTATCACAGTGAAATACAAGCTTGAAATAGTGCAATTATATTCTGGGTTTAAAAAAAAAAACACCCATTTTTTGCAATACCCTACATCTGGGGCCTTTGCTACATTTATCTCAGTGAAATACAAGCTTGAAATACTGCAATTATATTCTGGGAAGAAAAAAAAAACATTTTTTTGCAAGACCCTACATCTGAGGTCTTTGCTGCATGTTACACAGTGAAATACAAGCTTGAAATAATGCAATAAAATTTGGGGTTTTGAAAAAAAACACCCATTTATTTGCAAAACCCTACATATGGGGCCTTTGCTAAATTTGTCACAATGAAATACAAGCTTGAAATAATGCAATAAAATTTGGGGTTTTGAAAAAAAACACCCATTTATTTGCAAAACCCTACATATGGGGCCTTTGCTACATTTGTTACAGTGAAATACAAGCTGGAAATACTGCAACTAAATTCTGGGTTTAAAAAAAACACCCATTTTCTGAAAGACCCTACATATGGGGCTTTTGCTGCATTTGTCACATTCTAATACTAGCATTAGTTACTGCTGTTATATTCTGGCTTGAAAAATAAAAACACAAATTTTTTGCAAGACCATGCATCTGGGGTCTATGCTGCATTTGTCACAGTGAAATACAAGCTTGAAATAATGCAATTATATTTTGGGTTTAAAAAAAAAAACTATTTTTTTGCAAGACCCTACATCTGAGGCCTTTGCTGCATGTGACACAGTGAAATACAAGCTTGAAATACTGCAACTAGATTCTGGGTATTAAAAAAATACCCATTTTATGCAAGATCCTACATCTGGGGCCTTTGCTGCATTTGTCACAGTGAAATACAAGTTTGAAATAATTGCAATTATATTCTGGGTTTTAAAAAGACACCCATTTTTTGCAAGACCCTACATCTGGGTCTGTTGCTGCATTTGTCACAGTTAAATACAAGCTTGAAATACTGCAATTACCGTATTTTGCCCATAAGACGCACCTGGTTTTAGAGGGTGAAAATAGGAAAAAAAAAGATTTTGGACAAAAGGTGTGTCAAAACTTTTTATAAATTAACAGACCAATATTTTAACACTGTAAACATTAACAGTAGTAACCAGCAGCATTAATAACCATCATTATTGACTTAAATGTCCAGGTACAGTACTCCTCTATTCATCAGGTAACCCCAAAAACTCCTCATCACTACTGTCCAGGTTAATCACACTCTGTGGCTCAGTATCACTAGTATCGCTGCCTTCAGATTCGTCGTACAGCATATTGTCCTCAGTGCCATCCAAGGCATTGCTAATGCCACACTTTTTAAAGGATCTGACGACGATTTCATCGTTGACTGCCTGCCATGATGTTTTCACTAGGGATGAGCGAACTCGAACTGTATAGTTCGGGTTCGTACCGAATTTTGGGGTGTCCGTGACACGGACCCGAACCCGGACATTTTCGTAAAAGTCCGGGTTCGGGTTCGGTGTTCGTCGCTTTCTTCGCGCTTTTGTGACGCTTTCTTGGCGCTTTTTGAAAGGCTGCAAAGCAGCCAATCAACAAGCGTCATACTACTTGCCCCAAGAGGCCATCACAGCCATGCCTACTATTGGCATGGCTGTGATTGGCCAGAGCACCATGTGACCCAGCCTCTATTTAAGCTGGAGTCACATAGCGCCGCCCGTCACTCTGCTCTGATTAGCGTAGGGAGAGGTTGCGACTGCGACAGTAGGGCGAGATTAGGCAGATTAACTCCTCCAAAGGACTTGATTAACTGATCGATCTGCAGCTGTGGATCATTGAGCTGCTGATCCTCAATTGCTCACTGTTTTTAGGCTGCACAGACCGTTTGTCAGTCACATTTTTCTGGGGTGATCGGCGGCCATTTTGTGTCTTGTGGTGCGCCAGCACAAGCTGCGACCAAGTGCATTTAACCCTCAATGGTGTGGTTGTTTTTTGGCTAAAGCCTACATCAGGGTGAAGCTGTCACACCAAGTGCATTTAACCAGCAATAGTCTGTTCATTTTTTGGCCATATACAAAATCAGGGGCAAGCTGCGCCTGTCACCAAGTGCATTTAACCCTCAATGGTGTGGTTGTTTTTTGGCTAAAGCCTACATCAGGGTGAAGCTGTCACACCAAGTGCATTTAACCAGCAATAGTCTGTTCATTTTTTGGCCATATACTAAATCAGGGGCAAGCTGCGCCTGTCACCAAGTGCATTTAACCCTCAATGGTGTGGTTGTTTTTTGGCTAAAGCCTACATCAGGGTGAAGCTGTCACACCAAGTGCATTTAACCAGCAATAGTCTGTTTATTTTTTGGCCATATCCCAGTCTAATTCTGTCACTAAATCCATACCGGTCACCCAGCGCCTAAATACTAGGCCTCAAATTTATATCCAGCTAAATCTGTCCCTAGTGCTGTAGCTGGGCGAGTTATTTAGTGTCCGTTCAAGCACATTTCTTGTTCTGGGTTGAAATACAATTCCCAATTTAGCAATTTCATAATTTAGTGGTTTCTGCTATATCAGAGCTATTTGAAATCTATCCCTAAAAGGGTATATAATATTCAAGGTGCACATTGGGTCATTCAGAATAACTTCACACACACCCGCTACTGTGTATTTCCAAGTCTAATTCTGTCACTAAACCCATACCTGTCACACAGCGCCTAAATACTAGGCCTCAAATTTATATCCAGCTAAATCTGTCCCTAGTGCTGTAGCTGGGCGAGTTATTTAGTGTCCGTTCAAGCACATTTCTTGTTCTGGGTTGAAATACAATTCCCAATTTAGCAATTTCATAATTTAGTGGTTTCTGCTATATCAGAGCTATTTGAAATCTATCCCTAAAAGGGTATATAATATTCAAGGTGCACATTGGGTCATTCAGAATAACTTCACACACACCCGCTACTGTGTATTTCCAAGTCTAATTCTGGCACTAAACCCATACCTGTCACCCAGCGCCTAAATACTAGGCCTCAAATTTATATCCCGCTAAATCTGTCCTTAGTGCTGTAGCTGGGCGAGTTATTTAGTGTCCGTTCAAGCACATTTCTTGTTCTGGGTTGAAATACAATTCCCAATTTAGCAATTTCATAATTTAGTGGTTTCTGCTATATCAGAGCTATTTGAAATCTATCCCTAAAAGGGTATATAATATTCAAGGTGCACATTGGGTCATTCAGAATAACTTCACACACACCCGCTACTGTGTATTTCCAAGTCTAATTCTGGCACTAAACCCATACCTGTCACCCAGCGCCTAAATACTAGGCCTCAAATTTATATCCCGCTAAATCTGTCCTTAGTGCTGTAGCTGGGCGAGTTATTTAGTGTCCGTTCAAGCACATTTCTTGTTCTGGGTTGAAATACAATTCCCAATTTAGCAATTTCATAATTTAGTGGTTTCTGCTATATCAGAGCTATTTGAAATCTATCCCTAAAAGGGTATATAATATTCAAGGTGCACATTGGGTCATTCAGAATAACTTCACACACACCCGCTACTGTGTATTTCCAAGTCTAATTCTGGCACTAAACCCATACCTGTCACCCAGCGCCTAAATACAAGGCCTCAAATTTATATCCCGCTAAATCTGTCCTTAGTGCTGTAGCTGGGCGAGTTATTTAGTGTCCGTTCAAGCACATTTCTTGTTCTGGGTTGAAATACAATTCCCAATTTAGCAATTTCATAATTTAGTGGTTTCTGCTATATCAGAGCTATTTGAAATCTATCCCTAAAAGGGTATATAATATTCAAGGTGCACATTGGGTCATTCAGAATAACTTCACACACACCCGCTACTGTGTATTTCCAAGTCTAATTCTGGCACTAAACCCATACCTGTCACCCAGCGCCTAAATACTAGGCCTCAAATTTATATCCCGCTAAATCTGTCCTTAGTGCTGTAGCTGGGCGAGTTATTTAGTGTCCGTTCAAGCACATTTCTTGTTCTGGGTTGAAATACAATTCCCAATTTAGCAATTTCATAATTTAGTGGTTTCTGCTATATCAGAGCTATTTGAAATCTATCCCTAAAAGGGTATATAATATTCAAGGTGCACATAGGGTCATTCAGAATAACTTCACACACCCGCTACTGTGCATTTCCAAATCTAATTCTGTCACTAAACCCATACCTGTCACCCAGCGCCTAAATACTAGGCCTCAAATTTATATCCCGCTAAATCTCTCGTTACCGCTGTCCTGTTGTGGCTGGGAAAGTTATTTAGTGTCCGTCAAAGCACATTTTTTGTTCTGGGTTGAAATACAATTCCCAATTTAGCAATTTCATAATTTAGTCGTTTCTGCTATATCAGAGCTATTTGAAATCTATCCCTAAAAGGGTAGATCATATTGAAGGTGCACATAGGGTCATTCAGAATAACTTCACACACACGCTTCTGTGCATTTCCAAGTCTAATTCTGTCACTAAATCCATACCGGTCACCCAGCGCCTAAATACTAGGCCTCAAATTTATATCCCGCTGAATTTGAATACAATACATTGGGCCAAATAATATATTTGTTGTTGTGGTGAACCATAACAATGAGAAAAACATCTAGTAAGGGACGCGGACGTGGACATGGTCGTGGTGGTGTTAGTGGACCCTCTGGTGCTGGGAGAGGACGTGGCCGTTCTGCCACATCCACATGTCCTAGTGTACCAACTACCTCAGGTCCCAGTAGCCGCCAGAATTTACAGCGATATATGGTGGGGCCCAATGCCGTTCTAAGGATGGTAAGGCCTGAGCAGGTACAGGCATTAGTCAATTGGGTGGCCGACAGTGGATCCAGCACGTTCACATTATCTCCCACCCAGTCTTCTGCAGAAAGCGCACAGATGGCGCCTGAAAACCAACCCCATCAGTCTGTCACATCACCCCCATGCATACCAGGGAAACTGTCTCAGCCTCAAGTTATGCAGCAGTCTCTTATGCTGTTTGAAGACTCCGCTGGCAGGGTTTCCCAAGGGCATCCACCTAGCCCTTCCCCAGCGGTGAAAGACATAGAATGCACTGACGCACAACCACTTATGTTTCCTGATGATGAGGACATGGGAATACCACCTCAGCATGTCTCTGATGATGACGAAACACAGGTGCCAACTGCTGCGTCTTTCTGCAGTGTGCAGACTGAACAGGAGGTCAGGGATCAAGACTGGGTGGAAGACGATGCAGGGGACGATGAGGTCCTAGACCCCACATGGAATGAAGGTCGTGCCACTGACTTTCACAGTTCGGAGGAAGAGGCAGTGGTGAGACCGAGCCAACAGCGTAGCAAAAGAGGGAGCAGTGGGCAAAAGCAGAACACCCGCCGCCAAGAGACTCCGCCTGCTACTGACCGCCGCCATCTGGGACCGAGCACCCCAAAGGCAGCTTCAAGGAGTTCCCTGGCATGGCACTTCTTCAAACAATGTGCTGACGACAAGACCCGAGTGGTTTGCACGCTGTGCCATCAGAGCCTGAAGCGAGGCATTAACGTTCTGAACCTGAGCACAACCTGCATGACCAGGCACCTGCATGCAAAGCATGAACTGCAGTGGAGTAAACACCTTAAAACCAAGGAAGTCACTCAGGCTCCCCCTGCTACCTCTTCTGCTGCTGCCGCCTCGGCCTATTCTGCTGCTGCCGCCTCGGCCTCTTCCTCCGCCTCTGGAGGAACGTTGGCACCTGCCGCCCAGCAAACAGGGGATGTACCACCAACACCACCACCACCACCTCCGTCACCAAGCGTCTCAACCATGTCACACGCCAGCGTTCAGCTCTCCATCTCACAAACATTTGATAGAAAGCGTAAATTCCCACCTAGCCACCCTCGATCCCTGGCCCTGAATGCCAGCATTTCTAAACTACTGGCCTATGAAATGCTGTCATTTAGGCTGGTGGACACAGACAGCTTCAAACAGCTCATGTCGCTTGCTGTCCCACAGTATGTTGTTCCCAGCCGGCACTACTTCTCCAAGAGAGCCGTGCCTTCCCTGCACAACCAAGTATCCGATAAAATCAAGTGTGCACTGCGCAACGCCATCTGTGGCAAGGTCCACCTAACCACAGATACGTGGACCAGTAAGCACGGCCAGGGACGCTATATCTCCCTAACTGCACACTGGGTAAATGTAGTGGCAGCTGGGCCCCAGGCGGAGAGCTGTTTGGCGCACGTCCTTCCGCCGCCAAGGATCGCAGGGCAACATTCTTTGCCTCCTGTTGCCACCTCCTCCTTCTCGGCTTCCTCCTCCTCTTCTTCCACCTGCTCATCCAGTCAGCCACACACCTTCACCACCAACTTCAGCACAGCCCGGGGTAAACGTCAGCAGGCCATTCTGAAACTCATATGTTTGGGGGACAGGCCCCACACCGCACAGGAGTTGTGGCGGGGTATAGAACAACAGACCGACGAGTGGTTGCTGCCGGTGAGCCTCAAGCCCGGCCTGGTGGTGTGTGATAATGGGCGAAATCTCGTTGCAGCTCTGGGACTAGCCAATTTGACGCACATCCCTTGCTTGGCGCATGTGCTGAATTTGGTGGTGCAGAAGTTCATTCACAACTACCCCGACATGTCAGAGCTGCTGCATAAAGTGCGGGCCGTCTGTTCGCGCTTCCGGCGTTCACATCCTGCTGCTGCTCGCCTGTCTGCGCTACAGCGTAACTTCGGCCTTCCCGCTCACCGCCTCATATGCGACGTGCCCACCAGGTGGAACTCCACCTTGCACATGCTGGACAGACTGTGCGAGCAGCAGCAGGCCATAGTGGAGTTTCAGCTGCAGCACGCACGGGTCAGTCGCACTACAGAACAGCACCACTTCACCACCAATGACTGGGCCTCCATGCGAGACCTGTGTGCCCTGTTGCGCTGTTTCGAGTACTCCACCAACATGGCCAGTGGCGATGACACCGTTATCAGCGTTACAATACCACTTCTATGTCTCCTTGAGAAAACACTTAGGGCGATGATGGAAGAGGAGGTGGCCCAGGAGGAGGAGGAGGAGGAGGAGGAAGAGGGGTCATTTTTAGCACTTTCAGGCCAGTCTCTTCGAAGTGACTCAGAGGGAGGTTTTTGGCAACAGCAGAGGCCAGGTACAAATGTGGCCAGCCAGGGCCCACTACTGGAGGACGAGGAGGACGAGGATGAGGAGGAGGTGGAGGAGGATGAGGATGAAGCATGGTCACAGCGGGGTGGCACCCAACGCAGCTCGGGTCCATCACTGGTGCGTGGCTGGGGGGAAAGGCAGGACGATGACGATACGCCTCCCACAGAGGACAGCTTGTCCTTATCCCTGGGCAGCCTGGCACACATGAGCGACTACATGCTGCAGTGCCTGCGCAACGACAGCAGAGTTGCCCACATTTTAACCTGTGCGGACTACTGGGTTGCCACCCTGCTGGATCCACGCTACAAAGACAATGTGCCCACCTTACTTCCTGCACTGGAGCGTGATAGGAAGATGCGCGAGTACAAGCGCACGTTGGTAGACGCGCTACTGAGAGCATTCCCAAATGTCACAGGGGAACAAGTGGAAGCCCAAGGCCAAGGCAGAGGAGGAGCAAGAGGTCGCCAAGGCAGCTGTGTCACGGCCAGCTCCTCTGAGGGCAGGGTTAGCATGGCAGAGATGTGGAAAACTTTTGTCAACACGCCACAGCTAACTGCACCACCACCTGATACGCAACGTGTTAGCAGGAGGCAACATTTCACTAACATGGTGGAACAGTACGTGTGCACACCCCTCCACGTACTGACTGATGGTTCGGCCCCATTCAACTTCTGGGTCTCTAAATTGTCCACGTGGCCAGAGCTAGCCTTTTATGCCTTGGAGGTGCTGGCCTGCCCGGCAGCCAGCGTTTTGTCTGAACGTGTATTCAGCACGGCAGGGGGCGTCATTACAGACAAACGCAGCCGCCTGTCTACAGCCAATGTGGACAAGCTGACGTTCATAAAAATGAACCAGGCATGGATCCCACAGGACCTGTCCGTCCCTTGTCCAGATTAGACATTAACTACCTCCCCATAACCATATATTATTGGACTCCAGGGCACTTCCTCATTCAATCCTATTTTTATTTTCATTTTACCATTATATTGCGATGCTACCCAAAGTTGAATGAACCTCTCCTCTGCCTGTGTGCTAGGCCTAAATATATGCCAATGGACTGTTGCAGTGGTGGCTGACATGAAGCCTGATTCTCTGCTATGACATGCAGACTAATTCTCTGCTGACATGAAGCCAGATTGTCTGTTACGGGACCTCTCTCCTCTGCCTGGGTGCTGGGCCTAAATTTATGACAATGGACTGTTGCAGTGGTGGCTGACGTGAAGCCTCATTCTCTGCTATGACATGCAGACTGATTCTCTGCTGACATGAAGCCAGATTGTCTGTTACGGGACCTCTCTCCTCTGCCTGTGTGCTAGGCCTAAATATATGCCAATGGACTGTTGCAGTGGTGGCTGACGTGAAGCCTGATTCTCTGCTATGACATGCAGACTGATTCTCTGCTGACATGAAGCCAGATCCTCTGTTACGGGACCTCTCTCCTCTGCCTGTGTGTGTGCTGGGCCTAAATATATGCCAATGGACTGTTGCAGTGGTGGCTGACGTGAAGCCTCATTCTCTGCTATGACATGCAGACTAATTCTCTGCTGACATGAAGACAGATTCTCTGTTACGGGACCTCCCTCCTCTGCCTGGGTGCTGGGCCTAAATATATGCCAATGGACTGTTGCAGTGGTGGGTGACGTGAAGCCTCATTCTCTGCTATGACATGCAGACTAATTCTCTGCTGACATGAAGCCAGATTGTCTGTTACGGGACCTCTCTCCTCTGCCTGTGTGTGTGCTGGGCCTAAATATATGCCAATGGACTGTTGCAGTGGTGGCTGACGTGAAGCCTCATTCTCTGCTATGACATGCAGACTAATTCTCTGCTGACATGAAGACAGATTCTCTGTTACGGGACCTCTCTCCTCTGCCTGTGTGTGTGCTGGGCCTAAATATATGCCAATGGACTGTTGCAGTGGTGGCTGACGTGAAGCCTCATTCTCTGCTATGACATGCAGACTAATTCTCTGCTGACATGAAGACAGATTCTCTGTTACGGGACCTCCCTCCTCTGCCTGGGTGCTGGGCCTAAATATATGCCAATGGACTGTTGCAGTGGTGGGTGACGTGAAGCCTGATTCTCTGCTATGACATGCAGACTAATTCTCTGCTGACATGAAGACAGATTCTCTGTTACGGGACCTCTCTCCTCTGCCTGTGTGTGTGCTGGGCCTAAATATATGCCAATGGACTGTTGCAGTGGTGGCTGACGTGAAGCCTCATTCTCTGCTATGACATGCAGACTGATTCTCTGCTGACATGAAGCCAGATTGTCTGTTACGGGACCTCTCTCCTCTGCCTGTGTGCTAGGCCTAAATATATGCCAATGGACTGTTGCAGTGGTGGCTGACGTGAAGCCTGATTCTCTGCTATGACATGCAGACTGATTCTCTGCTGACATGAAGCCAGATCCTCTGTTACGGGACCTCTCTCCTCTGCCTGTGTGTGTGCTGGGCCTAAATATATGCCAATGGACTGTTGCAGTGGTGGCTGACGTGAAGCCTCATTCTCTGCTATGACATGCAGACTAATTCTCTGCTGACATGAAGACAGATTCTCTGTTACGGGACCTCCCTCCTCTGCCTGGGTGCTGGGCCTAAATATATGCCAATGGACTGTTGCAGTGGTGGCTGACGTGAAGCCTCATTCTCTGCTATGACATGCAGACTGATTCTCTGCTGACATGAAGCCAGATTCTCTGTTACGGGACCTCTCTCCTCTGCCTGTGTGTGTGCTGGGCCTAAATATATGCCAATGGACTGTTGCAGTGGTGGCTGACGTGAAGCCTCATTCTCTGCTATGACATGCAGACTGATTCTCTGCTGACATGAATCCAGATTCTCTGTTACGGGACCTCTCTCCTCTGCCTGTGTGTGTGCTGGGCCTAAATATATGCCAATGGACTGTTGCAGTGGTGGCTGACGTGAAGCCTCATTCTCTGCTATGACATGCAGACTAATTCTCTGCTGACATGAAGACAGATTCTCTGTTACGGGACCTCCCTCCTCTGCCTGGGTGCTGGGCCTAAATATATGCCAATGGACTGTTGCAGTGGTGGCTGACGTGAAGCCTCATTCTCTGCTATGACATGCAGACTAATTCTCTGCTGACATGAAGACAGATTCTCTGTTACGGGACCTCTCTCCTCTGCCTGGGTGCCGGGGCCTAAATATCTGAGAATGGACTGTTCCAGTGGTGGGTGACGGGAAGCCAGATTCTCTGCTATGGAACCTCTCTCCAATTGATTTTGGTTAATTTTTATTTATTTAATTTTTAATTTAATTCATTTCCCTATCCACATTTGTTTGCGGGGGATTTACCTACATGTTGCTGCCTTTTGCAGCCCTCTAGCTCTTTCCTGGGCTGTTTTACAGCCTTTTTAGTGCCGAAAAGTTCGAGTCCCCATTGACTTCAATGGGGTTCGGGTTCGGGACGAAGTTCGGATCGGGTTCGGATCCCGAACCCGAACATTTCCGGGATGTTCGGCCGAACTTCTCGAACCCGAACATCCAGGTGTTCGCTCAACTCTAGTTTTCACCCACTCACAGACTTGGGTGATGGTGGGCCTCTTCATCCGTCCAGTGGGAGTCAGGTCATGGTTCCCAGCTGCCATCCACTTGTTCCATTCCTCCCTCATGAACATTTTAAATGGCTTATTAATGGAAACGTCCAGAGGTTGTAGCTGGCTGGTAAGCCCCCCAGGAATAACCGCCAGATGGGTGTTCACTTCCTTAAATCTCGTTTTTGTGGATTCGGTGATATGTGCCCGAAACTGGTCAAGCACTAGTAGGGCAGGTTTCTTCAGAAGTCCTCCAGTGCGTTTGGACCACACCTTTTCGATCCATACTTTCATGCCATTTTCGTCCATCCACCCTTTGTCGTGAACATGGACAATCACTCCTCGTGGGATCACCTCTTTTGGCATGGTCTTCCTTTTAAAAATCAGCATTGGTGGCAGTTTGGTGCCATCTGCGCAGCAGGACAAGACAACCGTATAATGCATTTTCTCGTGTCCTGAGGTCTTCACAGTTATAGTTTTTGCGCCTCTCACATCGACGGTCCTATTCGATGGAACATCGAAGGTTAACGGAACTTCATCCATGTTCCCAATCTGGCCTATTTCATAGCCATGTTTCTTTCTTGAATCCAGGACGAATTTATGAAAAGAAAGAATCTTGGACTCATATTCTTTGGGCATTTTTTGCGCTATTCTTGTTTTGGTGCGCATAGCAAGGCCACATCTTCTCATGAATCTGTAGCACCATGATGCCGATCCAGTGAAGTCGTCAATGCCTTTCTCTGCAGCAAGACGTTTGGCTTCATAGATGATCATTTTTGTGGATACTGAGAAGCCGTTGTTCCTGTGACATGTGATCCACTATTTCATGTCCACGTCTAGCTGTGGCCACTTTGCAGCACACCCACGAAGAGTGTGTTTACTTTTCTCCACTTTCTCCAACTGATCCTCTTGTTTCCTCCATGCACGAATCATCTTTTCAGTTGGAGGCGGCCCAAAATGTCTCTCCGCTGCCCTGTTTCCATGCTCTTTGGCGTACTTTATCACCTCTAGTTTAAAAGGAATTTTATAGGAAAGCCTTTTCTGCTTTGACATCGCTCAGAAATGTACGGTACAATATGCAGCAGGAGACTACGGTAATTTTCTGCAATAGAATACAGTAATGGAAGAACTGTTAGCACTACAATTATGGGGGTACTGTAGCTAAGAACATCAGTGGATGACAATGTTATTGGGGGGATCTGCCACTAACACAATGTTATGGGGCGATATGCTGCTGACATACAGTACTGTACTTGTTGGGAAAGGGGGGGATCCAATGACACTTTAAGGCGTCATCCAGACATCCATGGAGCATGGTCCGTGAAATCCCGTCCTGCTGAGTGCACGAAGGGCACAGCGTCATAGCAACCAATGATGCCATGCGCTTCGTGCACTCAGCAGGACGGCAAGCTGGGATATCATGGACAGTGCTCCACGGATGTCTGCATGATGCCTTAATAAGGGGGGTCACTTTATTAGGAGTGAGCTCACTTTATTAAGAGGGGGCACTTTATTTGGAGGGGGCACTTTATTAGGAGTGAGCTCACTTTATTACGGTAGGAGTGAGCTCACTTTATTAGGAGTGAGCTCACTTTATTAGGAGTGAGCTCACTTTATTAGGAGGGGGGGGCACTTTATTAGGGGGGGGGCACTTTATTAGGGGGGGCACTTTATTAGGAGGGGGGGCTGTCAAGATTGGCGTTATGCACATTTCCTTCCCCCCACTTTATATTTAAAATGCTGAAAGACATCCCTAAGGAATGCCAGTGTGAATAAAGTGCCACCCATAATAATAAAGTGATGTGCCCTGCTAGAAAGACATCCCTAAGGACCCCACTGTTAATAAAGTGCCCACTTTATTAGGAAGTGGGCACTTTATTAACAGTGGGGTCCTTAGGGATGTCTTTCTGGCAGGGCACATCACTTTATTATTATGGGTGGCACTTTATTCACACTGGCATTCCTTAGGGATGTCTTTCAGCATTTTAAACAAAGTGGGGGGAAGGAAATAACGCTGCCTGCACACACATTACCGGTGCTCCAGCGATCCTCTCACGAGTCTGAGACGAGGGGCGGAGCAGACTTCCCTGTCACACATGCCAGCTCCGCCCCTCGTCTTCCT
Organism: Bufo gargarizans; assembly: GCF_014858855.1. NCBI lineage: Eukaryota > Metazoa > Chordata > Amphibia > Anura > Bufonidae > Bufo > Bufo gargarizans. The sequence continues at coordinate 373,110,837 of NC_058084.1, read as the reverse complement.
GCTCCTGCGCTGCGACCTCCTCTCCAGTCTCCATTTGGCTCCTACATACAGCGCAGGCCGGCCGGTCTAAAACCCAGCACTTACTGAGGCCGGCCGGCCCGCCCGTACCAGACACCCGGACCGCTTCCTCCAGCTGCCCGCCGCTTGCCTCCAGCTGCCCGCCGCTTGCCTCCAGCTGCCCACCGCCTGCCTCCAGCTGCCCAACGCTCGCCTCCCGCTGCCCGCCGCTTGCATGACATGTGAGCGCTGCGAGCGCTACAGACAGGTACCGGATTTGCTTTTTCAGCCCAGATTTCACCTATATTCACCCCATAAGACGCACTAACTTCCCCCCCATTTTGGGGGGGGAAAAAGTGCGTCTTATAGGGCGAAAAATACGGTATATTCAAGGTTTTTAAAAACACAAATTTTTTGCAATAAACGCTTTTAGGCAAGATAATAGGCAAGATAATACATTTGCAGCCTTTGTTGTATTTCTGACATTCCAATACAAGCGTTAGATACTGCTGTTATATTCTAATATATTCTAGTATTGTCAAATACAAAGTTTAAATACTGCAATTATATTCTGGGTTTAAAAAAATAAATAAAATTCTTTGCAACACCCTACATCTGGTGCCTTTGCTGCATTTGTCACAGTCAAATACTAGCGTTAGATACAACTTTTATATTCTAATATTAAAACAACACCCATTTTTGGCAAGTTAATTCATTTGTAGCCTATTTGGCATTTGTGACAGTCCAATACAAAGTTTAAATACTGCAGTTATATTCTTGGTTTAAAAAAACACCCATTTTTTGCAAGACCTTACATCTGGGGTCTTTGCTGCATTTGTCACAGTGAAATACAAGCTGGAAATACTGCAATTAAATTCTGGGTTTTAAAAAAACACCCATTTTTTGCAAAACCCTACTTCAAAACCCTACTAGCCTATGTTGCATTTGTGACAGTCAAATACAAAGTTTAAATACTGCAATTATATTCTGGGTTTAAAAAAAAACAACAATTTTTTTGCAACACCCTACATCTGGTGCCTTTGCTGCATTTGTCACAGTCAAATACTATCGTTAGATACTGCTTTTATATTTTAATATTAAAAAAACACACCCATTTTGGGCAAGATAATTCATTTGCGGCCTATGTCACATTTGTGACAGTCAAATACAAAGTTCAAATACTGCAGTTACACTCTTGGTTTAAAAAAACACCCATTTTTTGCAACACCCTATATCTTGGTCCTTTGCTGCATTTGTCACAGTGAAATACAAGCTGGAAATACTGCAATTAAATTCTGGGTTTTAAAAAAACACTCATTTTTTGCAAGACCCTACAACTGGGGTGTTTGCTGCATTTGTCACATTCTAATACTAGCATTAGTTTCTGCTGTTATATTCTGGTTTGAAAAATAAAAACACATATTTTTTGCAAGACCATACATCTGGGGTCTTTCCTGCATTTGTCACAGTGAAATACAAGCTTGAAATAATGCAATTATATTCTGGGTTTTAAAAAAAAAACACCAATTTTTTGCAAGACCCTACATCTGAGGCCTTTGCTGCATGCGACACAGTGAAATACAAGCTTGAAATACTGCAATAAAATTCTGTTTTTTTTAAAAAACACTAAATTTTTTGCAAAACCCTACATCTGGAGCCTTTGCTACATTTGTCAAAGTGAAAAATACAAGCTTGAAATACTGCAATTATATTCTGGGTTTAAAAAAAAATACCCATTTTATGCAAGACCCTACATCTGGGGCCTTTTCTGCATTTGTCACAGTGAAATACAAGTGTTAGATAGTGCTGTTATATTCTAGTATAAAAAAAAAACACCCATTTTAGGCAAGATAATAAATTTGCAGCCTTTGCTGTATTTCTGACAGTCCAAGCGTTAAATACTGCTGTTATATTCTAATATAAAAAAACACCCATTTTTAGCAATATTATTCATTTGTGAAAAACAGTAGTGGTGGTGGCTCACTGCTATATAACCTATAGTATGGTGCTACCAACACAAAGGAGAGGACACCCTACCTCTCATAAGTAAAATGGAAAGAAAGAAGGTTGATTGGGCGAGCACTCTAACTTAAAGCACACATTTAATCAAGATAAAATATAAGACAAGATGAAAAACACATAAATACAATAAATAAAAATGTGTCGATGAATAACCACAATAGGGCTGATGTATATTAAAGTGTCATTTGTATTGCCCAAAGGGGTATTCTACCCTCTAGCACTTGTGGCACTTAGGGTTCCTTATAGGGCCTTCTGGTGTGTCCTTAGTTTTACCACCGAGGTCCACTAAAAAACCACAGTTGTTGTTATAAGTGCCTGTATGGAGCTGAGGTTAATCTGTAGTCCACAAATGACACTCTCAGTCAACTTGTAAGGAAATGTTATTTGTATCACGTCCAAATTCTGTCCCGAGGTTTTTAATCAGGGTGAAAAAGAATGACAATATTCTCGGCTATTCAGCCGCTTACCTCCTCCTTCCAGGAGTCGTCCATGTGTGTCCGCGGAGTTTGTCGGAGAGCGGATAGTGTGAGAGACTATGGCATCTATGGCGTCCTCAGTGGCCGCACTTGCCAGCTCTCGTGGGATCACACTTACGTGACTTCCTGTTTCATCCGGTGATGACGTATCTGCTATGTCGATTCAAAGATTCGAAGTTCAATCTTCCAAATGTTATAATAATGTCTGCATGGCCATGCGACTAGAAGAATTTAGACAGGTGTATGACGTTTGCCAGATGCGTTTCGGGGAATGTGACTATCCCTTCCTCAGTGGTTACGCTACACCTGTCTGTATCTACCTTATATACTCCACAGGGCTGTCGTCAGAACCTGGACACCGGATTTTAAGTCCAAACTTTAAAATTCGGTACTTCCGATTTTTTTATAAAGTTCGATGTTTCCGACTTTTTGAACTTATATTTATTGAGGACTTCCGATTTTTGGAGGACATCCAATTTTTTGAGGGCATCCGATTTTTCGAGGACATCTGATTATTCGAGGACATCCGATTTTTCGAGGACATCCGATTTTTTGAGGACATCCGATTTTTCAAGGGCATCCGATTTTTCAAGCTTCCGACTTTTTTTAAAAAAATGGGAGGTTTTCGATTCTTTCTAGACATATAATATTTTCTTTATTATAATTTTCTCACAAGCTCTTATAGATACTAGGATATTAAAGAGGGAGAATACCTTCATCGAATACTTCATCTATAGGCACATCATTTTTCAGCATTTTAAGAAACATAGTTTACACAATAAAACTAAATATTAAATGTATATTAAAAATATATACTAGATGTTAAAAATGTGGATTGTTTCTCATAGTATCAGTGTGGGATGATGTTAATACATAATTACATATATTTCACATATTCAGTTTTCACATATTTAATTTTCACATATTTACTTTTCAGAGGATGGGGAGGTTCAGTGGTAAAAAAAGATGGTAAAGCCGGCAGGGGCCTCAGATCAAGGGAGGGTGACAGTGCCGATACACGGCCAGACTTGTGACCCCTCATTGAGCCGGGGACACCCCCCTATAAGAAGCCAAAGAGTTCCAGTTCCGAATTTAGCCCTCATGGCAATAGGCTCCCAAACTCATAAATTCACCGGGATTCCCTCCTGGAAATCTGCTTGATAAAGTTTCCTCCTCTCCAGTGTTGGTCCACCTTCTCCAGTGCCGTAAAGACGAGACTGGCCGGGTCACTGTTATGGACCTCTTTGTAATGTTTAGACAGGGAATGTTTTTCATAACCTTTCTTGATGTTAGCTATGTGTTCAGCCAGTCTCGTCTTTAATAATAGCTTGGTCCTGCCAATGTACTGTCTATTGCATGGACACTGGACAAGGTAGACCACACCTGTAGAATTACATGTAAGGCAGTCCTTGATCTCCCAGACAAATGTGTTTTGTGTAGAGGGGACTGTGGTAGTCTATCGGGGTTTGTTATTAATTTTGCATGCAATACACTTGCCACATTTAAAGAACCCCTTTAGATCCATCCAAGTCCCTAAAAGGGATCTCTTCTTATTTCTAGGTTTGACAGAGGGGGCTATTTTAATTCCGAAAATCGGTGCCTTAGTGAAAGTGACCTTTGCAGATGTGGGTAAAAGATGGCCTATCACCCTATCATTTAATATATGATGCCAATGTGTCTTTACTATTTGTTGTATTTTTCTATAGTCATCATTGAAGGGGAGAATAATCCTACTATTTATCTCTTTAGATTTTTTCACTTCCACCTGATTGTCAAAAAAGGTCTGTCTGTCTAGTTTTCTAACCCTTTCCAAGGCTTTCCCTACTATTTCATCCGGGTATTCTTTCTCCCAAAACAGCTCCCACATTCAAGCTGCCTCCTCCTCAAAGCCATGGTCTTCCGTACAGTTCCTCCTAATCCTACGGAACTGACCGGTCGGGATGTTGCTCAGCCATCTTGGGAGGTGGCAGCTGGAATATTGGATGAAGCTGTTTCTGTTTGTTGGTTTGTGAAAGGTATTACAGACATACCTATTGTTCCGTTTCTTAATAACTAAATCCAGGAATTCAGTCTCTTCTTTAATGGTGGAACTAAAGACCAAATTCAATTGGTTTTCATTAATCTCCCTTAGGAAGAGATCCAGATTTTCCTTCTCACCCTTCCAAATAAAGACCGCATCGTCAATAGTAGCGACGCCATAGGGCCAGATCCACCCCCAGCTTTGGTCCAATGTGCTGATGTTCCCATTCTGCCAAAAATAAATTGGCATACCTGGGGGCGAATCTGGTCCCCATGGCAGTCCCACATTTCTGCAGGTAGTAAACACCCTCAAAATAAAAATAATTGTGGTTGAGGATGTAATCTATGCCATCTATAATAAATTCGGCGTGGGCGTCCTCAATTGTTCCTTCCCTTTTTATTTGCTGCCTCACAGCCGCCATCCCCTGTTGATGGTCAATTGATGTATAGAGGGATTGTATGTCCAGGGTCCCCATAATCCATTCTGGACGACTATCTATACTCTAGGGCCTGAATAATATGGGTTGTATCTTTTATATATGACCTCGTTTTTTTCACTATCGGTTGTAGTTGTGTATCTATATATCTAGACAAATTCGATGTGATTGATTCAATGCCTGATACAATTGGTCGACCAGGGGGATTTTTTAGGTCCTTATGAATCTTGGGCAGACAGTAGAAGACCGGAAGTCTTCTCTGTGCGCCCAAGATGAATTCAAATTCCAGTTGAGATATTATTTTTTGTTACAGGCCTCGTTTGCAATATTCTTTCAACTCCTGGTCAAAACCGTCTAGGGGGTCATTCTTCAACTTGTTATAAGTTTTGTCGTCCGCAAGTTGTCTTAGACATTCATTGTTATATTTTATAGTGTCTAATATGACCACTGCCCCTCCCTTGTCAGCAGGGCGTATAGTGATCGATTCTTCTTTTTGTAGTAATTTTAATGCTGAGACTTCTTGTTTCGTCAAATTATCTCGATAGGGGGGTCTAGCTTTCATTTTTCTAATGTCTTCCTCCACATTCCTCTGAAAAGTTACCATTTCTCGGCTTACTTCATTTCTTGGGAACATGGTGGATCTATTTTTAAGACCAGAGTTTTGTGTTGCAGGTTTTTTTTGTATGGAGTTTGTTTGACAATTGTCCTGTCTCACCTCATTTCTTATTATAGGGTTCTTCAAGAAGTGTTTCTTTAAACAAACACTTCTAATGAACTTTTGTATTCCTATGTAAGTTGAGAACTTATCAATTTTTTCAGTAGGGGCAAATTTTAGTCCCTTTACTAATAATTTGGTCTGTGTTGGTTAATGTAACTGAACTTAAATTAATTACTGATCCTGTGTTTATCCCTAACGGTGTCTCTTGTGTGATGGTTCTTTTCCTCTTGCTCCTTCTCGTCTTTCTTGTTCGTCTCTGTTTCTGTGATATTGGTGTCTCAAATTTTCCCCGTGATTTGTTGTGGAGTGTGGATAGTGTTTTTTTCTTTGTGTATTGTGATACTGATTTGTCTTCTGTTGTGCATGGTGATATCTCTGTCTCAAGTTGTATTGGTGTTTGTGTAATTCCAGATTGTGAATAGGGGGTGTTTGTTCTCTGTGTCTCATCCGTGTCCTGTGGTGAGCAGGAGTGTGGTCTAAAAAAGGCTGGTCGGAAAGTTGTTCATATCTGTTATTTACTGACACAGCGTAATTATTGTGTACAGTGTCTTGTAGGTCTATTTGTCTTTGTGAAGTTTCTCTCTGGGGTGAGTCAAGACTATCCCCAAACCCCTCTGTTTGATAATTCCTATAGGTGTTCAAATGTTTTTTCGTTTTTTTATTAATAATTTCGTTCTCTATTTTATCTAATCCCCTGCATATTCTTTCTTGCCAGATTTCAAAATCACTATTTCAAGGCAATTTGTCTATCTGTTCTTTTAATCCTTCAATTTTTTTGTTTAGGTCTCCCAATATTTCAGTTCTCCTTTTAACAATAAGTTTGATAAGTGAGATGGAGTGGTTATGCAGTAGTGTATTCCACTCTTCCTCAAAAGTCTCAGTTATCAAATCTTGGGCTGGGGTTTTATGTAATAATAACCCTTTGGGAACTTTTTGGTGTTCTATAAAAATTGGAGTGACCTTATTTCCCAATGTTGCCTAAGTTGTTTTTGCAACAAGCCTTCAAGGTCTTTGAATAAATCCACCATATTCTTATCATTTACTATTATTTCAGAATCCACATCATTAAATTTAAACTTTTACTACTACAGAGGGATCTGGATAGATTGGAGGCTTGGGCAGATAAGTGGCAGATGGGGTTTAACACTGATAAATGTAAAGTTATACACAGGGGAAGGAAAAATGCAAGTCACCCGTACATACTAAATGGTAAAACACTCGGTAACACTGACATGGAAAAGGATCTAGGAATTTTAATAAACAGCAAACTAAGCTGCAAAAACCAGTGTCAGGCAGCTGCTGCCAAGGCCAACAAGATAATGGGTTGCATCAGAAGGGGCATAGATTCCCGTGATAAGAACATAGTCCTACCACTTTACAAATCGCTGGTCAGACCACACATGGAGTACTGTGTACAGTTCTGGGCTCCTGAAAAACAAGTCAGACATAGCAGAGCTGGAGAAGGTCCAGAGGAGGGCATCTAAAGTAATAACTGGAATGGGGCAACTACAGTACCCTGAAATATTATCAAAATTAGGGTTATTCACTTTAGAAAAAAGACGACTGAGGGGAGATCTAATTAATATGTATAAATATATCAGGGGTCAGTACAGAGATCTATCCCATCAGCTATTTATCCCCAGGACTGTGACTGTGACGAGGGGACATCCTCTGCGTCTGGAGGAAAGAAGGTTTGTACACAAACATAGAAAAGGATTCTTTACGGTAAGAGCAGTGAGAATATGGAACTCTCTGCCTGAGGAGGTGGTGATGGTGAGTACAATAAAGGAATTCAAGAGGGCCCTGGACGTATTTCTGGAGCTTAATAATATTACAGGCTATAGCTACTAGAGAGGGGTCGTTGATCCAGGGAGTTATTCTGATGGCCTGATTGGAGTCGGGAAGGAAGTTTATAGTCCCCTAAAGTGGAGAAAATTGGCTTCTACCTCACAGGGTTTTTTTTGTTTTTTTTTGCCTTCCTCTGGATCAACTTGCGGGATAACAGGCCGAACTGGATGGACAAATGTCTTTTTTCGGCCTTATGTACTATGTTACTATGTTACTATGTAAACGTGCCAGCTTTAGTTTTTTTGTTTTGAATGTGGTGCCAAATATGTGAAAACTGAATATGTGAAATATATGTAATTATTTATTAACATCATCCCGCGCTGATACTATGAGAAACAATCCACATTTTTAACATCTAGTATATATTTTTAATAAACATTTTTTATTTAGTTTTATTGTGTAAACTATGTTTCTTAAAATGCTGAAAAATGATGTGCCTATAGATGAAGTATTCAATGAAGGTATTCTCCCTCTTTAATATCCTAGTATCTATAAGAGCTTGTGAGAAAATTATAACAAAGAAAATATTATATGTCTAGAAAGAATCGAATACCTCCACTTTAAAAAAATAAAATAAAAAAGTCAAAAGCTTGAAAAATCAGATGCCCTTGAAAAATCGGATGTCCTCAAAAAATCAGATGTCCTCGAAAAATCGGATGCCCTCGAAAAATTGGATGTCCTCAAAAAATCGGAAGTCCTCGATAAATCTAAGTTCAAAAAGTCGGAAACATCGAACTTTATAAAAAATCAGAAGTACCGAATTTTAAAGTTTGGACTTAAAATCCGGTGTCCAGGTTTTGACGACAGCCCTGTGGAGTATATAAGGTGGATACAGACAGGTGTAGCGTAACCACTGAGGAAGGGATAGTCACATTTCCCGAAACGCGTCTGGTAAACGTCATACACCTGTCTAAATTCTTCTAGTCGCATGGCCATGCAGTCACTATTATAACATTTGGAAGATTGAACTTCGAATCTTTGAATCGACATAGCAGATACGTCATCACCGGACGAAACAGGAAGTTACGTAAGTGTGATCCCGCAAGAGCTGGCAAGTGTGGCCACTGAGGAGAGCGTCGTAAGATGCCATAGACGCCATAGTCTCTCACACTATCCGCTCTCCGACAAACACCGCAAACACACATGGATTACCCCTGGAAGGAGGAGGTAAGCGGCTAAATAGCCGAGAATATCGTCATTCTTTTTCACTCTGAGACTGAGAGTGTCATTTGTGGACTACAGATTAACCTCAGCGCCATACAGGCACTTATAACAACAACTGTGGTTTTTAGTGGACCTCCATGGTAAAACTAAGGACACACCAGAAGGCCCTATAAGGAACACTAAGTGCCACAAGTGCTAGAGGGTAGAATAGCCCTTTGAGCAATATGAATGTCACTTTAATATAAATCAGCCCTATTGTGGTTATTCATCGACACATTTTTCTTTATTGTATTTATGTGTTTTTTATCTTGTCTTATATTTTATCTTGATTAAATGTGTGCTTTATGTTAGAGTGCTCGCCCAATCAACCTTCTTTCTTTCCATTATTCATTTGTGGCCTATGTTGCATTTGTGACAGTCAAATACAAAGTTTAAATACTGCAATTATATTCTGGGTTTAAAAAAAACACCAATTTTTTGCAACACCCTACATCAGGTGCCTTTGCTGCATTTGTCACAGTCAAATACTAGCGTTAGATACAACTTTTATATTCTAATATTAAAACAACACCCATTTTGGGCAAGATAATTCATTTGTAGCCTATGTTATATTTGTGACAGTCCAATACAATTATTAGATACTGCTGTTATACGCTGATATATAAAAAAAACACCCATTTTTGGCAAGTTAATTCATTTGTGGCCTATGTGGCATTTGTTACGGTCAAATACAAAGTTTAAATACTGCAGTTATATTCTTGGTTTTAAAAAAAAAACACCATTTTTTTGCAAGACCCTACATCTGGGGTCTTTGCTGCATTTGTCACAGTGAAATACAAGCTTTAAACCAGTGCAATTATATTATGGGTTAAAAAACACACACTTTTTTTGCAATACCCTGTATCTAGGGACATTGCTGCATTTATCACAGTGAAATACAAGCTTTAAATACTGCAATAATATTCTGGGTTGAAAAAAACACTTTTTTTTGCTATGCCCTCCATCTGGGGCCTTTGCTGCATTTATCACAGTGAAATACAAGCTTGAAATAGTGCAATTATATTCTGGGTTTTTAAAAAAAACACCAATTGTTTGCAATACCCTACATCTGGGGCCTTTGCTACATTTATCTCAGTGAAATACAAGCTTGAAATACTGCAATTATATTCTGGAAAAAAAAAAACTTTTGCTGCATGTGACACAGCGAAATACAAGCTTGAAATTCTGCAATTAAATTTTGGGTTTAAAAAAAAAAACACCCATTTATTTGTAAAACCCTACATATGGCGCCTTTGCTACATTTGTCACAATGAAATACAAGCTTGAAATACTGCAATTATATTCTGGCTTTAAAGAAAAATACCCATTTTATGCTCGACCCTACATCTGGTGCCTTTGATGCAATTTTCACAGTCAAATACTAGCGTTAGATACTGTTTTTATATTCTAATATTTAAAAAAACACGCTTTTTGGGCAAGATAATTCATTTGCGGCCTATATCGCATTTGTTACAGTCAAATGCAAAGTTCAAATACTGCAGTTGGTTTAAAAAAACACCCATTTTTGCAATACCCTATATCTTGGGCCTTTGCTGCATTTGTCACAGTGAAATACAAGCTGGAAATACTGCAATTATATTCTGGGTTTTAAAACAAACACCCTTTTTTTGCAATACCTTAAGTCTGGGGCAATTTCTGCATTTGTCACAGTGAAATACAAGCGTTAGATAGTGCTGTTATATTCTGGTTTAAAAAAAAAAACACACCCATTTTTTGCAAGACTTTGCTGCATTTGTCACAATAAAATACAAGCTTGAATTACTGCAATTATATCTGGGTTTAAAAAAAAATACCCATTTTTTGCAAGACCCTACATCTGAGACCTTTGCTGTATGTCACACAGTGAAATATAAGCTTGAAAAACTGCAATTAAATTCTGGGTTAAAAAAAACAGCAATTGTTTTGCAAGACCCTACATCTGGGGCCTTTTTCTGCATTTTTCACAGTGAAATACAAGCTTGAAATACTGTGTATATATTATATATTCTCGGTTTAAAAAATCACCAATTTTTTGCTAGACCCTACATCTAGGGACATTGCTGCATTTGTCACAGTCAAAAACTAGCATTAGATACTGCTGTTATAGTCTGGTTTTTAAAAAAAAACACCCATTTTGGTCTAGACCCTACATATTGGGCCTATGTGGCATTTGTCACAGTGAAATACAAGCTTGAAATACAACAATGAAAATCTGGGTTTAAAAAACACCAATATTTTTCAATACCCTACGTCTTGAGCCTTTGCTACATTTATCACAGGAAAATACAAGCTTGAAATACTGTAATTATATTCTGGGTTTAAAAAAAAAAACTCTACATGTACTAGATCTGGGGCCTTTTCTGCATTTTTCACAGTGAAATACAAGCGTTAGATAGTGCTGTTATATTCTGGCATTAATAAACACACCAATTTTGGGCAAGATAATACATTTTCGGCCTTTGCTGTATTTCTGAAAGTCCAATACAAGCGTTAGATATTGCTGTTATATTCTGATATTTTAAAAAAACACCCATTTTGGGCAAGATAATTCATTTGTTGACTATGTTGCATTTGTGACAGTCAAATACAAAGTTTAAATACTTCAGTTATATTCTTGGTTTAAAAAAACACCAATTTTTTGCAAGACCCTTGCCTTTGCTGCATTTGTCACAGTAAAATACAAGCTTGAAATACTGAAATTAAATTCTGGGTTTCAAAAAAAAAACAATTTTTTTTTGCAAGACCCTACATCTGGAGCCTTTGCTGCATTTGCCACAGTGACATACAAGCTTAAGATAGTGCTGTTATATTTTGTTATTAAAAAATCACCCATTTTGGGCAAGATAATTCATTTGTGGCCTATGTTGCATTTGTGACAGTCAAATACAAAGTTTAAACACTGCAGTTATATTCTTGGTTTAAAAAACACCCCGTTTTTGCAATACCCTATATCTTGGACCTTTGCTACATTTGTCACAGTGAAATATAAGCTTGAAATACTGCTATTATATTCTTGGTTTCAAACAAACAGATTTTTTTGCAATACCCTCCATCTGGGGCCTTTGCTACATTTATCACAGTGAAATACAAGCTTGAAATACTGAAATTCAATTCTGGGTTTAAAACAAACCTCATTTTTTTTGCAAAACTCTACATCTGGGGCCGTTGCTGCATTTGTCACAGTTAAATACAAGCTTAAAATACTGCAATTATATTCTGGGTTTAAAAAAAAAAATCAAATTTTTTGCAATACCCTATATCTTCGGCCTTTGCTGCATGTATCACAGTGAAATACAAGCTTGAAATACTGCAATAATATTCTGGGTTGAAAAAAACACTTTTTTTTTGCTATGCCCTCCATCTGGGGCCTTTGCTGTATTTATCACAGTGAAATACAAGCTTGAAATAGTGCAATTATATTCTGGGTTTTTAAAAAAACACCCATTTTTTGCAATACCCTACATGTGGGGCCTTTGCTACATTTATCTCAGTGAAATACAAGCTTGAAATACTGCAATTATATTCTTTAAAAAAAAAAACACCCATTTATTTGTAAAACCCTACATATGGGGCCTTTGCTACATTTGTCACAATGAAATACAAGCTTGAAATACTGCAATTATATTCTGGCTTTAAAGAAAAATACCAATTTTATGCTCGACCCTACATCTGGTGCCTTTGCTGCATTTCTCACAGTCAAATACTAGCGTTAGATACTGTTTTTATATTCTAATTAGAGTTGAGCGAACACCTGGATGTTCGGGTTCGAGAAGTTCGGCCGAACTTCCCGGAAATGTTCGGGTTCGGGATCCGAACCCGATCCGAACTTCGTCCCGAACCCCATTGAAGTCAATGGGGACCCGAACTTTTCGGCACTAAAACGGCTGTAAAACAGCCCAGGAAAGGGCTAGAGGGCTGCAAAAGGCAGCAACATGTAGGTAAATCCCCTGCAAACAAATGTGGATAGGGAAATGAATTAAAATAAAAATTAAATAAATAAAAATTAACCAAAATCAATTGGAGAGAGGTCCCATAGCAGAGAATCTGGCTTCCCGTCACCCACCACTGGAACAGTCCATTCTCAGATATTTAGGCCCCGGCACCCAGGCAGAGGAGAGAGGTCCCGTAACAGAGAATCTGGCTTCATGTCAGCAGAGAATCAGTCTTCGTGTCATAGCAGAGAATCAGGCTTCACGTCACCCACCACTGCAACAGTCCATTTTCATAAATTTAGGCCCAGCACCCAGGCAGAGGAGAGAGGTCCCGTAACAGAGGATCTGGCTTCATGTCAGCAGAGAATCAGTCTGCATGTCATAGCAGAGAATCAGGCTTCACGTCAGCCACCACTGCAACAGTCCATTGTCATAAATTTAGGCCCAGCACCCAGGCAGAGGAGAGAGGTCCCGTAACAGACAATCTGGCTTCATGTCAGCAGAGAATCAGTCTGCATGTCATAGCAGAGAATCAGGCTTCACGTCACCCACCACTGCAACAGTCCATTGTCATAAATTTAGGCCCAGCACCCAGGCAGAGGAGAGAGGTCCCGTAACAGACAATCTGGCTTCATGTCAGCAGAGAATCAGTCTTCATGTCATAGCAGAGAATCAGGCTTCACGTCACCCACCACTGCAACAGTCCATTGTCATATATTTAGGCCCAACACCCAGGCAGAGGAGAGGTGTCCCGTAACAGACAATCTGGCTTCATGTCAGCAGAGAATTAGTCTGCATGTCATAGCAGAGAATGAGGCTTCACGTCAGCCACCACTGCAACAGTCCATTGGCATATATTTAGGCCCAGCACCCAGGCAGAGGAGAGAGGTCCTGTAACAGACAATCTGGTTTCATGTCAGCAGAGAATCAGTCTGCATGTCATAGCAGAGAATCAGGCTTCACGTCACCCACCACTGCAACAGTCCATTGTCATAAATTTAGGCCCAGCACCCAGGCAGAGGAGAGAGGTCCCGTAACAGACAATCTGGCTTCATGTCAGCAGAGAATTAGTCTGCATGTCATAGCAGAGAATGAGGCTTCACGTCAGCCACCACTGCAACAGTCCATTGGCATATATTTAGGCCCAGCACCCAGGCAGAGGAGAGAGGTCCCATAACAGACAATCTGGCTTCATGTCAGCAGAGAATTAGTCTGCATGTCATAGCAGAGAATGAGGCTTCACGTCAGCCACCACTGCAACAGTCCATTGGCATATATTTAGGCCCAGCACCCAGGCAGAGGAGAGAGGTCCCGTAACAGACAATCTGGCTTCATGTCAGCAGAGAATCAGTCTGCATGTCATAGCAGAGAATCAGGCATCACGTCACCCACCACTGCAACAGTCCATTGTCATAAATTTAGGCCCAGCACCCAGGCAGAGGAGAGAGGTCCCGTAACAGACAATCTGGCTTCATGTCAGCAGAGAATTAGTCTGCATGTCATAGCAGAGAATGAGGCTTCACGTCAGCCACCACTGCAACAGTCCATTGGCATATATTTAGGCCCAGCACCCAGGCAGAGGAGAGAGGTCCCGTAACAGACAATCTGTCTTCATGTCAGCAGAGAATTAGTCTGCATGTCATAGCAGAGAATGAGGCTTCACGTCAGCCACCACTGCAACAGTCCATTGGCATATATTTAGGCCCAGCACCCAGGCAGAGGAGAGAGGTCCCGTAACAGACAATCTGGCTTCATGTCAGCAGAGAATCAGTCTGCATGTCATAGCAGAAAATCAGGCTTCACGTCACCCACCACTGCAACAGTCCATTGTCAGATATTTAGGCCCAGCACCCAGGCAGAGGAGAGAGGTCCCGTAACAGAGGATCTGGCTTCATGTCAGCAGAGAATTAGTCTGCATGTCATAGCAGAGAATCAGGCTTCACGTCACCCAACATTGGAACAGTCCATTGGCATATATTTAGGCCCTGGCACCCAGACAGAGGAGAGGTTCATTCAACTTTGGGTAGCCTCGCAATATAATGGTAAAATGAAAATAAAAATAGGATTGAATGAGGAAGTGCCCTGGAGTCCAATAATATATGGTTAATGGGGAGGTAGTTAATGTCTAATCTGGACAAGGGACGGACAGGTCCTGTGGGATCCATGCCTGGTTCATTTTTATGAACGTCAGCTTGTCCACATTGGCTGTAGACAGGCGGCTGCGTTTGTCTGTAATGACGCCCCCTGCCGTGCTGAATACACGTTCAGACAAAACGCTGGCCGCTGGGCAGGCCAGCACCTCCAAGGCATAAAAGGCTAGCTCTGGCCACGTGGACAATTTAGAGACCCAGAAGTTGAATGGGGCCGAACCATCAGTCAGTACGTGGAGGGGTGTGCACACGTACTGTTCCACCATGTTAGTGAAATGTTGCCTCCTGCTAACACGTTGCGTATCGGGTGGTGGTGCAGTTAGCTGTGGCGTGTTGACAAAACTTTTCCACATCTCTGCCATGCTAACCCTGCCCTCAGAGGAGCTGGCCGTGACACAGCTGCCTTGGCGACCTCTTGCTCCTCCTCTGCCTTGGGCTTCCACTTGTTCCCCTGTGACATTTGGGAATGCTCTCAGTAGCGCGTCTACCAACGTGCGCTTGTACTCGCGCATCTTCCTATCACGCTCCAGTGCAGGAAGTAAGGTGGGCACATTGTCTTTGTAGCGTGGATCCAGCAGGGTGGCAACCCAGTAGTCCGCACAGGTTAAAATGTGGGCAACTCTGCTGTCGTTGCGCAGGCACTGCAGCATGTAGTCGCTCATGTGTGCCAGGCTGCCCAGGGGTAAGGACAAGCTGTCCTCTGTGGGAGGCGTATCGTCATCGTCCTGCCTTTCCCCCCAGCCACGCACCAGTGATGGACCCGAGCAGCGTTGGGTGCCACCCCGCTGTGACCATGCTTCATCCTCATCCTCCTCCACCTCCTCCTCATCCTCGTCCTCCTCGTCCTCCAGTAGTGGGCCCTGGCTGGCCACATTTGTACCTGGCCTCTGCTGTAGCCAAAAACCTCCCTCTGAGTCACTTCGAAGAGACTGGCCTGAAAGTGCTAAAAATGACCCCTCTTCCTCCTCCTCCTCCTGGGCCACCTCCTCTTCCATCATCGCCCTAAGTGTTTTCTCAAGGAGACATAGAAGTGGTATTGTAACGCTGATAACGGCGTCATCGCCACTGGCCATGTTGGTGGAGTACTCGAAACAGCGCAACAGGGCACACAGGTCTCGCATGGAGGCCCAGTCATTGGTGGTGAAGTGGTGCTGTTCTGTAGTGCGACTGACCCGTGTGTGCTGCAGCTGAAACTCCACTATAGCCTGCTGCTGCTCGCACAGTCTGTCCAGCATGTGCAAGGTGGTGGGCGGGAAGGCCGAAGTTACGCTGTAGCGCAGACAGGCGAGCAGCAGCAGGATGTGAACGCCGGAAGCGCGAACAGACGGCCCGCACTTTATGCAGCAGCTCTGACATGTCGGGGTAGTTGTGAATGAACTTCTGCACCACCAAATTCAGCACATGCGCCAAGCAAGGGATGTGCGTCAAATTGGCTAGTCCCAGAGCTGCAACGAGATTTCGCCCATTATCACACACCACCAGGCCGGGCTTGAGGCTCACCGGCAGCAACCACTCGTCGGTCTGTTGTTCTATACCCCGCCACAACTCCTGTGCGGTGTGGGGCCTGTCCCCCAAACATATGAGTTTCAGAATGGCCTGCTGACGTTTACCCCGGGCTGTGCTGAAGTTGGTGGTGAAGGTGTGTGGCTGACTGGATGAGCAGGTGGAAGAAGAGGAGGAGGAAGCCGAGAAGGAGGAGGTGGCAACAGGAGGCAAAGAATGTTGCCCTGCGATCCTTGGCGGCGGAAGGACGTGCGCCAAACAGCTCTCCGCCTGGGGCCCAGCTGCCACTACATTTACCCAGTGTGCAGTTAGGGAGATATAGCGTCCCTGGCCGTGCTTACTGGTCCACTTATCTGTGGTTAGGTGGACCTTGCTACAGATGGCGTTGCGCAGTGCACACTTGATTTTATCGGATACTTGGTTGTGCAGGGAAGGTACGGCTCTCTTGGAGAAGTAGTGGCGGCTGGGATCAACATACTGTGGGACAGCAAGCGACATGAGCTGTTTGAAGCTGTCTGTGTCCACCAGCCTAAATGACAGCATTTCATAGGCCAGTAGTTTAGAAATGCTGGCATTCAGGGCCAGGGATCTAGGTGGGAATTTACGCTTTCTCTCAAATGTTTGTGAGATGGATAGCTGAACGCTGGCGTGTGACATGGTTGAGACGCTTGGTGACGGAAGTGGTGCTGGTGGTGTTGGTGGTACATCCCCTGTTTGCTGGGCGGCAGGTGCAAACGTTCCTCCAGAGGCGGAGGAAGAGGCCGAGGCGCCAGCAGCAGAAGAGGTAGCAGGGGGAGCCTGAGTGACTTCCTTGGTTTTAAGGTGTTTACTCCACTGCAGTTCATGCTTTGCATGCAGGTGCCTGGTCATGCAGGTTGTGCTCAGGTTCAGAACGTTAATGCCTCGCTTCAGGCTCTGATGGCACAGCGTGCAAACCACTCGGGTCTTGTCGTCAGCACATTGTTTGAAGAAGTGCCATGCCAGGGAACTCCTTGAAGCTGCCTTTGGGGTGCTCGGTCCCAGATGGCGGCGGTCAGTAGCAGGCGGAGTCTCTTGGCGGCGGGTGTTCTGCTTTTGCCCACTGCTCCCTCTTTTGCTACGCTGTTGGCTCGGTCTCACCACTGCCTCTTCCTCCGAACTGTGAAAGTTAGTGGCACGACCTTCATTCCATGTGGGGTCTAGGACCTAATCGTCCCCTGCATCGTCTTCCACCCAGTCTTGATCCCTGACCTCCTGTTCAGTCTGCACACTGCAGAAAGACGCAGCAGTTGGCACCTGTGTTTCGTCATCATCAGAGACGTGCTGAGGTGGTATTCCCATGTCCTCATCATCAGGAAACATAAGTGGTTGTGCGTCAGTGCATTCTATGTCTTTCACCGCTGGGGAAGGGCTAGGTGGATGCCCTTGGGAAACCCTGCCAGCGGAGTCTTCAAACAGCATAAGAGACTGCTGCATAACTTGAGGCTGAGACAGTTTCCCTGGTATGCATGGGGGTGATGTGACAGACTGATGGGGTTGGTTTTCAGGCGCCATCTGTGCGCTTTCTGCAGAAGACTGGGTGGGAGATAATGTGAACGTGCTGGATCCACTGTCGGCCACCCAATTGACTAATGCCTGTACCTGCTCAGGCCTTACCATCCTTAGAACGGCATTGGGCCCCACCATATATCGCTGTAAATTCTGGCGGCTACTGGGACCTGAGGTAGTTGGTACACTAGGACGTGTGGATGTGGCAGGACGGCCACGTCCTCTCCCAGGACCAGAGGGTCCACTAACACCACCACGACCATGTCCACGTCCGCGTCCCTTACTAGATGTTTTCCTCATTGTTATGGTTCACCACAACAACAAAAATATTATTTGGCCCAATGTATTGTATTCAAATTCAGCGGGATATAAATTTGAGGCCTAGTATTTAGGCGCTGGGTGACCGGTATGGATTTACTGACAGAATTAGACTTGGAAATGCACAGTAGCGTGTGTGTGAAGTTATTCTGAATGACCCTATGTGCACCTTGAATATTATATACCCTTTTAGGGATAGATTTCAAATAGCTCTGATATAGCAGAAACCACAAAATTATGAAATTGCTAAATTGGGAATTGTATTTCAACCCAGAACAAAAAATGTGCTTTGACGGACACTAAATAACTTTCCCGTCCACAACAGGACAGCGGTAACGAGAGATTTAGTGGGATATAAATTTGAGGCCTAGTATTTAGGCGCTGGGTGACCGGTATGGATTTACTCACAGAATTAGACTTGGAAATGCACAGTAGCGTGTGTGTGAAGTTATTCTGAATGACCCTATGTGCACCTTGAATATTATATACCCTTTTAGGGATAGATTTCAAATAGCTCTGATATAGCAGAAACCACTAAATTATGAAATTGCTAAATTGAGAATTGTATTTCAACCCAGAACAAAAAATGTGCTTTGACGGACACTAAATAACTTTCCCATCCACAACAGGACAGCGGTAACGAGAGATTTAGCGGGATATAAATTTGAGGCCTAGTATTTAGGCGCTGGGTGACCGGTATGGATTTACTCACAGAATTAGACTTGGAAATGCACAGTAGCGTGTGTGTGAAGTTATTCTGAATGACCCTATGTGCACCTTGAATATTATATTCCCTTTTAGGGATAGATTTCAAATAGCTCTGATATAGCAGAAACCACTAAATTATGAAATTGCTAAATTGGGAATTGTATTTCAACCCAGAACAAAAAATGTGCTTTGACGGACACTAAATAACTTTCCCAGCCACAACAGTACAGCGGTAACGACAGATTTAGCGGGATATAAATTTGAGGCCTAGTATTTAGGCGCTGGGTGACCGGTATGGATTTACTAACAGAATTAGACTTGGAAATGCACAGTAGCGTGTGTGTGAAGTTATTCTGAATGACCCTATGTGCACCTTGAATATTATATACCCTTTTAGGGATAGATTTCAAATAGCTCTGATATAGCAGAAACCACTAAATTATGAAATTGCTAAATTGGGAATTGTATTTCAACCCAGAACAAAAAATGTGCTTTGACGGACACTAAATAACTTTCCCATCCACAACAGGACAGCGGTAACGAGAGATTTAGCGGGATATAAATTTGAGGCCTAGTATTTAGGCGCTGGGTGACCGTTATGGATTTAGTGACAGAATTAGACTTGGAAATGCACAGTAGCGTGTGTGTGAAGTTATTCTGAATGACCCTATGTGCACCTTGAATATTATATACCCTTTTAGGGATAGATTTCAAATAGCTCTGATATAGCTGAAACCACTAAATTATGAAATTGCTAAATTGGGAATTGTATTTCAACCCAGAACAAAAAATGTGCTTTGACGGACACTAAATAACTTTCCCATCCACAACAGGACAGCGGTAACGAGAGATTTAGTGGGATATAAATTTGAGGCCTAGTATTTAGGCGCTGGGTGACCGGTATGGATTTAGTGACAGAATTAGACTTGGAAATGCACAGTAGCCTGTGTGTGAAGTTATTCTGAATGACCCTATGTGCACCTTGAATATTATATACCCTTTTAGGGATAGATTTCAAATAGCTCTGATATAGCAGAAACCACTAAATTATGAAATTGCTAAATTGGGAATTGTATTTCAACCCAGAACAAAAAATGTGCTTTGACGGACACTAAATAACTTTCCCAGCCACAACAGTACAGCGGTAACGACAGATTTAGCGGGATATAAATTTGAGGCCTAGTATTTAGGCGCTGGGTGACCGGTATGGATTTACTAACAGAATTAGACTTGGAAATGCACAGTAGCGTGTGTGTGAAGTTATTCTGAATGACCCTATGTGCACCTTGAATATTATATACCCTTTTAGGGATAGATTTTAAAAAGCTCTGATATAGCAGAAACCACTAAATTATGAAATTGCTAAATTGGGAATTGTATTTCAACCCTGAACAAAAAATGTGCTTTGACGGACACTAAATAACTTGCCTAGCCACAACAGTACAGCAGTAACGACAGATTTAGCGGGATATAGATTTGAGGCCTAGTATTTAGGCGCTGGGTGACCGGTATGGATTTAGTGACAGAATTAGACTGGGATATGGCCAAAAAATAACCACACTATTGCTGGTTAAATGCACTTGGTGTGACAGCTTGACCAACCACACTACTGAGGGTTAAATGCACTTGGTGACGGGCGCAGCTTGCCCCTGATGTAGTATATGGACAAAAAATGAACAGACTATTGCTGGTTAAATGCACTTGGTGACGGGCGCAGCTTGCCCCTGATTTAGTATATGGCCAAAAAATGAACAGACTATTGCTGGTTAAATGCACTTGTTGTGACAGCTTCACCCTGATGTAGGCTTTAGCCAAAAAACAACCACACCATTGAGGGTTAAATGCACTTGGTGACAGGCGTAGCTTGCCCCTGATGTAGTATATGGCCAAAAAATGAACAAACTATTGCTGGTTAAATGCACTTGGTGACGGGCGCAGCTTGCCCCTGATTTAGTATATGGCCAAAAAATGAACAGACTATTGCTGGTTAAATGCACTTGGTGTCACAGCTTGACCAACCACACTACTGAGGGTTAAATGCACTTGGTGACGGGCGCAGCTTGCCCCTGATGTAGTATATGGCCAAAAAATGAACAGACTATTGCTGGTTAAATGCACTTGGTGACGGGCGCAGCTTGCCCCTGATTTAGTATATGGCCAAAAAATGAACAGACTATTGCTGGTTAAATGCACTTGGTGTGATAGCTTGACCAACCACACTACTGAGGGTTCAATGCACTTGGTGACGGGCGCAGCTTGCCCCTGATGTAGTATATGGCCAAAAAATAAACAGACTATTGCTGGTTAAATGCACTTGGTGTGACAGCTTCACCCTGATGTAGGCTTTAGCCAAAAAACAACCACACCATTGAGGTTTAAATGCACTTGGTGACAGGCGCAGCTTGCCCCTGATGTAGTATATGGCCAAAAAATAACCAGACTATTGCTGGTTAAATGCACTTGGTGTGACAGCTTCACCCTGATGTAGGCTTTAGCCAAAAAACAACCACACCATTGAGGGTTAAATGCACTTGGTGACAGGCGCAGCTTGCCCCTGATGTAGTATATGGCCAAAAAATGAACAGACTATTGCTGGTTAAATGCACTTGGTGTGACAGCTTGACCAACCACACTACTGAGGGTTAAATGCACTTGGTGACGGGCGCAGCTTGCCCCTGATGTAGTATATGGCCAAAAAATAAACAGACTATTGCTGGTTAAATGCACTTGGTGTCACAGCTTGACCAACCACACTACTGAGGGTTAAATGCACTTGGTGACGGGCGCAGCTTGCCCCTGATGTAGTATATGGCCAAAAAATGAACAGACTATTGCTGGTTAAATGCACTTGGTGACGGGCGCAGCTTGCCCCTGATTTAGTATATGGCCAAAAAATGAACAGACTATTGCTGGCTAAATGCACTTGGTGTGATAGCTTGACCAACCACACTACTGAGGGTTCAATGCACTTGGTGACGGGCGCAGCTTGCCCCTGATGTAGTATATGGCCAAAAAATAAACAGACTATTGCTGGTTAAATGCACTTGGTGTGACAGCTTCACCCTGATGTAGGCTTTAGCCAAAAAACAACCACACCATTGAGGGTTAAATGCACTTGGTGGCAGCTTGGATGCACTTGGTCGCAGCACCGCACAAGACACAAAATGGCCGCCGATCACCCCAGAAAAAAGTGACTGACAAACGGTCTGGGCAGCCTAAAAACAGTGAGCAATTGAGTATCAGCAGCTCAATGATCCACAGCTGCAGATCGATCAATTAATCAAGTGCTTTGGAGGAGTTAATCTGCCTAATCTCGCCCTACTGTCGCAGCCGCAACCTCTCCCTACGCTAATCAGAGCAGAGTGACGGGCGGCGCTATGTGACTCCAGCTTAAATAGAGGCTGGGTCACATGGTGCTCTGGCCAATCACAGCCATGCCAATAGTAGGCATGGCTGTGACAGCCTCTTGGGGCAAGTACTATGACGCTTGTTGATTGGCTGCTTTGCAGCCTTTCAAAAAGCGCCAAGAAAGCGTCACAAAAGCGCCAAGAAAGCGACGAACACCGAACCCGAACCCGGACTTTTACGAAAATGTCCGGGTTCGGGTCCGTGTCACGGACACCCCAAAATTCGGTACGAACCCGAACTATACAGTTCGAGTTCGCTCATCCCTAATTCTAATATTTAAAAAAAACACGCTTTTTGGGCAAGATAATTCATTTGCGGCCTATATCGCATTTGTGACAGTCAAATGCAAAGTTCAAATACTGCAGTTGGTTTAAAAAAACACCCATTTTTGCAATACCCTATATCTTGGGCCTTTGCTGCTTTTGTCACAGTGAAATACAAGCTGGAAATACTGCAATTATATTCTGGGTTTTAAAACAAACACCCTTTTTTTGCAATACCTTAAATCTGGGGCAATTTCTGCATTTGTCACAGTGAAATACAAGCGTTAGATAGTGCTGTTATATTCTGGTTTAAAAAAAAACACCCATTTTTTGCAAGACTTTGCTGCATTTGTCACAATAAAATACAAACTTGAATTACTGCAATTATATCTGGGTTTAAAAAAAAATACCCATTTTTTGCAAGACCCTACATCTGAGACCTTTGCTGTATGTCACACAGTGAAATATAAGCTTGAAAAACTGCAATTAAATTCTGGGTTTAAAAAAAACAGCAATTGTTTTGCAAGACCCTACATCTGGGGCCTTTGCTGCATTTGTCACAGTGAAATACAAGCTTGAAATACTGTGTATATATTATATGTTCTCGGTTTAAAAAATCACCAATTTTTTGCTAGACCCTACATCTAGGGCCATTGCTGCATTTGTCACAGTCAAAAACTAGCATTAGATACTGCTGTTATAGTCTGGTTTTTTTAAAAAAACACCCATTTTGTTCTAGACCCTACATATTGGGCCTATGCGGCATTTGTCACAGTGAAATACAAGCTTGAAATACAACAATGAAAATCTGGGTTTAAAAAACACCAATATTTTGCAATACCCTACGTCTTGAGCCTTTGCTACATTTATCACAGGAAAATACAAGCTTGAAATACTGTAATTATATTCTGGGTTTAAAAAAAAAAACTCAACATGTACTAGATCTGGGGCCTTTTCTGCATTTTTCACAGTGAAATACAAGCGTTAGATAGTGCTGTTATATTCTGGCATTAATAAACACACCAATTTTGGGCAAGATAATAAATTTTCGGCCTTTGCTGTATTTCTGAAAGTCCAATACAAGCGTTAGATATTGCTATTATATTCTGATATTTAAAAAAAAACACCCATTTTGGGCAAGATAATTCATTTGTTGACTATGTTGCATTTGTGACAGTCAAATACAAAGTTTAAATACTTCAGTTATATTCTTGGTTTAAAAAAACACCAATTTTTTGCAAGACCCTTGCCTTTGCTGCATTTGTCACAGTAAAATACAAGCTTGAAATACTGAAATTAAATTCTGGGTTTCAAAAAAAAACACATTTTGGAGCCTTTGCTGTATTTGCCACAGTGAAATACAAGCTTAAGATAGTGCTGTTATATTTTGTTATTAAAAAATCACCCATTTTGGGCAAGATAATTCATTTGTGGCCTATGTTGCATTTGTGACAGTCAAATACAAAGTTTAAACACTGCAGTTATATTCTTGGTTTAAAAAACACCCCGTTTTTGCAATACCTTATATCTTGGACCTTTGCTACATTTGTCACAGTGAAATATAAGCTTGAAATACTGCTATTATATTCTTGGTTTTAAACAAACAGATTTTTTTGCAATACCCTCCATCTGGGGCCTTTGCTACATTTATCACAGTGAAATACAAGCTTGAAATACTGAAATTCAATTCTGGGTTTAAAAAAAACCTCATTTTTTTTTGCAAGACTCTACATCTGGGGCCGTTGCTGCATTTGTCACAGTTAAATACAAGCTTGAAATACTGCAATTATATTCTGGGTTTAAAAAAAAAATCACATTTTTTGCAATACCCTACATCTGAGGCTTTTGCTGCATGTGTCACAGTGAAATACAAGTTTGATATACTGCAATTAAATTTTGGGTTTTGAAAAAACACAATTTCTTTTCAATACCCTACATCTCAGGCATTTGCTGCATTTTTCACAGTGAAATACAAGGAGTGCAGAATTATTAGGCAAATGAGTATTTTGACCACATCATCCTCTTTATGCATGTTGTCTTACTCCAAGCTGTATAGGCTCGAAAGCCTACTACCAATTAAGAATATTAGGTGATGTGCATCTCTGTAATGAGAAGGGGTGTGGTCTAATGACATCAACACCCTATATCAGGTGTGCATAATTATTAGGCAACTTCCTTTCCTTTGGCAAAATGGGTCAAAAGAAGGACTTGACAGGCTCAGAAAAGTCAAAAATAGTGAGATATCTTGCAGAGGGATGCAGCACTCTTAAAATTGCAAAGCTTCTGTAGCGTGATCATCGAACAATCAAGCGTTTCATTCAAAATAGTCAACAGGGTCGCAAGAAGCGTGTGGAAAAACCAGGGCGCAAAATAACTGCCCATGAACTGAGAAAAGTCAAGCGTGCAGCTGCCAAGATGCCACTTGCCACCAGTTTGGCCATATTTCAGAGCTGCAACATCACTGGAGTGCCCAAAAGCACAAGGTGTGCAATACTCAGAGACATGGCCAAGGTAAGAAAGGCTAAAGGCGACCACCACTAAACAAGACACACAAGCTGAAACGTCAAGACTGGGCCAAGAAATATCTCAAGACTGATTTTTCTAAGGTTTTATGGACTGATGAAATGAGAGTGAGTCTTGATGGGCCAGATGGATGGGCCCGTGGCTGGATTGGTAAAGGGCAGAGAGCTCCAGTCCGACTCAGACGCCAGCAAGATGGAGGTGGAGTACTGGTTTGGGCTGGTATCATCAAAGATGAGCTTGTGGGGCTTTTTCGGGTTGAGGATGGAGTCAAGCTCAACTCCCAGTCCTACTGCCAGTTTCTGGAAGACACCTTCTTCAAGCAGTGGTACAGGAAGAAGTCTGCATCCTTCAAGAAAAACATGATTTTCATGCAGGACAATGCTCCATCACACGCGTCCAAGTACTCCACAGCGTGGCTGGCAAGAAAGGGTATAAAAGAAGAAAATCTAATGACATGGCCTCCTTGTTCACCTGATCTGAACCCCATTGAGAACCTGTGGTCCATCATCAAATGTGAGATTTACAAGGAGGGAAAACAGTACACCTCTCTGAACAGTGTCTGGGAGGCTGTGGTTGCTGCTGCACGCAATGTTGATGGTGAACAGATCAAAACATTGACAGAATCCATGGATGGCAGGCTTTTGAGTGTCCTTGCAAAGAAAGGTGGCTATATTGGTCACTGATTTGTTTTTGTTTTGTTTTTGAATGTCAGAAATGTATATTTGTGAATGTTGAGATGTTATATTGGTTTCACTGGTAAAAATAAATAATTGAAATGGGTATATATTTGTTTTTTGTTAAGTTGCCTAATAATTATGCACAGTAATAGTCACCTGCACACACAGATATCCCCCTAAAATAGCTAAAACTAAAAACAAACTAAAAACTACTTCCAAAAATATTCAGCTTTGATATTAATGAGTTTTTTGGGTTCATTGAGAACATGGTTGTTGTTCAATAATAAAATTAATCCTCAAAAATACAACTTGCCTAATAATTCTGCACTCCCTGTACAAGCTTTAGATAATGCTGTTATATTCTGATATTAAAAAACACCCATTTTGGGCAAGATAATTCATTTGTGGCCTATGTTGCACTTGTGACAGTCAAATACAAAGTTTAAATACTGCAGATATATATTCTTAATTTAAAAAAAAACAGCAACATTTTTTGCAATGCCCTACATTTGGTGCCTTTACTGCTTTTATCACAGTGAAATACAAGCTTGAAATACTGCAATTATATTTTGGGTTAAAAAAACACAATTTTTTTGCAAGACCCTACATCTGGGGCCTTTACTGCATTTGTCACAGTGAAATACTAGCGTTAGATACTGCTGTTATATTCTGTTTTTTTTTAAAGCACCTATTTTGGGCAAGACCCTACATATTGGGCCTTTGCTGCATTTATCACAGTGAAATACTAGCATTAGATACTGCTGTTATATTTTGTTTAAAATAAAAAAAAAAAAAAACATTTTTTTGCAAGACCATACATCAGGGGTCTTTGCTGCATTTATCACAGTGAAATACAAGCTTGAAATACTGCAATTATATTCTGGGTTTTAAAAAAACACCCATTTTTTTGCAAGAGCCTACATCTGGTGTCTTTGCTACATTTGTCACTGTGAAATACAAGCTAGAAATACTGCAATTATATTCTGAGTTTAAAAAGAACACCATTTTTTTGCAATACCCTACCGTCTGGGGCCTTTGCTCCATTTATCACAGTGAAATACAAGCTTGAAATACTGCAATTATATTCTGGGTGTTTAACAAAACACTCATTTTTTTGCACGTCCCTACATCTGAGACCTTTCCTGCATTTGTCACAGTGAAATACTAGCGTTAGGAACTGCTGTTATATTCTGGTTTAAAAAAAAAAGCACCCATTTTGGGCAAGACCCTACATATTGGGCCTTTGCTGCATTTATCCCAGTGAAATACTAGCGTTAGATACTGCAGTTATATTCTGTTTAAAAAAAAACAACATTTTTTGCAAGACCATACATCTGGGGTCTTTGCTGTATTTATCACAGTGAAATACAAGCTTGAAATACTGCAATTATATTCTGGGTTTTAGAAAAAACACCCATTTTTTGCAAGAGCCTACATCTGGTGTCTTTGCTACATTTGTCACTGTGAAATGCAAGCTTGAAATACTGCAATTATATTCTGAGTTTAAAAAGAACACACATTTTTGCAATACCCTACATCTGGGGCCTTTACTGCTTTTGTCACAGTGAAATACAAGCTTGTAATACTGCAATTATATTTTTGGTTTAAAAAAAAAAAACACCCATTTTTTGTAAGACCTTATATCTGGGGCCTTTGCTGCATTTGTCACAGTGAAATACAAGCTTGAAAAACTACAATTATATTCTGGGTTTAAAAACACCAATTTTTTTGCAATACCCTACATCTGGGGCCTTTGCTACATTTATCACAGTGAAATACAAGCTTAAAATACTGCCATTATTTTGTGGGTTTTAAAGAAACAGACAATTTTTGCAATACCCTACATCTGGGATCTTTGATGTATTTGTCACAGTAAAATACTAGCGTTAGATAGTGCTTTTATATTCTGGTATAAAAAAAAACACCCATTTTGGGCAATATATTACATTTGAGGCCTTTTCTGTATCTCTGACAGTCCAATGCAAGCGTTAGATACTGCTGTTATATTCTGGTATAAAAAAAACAAAAAAAACCTTTTTTTGCAATACCCTACATCTGGGGCCTTTGCTGCATTTGTCACAGTCAAATGCTAGCGTTAGATAATGCTGTTATATTCTGGTTTAAAAAAAAAAACACCCATTTTTTGAAATACCCTACAACATTTGGCCTTTACTGTATTTGTCACAGTGAAATACAAGTTCGAAATACGGCAATTATATTCTGTTTTTTTTTAAACACCCATTTTTTTCAAGACCCTACATCTGGGGCCTTTGTGGCATTGGTCACAGTGAAATACAGGTGTTAGATAGTGCTGTTATATTCTGCTATTAAAAAAACACTAATTTTGGGCAAGATAATACATTTGTGGCCTTTGCTGCATTTGTGACAGTCAAATACAACCAGTCAATATTGCAGTTACATTGTAGGTTGACAAAATAAAAAATTTTGTGAACATAAAGTAATTGTATAAAATTCGCCTGGCACACTGTTGTGTGACCTCAAGAAATGTTTCCTCTTTATGTCACCGGCAGTGCCTTACTCTCAGTGAACTAAATTGTTGACTATTTGCGGTTACATTGTTGCCTGACATAAACTATCTGTTAGTTTGGTGGGTGAACGCAAAGAATGAGAAAAGCTTCAAATAAAGGACGTGGCCCTGGTCGTGGTGCTGCTGGTGGAGCTCCTGTTGCAGGGAGAGGAAGTGATCGATCGGTGCCAGCTACACGTACAAGTGAAACATCTTTGTCAGGTGCGAGTAGGCGACAGAACCTTCAGCGTTATTTGGTAGGGCTGAATGCGGCTCTACGAATGGTGAGGCCAGAACAAGTACAGGCGATAGTAGATTGGGTGGCTGACAGTGCCTTCAGTTCCTTCACATTGTCTCCCACCCATTCTCCTGCTGAAAGATCAGAGTTGGCACCTACAGCCCATGTTCATCAGTCCTTTACCTCGGCCCCTTGCAAATCAGCCAAGCAGTCTGAGCCCCAAGTCATGGAGCAGTCTCTTATGCTTTTTGATGACTCTGCTAGCAGGGTTTCCCAGGGCCATCCACATAGCCCTGCCCCAGAAGTGGAAGAGATGCTCAACCACTTATGTTTCAGGGTGATTACAAAGGAGGACCACCGCAGCACGTCTCGGATGATGACGAAACACAGGTGCCAACTGCTGTGGCTTTCTGCAGTGTGCAAACCGACAAGGAGGGCAGGGGTAAAGACTGGGTGGAAGATGATGTGGAAGACAATGAGGTTCTCGCCCCCCCCCCCCCCCCCCCATGGAATCAAGGTCATGCGAGTGACCTTTGTAGTTCGGAGGAAGAGGAGGTGGTCGCACAGAGCCACCAGCACAGCAGAAGAGGGAGCAAGGTGCAAAAGCAGAGCGGACATCCCATAGACAGTACGCCCGCCTGCTACTGCCCACCGCAGCAAGCGACCGAGCACACCAAAGCCAGCTACAAGGAGTTCCCTGGTGTTGCAGTTCTTAAGACAATGTGCTGACTACAAGACATAAGTGATTTGCACGCTGTGCAATCAGAGCCTGAAGCGAGGCATAAACGTTCTCAACCTGAGCAGAATCTGCATTGCCAGGCATCTAAGTGCAAAGCACGAGCTGCAGTGGAGTAGACACCTCAAAAACCAAGAAAGGTCTGTGGCTCCTCCTGCTTCCACTTCTGCTGCAGCCTCTTCATCCACCTCTGGAGTGACAGTGGCACCCGCCACCCTGCAAACAGAGGATATGCCAGCAACGCCACCACCTGGGTCACCAAGCATCTCCACGATGTCCAATGGAAGAGTTCAGCTCTCTATCTACCAAACACTGGAGCGAAAGAGAACGTACCCTCCTACCCACCCGTGATCCCTTACCCTGAATGCCAGCATTTCAACATTCCTGGCCTTTGAAATGCTGTCATTCCGTCTGGTGGAGACAGAGAGTTGTAAAAGCACAATGGTGGTGGCTGTCCCACAGATGCTAATACTATTCCAGGCGTGCCATCCCTTCCCTGTACAACAAAGTGGGAGGAAAAATCAGGTGTGCACTGTGCAACGCTATCTGTGGCAAGGTCCACCTAACTATGTATACGTGAACCAATAAGCACAGTCAGGGAGGTTATATCTCTGTAACAGCACACTGGGTAAATGCAGTGGGAGCTGGGCCTGAGACGGATAGCAGTTTGGCGCATGTCCTTCCACCACCAAGGATTGCAGGGCGCTTCTCTTTGCCTCCTGTTGCTTCTCCCTCCTACTCCGCTTACTCATCCTCTACCGGCTCCTCATCCGGTCAGCGTAACACCTTCACCACCAGCTTCAGCACAGCCAGGGGTAAACGACAGCAGGCAGTTTTAAAACTTGTCTGTTTGGGGGACAAACCACACACCGTGCAGGAACTTTGGACGCGCTCGGAACACCAGACCAATGAGTGGTTGGTGCCAGTGAGCCTCAAGCCCAGCCTGGTGGTGTGCGATAATGGGTGAAATCTCGTAGTAGCTCTGGGACTATTCATTTGGATATCTTCTCTATCCACTTTCGATGTTCTTTTTTGAGCCTACCATGTTGATCACGGATATTGGCGAATCAGGGTTCCACTCCAGAGGGGGAGCATAAGAAAGGGATACCACATCCAAGGGAGGTAATGGCTGCAAAGTGATCGAGCTGAAATGTGGGACAAGTTATTAAAGCAGAAGGATTGAATGAAAGGGCCAATTAAAGATGAATTTTACAAATGTAATTCCCTGTCACCTATGCAGAGCAGGGGTTTTTCCATCGCCAGAAATGGGTTAATGTCACCCATCAATGATACTGATAACTTTATAAAATTTCGGTACCTGTCACCAATGCAGAGCAGGGGTTTATTCACGGCAATAATTGTAAAATGTCACCCAAGAATGTAACAGAAAAATTTGTGAAATTTATTAACCTGTCTACTAGGTAGAGCAGGGGTATATCACAGCCCAAAATTTTTGCATTTCACCCGAATGTGTAACAGACAAATTAAAGATTTTTTTTTTTACCTGTCTACTAGGTAGAGCAGGGGTATATCACACCCAAAAATTGGCAAATTTCAACCAAAAAAATGTAACAGACAAGTTAGTGAAATGTTTTTACCTGTCTGCTAGGTACAGCCGGGGTATATCACACCCAAACAAAATTTGTGAATTTCACCGAAATATGTAAAAGACAAATTAATGAAATTTTTTAACCTGTCTACTAGGTATAGCAGTGGCATATCACAGCCAAAAATTAGTGAATTTCACCTGAATATGTAACAGACAAATTAGTAAAATGTTACCTGTCTAGTAGGTAGAGCAGGGGTATATCACACCCAAAAATTTGTGAATTTCACCCAAATATGTAACAGACAAATTAGTGAAATTACATCAAATAAAATATGTACAAATAAAATAAAATAAAACTTGATTTATGAGGTGGAGGTACATATGGAGTATGAGTTTGTGGAGGCGGTAGACGTAGTACTGTAGGTGGAAGCGGAGGAGGACCAGGTAGCCAACACAGTTTTTATATTTTTTTTATTATTAGGGTACACTCCAAAAGAATGTGAAATATCCAAAATACAACAATGAGCAATAACGCTGTAGTATAACAATGGCTGGTTAAGGCCGGTATACATGTCTATTCTGAAAAAGGTACGGACAAGTCCTGTGAGATCTATGCCTGGTTCATTTTAATGAATGTGAGCTTGTCCACATTGGCTGTGGACAGACGGCTGCGCTTGTCTGTGATAACGCCCCCTGCCGTGCTAAACACACGTTCAGACAATACACTGGCTGCAGGGCAGGTCAGCACCTCCAAGGCGTAAAGGGCAAGCTCAGGCCATGTGCCCAATTTGGAGAACCAGAAGTTCAAAGGGGCAGACCCATCATCATTTAGTACATGTAGGCGTGTTCACACATACTGCTGAAATACTGCCTCCTGAATACTCATGTTGCTGAAATGCTGCCTCCTGCCAAGACATTCCATATCAGCTGGTGGTGCTGGTTGTTGTCGCGTGCTGACAAAGCTTTTCCACATTTCAGCCATGCTAACCCTGCTTTCTGAGGTGCTGGTGGTGCACCAGCTGCGTTGGTGACCTCTTTCTCCTCCTCTGCCTTCGCCTTATGCTTCCACTGTGCCCCAGCTCTCAGGTGGGAATGCTACCGCCAGCGCGTCTACTAGCCTGCGCTTGTACTCGCGCATCTTACAATGACGCTCCATTTTTAAGGAACCTCTGCACCACCAAATTCAGCACATGCGCCAGGCAAGGGATGTGTGTCAAACCGGCTAGTCCCAGAGCTGCTACGAGATTTCGCCCATTATCGCACACCACCAGGCCAGGCTTGAGGCTCACTGGCACCAACCACTCATCGGTTTGTTGCTCAAGGCCCGTCCACAGCTCCTGCGCAGTGTGGGGTTTGTCCCCCAAACAGATACGTTTTAAAACTGCCTGCTGTCGTTTACCCCTGGCTGTGCTGAAATTGGTGGTGAAGGTGTTACCAAATGAGGAGCCGGTAGAGGATGAGGAAACAAACTGAAGTTTCCTGCAATCCTCGGTGGTGGAAGGACATGCACCAAACTGCTGTCCAGTCAGGCCCAACCGCCACTGCATTTTCCCAGTGTGCTGTTATGGAAATATAACGTCCCTGATCGTGCTTACTGGTCCACGTATCCGTAGTTAGGTGGACCTTGCCACAGATGGCATTGCCCAGTGCACACCTGATTTTATCCCCCACTTGGTTGTGAAGGGAAGGGATGGCAAACCTGGAAAACTAGTGGCGGCTGTGGATGACGTACTGTGGGACAGCCACCGCCATAAGACTTTTAAACTTTCCTTCTCCACCAGACTGTCACCACCAGATCTTTGAGAAGTTCTGTTAGACGTTCTTTAGTACCTTCTGCATGATCTTCTTTTGTTTTGCTTTCGTTTTGACATCTTTCCTCCCTCTCCCAGCTGTCATCTATTAGCAGTGATTTCCTCCCTATATATCTCCTCCCCATACTGCCTGACCTTGCGGTTTATACAACTTCCTGGAGTGTGCTGATGCTAGAAGCTGTTACTGCTGCATCCACAAGATAAGTCTATTTCTTTATTTCTGTTTTCCTGTGGGCTTGATCCTAGGTGACCCTGACTCACTCCGTATTAAGTGTAGGGAGCCGGTGGTTGTGTCCCCTCACTATTATAGGGTGTTTAGGTGTCATACAGTCAAGGAATGAGGGTATTCAATTTTCTACCATTGAGATTTTTGCATAGGCTGAGCAGTAAGGGAGAGAGCTAGGGCTGTTACAGGGCTTACCCTTTTGTTCCTTAGTTTTGGATCAAGTCAGTCGGATCTTCATTTGTGTCTTCTAGTTTTCTGTAACACCATCCGTGACACAGCCGGAATGACAGCATTTCAAAGACCAGTCATTTTGAAATGCTGGCATTCAGGGCCAGGGATCGCGGGTGGGTAGGGGGGGGGGTACTTCCTCTTCCGCTCCAGTGTTTGGGAGATAGAGAGCTGAACGCTTCCGTGGGACATTGTGGAGATGCTTGGTGACCCAGGTGGTGGTGTTGCTGGAAGATCCTCTGTTTGCGGGGTGGCACGTGGCAATGTCACTCCGGAGGTGGATGAAGAGGCCGAGACTGCAGCAGAAGAGGAAGCAGGAGGAGCCAGAGACCTTTCTTGGTTTTTGAGGTGTCTACTCCACTGCAACTCGTGCTTTACACTTAGATGCCTAGGCAAAAGCGGTTGTGCTCAGGTTGAGAATATTTACGCCTCGCTTCAGGCTCTGATTGCACAGCATGCAAACCACTCGTGTCTTGTCGTCAGCACATTGGCTGAAGAACTGCCACACCAGGGTACTCCTTGTAGCTGGCTTTGGTGTGCTAGGTCCCTTGCTGCGGTGGGCAGTAGCAGGCGTACTGTCTAGGGGACGGCCGCTCTGCTTTTGCACCCTGCTCCCTGCTGTGCTGGTGGCTTTGCGCGACCACCGCCTCTTCCTCCGAACTACAAAGGTCACTCACATGACCTTGATTCCATGTGGGGTTGAGGACCTCCTCGTCCTCCACATCATCTTCCACCCAGTCTTCACCCCTGCCCTCCTTGTTGGTCTGCACACTTTCTAAAGCCACAGCAGTTGGCACCTGTGTTTTATCATCATTCGAAACGTACTGTGGTGGTCCTCCCATGTACTCATCTTGAAAGATAAGTAGTTGGGCATCAGTGCACTTAGTCTCTTCCACTTCTGGGGTAGGGCTAGGTGGATGGACCTGGCAAACCCTGCTAGCAGAGTCATCAAAAAGCAGAAGAGACTGCTGCATGACTTGGGGCTCAGACTGCTTGGCTGATTTGCAAGGGGGTGATGTGAAAGACTGATGGACATGGGCTGCAGCTGCCAACTCTGATCTTTCAGCAGGAGATTGGGTGGGAGACAATGTAAAGGAACTGGAGGTCAGAAACCCAATCTACTATCACCTATACTTGTTCTGGCCTCATTATTCGTAGAGCCGCATTAGGACTGACCAAATTTTTTAATAACAGAATAGAACAGCATTATCTAACGCATGTATCTCACAATGACAAATGCAGCAAGGGCTGCAATATTAAGTACTTTGCCCTAAATTAGTGTTTTTTTAAACCCAGAATATTATTGCTATCTTTCAAGATTGTATCTCACACTGACAGATGCAAAAAAGCACCATTAACTCGCCGAGCTTTTACTGAAATGTTTGGGCCGGGTTCAGTGTCCAAAAATACTAAAGTTCTGTACGAACCCGAACTTTACAGTTCAGGTTCGCTAAACCCTACTCAGTATGATAAGAACAGACAGCAGCAGCAGGTACATGGTAAAAGTCGAGTCTAAGGCATACACAGCTGTGCCTAGCTTAGCAATAACAGGACATACAGCAGCAGCAGGGAAATCATAACACTGTAGGATAAGGCTGGCACATAACTCATCAAGATCAGGGCAGACAGCAGCAGGTAAAGGTAACGGTGGAGCATAAGGCCTACACATAACTTAGCATGATCAGGACAGACAGCAGCAGCAGGTACATGATAATGGTCGAGTCTAATGCCTACATATAGCTCAGCTTAACTCAGCAGGAATAGACCGCAGCAGGTTCTTTGTTTGCAGCAGGAATATATTCCCTGGAATGGGCCCCCACGAGACTAGGGCAACAACAAAAATTAACTTAGACAACTCTGACAGCAGCAGGTTCTTTGCAGCAGGAATGTGTTCCCAGGAATGGGCCCCCACCAGACCAAGGCAACACCAAAAATAAACTTAGACACCTCTTACAGCAGCAGGTTTGTTGTCTAGAGCAGGAATGTGCTCCCATGCATACAAAACACAATATTTTCCTTTGGCAAAATTGTATATCAATTGTATTTTAACTTTGCACAGCCCACAATAAATTAGTATGACATTATCTCCACACACTGCCCGCATCGGTCTGCTCTCAGTTTCCATATCAGGCACATCGATTCTGGAGAAGAACACTGCGGTAACAGAGCCTGCCGCACAGTGTGCTGATTCCTCCATGCCAGAGGGAAGCAGGTCTGGCGTGGTTTAGCAGCGGCTTTATCATCCTACTTTTGTCTGTGAAAAGGCATGGTTACCGTGGATCGCATGACCCATTTATGATCAGCATCACACACACGCTGTGCTCCAGCCATCGGCAGCACCCAGCCGACCTCTGCCTGTCAGAGCACAGAAGCCAGTGAGGAACCAGCTTGCCTCGGCTGGGGTGTGGAAGTATCCCTGGCTCTACAGCCGTGATCAGTTCCCCTCCCCTTGGTGATAACTCTGTCACGGTCTCCGGCTGCTGGCGGGGTCATTGACGGCTGCATTAATTGCCCAGCCTGGATCATCAATCGCAGCTCATACTGCTGAATAAGCCTTTAGCTGTGAGGCTTGACTACACACGGAGGGTAGTGTCAGACAGCCCAGGACATACTTCACCAGGAAGGGGCTGACAGGCCCCAGGGAGCACCTATACTGTCATCCAGCAGAGCAGAGTTTTGAAGGCACCATGTGTTCTCGAGTTACATCAAACAGCCGGTAAACTTACCCCACAAAATGAGCTGTGCTTCATCTTTGTGGACTTGACATAGAAATTCATATTCCTTTAAGTTCATGAAAAATATACAGTAATCCGGTCCTATACAATGCAGATTTCTGGAGGGGGAGAATAATGCTGAGCTTCCAGGGAGAGATGGAGTAGATAGATATATACATGTTGTCACGTACCGGCAGGACAGGTAGTGGATCCTCTGGACCAGAGAGGCGATGGCGCGGGTTGTACTAAAGGACCGGTTCTAAGCAGTTACTGGTCTTCACCAGAGCCCGCCGCAAAGCAAGGTGGATTTTTCTGCGGCGGTAACTACCAGGTCGTGTCCCCTAGTAACAACTCGACCTCTCTGGCAGCTGATAAGGCGTGGTACACAGGGAGAAGGCAAGAGCGTAGTCGGACGTAGCAGAGGTCAGGGCAGGCGGCAAAGGTTCAAAGGCGAGTAGGCGGTAGCAACGGGTTCGGCAACAGGCAAGGCAAACTAACACAGTAGGGAACGCTTTCTCTGAGGCACAAGGCACAAAGATCCGGCAGAAAGCTGTGGGAGGAGAAGGTATATATGGGCAGTGCACAGGTGCAGCCTAATTAAGTCAGCACTGCTTCTCACAAACCTTAACCCTTAATAACCCCTTTGGACCAGGCACCAATCACTGGTGTACTGGCCCTTTGAAACTAGGAGTCCCGGCGCGCGCGCGCCATAGGGAGCGAGGACGCACACGCCGAGACGCTGGAGTGCTGCCTGGGGGCATACGCTGTGAGCGCTCCAAGGCCAGCAGGGGACCTGGAGCGCTCAGCGTAACAGTACCCCCCCTTTGGTCTCCCTCCCTTTTTGGTACCGAAGAACTTGCGGATGAGACTGCGGTCCAGGATGTTCTCCTCCGGCTCCCATGACCTCTCCTCAGGACCGCAGCCATCCCAGTCGACCCAAAAAAATCTTTTCCCCCGGGAGGGAGATCTTGGTTGCCAAGATCTCCTTGACAGAGAATATATCGGAGGTACCGGCGACAGGGGTGGGAGAAACAAGCTTGGAAGAAAAACGGTTAAAGACAGCAGGTTTAAGAAGGGAGACATGGAAGGAGTTATGGATTCGGAGGGAGGGAGGGAGGAAGATGGAGCTGATAAGAAACTTGATTGATACGACTCTTGATTTTATAATGTCCCAAGAAACGAGGGCCCAACTTGTAACTTGGGACCCTAAATCGGATGTACCTAGAGGAGAGCCACACCTTGTCACCCGGGCGAAATTCCGGAGGAGATCTGCGTCTCTTGTCAGCTTGAACCTTCATACGGGCGGAAGCCTTGAGGAGAGCAGCGTGGGTTTCTCACCAGATGGAGGAAAAATCCTGTACAAGACTGTCAACGGCAGGTACAGAAGAAGGAGTGGGAGACTGCGGCAGAGGTGGAAGAGGATGACGGCCAAAAACAGTAGATCAGCCCAGTCGTCATGGCGTGAGGATACAAAATGACGCAGATAGTCACCCAAAATTTGGTTCACCCGTTCTACTTGGCCGTTAGACTGAGGATGGTATGAAGAAGAAAAGTCCAATTTGATCCCGAGCTGAGCACATAGAGCCCTCCAGAATTTGGAGACAAATTGTACCCCACGATCCGAGACAATATATTTGGGAAGGCCATGGAGACGGAAGATGTGTTGGAAAAATTGTTTGGCCAACATGGGTGCAGAGGGTAGACCGGGCAGGGGTACAAAGTGAGCCATCTTGGAGAAGCGATCCACCACGACCCAAATAACGGACTTGCCATGGGAGGAGGGAAGATCTGTAATAAAGTCCATGGCGATGTGAGACCAGGAAACTTCAGGAACAGGTAGAGGCAAGAGGAGACCCGCTGGTTTCTGGCGATTTAATTTATCCCGGGCGCAAATCATACAGGCCTGGACGAAGTCCGAGACATCTTTCTCCAGAGAAGACCACCAGTACCATTGGGAGATTAGTTGGAGATACTTTAGCACCTCTGGATGACTGGCAAAAGGGGAGGCGTGGCCCCACTTGAGAATTCGCAGCCGCTGACGTGGAGGTACGTAGGATTTGCCAGGAGGAAGAAGGCGCAGGTCCACGGGAGCGACTGTAATAAGGCGTTCTGGAGGGATAATATATCGAGGTGTTAACTCGTCGCCCACCACATCAGAGGAGCGAGACAGAGCATCTGCCCTAATGTTCTTACAAGCCAGACGGAAATGGATCTCAAAATTAAAGCGGGCGAAGAACAGAGACCAACGAGCCTGACAGGGATTTAATCTCTGAGCAGACTGGAGATAAGCCAGGTTCTTGTGGTCCGTGAAGATGTACACAGGATGTGTGGCGCCCTCGAGTAAATGTCTCCATTCCTCCAGTGCCAATTTAATAGCCAGCAGTTCCCTGTCCCCAATGGAGTAATTTCTCTCTGCGGAAGAGAATGTTTTTGAAAAGAAGCCACAAGTTGAAGTCTTGCCCCGGGAAGACTTCTGGGTGAGGAAGACTTCTGGGTGAGGACAGCTCCGACTCCCACCGAGGAGGCATCCACTTCAAGAGAGAAACGCTTGGTGGAATCTGGTCTAGAGAGAACGGGTGCAGAGGCAAAGGCGGATTTCAGGGACTGGAAGGCTTCCTCGGCTTGGGAAGGCCAGGATTTGGGGTTAGCTCCTTTTCTTGTGAGGGCCACGATAGGAGCTACCAGAGTGGAATAGTGAGGGATGAATTGCCTGTAGTAATTCGCAAAGCCCAGAAATCTTTGTATGGCTCGGAGACCAGAGGGGCGTGGCCAATCCAGAACCGCCGAGAGCTTGGCTGGGTCCATTTGAAGTCCTTGGGCTGAGATAATGTATCCCAGGAAAGGCAGGGAGGTCCGTTCAAAAAGAAATTTTTCAAGTTTAGCGTACAGGCGATTTCTCCTAAGACGAGTAAGAACTTGTTGCACATGGACCCGGTGTTGATCCAAATTGGAGGAAAAGATGAGGATATCATCCAGGTATACGACCACGCAGGTGTAAAGTAAGTCCCTGAAAATATCATTGACGAATTCCTGGAAGACAGCAGGTGCGTTGCAGAGGCCGAAGGGCATCACCAAATACTCAAAATGGCCGTCCCTTGTGTTAATGGCGGTCTTCCATTCGTCTCCCTCACGGATACGGATCAGATTATAGGCCCCTCGAAGGTCCAATTTAGTGAAGATCTTAGCCCCTCGGAGACGATCAAATAGCTCAGAGATTAGAGGCAGAGGGTAACGGTTCTTGATGGTAATTTTATTAAGACCTCTGTAGTCAATGCAGGGGCGGAGGGAGCCGTCTTTTTTTGTCACAAAGAAAAAACCGGCCCCAGCAGGAGAAGAAGATTTTCTTATGAATCCTCTCTGTAGGTTCTCATGTATATAGTCAGACATGGCAAGAGTCTCAGGAGGTGAGAGAGGATAAATTCTGCCCCGAGGTGGAGTAGAACCGGGTATCAGGTCGATCGGGCAATCATAGGATCGGTGAGGAGGAAGGATCTCAGCTTGTTTCTTGCAGAAGACATCCGCGAAGGAATGGTATGGCTTGGGCAGCCCAGAAGGTGGAGAAACTTGCGGGTTCTGTTTGACCAGAGCAGGCTTGAGACAGCGTTCCGAACAGGAGGAACCCCAACGCAGGATCTCACCGGTGGACCAATTCAGGACAGGACTATGACGTTGAAGCCACGGCAGACCCAGGAGGAGTTCGGAGGAACAGAAGGGAAGGACAAAGAACTCTAAAGTCTTGGTATGAAATAATCCGATGTCCATCTGCAGAGGCTGGGTACGGAACTGCACGGTGGCAGAGAGTCTCTCACCGTTAACAGTAGAGATGAAAAACGGCTTGGGTAGACGGATTACTGGAATACGGTACTTGTCAACCAAGGAGGCGTGAATGAAGTTGCCAGCTGAACCGGAATCCAAGAAGGCGGCTGCGGAGAAAAAGGACTTGGAAGAGATGATCAACTGCACGGGTATGATGAGACGTGGAGAGGAAGAATCCACACCTAGCAACGCCTCTCCCACGTTTACTAGTTGCGAGCGTTTCCCAAACGCGGTGGACGGAGAGGACAATCTCTAAGGAAGTGCTCGGTATTGGCACAGTACAGACACAGGTTCTCGTTTCTGCGGCGGCATCGTTCTTGCGGAGTCAGGCGTGACCGATCCACCTGCATGGCTTCCACGGCGGAAAACCCAGTAGCGGGTTGAGGTGGACGCAGAAAAACGGGAGCCAGACGAGGAAAGCGTCTAGGACGAGCTTTTTCCTTTTCAAGGAGGAGTTCCTCTTGTCTTTCGGCGAAACGTTTGTCTATCCTAGTGGCCAGCAAGATGAGGTCACTAAGAGTGGAAGGAAGCTCACGTGCAGCCAGAACGTCCTTTACTTCACTGTTAAGTCCCTTCTTGAAGGTGGCGCAAAGGGCTTCATTGTTCCAGTTCAGCTCAGAGGCCAGGGTGCGGAACTGAATGGCATAGTCACCCACGGAAGAACCTCCTTGGGTCAAATTTAGTAAGGCAGTCTCTCCAGAACTCTAGGCAGAAGCTCTGGACGTAAGCGGTGGCAGGATCTGCGCAGTCCCATAGTGGTGTAGCCCAGGCCAGGGCCTTCCCGGACAGTAAACTGAGAATAAAGGCTACCTTGGCTCACTCAGAAGGAAACTGGTCGGACAGTAGCTCGAGGTGGAGAGAGCACTGCGACAAGAACCCACGGCACTGCTTAGGATCTCCGTCATATTTGTCTGGTAGGGACAAACGGATTCTGGAACCGGTGGCAACTGCAGGCGGAGGTGATGCAGCAGGAGCAGACGGAGGAGCTGGCTATTGCTGAGAAGGCAGGAGCTGCTGCAACATAGCCGTCAACTGGGCCAGCTGTTGACCCTGCTGGGCCACAATGGTGGTGAGGTCCGCTAGGCTTGGGAGGGGAACATCAGCGGGATCTATGGCCGGATCTTACTGTCACGTACCGGCAGGACAGGTAGTGGATCCTCTGGACCATAGAGGCGATGGCGCGGGTTGTACTAAAGGACCGGTTCTAAGCAGTTACTGGTCTTCACCAGAGCCCGCCGCAAAGCGAGATGGATTTGCTGCGGCGGTAACTACCAGGTCGTGTCCCCTAGTAACAACTCGATCTCTCTGGCAGCTGATAAGGCGTGGTACACAGGGAGAATGCAAGAGCGTAGTCGGACGTAGCAGAGGTCAGGGCAGGCGGCAAAGGTTCAAAGGCGAGTAGACAGTAGCAACGGGTTCGGCAACAGGCAAGGCAAACTAACACAGTAGGGAACACTTTCTCTGAGGCACAAGGCACAAAGATCC
Organism: Bufo gargarizans; assembly: GCF_014858855.1. Lineage (NCBI taxonomy): Eukaryota > Metazoa > Chordata > Amphibia > Anura > Bufonidae > Bufo > Bufo gargarizans. The sequence continues at coordinate 373,069,778 of NC_058084.1, read as the reverse complement.
GCAGAAAGCTGTGGGAGGAGAAGGTATATATGGGCAGTGCACAGGTGCAGCCTAATTAAGTCAGCACTGCCTCTCACAAACCTTAACCCTTAATAACCCCTTTTGGACCAGGCACCAATCACTGGTGCACTGGCCCTTTGAAACTAGGAGTCCCGGCGCGCGCGCGCCCTAGAGAGCGAGGACGCACATGCCGAGACGCTGGAGTGCTGCCTGGGGGCATACGCTGTGAGCGCTCCAAGGCCAGCAGGGGACCTGGAGCACTCAGCGTAACACATCTCTCCCTGGAAGCTCTGAAATTTTCTCCCCCTCCAGACATCTGCATTGTAGAGGACCGGATTACTGTACGTTTTTCAGGAACCTCCAGGATCTGATTTTCTATGTCAAGTCCACAAAGTTGAAGCACAGCTGCATTCATTTTTTGGAGTAAGTTTACCGGAAGTTCTATGTAACTCCAGAACACATGTTGCCTTCAAAACAGACTACAAACTCCTCCCTGCTGGATGACAGTGTAGTCGCTCCCCAGTGCCTGTCAGCCCATTCCTAGTGAAGTCTGCCCCCGGCTGGGTGACACTACCCCCAGTGTTTAGCCAAACCTCACAGCTAAAGGTTTATTCGGCAGCATGACCTACGATCGATTATCCAGGCTGCACACTGGAGGCAGCCGCCAAGGACCCCGCCAGTAGCCGAGGATGGTGACAGAGTCATCACCAAGGGGAGGGGAACTGATCCTGGCTGCAGACCCGGGGACAATTTCACACCTGGGATGAGGCAAGCTGGTTCTCCACTGGCCTTTGTGCTTTGTCAGGCAAAGGACGGCTGGGTGCTGTTGATGGCTGGAGCATGGCGTGTGTTTGGCGCTGATCATGTATGTGTCGTGCGAGCATCAGTAACCATGACTCTTCACAGACAAAAGGAGGATGAGAGAGCTGCTGCTAAACCATGACAGTCATGCTGCCCTCTGGCTTGGAGGAATCAGCACACTGTGCGGCAGGCTGCGTTACTGCCGTGTTCTTCTACTGACTTGATGTGCCCGATAAGCAGACCGGTGTGGGCAGCGCGTGAAGCGCTGTGTGCCAATCGGTATCTGAGAGGTCTATTTTCCAGTATGGTTATGTATGGAGGGCAGTGTTCAGAGATCACACAGGGGACTAAGGGTTACACTATACCAGGGCTGAAACAATTAATCAATTGAATTGAATAAATCAACACAAAAAGCCAATCTGATCAAGTTACCTTGACATTTAAGATCTACTGTTCCTACTAATGTTTATGCACTACTGTTCTAGCGTCCATTATTCTAACGGGCTTAATGTGTAGTATATATATATATATTGTAGGGATTTCCCAAATGGTAGCCTTCAGATAAATACACAGTAGCCTTTTAGTGGTAGAAATCAAAGTAATAAATGTATTTTATTGTTGGCACACCACAATTCAACAGGCGGTAGTGATCAGCTTACTTCAGCTGACACTTAAAGAAAAACAGTTCAATCTTGAATCTGAAAAATCACATAGCAAGTTTTAGGGCACAGTACCGTACTCCCCACGGAGTGGATGGGAACCTTGCTTTGTCCTTTGTCTCTCGGCAGAGACCCACTGGTTTTCACTCGGCTCCAAAACACACAGCTACACAGAGCTCCACCATCAGCCAGGTAATCACACCACTGACCCTGCTGGCTGACTTTTTGTAAGCCCGTCAAAACCCGGCCTGGACCATGGGGAACAGCCAACCCTCCCTGCACTTTGGCTGCTCCCAGTAAGAGCCGGCCCGGATTAGCTTTTCACAGCTATGCTAACTATCAAAGTGTCCATCAGCAACTGCTGCGGACATTTACACTACTGGCTCCTGGCCAGGAACCTCGGTGACACATATCTTCCATCTATGATGGTCCCTTGTGCCTTTCTACATATCCCCCCCCTCTGCCCAAAGCCGGGGGTTTGGGCAACTCCAGCAAACATGCAGTGTACTCTGGATAGGGCATCCGCATTTCCTTGTAGCCTTCCCGGCCTATGCTCTACCGAAAACCTGAAGTCCTGTAGAGCTAGAAACCAACGGGTGACACGGGCATTCTTACCCTTTTTCTCTCTTAACCATTGCAGAGGGGCATGATCCGAGACCAGTGTAAATCTCTGTCCCAGGAGATAGTATCGGAGACAATCAAGGGCCCACTTAATGGCTAAGCATTCCCTTTCAATTATAGAGTAATTCCGCTCTGCCGGGGACAGTTTTCTGCTGAGGTAACACACGGGATGTTCCTCCTCATTTATGACTTGAGACATTACTGCCCCTATGCCTACTTCTGATGCATCTGTCTGAACAATAAAGTCCCAGGAGAAGTCAGGGGCTACCAAGATGGGCTGTCTACAGAGGGCGAACTTAAGTTTTTGGAAGGCCTCTTCAGCCTCCTGGGACCACTTGATCACAGCAGACTTCCCCCCTTTTGTAAGGTCGGTCAGGGGTACTGCTATTTCTGCAAACTTAGGAACAAATCTTCTGTAGTATCCCACAATATCGAGAAAGGCTTTGACCTGTTTCTTGGTAAGTGGGCGGGGCCATTTTTGGATAGCTTCCACTTTAGTTACTTGGGGTTTTATTATACCTCTTCCTACGATATATCCCAAGTATCGAGCCTCTTCCAACCCCATGGCACACTTACTTGGATTTATAGTGAACCCGGCCTTTCGTAGTGCATCTAGGATGCTCTGAACTTTACTGAGGTGACTCTCCCAATCTTGACTGAAGATCACTATATCATCCAAGTAAGCGGCCGTATATTCCCGATGTGGGCGTAAGATTTGGTCCATAGCATTCTGGAAGGTGGCAGGGGCCCCTTGCAACCCAAACGGCATCCTAACGTACTGGAAGGACCCTTCCGGTGTAGCAAACGCTGTTTTTTCCCTAGCTTCTCTAGACAACGGAATTTGCCAGTATCCCTTTGTAAGATCCAGGGTCGTTATGTATCGAGCTGGCCCTAGTCTCTCAATGAGCTCATCCACCCGGGGCATGGGATAAGCATCTACTTTGGACACCTCGTTTAATTTTCGGTAGTCATTACAAAATCGCCACTCTCCATTGGGCTTCGGGACTAGCACTATGGGACTAGACCACCCACTTTTGGATTCCTCAATTACCCCCAGTTTTAACATTCTCTGGACCTCTTTGGAAACTATCTCCCTTCGGGCCTCAGGTGTCCTGTACGGTTTTAAATTTACTCGCGCCTGAGGTTCCGTTAGAATTTCATGTTCCACGACCTTGGTTAAGCCAGGGGTTTCTGTAAACAAGTCCCTATTCTGCTGTAACAGGAGCCGACATTGGTATTTTTGGGAAGGGGACAGGGTTCCGGCAATTTTTACATTGTCGATGGTGGCGTCTGGTTGGGTCAACAGACATGGGCTCTCAGGAGGGTCCCTATCCTTCCATGGTTTTAACAAGTTGATGTGGTAGATTTGATAGGGCTTTCTCCTACCTGGCTGATATACCCGGTAATTAACTTCGCCCACCCTCTCAGTTATCTCATAGGGCCCTTGCCACTTGGCCAGGAACTTGCTCTCCACTGTGGGGACTAAGACTAAAACACGGTCCCCAGGACTGAACTGTCTAAAACGGGCAGTCCTGTTGTATACATTCGCTTGCGCCTCCTGTGCTTGGAGCATATGCTCTTTCACAATAGGTGTCATTTGAGCTATTCGCTCCTGCAATGTAGTCACATGTTCAATGACACTTTTGTAAGGAGTGACCTCACTCTCCCAGGTCTCCTTAGCGATATCTAACAGGCCTCGTGGATGCCTTCCATACAACAACTCAAAAGGAGAGAAACCTGTTGACACTTGGGGTACCTCTCTGATTGAGAACAGTAGATAAGGCAACAGGTAATCCCAATCTCTGCCATCTTTCTCAACCACTTTTTTCAACATGGCGGTAGTGATCAGCTTACTTCAGCTGACACTTAAAGAAAAACAGTTCAATCTTGAATCTGAAAAATCACATAGCAAGTTTTAGGGCACAGTACCGTACTCCCCACGGAGTGGATGGGAACCTTGCTTTGTCCTTTGTCTCTCGGCAGAGACCCACTGGTTTTCACTCGGCTCCAAAACACACAGCTACACAGAACTCCACCATCAGCCAGGTAATCACACCACTGACCCTGCTGGCTGACTTTTTGTAAGCCCGTCAAAACCCGGCCTGGACCATGGGGAACAGCCAACCCTCCCTGCACTTTGGCTGCTCCCAGTAAGAGCCGGCCCGGATTAGCTTTTCACAGCTATGCTAACTATCAAAGTGTCCATCAGCAACTGCTGCGGACATTTACACTACTGGCTCCTACTTCACCGAGGCCAGAAACCTCGGTGACACATATCTTCCATCTATGATGGTCCCTTGTGCCTTTCTACAATATATATATATATATATATATATATATATATATCAACAATTAGTTAATTGAATGAATGAATAAATAAATAAGAGGTTTAATAAATTAATAAAAAAAAAAGAAAAATGAACTCATCAAATGGAAAAAAAAGTTCAATACAATAGAGAAATATATAAATAAATTCATCAATAAATACATAAATAAATTTATCAATGCAGAAATATATTTACAAAGTTATCAATAAATAAATGCATAAATAAATTCATCAATACAGAAATATATAAATAAAGTTATCAATAAATAAATATATAAAAAAAATGAACCCATAAATAAATTCATTAATTAATCAAGAAATATATACCAGACGTTAAAAAACAACTAAGTTTGGGAGGGAAAGCCAAGGAGAGGGATTGACAAGGGACCCTTCAATGCACTGAAACGACGGCGTGGAGCAAGAAGTCGCTGTCGATCCAGGACTCGTTAATTTTGATAAATGTCAGTCTGTCCACGGAGTCAGTGGACAGACGGGTCCGCTTGTCGGTGACCACCACACCTGCCACGCTGAATGTCTGCTCAGACAGTACGCTGGAGGGGGGGCAAGACAGTACTTCCAGCGTATACTGAGAGAGCTCACGTTAGGTGTCCAGCCTGGAACCTAGTACTCCATGGGGTCTCCAGTGCTCATGCTGTCGTAAGCACCGACGGACCTCATGTAGTCAGCTACTATGTGGTCCAGCTGCTGGTGGTGACTGCTGCTGCTACTGGATCACGCAAACTGGTACAATAACCTCATCTCAACCATAATATCACCTACTCCGCTGGAGCTGCTTGGGCCAGCCACCTGCTCGGTGAGATGGGTGGGGAGAACTGGAGCGTGAGGCTAAGGGTTTGCTTGCTCCAGCCGAAGGATCAGACAGGCCCGATGGGATGAACTTCTCCAGTTTCCCCTTGCAGCGAGGGTCTAAAAGGGTGGCCAACCAAAAATCATCCCTCTCATTAATTTTCCTGATCCGGGGGTCCCTCCTGAGGCATTACAGCATGTGGGCAGCCATGGGGAAGAGGACAGCCCGCTGTGACTTTTTTTGGCTGTTTGGACCATGACACCTTGGTCCTTCTGCTGTTGCTGCTCCCTGTGGGAGCCGCCCAACCCCAGCAATGGCTCTCCCTTGGTGGAGCATAGTTGCCTCTTCTTGTTCCACCAAGGCACTCTCCCCAGCATCGAGCAGGCGATCTAGTGTCCTGTCCAGCAGGGACACAATGGGGAGCACGTCGTTGAGGCAAACATGCTCCCTGCTGACCATTTTGGTTGCCTGCTCGAATGGGGACAACATGTGGCAGACTTGGTATATCTCCCTCCACTCTGCATTGGTGGTGTGATGGCCCGGAAGTGCCTTGGTCCAGCAGGTACTCTTTCACCCCCTGTCGCTGCTCCCACAACCTCTTCAGCATGTGGAGGGTGGAGTTTCACCCTGTCACACTTTCCAAAATCAGCTTGTGAGATGGCAGGCTGTTGTCCTGCTGCAGTTCAGACAGGGACGCAGTGGCGGTTGGGGAGCATCGGAAGTGGCTGGCAATCCTACGTACCCTTTGCACAATGTCGCTCAATCTCAGGTATGTGCGTAGGAACTTCTGTACCACAAGGTTGAGAACATGTGCCATGCAGGGCACGTGTGTTAGACAGCCATCATAGAGGCTGGCGAGGAGGTTGCTGCAGTTGTCACAGACAACCATACCTGCCTGAAGCCTTCTGGGTATCAGCCACTTGTGGACCTGAGCCTGGAGGGAGCGGCCAGAATATCAGGCCCAGTGTGTCTCCGTTCCCCTAAGCTCACAAGCTGGAGCACGGCCTGGCAACGGACGTGCCCCACACCTGCGTAGTCAAGGGGACGCTTGCTGGGGGGCTCAGCAGTGGTGGAGACAGTGGCTTGAGGGAGAGGAGCAGTTCTCCCCTGGCCACCCCGGGCGGCAGCACAAACTGAGATCCCGCCACATCTGAAACCCCCTCCCGGTGCCTCGGAGGGACACCCAATGGGCTGTAAAGCTTATGTATCATCCCTGCTCATGTCTGCTGGTCCAGGCATCCATTGTCAGATACACCCTGTCGCTGACAGCGTGATACAGTGACAGTCATACATTCTGCACAATGTGCTGGTGTAGGGCAGGGACGCCGGTACTGGCAAAGAAATGGCGGCTGGGGACACGACATCTGGGTTGGGCCTGCTCCAACATCTGCCGGAATGGATTGTGGTTCACAATATTAAAGGGCACCAGATGCTAGGCAATAACACTTGCCAGGAGCCCATTAAGTGAACACACCCGTTGGTCCCCGGGTGGCGCCGGACGGTAGTGCAGACGATAGAGGACAGCGCAGAGGAGGCAGAGGTCTGGCTGCCGGTACCAGTACCTCTAGGAGAGGGAGTAGGGGAGTGGGAATGCACTGTTGGAAGGGGGTGGGGTGGCTGCAGATAAGTGGCAGGAGCTGCTTTCCCCTGCGCACTGCCGCTGGCGCTGTTGCAACCACCCCGCATCTGTTCCCACTCCCACCAGTGGGTGACTCTCAGGTGCTGGGTGAGGGCAGTGGTACCCAGCCGAGCAATAGAATATTTCCTATTGGTTGCTAGGGTTGTTGCAAAGCTCTGACAGAGATATTGCAGCCTTCTCATTGGCCCACAAGCTAGATGCAGGGAGGGATCATGTGCACTGTTTAAAAAAAAAAAAAAATAATTCAAATTTACGAATATATAGCGCTATATTCTAAATATTTGCGAATGTCCCGATATTCGCAATGAAAATTTGCAATATGAATATTTGCGCTAAACACTATTCAATTTTTTTTGTGGGAAAAGGTTACTACAAATTGGCGAATCGCATGTTTTTATTGTTTTTTCCGTTGTGGCATTAACTATGCAGGAACATTTTTAAAATATTTTAATAGTTCTAAAATATTTGGATGTGGTGATACTTTTTTATTGGTTATGTATTTTTAACTAGATCCTGGGATCTTTTGATGCCTGGTATCATTCACCATAATAGAAACTTGTTATATAGAATGTGATTCTGGTGTGCTGCTTGCTGAATTGTTCCTTGTGCACAGCTTTGCAGGAAGCTAACTATAGCAAGCCTGGAGCTCCGATTGGAATGTAGGGGGAGCTGCATCCCTCTGCCTAACCTTACAGATGCTAAGATCGCTGTTGATCACCAGTATTGTGGCCAGGTGGCTGCTGTATTATACACCCAGTACCCGTCGTGTGCAGCAGCCCAATCTATACAATTCCCTGCACATAATGCCATAGATGTATGGCATTATGTGTTGAGAGGTTAAAGAGAATTGGAGTAGTGCCCAGTGACTAGTTCTTTCCACTACACAATGGACAGAGCTGTGTAGTTTCATCACCATAGCTACTGCAGAACAGCTGATTGGAGGAGATGCTGTGGTGTTGGACCCCTACTGATCAGATATTGATGGCCTATCCCGAATATAAGCCATCAATATCAGAATCCTGAAATTCCCCTTTAACATATCTATTGCAATGAACATTGTATGATTTGGATTTTTTTTTTTGTATCCGTTCCCAAAATTGCACTTTTGAATAACTGTTAAAGATGTTTGCAGTTTCTTATGTCCTTGTGGTTTTATTTTTCCAGGAAACTAATGCATCAGTACTTTCTCCTTCCAAATACAGATGAGGTTGTACTACAATCACTTGAAGCACCTTGAATGCACACCAACAGTATATACCAATTTAAATTATATGAGCATCACCACTGTAATTTATTACTCTTACATAAAAGTACGCTGACATGGTTGGGTTTCTGCGTGCGTTCTGGAAACCAAAATCAGGTGTGGTTCATAAAAGGAAAGAAAGTATACAAAGTAGACAAATATGACTTATGAATTCACTCCTGGTTTTAGCTTCCAAAACTACATGAAGAAACCTGACTATGTGACCATACCCTAATAAAATATGAAATGTGAGTCAAGGTAATGTGTGCCATGCATGCCAGAGAGTGTTGGCATCATATTTTCTTGCATAACAAGCCAGTTAGTGAGGACAGGAAAATAGAACTTAATGTTTGAATGCTATCTAACACAATGTTGATGCAGAAAGAAAATGTGATAATATTCCTTGGGACAGCATGAGCTTTTCATGCTATCTCAACAGGTCAGTATGACTCACTGAGAAAGAAGCAAGGTTGGAATGGAGCCTTTAGCTGCAATGATATCACAACTGAGAGTGTGGAGATTTAATATCTCAGCCCTGTGAGAGGGAGTTCAAACATAATAAAAGCACAGTATAATACTATTTTAGTAGATGAGCCAAGAAATGTGAGCTCACGTCATAAACGTTAGCTATGCAATGCACATTTAGCCAAACAGAAATAAAACCTTTGTAAACACTTTCTGATTATTGTATTACTTTCAAGTGATGTCTATTGCCTCCAGAATACTTAACATTCATGTGCTCGCTGGGTTATTAAGAACTTTTCTTTCAAGCTCTCTCCTTAGACATAACATTTTAATAAGCACCTTTCTGACTGTACATTTTGAGATGATTATCCTGGAAACTAGCTGTTTAAATGGGGCAAATAAATGCAGAATTCTCATATACATAAAATAGATACATTTCCTGTCCCCCCCAAAAAAGTTGGCACAAAAAAAAAAAATGAATCTCAATGGGGTTAAGGTCTGGACTCTGTGGTGGCAAATCCATAAGTGAAAATGATGTCTCATACTCTCTGAACCACTCTTTCACAATTTGAGCCTGATGAATCCTGGCATTGTCATCTTGGAATATGCCTGTGCCATCAGGGAAGAACAAATCCATTGATGGAATAATTCTGGTCATTCAGTATGTTCAGGTAGTCAGCTGACCTCATTCTTGGAGCACATACTGTTGCTAAACCCAGACCTGACCAACTGCAGCAACCCCAGATCATAGCACTGCCCCCACAGGCTTGTACAGTAGGCACTAGGCATGATGGGTGCATCACTTCATCTGCCTCTCTTCTTACCCTGATGCTCCCATCACTCTGGAACAGGGAAAATCTTGACTCATGAGACCACATGACCTTCTTCCATTGCTTCAGAGTCCAATCACTATGCTCCTTAGCAAATTGAAGCCTTTTTTTTTTCTGGTTTGCCTCACTGATTAGTGATTTTCTCACGGCTACACAGCTGTTCAGTCCTAATCCCTGGAGTTGCCTTCACATTGTGTGTTTGAAAATGCTCTTACTTTCACTATTAAACATAGCCCTGAGTTCTACTGTTGTTTTTCTTCGATTTGATTTCAACAACCGTTTAAGTGTTCGCCAATCACGATCATTCAGGATTTTTTTCCGTCCACATTACTTCCTCGAATACGATGGGTCCCCACTATCCTTCCAGTTTTTTAATAATGCATTGGACAGTTCTTAACCCAATTTTAGTAGTTTATGCAATCTCCTTAGATTTTTTCTCTGCTTGATGCATGCCATTGATTTGACCCTTCTCAAACAGACTAACATCTTTTCTACGACCACAAGATGTGTCTTTTGACATGGTTGTTTAAGAAATGAGAAGCAACTCATTGCACCAGTTGGGGTTAAATAACTTGTTGCCAGCTGAAAGATAATTGCCCATGCAGTAATTATCCAATAGGAGGCTCGTAACTATTTGCTTAGTTAAATCCAGGTGGCAACTTTTTTTTGGACAGGCAGTGTACTATGTGTGTCATTTATTAAAGTAGTGTAAAGTAGAACTGGCTTAGTTTCCCATATCAACCATTCAGATTCCTCCTATTATTTTCCAAATGAACTGTCCAAAATGAAAGGTGGAATCTGGTTGCTATGGGCAACTAAGCCACTTCTACTTTGCACCACTTTGATAAATGATCCCTATATATCCTTATAGAGAGCACCTTATTGGTGTGATGAGTCTTTAAGGCCAGGCAATGCTCCCATGGAATTCTGGTAAGAGGATATGCAAATCAGCTCTTAGCAAGCTCTGCCCCTAAAGCCACCAGATGTAAGGTAGCTATCTTACAAGTCAATGTTCAACCTTTTAAACAAGCCACAGAGGAAGCGTTTGCTAAGAGCTGATTTGCATACCCTCTCCCTAGAATTCCAGAATTCCAAGGAGGCATTGCCTGGTCTATAAGACTCATCACACTGATAAACCAGTCTAAATAAGGAGATATAGTATCTCCGAAGCCTAGTTAAATCTCTACTATCAATCATCTGGAACAAGGCATATATGGCTACCTGATTACTTTTTTTTTTTTAGATAATTATTTAATACATTTTTTGTCATTATAACAGATTTAACACACATTTTTCTCTCTTTTTTAAAGGGTGCATATACTGTAGCTATACAGTGTCTCCTGATTTTACTAAATAAACACAAAATTCAATACAATACCATATAATACAATCCAATACATATAACAAATTACAAACAAACATATGATGTTTAAGCCAGTTGTCTTTTCACATTTTCCTCGCCCTAAACTTCCTTCTTACTCATCGCCCATCCTTATCCCTTGCATCAGAGAGTTATAGATGTCACCAACATTTCTCCATTATCTTTTAAGAGTTCCAAGTGTTTTGAGTCTTTATCAAACTTATGTAAGGTTTTAAAGCAGAGGGCCATCAATTGTTCTATAGCATATATATATATATATATATATATATATATATATATATTTATATAAAAATAGAAAAATCCACAGCACATCCAAGTTGTAAAAAAGTAAAAAAGACGACTTTATTCACCAGACACGCGACGTTTCGATCCGCTCAATGGGATCTTTTTCAAGCAGTGACAAAAGTGGGCAGTGCATAGTGCATATTTATGCGGTTTAAACATCATTAAACAATTAACAAATCAAATACATTTATCACATATAATACAGTGAAAACAGCAATAAAATAATGTTATCACTTGTGTTTGAACAGTCAGACTCTGCAACTCATTACAGTGTATCACAATGGCATTATTCCTTCTTGTACAATATATCATAGCCATCGAAAATATAACATAATACATTAATTGTGATAATAGTGAATACAGGTGTAGGTCTTTCCAATACCTTAATAATTTAAAGTGCACAGGTGTACCTTCAGTTGGAGAGGACATGGATCGCGGGAGTATGTGGTGAAGTCAAAAAACACATGGATCTCGGCGTATCAGACAATGCAATGCGCATGTCAGAGGACCTTTCCAAATAGTTTAGTCACATGATCGCGCGTACCCCGGTCACGTAGTGCGCATGTCCAAGGACCTTGGAACATGTGATCGCATCACGTGATCACGCACCCGATCCCGTGACTAAACATATCACGTCACAGAACAGGAAAAGGGATTCTAATTGTTCCGTACCTCACACTGCCTAGAGACAGCTGATCGTGTATCCGATCATGTGTTTCAATACACGATCGCTTCATCATGAGAAGTATGCACATATAGAATACCTAGTTAGATAGTATAGTAATCTTGATAGTATCCGCATCTCAGCACACGTAAATCCTGCCTGCACCAGCATATCATGATCACCGCATGTCAGTATTGGCCGCAAATTACCGGCTCCAATGTGGGAGGCAAATAGATATGGGTCGGTGGTTCATCAGGGAACTTGACAGGCAACATCTTAGACGGAAGTACCGTTATTATAAAGAAAGAGAAGGAGAAGGTGTATAGTGAGCGGTAGTACCGCCAGATACCCATTCGAGTTGTCAGCTCAAAAATGGTCGTTCTAGTGCCTCCCAGTCATGTCGAGGAACACAACCAATGTGACCCGGTTGTCACCGCTTGGCCCCAGGTTGAAATAACCCCCTGTTCATAGGATCCCATTCCTGGAAATCCAATGTAACAGCCCGGGGTCGTCCTCTAGGCTGGGGGGCAATCACAGAAAACACCTATTAGAGAAATTCTAGTGTCGCCTATCCCTCTAATAGCACTGACTCCAAAAGCAACCCCCACAACCGGCCAGAAAGTGCAGGTCGCTTGCTGAACATCGTCGGTCCCCCATGAAAATGCTGTGCATGGCAATGTTCATGTGCTAAGTGCGGAAAAATTGATCATATACTATAATATTCAAAAATAAAATAAATGGTAATGTATATGAAGAAAAAATGGTGAAAATTCGTGATATGACTGATCCAGGTCCCATGATGATCCAGTCGATTGACCTTGCACCGCTCTCCCCTGGACAAAAACCAGATCCATTGTCACCATCCCCTGAGGACAATAAAAACAATATATAGAATTACCCCGTTAATTCAACAAGGAGCACTACCACAAATAACCTCAAATTGAAGCAGGCGAGCAGAATCCCAACATGACCACTCAAGACAAAAGCCAGGGCCTATAATCCACATTTAACCCTTGGGGTCTCAAGGTGTTTAGTCTAGCGATCCATCGGATCTCACATTTCTTGAGTAGACTGTGTCTATTACCACCTCTGCGGGGAGTAGGAATGTGATCTATGAGCATAAATTTGAGGTCCCTTTCTTTGTGGCCCATGTCAGTGAAATGTTTTGGAACTGGAAGATCCATACGTTTTTTACGGATGGTATACCGATGTTGGTTGATTCGACTTTTAAAATCCAATGAGGTTTCCCTCACGTATAGTAACTGACATGGGCACCAAAGAATGTATACAACGAATGAAGATTCGCATGTTAAATAATGTTTAATTTGGTATTTTTTCTGTGTCGATGGATGCAGAAAGGAGCTACCTTTCTGCATATAGCGACAATTTATACAATTTAAACAAGGAAAGCTTCCCAATTTAGGGCAACGTAGAAAGGTCTGGCCAGATTCTTTTTGTGGGCCTATGTCAGTGTGTATTATTTTGTCTTTGAGATTCCTAGCTCTCTTATATGACATGAGGGGAGGAAGAAGAAATTCTTCGATTCCCCCATGTCCACTCTTTAGTACCGGCCAGTGTTTTAATATGATTTGTCTAATCTGTATACTATCTTCAGTGAAAGTAGTGACTAGAGGAATTCTCTTAGCATGTTTATTGTTATTCCTATCCTTCTTTTTGAGAAGATCGTCACGTGATTTCTCTTGTGTCGTAGTAAGGTGTTCTTTTAGTAGAGACAAAGGATAATTTCTATCCACAAAGGCCTGTGTCATACGTTTGAGAGTATCCGGTAATTCATCATTGTTACTCACAATACGTTTGGCACGGTAGAACTGACTCAGAGGGAGTGATTTCACCATGGCTCTTGGATGTGCACTGTTGTAACTCAATAAGGTATTGCGATCAGTGGGCTTGGAATATAAGCTCGTTGACAGCACACCCTCTTTGATAGTTACAACAGTGTCCAAGAAGTGAATTTGCTCGCTTGAATGTTCTAATGTAAATTTGATGTCTATGTCAATAGTATTCAAAAAATGAAAAAACTCAATAAGTGCATTCTCTGACCCAGTCCAAATCAAAAAAATGTCATCTATGTATCGCCACCACCTCAAGACATGCCGGAAGTGGGGCGATACATAGATGTACATCTCTTCGAGGAAGGAGACCGCCATGTTGGCGTAGGTCGGGGCCACATTGGACCCCATGGCGGTCCCCTTCCTCTGGAGATAAAAATAATCTCCAAACAAAAAGTAATTACATGTCAGTACCAAATGTAGCAATTGTAAAATGAAGTCCTGACATTCAGCTGAAAAGGTCGACTGGGTCAGGGCCCTGGTAACTACTTCAATCCCAAAATTGTGTCGGATTGAGGTGTATAAACTGGCAATGTCCAACGATGCTAAAATTGCATTCGGTGGAACGGTGGTCACCGCCAGTTTATTCAGAAAATCCGAGGTGTCCTGAACATAAGATTGAGCTGACACTGCGTATTGTCGCAATATCCTATCTAAAAAGATAGAAATATTGGACAAGATGGAGCCTCGGCCCGAGACAATGGGTCTCCCCGGTGGAGTTTTAAGATTTTTGTGGATCTTGGGCAACAAATATAAAAACGGTGTCATGGGATATGAAATTGTTAAAAAATCTCTAAGCTTATCATCAATAATGCCAGTATTGCTAGCCCCCTGTATTACACTCTGTATCTTACGTTCAATATCCCATCTGGGGTCAGTATTCAATTTTTGGTAGACCTCACAATCGTCCAACTGTCTATTGGCCTCTGCAATGTACTGATGAGTGTCCATGACCACAATCGCACCGCCTTTGTCAGCAGGCTTGATGGTGAGACTGTGGTCATGGACCAACTCATCAATAGCACGCCACTCCAATAGTGTCATATTAGGGTGTGTAAATTTACTATGAGCATTCAATTTCAATGTATTTACATCTTTGATCACTGCATCAATGAATAACTCAATTGCTGGAGAGGACAAAGGTGGAACAAAATCACTCTTGTTAAACAGGTTATAATCACTCAATTTCAATTCAGTATGGGTACTAATTTTGTCTGTAGATGAATGTGTTGAAAACCAGGTTCTGAGTTTAAGTCTACGGAAGAATTGATATAAGTCTGCTTCAAGTTGTAACCAATCTGTATTACTATTGGGACAAAAACTCAAACCCCTGGCCAACACACCCAATTGTGTATCTGACAAAACATGTGATGAAATATTTACCACAATGTTGGCATCATTTAATTGCGTTTTTTGACAAATGGCCTCTTGCTCCTTATTTTTGTATTGGTAGCGGTGGCGTTTTCGTCCTCCGCGTCGCGTTCGTTTCTTCCTGACAGGATTGCTGTGTGCTCTAAAAAAGGCTCAGTGACAAGGTTGTTTTGTTGCGTTTGGGTTAAGTCCCTGATAGGAGGTTTCTTTCCGGCTTTTTGAGTGCGTTGTTGTGGCTGATGATTCATTGTCCAGTTGTAAACATTCCCTGTGTTGTAATCCGATGAGTCGCGCTGCCATTTGCTGCGCTTAGTATCCTGTATTTCGGTCCTTAATTTATCCAGGAACGGTTGAAATTTAGATAAGTATTCCTGATATTCATCTGTGGGCAACAGGGAACATAATGTGGCTTGTAAAGCTTCCTGTTTTTCGGTGGTGTCAGCCAAATCTTTTTGAAGAAACTCCATGTTCAGTAAAATAAGGTCCAATGCAAACTTATTAGCGATGGATTCATATTTAATGCGAAAATCGTTGTCATGCATGTACATAGTAGGTTGTGAATGTGTCCTCAGCCCACGAGGTATTCTATTGGTTTTAAAATATTCTCCCAAAGTAGTAAGGTGCAAATCAAGACTTACCAATTTCTTGGTAATGCGCTCAAAGTCCCGTTTGGTATCCAAGATGTTTGGAGTGGATAAAAACTCGGCATTTCCTTTATGGGCACCAAGGATTCTGCTCGCCTGTTCCTGAGAATATGAAAAGACGCCTGGTGTAGACTGATCCCCAGTGGGAAAGGTAGTATCAGAAGTTATCCTGTGTATATCGGCGTGCTTAGCTCCACTTGATGCAATAATGATACAGGTAGAAGGATGTGGGCAGCACAGCTGTCTGGACGGTACGGTCGGAGTGCCAGCGGCTGAGGAGGCGATCCACCTCCAGCGATATAAAAGTAGAAAAATCCACAGCACATCCAAGTTGTAAAAAAGTAAAAAAGACGACTTTATTCACCAGACACGCGACGTTTCGATCCGCTCAATGGGATCTTTTTCAAGCAGTGACAAAAGTGGGCAGTGCATAGTGCATATTTATGCGGTTTAAACATCATTAAACAATTAACAAATCAAATACATTTATCACATATAATACAGTGAAAACAGCAATAAAATAATGTTATCACTTGTGTTTGAACAGTCAGACTCTGCAACTCATTACAGTGTATCACAATGGCATTATTCCTTCTTGTACAATATATCATAGCCATCGAAAATATAACATAATACATTAATTGTGATAATAGTGAATACAGGTGTAGGTCTTTCCAATACCTTAATAATTTAAAGTGCACAGGTGTACCTTCAGTTGGAGATGACATGGATCGCGGGAGTATGTGGTGAAGTCAAAAAACACATGGATCTCGGCGTATCAGACAATGCAATGCGCATGTCAGAGGACCTTTCCAAATAGTTTAGTCACATGATCGTGCGTTATACTGTAGCTATACAGTGTCTCCTGATTTTACTAAATAAACACAAAATTCAATACAATACCATATAATACAATCCAATACATATAACAAATTACAAACAAACATATGATGTCTAAGCCAGTTGTCTTTTCACATTTTCCTCGCCCTAAACTTCCTTCTTACTCATCGCCCATCCTTATCCCTTGCATCAGAGAGTTATAGATGTCACCAACATTTCTCCATTATCTTTTAAGAGTTCCAAGTGTTTTGAGTCTTTATCAAACTTATGTAAGGTTTTAAAGCAGAGGGCCATCAATTGTTCTATAGCATATATATATATATATATATATATATATATATAAAAGTCAGGTGTCTGATATACCCCTTCCTAGAGATTCTAGGTGCTTTTTTTCCAGTTGTTAGCTATGATAGCCCTGGTTATATGCAAAATATGTGATGCTAGACATTGGTGGGCATTAGGCATGTTATCAGTATAGATAAGCTGAACCACTGGCGCTAGATACTCATATCAATTCTGCAGTGTTGCAGCAGTCCCGTATGTCCTGCTGCTGCTGCTCAACATTTGTAAAGGATACTGATAAATTAGATAATTCCCTCAGATATTTTCAGTAATGAAATTGTATCTAAAAAACGCGTGATTACTTCTGCGTTTGGTTGTTGTATATCTGATGAGTTATCTAAGTTATATAAGCTAGCATAATAGTTATGGAATTTTTCCACAGTCAATTTTTCCCAATCAACAAGCGTTTAACTCTTTGCCTACTAATGGCATGGCTGTGATTGGCCAGTACAGCATGTGACCCAGCCTCTATATAAGCTGGAGTCACTTAGCGCTGCACGTCACCCTGCTGTGATTAGTGTAGGGATAAGATGCTGCTGCTGTGAGGGAGAGAATAGGACAGAATCTTTAATCTGAAGTGCTTGTTAACTCAGCGATCTACCTAGATTTTGTTTTGGGGGTGCAGTGCACAATCTTTTTACCCTGCCCTGAGCCCATGACCCAAAAAAATAACTTTTATCCGTCTGTTAGTTAGGTGGGCGGCGGCGGCAATTTAATGCAAGTTATGTGCACCAGCACAGCATATGTGCATTTGTGACAGTCAATTAGAAGCTTGAAATGCTGCAATTATATTCTGGGTTTAAAAAAATCACCCATTTTTGGCAAGACCCTATATCTGTGGCCTTTGCAGCATTTGTCTGTGTGCAATTTAAGCCTGAGATACTGCAATAAATTTCTGGGTTTTAAAAAACACCATTTAGGGCAAAATCCTAATTTTGCGGCGTTTGCTGCATTTGTCATGGTTAAATACAAGCTTGAAATACTTAAATAATTTTCTTGGCTTTAAAAAACACCCACCTTTGGCAATACCGTCCATCTGGGGCCTGTGCAGCCTTAGTCAGTGTGCAATTTAAGCTTGAAATACAGCAATAATTTTCTGGGTTTTAAAAAACACCCTTTTTGGGCAAAATACTAAATTTTACAGCCCTTGCTGCATCTCTCAATGTGAAATTCATGCGTTATATACTGCTGTCATATTCTGTTATTAAAAAAAACACCCATTTAGGGAAAAATCCAAATGTTGCAGCGTTTGCTGCATCTGTCATTGTTAAAAACAAACTTGAAATACAGTACAAATTTTCTGGTTTTAAAAAATCACCCATATTTGGCAATACACTCCATCTGGGGATTATGCAGGTTTTGTCAATGTGCAATTTAAGCTTGAAATACATCAATAATTTTCTGGGTTTTAAAAAACACCCATTTTTGGCAATACCATCATTCTGGGGCCTATGCCGCATTAGTCAGTGTGCAATTTAAGCAAGAAATACAGCAATAATTTTCTGGGTTTTAAAAAAGACCCTTTTTGGGCAAAATACTAAATTTTACAGCCCTTGCTGCATCTGTTAGTGTGAAATACAAGCGATAAATACTACTGTCATATTCTGTTATTTAAAAAAAACACACCCATTTAGGGCAAAATACAAAATTTGCGGCCTTGGCTGCATCTGTCATTATTAAATACAAACTTGAAATGCAGCAATAATTTTCTGGGTTTAAAAAAGCACCCCTTTTTGGCAATACCCTTCATCTGTGGCCTATGCAGGTTTTGTCAGTGTGCAATATATGCTTGAAATGCTTCAATAATTTATTGGGTTTAAAAAAGCACCCATTTTTGGCAATACACTTCATCTGGGGCCTATGCAGCATTAAGTAAGTGTGAAGTTTAAAAAGGACCTTTCAACGATCCTGACATTGTGAACTAAGTATACAGACATGGAAAGCAGCGCCCGGGGATCTCACTGCACTTACTATTATCCCTGGGCGCCGCTCCGTTCTCCCGCTATGCCCTCCGGTATCTTTGCTCACTAAGTTATGGTAGGCGTAGATTTCGGTCACGAAATTATGGTAGGCGGAGTCTGCCCTTGTTCTGCTGTAGCGCTGGCCAATCACAGCCAGAGCTCACAGCCTGCAGTATTGAAATACTGCAATAATTTTCTGCGTTTTAAAAAACACCCTTTTTGGGCAAAATACAAAATTTTACAGCTCTTGTTGCATCTTTTATCGTGAAATACAAGCGTTAGATACTGCTGTCATATTCTGTTATTAAAAAAAACAACAACACCCTTTTTTTAGCAAAATACTAAATTTTACAGCCATGGTTGCATCTGTCAGTGTGAAATACAAGTGTTAGATACTGCTGTCATATTCTGTTATTTAAAAAAAAAACAACCCTTTTTGGGCAAATTACTACATTTTACAGCACTTGTTGCATCTTTCAGTGTGAAATACAAGCGTTAGATACTGCTGTTATATTCTATAATTTAAAAAAAATAAAAATTTGGGCAAAATACAGAATTTTACAGCCTTTGCTGCATCTGTCATTGTGAGATACACGCATTAGATACTGCTGTCATATTCTATTATTAAAAAAACACGAATTTTTGCGCAAAATACTGAATTTTCAAGCCTTTGCTGCATCTGTCAATGTGAGATACACGCGTTATATACTGCTGTTCTATTCTGTTATTTAAATATATATATATATATATATATATATATGGATATTTCGGGCAGAAAACTTAATTTTGCAGCCTTTGCTGCATCTGTCAGTATGAGATACATGCGTTAGATACTGCTGTTCTATTCTGTTATTTAAAAATATATATATATATATTTTGGGAAGAAAACTTAATTTTGCAGCCTTTGCTGCATCTGTCAGTGTGAGATACACGCGTTAGATACTGCTGTTCTATTCTGTTATTTAAAAAAACACCCATTTTGGGCCAAATACTAAATTTGCGGCCTTGGCTGCATCTGTCAGTGTGAGATACAAGCTTTAAATACAGCAATAATATTCTGGGTTTAAAAAAACACCCATTTTGGACAAAATACGGAATTTTGCAGCCATAGCTACATCTGTCAATGTGAGATACACGCGTTAGATAGTGGTGTTCTATTCTGTTATAAAAAAATACCCATTTTTGGCCAAATACTAAACTTGCGGCCTTGGCTGCATCTGTCAGTGTGAGATACACATGCTAGATACTGCTGTTCTATTCTATTATTAAAAAAACACCCATTTTGGGCCAAATACTAAATTCCCAGCCGTGGCTGCATCTGTCAGTGTGAGATAAATGCGTTAGTTAGTAGTGTTCTATTCTGTTATTAAAAAAAACACCCATTTTGGGCAAAATACTTTTGCCATTGCTGCATCTGTCAGTGTGAGATACACGCATTAGATAGTGGTGTTATATTCTGTTATTAAAAAAACACCCATATCGGGCCAAATACTAAATTTGCGGCCTTGGCTGCATCTGTCAGTGTGAAATACACGCGTTAAATACGGCTGTTCTATTCTTTTATTAAAAAAAACACACATTTTGGGCCAAATACTAAATTTGTGGCCTTGACTGCATCTGTCAGTGTGAGATACACGCATTAGATAGTGGTGTTCTATTCTGTTATTAAAAAAACACCCATTTTGGGCAAAATACTTAATTTTGCAGCCTTTGCTGCATCTGTCAGTGTAAGATACACTCGTTAGATACGGCTGTTATATTCTGTTATAAAAAGAAAAAAACATTTTGGGCCAAATACAAAATTTGCGGCCTTGGCTGCATCTGTCAGTGTGAGATACACGCGTTAGATATTGCTGTTATATTCTGTTATAAAAAAAAAAAAACATTTTGGGCCAAATACTAAATTTGTTGCCTTGGCTGCATCTGTCAGTGTGAGATACACGCGTTAGATAGTGGTGTTCTATTCTGTTATTAAAAAAACACACATTTTGGGCCAAATACAAAATTTGCAGACTTGGCTGCATCTGCCACTGTGAGATACACTCGTTAGATACTGCTGTTCTATTCTGTTATAAAAAAAAACACCCATTTGGGGCAAAATACTTAATTTTGCAGCCTTTGCTGCATCTGTCAGTGTGAGATACACTCGTTAGATACTGCTGTTATATTCTGTTATTTAAAAAAAAACACCCATTTTGGGCAAAGAAACTAAATTTGCAGAGAATGAGGAGAAGGTTAAAAAAGGGATGTGGCCCCAGTCGTGGTGCTGCTGGTGGAGCTTCTGATGCAGGGAGAGGACATGGTCGATATGTGCCAGCTACATGCACAAGTGAAACACCTTCCTGAGGTGAGAGTAGGTGACAGAACCTTAAACTGTATTTGGTCGGGCCTAAGGCGGCTCTATGAATGGTGAGGCCAGAAAAAGTACAGGCGATAGTATATTGGGTTGCTGACAGTGCCTCCAGTTCCTTCACATTGTCTCCCACCCAGTCTCCTGCTGAAAGATCAGAGATGGCACCTGCAGTCAATGTCCATCAGTCTTTCACCTCATCCCCTTGCAAATCAGCCCAGCAGTCTGAGCCCCAAGTCATGCAGCAGTCTTTTTTTATTTTTGATGACTCTGCTAGCAGGATTTCCCAGGGCCATCCACCTAGCTCTGCCCCAGAAGTGAAAGAGATTGAGTGCACCGATGCCCAACCACTTATGTTTCAAGATGAGTACATGGGAGGACCACAGCAGCACATCTCGGATAATGATAAAACATAGGTGCCAACTGCTGTGGCTTTCGAAAGTGTGCAGTCCGACAAGGAGGGTAGGGCTGAAGACTGGGTGGAAGATGATGTAGAGGACGATGAAGTCCTCGACCCCACATGGAATCAAGGTCATGCGAGTGACCGCGTGACCTGTGTAGTTAGGAGAAAGAGGCAGTGGTCGCACAGAGCCACCAGCACAGCAGAAAAAGGAGCAGGGTGCAAAAGCGGAGCGGCCATCCCCTAGACAGTACACCTGCTACTGTCCACCGCAGCAAGGGACCGAGCACACCAAAGCCAGCTCCAAGGAGTTCCCTGGCATGGCACTTCTTCAGACAATGTGCTGACGACAAGACACGAGTGGTTTGCACGCTGTGCAATCAGAGCCTGAAGTGAAACATAAATGTTCTCAACCTGAGCACAACCTGCATGACCAGTCATCTAAGTGCAAAGCACGAGCTGCAGTGGAGTAGACACCTCTAAAAACCAGAAAGGTCTCTGGCTACTCCTGCTTCTTCTTCTGCTGCAGTCTCAGCCTCTTCATCCATCTCTGGAGTGACCACCGCGCAAACAGAGGATCTGCCAGCAACACCACCACCTGGGTCAAAAAGCATCTCCACAATGTCCCACAGAAGCATTCAGCTCTCCATTTCCCAAACACTGAAGCGGAAGAGGAAGTACCCCCCTACCCACCGGCGATCCCTGGCCCTGAATGCCGGCATTTCAAAATGACTGGCCTTTTAAATGCTGTCATTCCATCTGGTGGAGACGGAGAGTTTTTAACAGTACGTCGTGCCCAGCCACCACTACTTTTCCAGGCGTGCCATCCCTTCCCTGCACAACCAAGTGGGGGACAAAATCAGGTGTGCACTGCGCAACACCATCTGTGGAAAGGTCCACCTAACTATGGATACATGGACCAGTAAACACAGTCAGGGACATTATAGCTCCATAACAGCACACTGGGTAAATGCAGTGGCGGCTGGGCCTGAGGCGGATAGCAGTTTGCGCATGTCCTTCCACCACCGAGGATTGCAGGGCGCTTCAGTTTGCCTCCTGTTGCTTCCTCCTCCTACTCTGCTTACTCATCCCCTACCGGCTGCTCATCCGGTCAGCGTAACACTTTCACCACCAACTTCAGCACAGACAGGGGTAAACGACAGCAGACAGTTTTAAAACGTATCTGTTTGGGGGACAAACCCCACACCGCGCAGGAGCTGTGAACGGGCCTTGAACAACAGATTGATGAGTGGTTGGTGTCAGTGAGCCTCAAGCCCGGCCTGGTGGTGTGCGATAATGGGCGAAATCTCGTAGCAGCTCTGGGACTAGCTGGTTTGACACACATCCCTTTCCTACCGCATGTGCTGAATTTGGTGATGCAGAGGTTCTTTAAATATTACCCTGATATGTCAGAGCTGCTGCATAGAGTGCCACCAATGACTGGGCCTCTTTGCAAAACCTCTGTTCCTTGTTGCACTGTTTCGAGTACTCCACCAACATGGCCAGTGCCGATAACGCCGTTCAGCGTTCTCACTTCTATGCCTCCTTGAAAAAACGCTGCTGGCGATGATGGAAGAGGATGTGGCACAGGAGGAGGAGGAGGAGAATGAGGGATCATTTCATAGGGTTCTGGCCAGTCATTCACAAGTGGCTCTGAGGGTGGGTTCCTGCACCAACAATCTCCAGGTACACAATTGTCCAGGCAGGGCACAGTTCTGCAGGATGAGGAGGTGGAGGATGAGGAGGAAGAGATGAAGGAGGAGGAACCGTGTTCACAGCAGGGTGGCACCCAAACCAGCTCATGGCCATCACTGGTGCATGGCTGGGGGAATACAGAGGACACAGACGATACAACTCCCACAGAGGACAGCTGGTACACATGAGCGATTACATGCTGCAGTGTCTCCGCAACGACCGCCAAGTTGCCCACATTTTAACTTGTGCTAATTACTGGGTAGCCACGCTGCTGGATCCCCATTACAAGGACAACGTACCATCCTTAATACCCTCACTGGAGCATGATCGTAAGATGCACAAGTACAAGCGTATGCTGGTAGACGCACTGCTGGTGGCATTCCCAACTGACAGCGAGGACACAGTGGAAGCACAAGGCAAAGGCAGAGGATGAGGAAGAGGTCGCCAATGCAGCTGGGGCACCACCAGCACCTCAGAAGGCAGGGTTAGCATGGCCGAAATGTGGAAAAGCTTTGTCACCATGCCACAACAACCAGCACCACTAGCTGATATGGAACGTCTTAGCAGGAGGCAGCATTTCAGCAACTTGGTTAAGCAGTATGTGTGCACATGCCTACACATACTGAATGACGGGTCTGTCCCCTTCAACTTCTGGGTCTTCAAATTGGGCACATTGCCTGAGCTTGCCCTTTACGCCTTGGAGGTGCTGGCCTGCCCTGAAGCCAGTGTATTATCTGAACGTGTGTTTATCACAGACAATCGCAGCCACCTGTCCACAGCCAATGTGGACAAGCTCACGTTCATTAAAATGAACCAGGCTTAGATCCCACAGGACTTGTCCGTACCTTGTGCAGAAAATACATGTATACCGGCCTTAACCAGCCATTGTTATACTTCAGCGCAATTGCCCATTGTTGTATTTTGGAGTGTACCCTAATTTAAAAAAAATTATAAAAAATTCAAACCAAAAAACTGGTTGACTACCTAGTTTTCCATCACCGCCGCTTCCACCTACACCGCTACGTCCACCGCCTCCTCAAACTCCTACTCCATATGGACTTCAACCTCATAAATTAAGTTTATTTTTTTATTTGTACGTATTTTTTTATTTATTTTTATTTTATTTCACTAATTTGTCTGTTACATTTTCGGGTGAAATTCACCACTTGTTGGGTGTGATATACCCCTGTTCTACCTAGTAGACAGTCAAAAACATTTCACAAATTTATCTGTTACATATTCGGGTGAAATTCACAAATTTTTGGCTGTGATATACCCCTGCTATACCTAGCAGACAGGCAAACAAATTTCACCAATTTGTCTGTTACATTCTCGGGTGAAATTCACCAATATTTGGCTGTAATATACCCCTGATATACCTAGTAGACTGATAAAAATATTTCACTAATTTGTCTTTTACATTCTTGGGTGACATTTGACAATTTTTGCCGTGATTAAACTCCTGCTCTGCATAGGTGACAGGGACATAAATTTCAAAAAATTGTCTGTTACATTGTCAGGTGACAGTTTACCAATTTTGCCATATACAAACCACTGCTCTGCATAGGTGACAGGGAATTAAATTTCAAAAATTCTTCTTTAATTGTTGCGCCCCACCTCCTTTACTTGTAAGCTTCGGCTTCAATAATTTGTCCCACTTTTCTGCTCGATCAACATTTAATTTCATCTATTGACCTCCCTTGGATGTAGTATCTCTTTCTTACGCTCACTCTCTGGTGTGGAACCCTGATTGGCCGATAACCGTGATCAACATGGTAGACTCAGAAAAGAACATCAATAGTTGATAGAGAAGATATCCAAATGGATCGTGGACGTCACGGGAACGTGCGATCAGGCAGAAGTTATCTAGAAAACCACAGAAACAAGATAATAATGCACTTATTAAAGCAGATGCAAGCACTATATATGGACTAAGTTATCTAGAGTCAACAAAGTGGCAGCAGGGCCTCTCCTGTATAATGTTTCTAAATCCAAAATACCCAAGTAAAATTCACTATAATTTTTTATTAATCATTCCAATAACAGGGCATCTGTCATGCCCTGTTTAGGTTATTCACGGAGGTCTGCCAAGTTGGCAGCAAGTGTGTAATTTTTTGTTTGTTTTGGGTTTAGAGTTAAGCTGTATCCTCCTCCCTTCAGGTGCACTGGGTGGGGTCGTTTGTGTGAGTTTAAATTACTCCCCTTGCCAGTGTCCTGTGCAGGTTATAGCTTCTATCTTGCTCTGAGGAAAGGTGGATTTGCTGTTTATTTTTTTTGGTTTACTTTTTGTGTTCTCTCTAGGCTGTTAGAGAGACACCTGCCTCCTCCAGGCTCCCTCTTTCCCCCTTTCCACCATCTTAGGGACTTTAGGGAATCTTCAGCCTTAGGCACGGGGGCACGTTGATTCCCACCTTTAGGGTATGAACGTGGGCACAGAAGTCCAGGGAGAGCTGGTAGAGAATTCTCAGGAGGTGACCTTTATCCCCAGCTCCTGGCCTAGATGCCTGTTTTGAGGTTTTCTGTGTGTTTATCTTGTATCCTACCCAGCGTGTGTCACGGCTGAGGATGGGGAAAACCCTCAGCCGTGCGATGCTGGAAGATTGTCGCTGCTCGGCCAGGACGACAGGATTAGGGAGCAGGTCACCTCCTAAAGCGTCCCTAACCTGACCCTAACTCCTAGCTGCATGGGCCGACCTTTAAGGTAGGAGGACCCATGCTCCAGAACCTGGGATCCCTAACTCACCCTCCGACCGGTCCCTGGACTAGGAGTCAGGGTAAGACAGCCTGTTCCTTCTAGACACGGAGGAACAGGGGTCTCACTGGCCAAGCTGCAGGGAAAAAGGGAACACTAACAGTCTTACGGATATGGCAGGTGAACTGAACTAGTTCCACCTACCTGCCACAGCCTTGCTGACTGGATCCTTGTGCTGACAAGCTGGTGTCCACAGAACATGAAATGAAGCCAGCTAACACATATCCACACACAGGAATCCAGATCCATAAGCTGCAATAAAGAAGCATAAAGACAAACACATCTTCTAAACACCAAACAACATTATTTTATGACCAGAAGGGTGGCCCCCACTGGCAGTTGGTAAATAACCAGGAGGATGTCTCCAGCAAGCATGGCTGAAGCACCCTCTCTGACTACTGCCTTTAACTGAGGCTTTATAGGGCCAAGAAGCCACACCCAACAGTCAGACACACCCAGTGACTCGCACACACAGAAAGGGAGTTAACCCTTCCAATACCAAAGAAGGGAAAACACAACTTAAAGGGGAAGTGTCCAAGCCACGAACACACTGTGGCTGTTGCCGCAGGCAACGACATGGGTGGCAACCATGTCCTGGGAGTCAGCCCGAAGGCCGGGACACTGCCACCACATGTACACATACAACCAAACGTTGCCACGGGCAACCACAGTGAAGGGAAGATGTCAGTGCACACCAAACATAAAACAGAGTGCACACAGACATACAAAAGTGCATACATACACGCACACAAACTCCAAGGCCACCACACACATAACTGTTGTCCGCGGCAACCGCACCTGAGGCAAACAGCAAAATGCCTCCAGCTGCGGTTGACACAACAACCCCAAACCGTGGGCAACTGTATGCGGCTCCCAAGGAGTCACGGCCATAAACATGGTCGTGACAGCGTGACACTATAACCCACCTATACCTAGACTGAAATTTCTCAGCTGCTTTGAGATGGAGTCAATTGATGCGTTAGTTGATTGCATGCAGGGATTATCCCTAGAGGTTGCTGACTTGCGTAATTCTGTCGCACGGTGTCAGAATGCTCTGGCATCAGGTGCTATAGGAGGAAGTCAAATTTATGGGGAGCCTAGAGTCACTCTGTAGAGGCATACTGCGTTGAGTTTAGGAGATGGGCTACAGAGTCTGAGTGGAATGACCCCACGCTACGTAGTCAGTTTTGTCAGGGGTTGTCTGAGAGATTGAAAAATACGTTGGAGAATGCTGTCTTTAGTAGTGTTGAGCGCGAATATTCGAATATCTAATTTTTTTCGCGAATA
The DNA here is from genome assembly GCF_014858855.1 of Bufo gargarizans. NCBI lineage: Eukaryota > Metazoa > Chordata > Amphibia > Anura > Bufonidae > Bufo > Bufo gargarizans. The sequence continues at coordinate 373,042,564 of NC_058084.1, read as the reverse complement.
TCGGCACTTCGCTAATTCGCGAATATTTCGAATATAGTGATATAAATTCGATATTTCGAATATTCGTTTTTATTTTTTTATTTTTTTATTGTTATATTTTTTTCTTTCCCACTTCCCTAAAGTTGTTCTTACCTGTCCTTTGGATTCCTGGCTTCCTGGCTGCTCCAGTCAGTGCCCGTTGCCACTTCTGCCGACTTCCGTGCTCATGGAGCGTCCCCATCACCATGGGAACGTCTTCATATACTAGAATGTACTGTCGGATTTGAGAATTACGTTGAAATCGCAATTCGATTATTTCAAGTTATAATAATTGAATTTCGATTTTAACTTAGCACTGCTATATTCCATATTCGTTAATTCTAGCCTAATATGGAATATAGCAGTGCTAAGTTAAAATCAAAATTCGATTATTATAACTTGAATTCATCGAATTGCCATTTCAACTTGGACCTGGTTTACTATGGTTGGCTTGGTAGAATTAGTGAATATGACAAATGTATTGGTCATATTCCACAAAACAAATATAACGAATGTATTCGTCATATTCCTCAAAACGAAGATAAAGTATTCTGCATCTTCAGTTTAGCTACCTATTCATCAACTTCGCTAATTCTAGCAATCATATAGGAAAGTTTACTATAGAGACAGCTAAGTTTAATTCGCTATGCGATTATATTACTTAGCTTTTTTTTTATAAATAGAATAATTATAATAATTATCAGGCATTATAATTATTCTATTTTTTTTTTTTAAAAGCAGTCATATAATCGCATAGCGAATTAAACTTAGCTGTCTCTATAGTAAACTTTCCTATATGATTGCTAGAATTAGCGAAGTTGACGATTATCTTCGTTTTGTGGCATATAATGAATATATTCGTCATATTTGCTAATTCTACCAAGCCAACCATAGTAAACCAGGTCCAAGTTGAAATCGCAATGCGATTAATATAACTCAAAGTAATCGCATGGCGATTTCAACATCCGTCTCCCATTAACTTTCAGTCCCCTATTAATATACCATCAGATCGGAGTTTTCTCCAATCCGATGGTATATTTTAACTTGAAGCTTCCCCATCACCATGGGAACGCCTCTATGTTATAATATACCATCGGATTTGAGTTACATCGTGAAACTCAGATCCGACAGTATATTCTAACACAGAGGCGTTCCCATGGTGATGGGGACGCTTCAAGTTAGAATATACTGAGAACTGTGTACATGACTGCCCCCTGCTGCTATTGCAGTCTTGGCTGCCATGGTTACTTAGCAATAAATAGAAGCATTATACTTACCTGCGAGCTGCGATGTCTGTGTCCGGCCGGGAGCTCCTCCTACTGGTAAGTGACAGATCATTAAGCAATGCTCCGCACAGACCTGTCACTTACCAGTAGGAGGAGCTCCTGGCCGGACACAGACATCGCAGCAGCCAGCAGGTAAGTATAATGCTTCTATTTATTGCTAAGTAACCATGGCAGCCAAGACTGCAATAGCGTCTTGGTTGCCATGGTAACCGATCGGAGCCCCAGCGATTAAACTGGGACTCCGATCGGAACTCCGCTGCCACCAATGATGGGGGGGGGGGGAGAGGGGAGGCCGCACTGGTCTAATTTAATACTGGGAATCCGCACTGGCCACCAATGAATATAGAGGGAGGGGGGCCGCACTGGTCACATTTAATACTGGGGAGGGAGGGAGGGGGGCAGCACTGGTCTAATTTAATACTGGGAATCCGCACTGGCCACCAATGAATATAGAGGGAGGGGGGCTGCACTGGTCACATTTAATACTGGGGAGGGAGGGGGGGGGCGCACTGGCCACCAATGAATATAGAGGGAGGCTGCACTGGTCACATTTAATACTGGGGAGGGAGCGCACTGGCCACCAATGAGTTAAATACAGGGGGGGGAAGGGGGGGTGCCCCCTGCTGCCTGGCAGCACCTGCCAGGCAACAGGGGGCAGTCATGTACACAGTTCTCAGTATATTCTAACTTGAAGCGTCCCCATCACCATGGGAACGCCTCTGTGTTAGAATATACTGTCGGATCTGAGTTTCACGATGTAACTCAAATCCGATGGTATATTCTAACATAGAGGCGTTCCCATGGTGATGGGGAAGCTTCAAGTTAAAATATACCATCGGATTGGAGAAAACTCTGATCTGATGGTATATTAATAGGGGACTGAAAGTCAATGGGAGACGGATGTTGAAATCGTCATGCAATTACTTTGAGTTATATTAATCGCATTGCGATTTCAACTTGGACCTGGTTTACTATGGTTGGCTTGGTAGAATTAGCGAATATGACGAATATATTCGTTATATTCCACAAAACGAAGATAACGAAGTATTCTGCATCTTTGTTTTAGCTACCTATTCGTCAACTTCGCTAATTCTAGCAATCATATAGGAAAGTTTACTATAGAGACAGCTAAGTTTAATTCGCTATGCGATTATATGACTGTTTTTTTTTAAATAAATAGAATAATTATAATACCTGACAATTATTATAATTATTCTATTTATAAAAAAAAAGTAATGTAATCGCATAGCGAATTAAACTTAGCTGTCTCTATAGTAAACTTTCCTATATGATTGCTAGAATTAGCGAAGTTGATGAATAGGTAGCTAAAACGAAGATGCAGAATACTTTGTTATCTTCGTTTTGTGGAATATGACGAATACATTCGTTATATTCGTTTTGTGGAATATGACGAATACATTTGTCATATTCGCTAATTCTACCAAGCCAACCATAGTAAACCAGGTCCAAGTTGAAATCGCAATTCGATTAATTCAAGTTATAATAATCAAATTTCGATTTTAATTTAGCACTGCTATATTCCATATTAGGCTAGAATTAACAAATATGGAATATAGCAGTGCTAAGTTAAAATCGAAATTCGATTATTATAACTTGAAATAATCGCATTGCTATTTCAATAGGAGAGTAGCCTTTAAGTTAAAATCGCAATACGCGATTATTTAAATCGTATATTAATCGCGATAACAAGAATAATGACGAATATTCTATTTCGACAAATATAAAAACAAATATTCTATCGAATATTCACGAATTTCGTCGAAATCGATTATGGCACCTGCCGCTCATCACTAGTCTTTAGCAGTACGGTTAGGTAGATGCATCAGAGAGAGGTGTAAGGTTCCTTCCGCGTAAGGGATCCCTTCTGTGAGTGGTTTTGTCTCACCGGTACCCCAGGGTAATATGACATGTAATTCTGGGGTAGGGGAGGAACCCATGCAGCTGGGTCAGGTGTCTTTCCTTTCTGGTAATAGGAACTTTAGGAGGTTGCATAAGCTATGTTATTGCTGTGGAGAAAGTGGTCATTTTGTTTATGCTTGTCCTTTTGTTAAACCACATGTTGATGATAAAGAACCACAAAGAGATTTACATAAAGAAAAAAAAAAAAAAAAAAAACATCCCTGACTCTGGGTAGTGTGAATGGGGTGTCGGAGCAAGCAGGTATGCAATCTCCCTGCAATACTTGTTTTCTCCTTCCAGCTATGGTGGCGCTAGATTAAGGAAAATTTAATTTTGAAGTATTCATTGACTTTGGTGCTGGGGTAAACCTTATTGATTTTCTTTTTCTTTAAAATCTGGGCTTAAGTACTTGCACTTTAGAAAGGGAGATTCCTCTGTTCACAATTGATTCTTCCCCTCTTATTCAAAGGAGTCTCACTCATATTGCTCATGGTATTCCGTTAAGGGTGGGTGATTCACATGTTGAGATCATTTCTTGTTTTGTCATGAAGGACTTGCCCGCTCCTATGGTCTTAGGTTTACCTTGGTTGATAAAACATAACCCAACTATAGATTGGCAGGCAAGGCAGATCATTCGTTACAGTGAATTTTGTTCGGACAATTGTCTTAGTGCATCTATCTCAGGTGTGTCCACTACGGTTCTACCTCGGTATCTCTCAGATTTTGTGGATGTCTTTTGGGAGGGTGGGGCTCAGGAGTTGCCTCCTCATCGTGAATATGATTGTCTGGTTAATCTCATCCCAGGGGCTAAGTTGCCAAAGTCTCGGCTATACAATCTTTCTCAACCCGAAAGAGAGGTCATGCGGAAGTATATTGCCGAGAGTTTGGCAAAGGGTCATATTAGGCCATCTAAGTCTCCGGTCGCAGTTGGTTTATTCTTTGCAAAGAAAAAGGATGGATCGCTTAGACCTTGTTTGGATTTCCAGGAATTGAACCGCATTACGGTCCATGATCCGTATCCCCTTCTTTTGATTTCTGACCTTTGTGATCAAATTGTTGGAGCCATGGTGTTCTTCAAGTAAGATTTAAGAGGGGTCTACATTCTGATCAGAATCAAGGAGGGGGATGAATGGAAAACGGCCTTCAACGCGCACGAGGGTCATTTCGAGAATCTGGTTATGCCTTTTAGGTTAACTAACGCTCCAGCGGTGTTTCAGCGATTTGTCAATGACATTTTCCATCATTTTGTGGGAAGGTTCATTGTAATTTACTTGGATGACATACTTATTTACTCTCCTGATGTGAAGACCCATCAGGATCACGTGAGACAGGTTCTGTCGATCCTTCGGGAGAATAAATTATATGCTAAATTGGAGAAATGTCTGTTTTCTGTTCAGGACCTTCCATTTCTGGGATATCTGCTTTCTGACTCTGGTTTTCGTATAAACCCCACAAAGGTCCGGGCGGTTCTGGAATGGGACCGACCGGAGAATCAGAAAGCTTTGATGCGTTTTTGGGGGTTTACCAATTATTATAGAAAATGTATCTTGAACTACTCTAACATTGTAAAACCTTTGACCAATATGACTAGGAAAGGCGTCGACTTCTCTATCTGGTCGGATGAGGCATTGCAGGCCTTTTCAGCTATTAAGGAATGTTTTGCGTCTGCTCCCATTCTGATGCAGCCCGATGTGTCTCAGCCATTCGTGGTGGAGGTGGATGCATCAGAGGTGGGGGTTGGAGCAGTTTTGTTGCAGGGTTCATCTCCTGGCAAATGGGGTCTGTGTGCTTTCTTTTCAAGAAGCTCTGGGTCGTCGAGAGGAATTATGATGCAGGAGATAGGGAATTGCTGGCCATCAAATTGGCCTTTCAGGAATGGAGTCACTGGTTGAAGGGGGCATCTCATCCCGATACGATATATACTGATCATAAGAATTTGGCTTACCTGCAATCTGCCAAGCGTCTGAATCCTAGACAGGCTAGATGGCCACTGTTCTTTACTAGGCTCAATTTTGTGGTTACTTTTCGCCCGGGGGTTAAAAATGTCAAGGCAGATGCATTGTCTTGCAGTTTTCCTGGGGGAAGTGATTCAGAGGATCCTGCTACGATTTCGGCTGATGGGGTGGTGGTCTCCGCTCTGTACCCCGAGTTGGAGATGGAGGGGGCTCCTGATTCTTTTCCCTCAGGGAGGTTGTTTGTTCCTGCTGGACTGCGATACAAGGTATTCAAGGAACATCACGATACTGTACTTGCTGGACATCCTGCTGGCAAGTCCACCTTTGATCTTATATCCCAGAGGTTATGGTGGCCCAGGTTACGTAAGAGTGTTGAGGATTACGTAGCAGTTTGCGAGACCTGTGCACGGTCAAAGGTTGCTCACACTCGACCTTCTGGTTCACTTCTTCCTTTGTCTATTCCATCTTGTCCTTGGATGCACTTGTCTATGGACTTTATTACTGATCTGCCGAGGTTCCTCTGGGAAAACAGTGATTTTGGTGGTTGTGGACCGTTTTAGTAAAATGGTTCACTTTGTATTGTTAGCTAGTCTGCCCAATGCTAAGACTCTTGCTCAGGTTTTTGTTGATAACATCGTGAAATTACATGGAATTCCCTCGGATGTGGTTTCTGATAGGGGCATGCAGTTTGTTTCCAGGTTTTGGAGGGCGTTCTGCTCTTGTCTTAGTATTCAACTTACGTTCTCTTCAGCTTTTCATCCGCAGTCGAATGGGCAGACAGAGAGTACTAACCAAAACCTGGAGACCTACTTGAGGTGTTTAGTGGCTGAGAACCAGGAGGACTGGTCCTCATTCTTATCCCTAGCAGAGTTTGCTTTGAATAACCGTAGGCAGGAGTTCATGGGTGAGTCGCCATTTTTTGGCGCATACGGTTTTCATCCTCAATTTGGTACCTTTTTTCTGGGACTGGTTCCTCTGGGATGCTAGAGGAGGAGAGATTTTCTTCTGCCTTGTCTTCCATCTGGCGGAGGATCCAAGTGAATTTGGAGAAGATGGGTGAGAGTTATAAGCGAATGGCTGACAGGAGACGTATAACTGGTCCGGACCTGTGTGTGGGTGATCTGGTGTCGTTATCTACTAAAAATATTAAACTGAAAGTACCATCTTGGAAACTGGGTCCAAGTTTATTGGACCTTACAAAATATCTGCAGTTATCAATCCAGTGGCGTTTCATCTGGATCTTCCGCAGATCTGGAGGATCCATGATGTGTTCCACAGGTCTTTACTAAAGAAATATGTGAAACCGGTAGAACCATCGCCATTGCCTCCTCCCCCTGTTCTGGTTGATGGCAATTTAGAGTTTGAGATCTCTAGGGTTCTCGACTCACGTGTTCTTCGGGGTTCCCTTTAGTACCTGGTACACTGGAGGGGATACGGCCCCGAGTAGAGGATATGGGTTCCGGCTGTGGATGTTAGTGCCAGCCGTCTGGTGAGGGCCTTTCACAGAGCCCATCCGGATAAAGTTGGGCCGAGGTGTCCAGAGGTCACCTATAGAAGGGGGGGGGGGGTACTGTCATGCCCTGCTCAGGTTATGTGCGGAGGTCTCCCAGGTTAGCAGCACGTGTGTAGTTTTTTGTTTGTTTTGGGTTTGGAGTTGAGCTGTATCTGCCTCCCTTCAGGTGCACTGGGTAGGGTCTTTTGTGTGAGTTTAAATTACGCCCCTTCCCAGTGTCCTGTGCGGGTTATGGCTTCTATCTCTCTCTGAGGAAAGGTGGATTTGCTGTTTCTGCTCAGCTACAAGATAAGTTGGTTTTGGTTTTCTTTTTTGTGTTCTGTCTAGGCTGTTAGAGAGACACCTGCCTCCTCCAGGTCCTGAGGAAGCTTGTTTTGAGGTTTTCTGTATGTTTATTGTATCTTGTATCCTACCCAATGTGACAGCATCTTAAGAGTTCTGTATTGTTATTTATCATCACAACCTCCCTGAGTTGGGAGTGGGCAATTGCCGCTCGCCCCCTCCTTTCCTTCGATTCTTCCATTTTTATAGCTTCTCCCACATTTCCGCTCGATCACAATTAAATTTCATCAATTGATCTCCCTTGGATGTGCTATCCCTTTCTCACGCTTCCTCTCCGGCTTGGAACCCTGATTCGCCGCTAACCGTGATCAACATGGTAGGTACAGAAAAGAACATCAAAAGTTGATAGAGCAGATATCTAATTGGATTGTGAACATCACGGGGATGTGCGACATGGTGGGGCAGAATATGTGCACACGCCTACACAAACTGACTTATGTGTCTGCCCACCTTAACTTCTGGGTCTCCAAATTGGGCACATGGCCTGAGCTTGCCCTTTACGCCTTGGAGGTGCTGGCCTACCCTGCAGTCAGTGTATTGTCTGAACGTGTGTTTAGCCCGACTGGAGGGGGTTATCACAGGTTATATTTCCCAATGTTTTGGGGTGTGTCCTAATTTAAAAATAAATAAATACATTTAAAACCAAAAACCAGTGTAGGCTACCTCCTCCTCCCCCGCCGCTTCCACCTACATCGCCACATCCACTGCCTCAGTTAGCGCCCAGGTTATGGTGGTGGCAACAGCATGCATTGATTGGCGTGCTGTCTGGCTGACCCCGGGTGCCGATACATGCTGTCTGACTGTGCCACTAGCTCCTTGCGACGACCTCCCCCTGCTTCCAACTCATCTCCTACTTCTCTCTGTCTCCCCTTCTGAACTTTCCCCCTCTTCTTCTTCTCTACGAGCAGGCACCCACGTTGCATCAACGGACATATTGTCATCATCAACCACTTCACTTGTATCTGACTCCTCAGCAAAGGAAGCAGCAGCGGGTACAACATCATCATCATCATCATCACACTGTACATCCATGTGTGAAATGCTGCCTGACTGAGGCATATCCCTGTTATCTACATCCTCTGGCAATAATGGTTGCGCATCACTAATTTCATCAAACTGATGTGTAAATAACTCCTCTGAGGGATCAAGTAAAGCGGCTTTGGTGGCTGTGGTGGTAGTGGTAGTGGCGGCGGGCGGGAGAGTGGTAACTTGAGAGCAGGTGACCAAAGCTGAGCTGGAGGAGGATGGTGCGTAAAGGTTCTTAGCGGAAGCTGTTGAAGATTGGGTGTCCTGTGTAAGCCAGTCAACAATTTTCTCCAATTTTTTTGGATTCAGGGTAAGTGGCCTCTAAACACTGGGCATTATTCCAGGGCCAGTGGAAATCACAGCACCACAACCACGACGGCCCCTTCAGGGTGGCCTGCCTCTGCCTGTCATTTTTTTTTATATGAGTGGTACTATGCGTGCAAGGTACTTTGCCAATCTATATAAGTGGTGGGCAGTGGGCACAGTACAGTCTGTGTGGGCCTGACACACACGGGCTTGCAAAAAAAATTTTAATATATTTTTTTTATTTGCAAGGTATTTGAGTGAATGACACCCTGTAACGGTATGAGTTGAGGCCTAGCCAGTGGCCACAGTACAGTCTGTGTGGACCTGACACACACGGGCTTGCAAATGTGATTCTAACAAAGAAAAATTTAAAATATCATTTTTTTATCTGCAAGGTATTTGAGTGAATGACACCCTGTAACGGTATGAGTGGAGAGATAGCCACTAGCCAGTGGCCACAATACAGTCTGTGTGGGCCTGACACACAGGGGCTTGCTAATGTGATTATATCACAGAAAGTTTTTAAATATATATTTTTTTTATCTGCAAGGTATTTGAGTGAGTGACACCCTGTAACGGTATGAGTTGAGGCCTAGCCACTAGCCAGTGGCCACAGTACAGTCTGTGTGAGCCTGACACACACAGGCTTGCAAATGTGATTATATCACAGAAAAATGTTAAATATAATTTTTTTTATCTGCAAGGTATTTGAGTGAATGACACCCTGTAACGGTATGAGTGGGGGCCTAGCCAGTGGCCACAGTACAGTATGTGTGGGCCTCACACACATGGGCTTGCAAATGTGATTACATCACAGAAAAAATGTCAATAGAATTTTTTTTATCTGCAAGGTATTTGAGTGAATGACACCCTGTAACGGTATGAGTGAAGAGATAGCCACTAGCCAGTGGCCATAATACAGTCTGTGTGGGCGTGACACACACGGGCTTGCAAATGTGATTATTTCACAGAAAAAATTTAAATATAATTTTTTTATCTGCAAGGTATTTGAGTGAGTGACACCCTGTAACAGTATGAGTGGAGGCCTAGCCACTAGGCAGTGGCCACAGTACAGTCTGTGTGGGCCTGACACACAGGGGCTTGCAAATGTTATTATATCATAGAAACATTTTAAATATAATTTTTTTATCTGCAAGGCATTTGAGTGAGTGACACCCTGTAACAGTATGAGTGGAGGCCTAGCCACTAGCCAGTGGCCACAGTACAGTCTGTGTGAGCCTGACACACACGGGCTTGCAAATGTGATTATATCACAGAAAAATGTTAAATATAATTTTTTTTATCTGCAAGGTATTTGAGTGAATGACACCCTGTAATGGTATGAGTGGAGGCCTAGCCAGTGGCCACAGTACAGTATGTGTGGGCCTCACACACATGGGCTTGCAAATGTGATTACATCACAGAAAAAATGTCAATAGAATTTTTTTTATCTGCAAGGTATTTGAGTGAATGACACCCTGTAACGGTATGAGTGGAGAGATAGCCACTAGCCAGTGGCCATAATACAGTCTGTGTGGGCGTGACACACACGGGCTTGCAAATGTGATTATTTCACAGAAAATATTTAAATATATATTTTTTTATCTGCAAGGTATTTGAGTGAGTGACACCCTGTAACAGTATGAGTGGAGGCCTAGCCACTAGGCAGTGGCCACAGTACAGTCTGTGTGGGCCTGACACACACAGGCTTGCAAATGTGATTATATCACAGAAAAAAAAAAAAAAAAAATTTTTATCTGCGAGGTATTTTCTGTCACACCCTGTATGAATGGTGTGCACGTGCTGTCTGTGACTGAGCCTGCAGCCTCTCACACACGGGCAGCAAGGCAACTGCAATATATATATATATATATATATAAATAAAATAAAAAAAGCACACTGATGTACCAGCCCTGAAAAGGGCTTTTTGGGGTGCTGTCAGGGCGCTGTCCTTACAGCAGATGAGTCTGTAGACACAGAACAATGCCCTAGCTAACGCTTTCCCTATTGAATCAGCAGCAGCAGCACTGTTCCTCCTCTCACTGAGAATGCAGCTTCCAAATGAATCTAAAATGGATGCTGTCCAGGAGGTGGGAGGGTCTGGGAGGGAGGGTCTGCTGCTGATTGGCTGGAATGTGTCTGCTGACTGTGAGGTACAGGGTCAAAGTTTACTCAATGATGATGTATAGAGGGCGTACTGAACATTGCATATATGGCTTGTGGTTCGTTATTTTAATATTCACCAACCTGCCAACGCTGATCATTGGCTGGCAGGCTGGTGACCAACTCCTTCTGCGACTTTTGCCGACCCGCACTGCACATGTGCGGGCCGGATATGCGCATCATCTCGCATCTCGCAAGATGATGCATTGATGTGTCCAGGAGGAATAACCCGGCCGCCCGCAGGACGCATCCCTGCGTTAGGCGGTTGGGAGGAGGTTTCTTTTTACTTTATCAGCAGGAGATTCACTGGAGGGGCCAAATTGCTCTGTAGAGAAAGAGGATATTTATTGTGCTGAGCAGTTTAGTCTGGCGACGCTGTGTAAGGGTCGTGTGCATACACTATGAGGGGTAGAGACATATTGCGCGAGTGTGATCTGTGGTTGTTGACTAATCATTTGGCATAGTTCTGTACCAAAAGTGTTGGAACAACAAGCCATAGAGTTACACATCACCTTGGTTAGGGTTTCTAGTTGGGGGGACTATAGTGGTATAGTGGTTGTAGTCCGTCAATCCACCGCAGAAGAAGGCACCGGGCGTTGGTCTCCTAAATTGGTGCAGAGGTTTCCCTGGACGCAGGGGTAAGACTAGAGTCGATTAATCGCCATGGGCAATGGGCCGTCCATGCAAGTCAGACGGCTGCACAGTACATTAAATCTAGTTTTAGGGAGAAGGCCATGAAGCCCCTTTAAAAAATAGAGTAGGTGGTCCAAGGGAACTAATTTGAGTATCCCTCTGAAAGGTAGGTAGCGCAATGCTGGCCTCAAAATTCAATCGTGGTAATTATGCAGGGCGTACAGAACCCGTTTTCAATCCGGAAGAACCGAGTGATGTACACTTGGCCTGAGGGGTAAACTGAGGTTAGGGATTCGATGCAGGAAGCAGAGGAGGCTCTATCCACTAAACCCGGGCCTACTGAAACACAACCAGTTTACCGAGGTAAGTGAGTCCCCAACTGTCATTTCCACCTCAACTACTGACAGGGTCGCTTCTCTCGCTCTCTCTTTCTCTCTCATCCCTCCCTCTCTATCTAACCTTGAGACGATGCACTATGTTGAATCCAGCTTCTCTTCGTCCCGGTTTTAAGGACGATGAGAAGGGTGGGAAGTGGTGCAGAAAACAATCTTACAAACTTTTTACTAACCATTCTAACCTCTCAACTGTCAATAAATTTTCTAACCTAGTATTATTATTATTATTTATTATTAAAGCGCCATTCATTCCATAGTGCTGTACATATGATAAGGGGTGCACATACATAATACAGACAATTGTACTACTCCGAAACAAGGTGAGTTACAAACTGGAACAGAAGGAGAGAGCGCCCTGCCCGTGAGGGCTTACAATCTACATGGTATGGGAGAAGGACACAGTAGATGCGGGTTAAGTTGGTCATGGCGGTATAGAGGCAGCAGAGTCACGGGTTGTAGACTTGTCTGAAGAGGTGGGTTTTCAGGTTTCTTTTGAAGGATTCCACTGTAGGTGAGAGTCTGATATGTTGGGGTAGCGAGTTCCAGAGTATGGGGGATGCACGGGAGAAATCTTGGAGTCGATTGTGGGAAGAGGCAATAAGAGGAGAGGAGAGAAGGAGGTCTTGTGAGGATCGGAGAGTGCGTGTGGGGGTGTAATCGGGAAAGTAGCTCAGAGATGTAGGGAGGGAACAGGTTATGGACGGCCTTGTATGTATTTGTTAGTACTTTGAAGTGAATTCGTTGGGCAATGGGGAGCCAGTGAAGGGATTGGCAGAGGGGAGAGGCAGAGGAGTAATAGGATGAGAGGTGGATTAGTCGGGCAGCAGAGTTGAGGATAGATTGGAGGGGTGCGGGAGTGCTAGATGGAAGGCCACAGAGGAGAATGTTGCAGTAGTCTAGGTGGGAGCTAATGAGAGCATGTACAAGCATTTTCGCAGAATCAAAGTTAAGAAAAGCACGGATACGGGAGATGTTTTTGAGTTGGAGGCGGCAGGTGGTGGAAAGGGCTTGGATTTGCGGTCGGAAGGAAAGGGCAGAATCCAAGGTCACTCCAAGGCAGAATCCAAGGTCACTCAGGGCTTTGTTGACCGGGGAGAGTGTGCAGCCATTGATCATGATAAATAGGTCTGTTGGGGGGGGGGGGGTTGAACAAGATGGGGAAAGATTATGAATTCTGTCTTATCCATGTTAGGTTTTAGAAAGCGAGAGGCGAAGAAGGATGATATAGAAGATAGACATTGTGGGATTCTTGATAGTAAGGTGGTGATGTCTGGAACAGAGAGGTAGATTTGTGTGTCGTCAGAGTAGGAGTGATACTGAAAGCCATGGGACTCTATGAGCTGTCCCAGGCCAAAAGTGTAGATAGAGAAGAGCAGGGGTCCTAGGACAGAGCCTTGTGGGACACCAACAGAGAGGGAATGAGACAAGGAGATGGTGCGGGAGTAGGAGACACTAAACATCCGGTCTGTGAGGTATGATGTTATCCAGGAGAGGGCCAAGTCAGTGATGCCAAGAGATGAAAGAGTTTGCAACAGAAGGGAGTAGTCAACAGTGTCGAAGGCAGAGGACAGGTCAAGGAGAAGGAGGACAGAGTATTGTTTCTTGGTTTTGGCTGTCAGTAGGTCATTGGTGACTTTGGTAAGGGCAGTCTCGGTCAAGTGGTGGGGTCGGAAGCCAGATTGTAGGCGGTCAAAGAGGGAGCAGGCGGAGAGGTGGGAGGACAGTTCTGAATGGACATGTTGTTCAAGTAGCTTTGAGGCATACGGAAGAAGTGATATGGGGCAATAACTGGACAATGAAGATGGGTCAAGTGAAGGCTTTTTGAGGATGGGTGTAATGGTAGCATGTTTAAAAGCAGAGGGGAAGACACCAGAGTTTAGTGATAGGTTGAAGAGATGAGTTAGGGCTGGGATAAACACTGTGGTGAGGTTAGGGATGAGGGGTGCAACAGTGTCCAGAGCTGTACTTATTGTGGTGTTATATAGGGTGGTAGCAGCTTCTGGGTCTTGGAGGCAATAGATGGTAGAGAGTGGGAGAAGAGAGTTTGAAAGCAAGCGAAAGTCGAGATGTTTGAGGTTCCTGCGTGGGTGTGCTAATGTGTGGACCGGGGGAGTTGCAGAAGAGACCAGTGAAGAGAAGGTGAGTAGGTTGTGGTCGGATAGGGGGAGAGGCGAATTAGAAAGGTTAGATAGGGAGCAGAGGCGGGTAAAGATCAGATCCAGAGTGTGACCATCTCTGTGGGTGGGAGTTGAAGACCACTGTGATAGGCCGAAGGAGGAAGAGAGTGACAGGATTTTAGAGACGGCCGAGTGGCATGTGTCAATAGGGATGTTGAAGTCACCCATGATGATAGTGGGGATGTCGGCAGAAAGAAAGTGTAGTAGCCAGGTGTTAAAGTGGTGAAGAAAGATGGTGGCTGGGCCTGGAGGGCGGTAAATGACGGCTACTTGAAGGTTGGAGGGAGAGTAGATGCGAACAGAGTGTACTTCAAATGAGGTGAGCGTAATGGAGGGTGGCAGTGGAGTTGGGCTGTAGGAGCAGGTGTCGGATAGGAAAAAGACCAAGATCCTCTACCATGTTTGCAGCTGGGGCGGGGGGTGTGAGTGAATTGAAATCCACTATAAGAGAGTGCAGCAGGGGAGAAGGTGTTGGAGGGTGTCAGCCATGTTTCTGTGAGACCCAGAACGGAAAGGTTTTGAGAGATGAACAGTTCATGAATGTACGACAGTTTGTTACAGACAGAGCGCACGTTCCATAATGCTCCTGCAAGAGGAACCAAAGGAGCAGGGGTCAGAGGAATGGTAATTAGGTTTAAGGGGTTGCAGAAATTTGTAGAAGGAGATTTGTAGTGGGACATGGAGGTGATAGTGGGGATTTGTTGAGGAGGTCCTGGATTTGGAGAGATATCAACAGCAGTAAGGAGAAGCAGAGAAAGTGTTAATAGATGAGAATAAGAGAGGGCATGAGGTGTCTGTGTGTGTTTGGGAAGAAAGTGTTTTATGTTGGCAAACAGGTTTGCGCAAGCGGTCAGATGAGAAGGTAAGATGTTGGGAGAGATCAATAGTTCCTTGCTGGGTGAATGGATGTGGGGGTATTTCAGGAGGTTGTGGAAAAGTAAAGGAGTAAGAGGAAAAATTTAAACATTGTTAGCATTGACTATGTCTGTAATTACCTGTGGCCCACTTCTGGTCCAATTCTGGTATAATTCAGTCTGTGCACTTAAGAGTTGCACTTGAGAGATGTTGCATGTGGAAAGACCAAGCTAGTAGTGAATTATGTTGAGAACCATCACGACTGCCTCTTATTTGACGGTACTTGGGTCAGATTTTTGCAAAGAAGGTAAAAATCACGGCCGATCCATGGCCTGAATGTTCTTTATTCCATCAGGGATGCCACCAGGCATCCCCACGGGTTTTCACCCAATGTCCACCACTGGGTTCGGGAGTCTCTCCCGGACACAGACTCAATAACCAGTGTTCATTCTAGTCAACCAGGTGATTAGGTCGTGCTAAAGAAACATCCGAGGACGGGACTAGAGCCGAGATATCTTGGGCCATTCTAGGTGCTGCTGATGACGCCAACCTCTCTGAAGTTCGAGAAGTTCTTGTGTGGAGTTGACGGGTCCATACTATTTCCTATGCGGGTTAGCTGCTTATAAGGTAATTCCCCCTAATTCCAGAGGTTCATGTGTCCTGGTGAAGCTTGTCCCTGTATCTTACATTGCAGCCGATTGGGAGGAACTGATGGTGTGGAAGGAGGTAAGAAGGGCAGGGAGAGCTGGAAGGGAGTTGTTTTCTGGCTGTACGGGATGGGGAGTTGGACTTATGAAGCGATTGAACAATTACTCGTCCATAGTGGATGAGATGTTAAAAAAAAAAACGTTGAGGCAGTGAGAGAGATCACCGAGAAATAACAACAGTAGAACGTCCAAAGGAGGGTTTATGTGATTTAGATGATGGTTATTCCTGGCTAACAGACACCATTGACAAGGGTCAGGGCCATACTGACAAGAGCAGGGCAGAGGCGGAGCTATGACTAGTGAGGGTCAGAATTCTTTTTAAAGCTTTGGGAGGTCTTGGGGCTCACTGGTTTTCCATTGGATCTGGGCTAAAGGAAATAGGACATGTACTTATGTTTTTTTGTTTCCAATCCTTCTTTACGCTGGAGTGAGATGTTCCTGATGTCTAACTGACCGAGTTACCGAAGCCCGAACAGACAAGACGCCCTGAAGACCAAACCGTGGACCAGATGCAGAGGATTCCAAACCAGCCGGCGACCACCGCAAAATGCCACCTCCTGAGTCACCTCCCAAAGAAAAGAATCTCCGGGTCAAGATTTGTTTTTAAGCTTCGTATAAAGATTGACTTTCTGTTTTCCATCATCTGTTATGTTTTATGGATTCAGGATTTTTCACAGACAAGCGAGACGCGAGATTTCCTGTGAACACGCGCACACAGGCGCGCGCGTTCACAGGAACTGCAGGTAAGCGAATGGATCTACAGCCTGCCAGCGGCGATCGTTCGCTGGCAGGCTGTAGATGCGATTTTTTTAGCCCCTAAAAGATATATTAGACGCTGTTTTGATAACAGCGTCTAATATGCCTGCTACCTGGTCCCTTTTACTTGGATCGACCACCAGAGGACACAGGCAGCTCTGTAAAGTAGCACCAAACACCACTACACTACACCCCCCCTGTCACTAATTAACCCCTTATTAACCCCCTGATCACCCCATATAAACTCCCTGATCACCACCCTGTCATTGATCACCCCCCTGTCATTGATTACCCCCCTGGAAGGCTTCATTCAGATGTCCGTATGTGTTTTGCGGATCCGCGGTGTCCGTGTTTTGCGGATCCGCGGATCCGCAAAACACATACGGACATCTGAATGGAGCCTTACAGGGGGGTGATTAATGACAGGGGGGTGATCACCCCATATAGACTCCCTGATCACCCCCCTGTCATTGATCACCCCCCTGTAAGGTTCCATTCAGACGTCCGTATGTGCTTTGCAGATCCGATCCATGGATCTGCGGATCCTCAAAACACATACGGACGTCTGAATGGAGCCTTAGAAGGGGGTGATCACCCCATATAGACTCCCTGCTCACCCCCCTGTCATTGATCACCCTCCTGTAAGGCTCCATTCAGAAGTCCGTATGTGTTTTGCGGATCCACGGATCCATGGATCGGATTCGCAAAACACATACGGACGTCTGAATGGAGCCTTACAGGGGGGTGATCAATGACAGGGGGGTGATCACCCCATATAGACTCCCTGATCACCCCTCTGTCATTGATCACCCTCCTGTCATTGATCACCCCCTGTAAGGCTCCATTCAGACATCCGTATGTGTTTTACGGATCCACAGATCCATGGATCGGATCCGCAAAACACATACGGACGTCTGAATGGAGCCTTACAGGGGGGTGATCAATGACAGGGGGGTGATCACTCCATATAGACTCCCTGATCACCCCCCTGTCATTGATCACCCCCCTGTAAGGTTCCATTCAGCCGTCCGTATGTGTTTTACGGATCCATGGATCCATGGATCCATGGATCGGATCCGCAAAACACATACGGACGTCTGAATAGAGCCTTACAGGGGTGGTGATCAATGACAGGGTGGTGATCACCCCATATAGACTCCCTGATCACCCCCCTGTCATTGATCACCGCCCTGTCATTGATCACCCCCCTGTAAGGCTCCGTTCAGACGTCCGTATGTGTTTTACGGATCCACGGATCGGATCTGCAAAACACATACAGACCTCTGAATGGAGCCTTACAGGGGGGTGATCAATGACAGGGGGTTGATCAGGGAGTCTATATGGGGTAATGTGTTTTACGGATCCACGGATCGGATCTGCAAAACACATACAGACCTCTGAATGGAGCCTTACAGGGGTGGTGATCAATGACAGGGTGGTGATCACCCCATATAGACTCCCTGATCACCCCCCTGTCATTGATCACCGCCCTGTCATTGATCACCCCCCTGTAAGGCTCCATTCAGACGTCCGTATGTGTTTCGCGGATCCGCGGATCTGTGGATCCGCAAAACATGGACACCGCGGATCCGCAAAACAAATACGGATGTCTGAATGGAGTCTTACAGGGGGCGGATCAATGACAGGGGGGTGATCATTGATCACCCCCCTGTCATTGATTACCCCCCTGGAAGGCTCCATTTAGATGTCCGTATGTGTTTTGCGTTTTTTTTATTTTTTTTATTTTTTTTATTAGGGTACACCCCAAAACATTGGGAAATATAACCCTCCAGTCGTGCTAAACACACGTTCAGACCATACACTGGCTGCAGGGCAGGCCAGCACCTCCAAGGCGTAAAGGGCAAGCTCAGGCCATGTGGCCAATTTGGAGACCCAGAAGTTGCAGGGGCTGACCCCTGTCAGTTAGTTTGTGTAGGCGTGTGCATACTTACTGCCCCACCATGTCGCAGGTCCCTGTGATGTTCACAATCCAATTTGATATCTGCTCTATCAACTTTCGATGTTCTTTTATGCGCCTACCATGGTGATCACGGGTGTCGGGGAATCAGGGTTCCAGGCCGGAGAGGGAGCGTGAGAAAAAGAGACTAAATTTAAGGGAGATAAATTTCTAAAAAAAAATTGTGATCGAGCAGAAATGTGGGAAAAACTATTGAGGCGCAAATGTGGGATAAATTACAGAAGCCCAAATGTGGGCCAAAAGAGTCAAGCAGAAATGTGGGAAAAGCTATTGATGCGCAAATGTTGGCCAAAAGAGTATAGCGGAAATGTGGGACAGATTATTCAAGTGAAAAATGTGGTACAACTTGTTTAAGTTTAAGCATTGAATCAAAGGAGGTGGCGCGCATCAATTTTATTCCCTGTCACCTATGCAGAGCAGGGGTTTATTCACGTCTAAAATTGTCTAATGTCAACCCAAGCATGTAACAGAAAATTACAGAACTGTATTAACTTGGTAGAGCAGGGGTCTATGACAGAAAAAAATTGTTTATTGTCACCCGAAAATGTTAAATAAAAATTATAGAAATTTATTAAGCTGTCAACTTGTTAGAGATGGGGCATATTACACCCAAAAATTGGTGAATTTGACCCTAAAATCTAACAGATTTTTATTTTTATTTTTTGCGGTCTACTAGGTATAGCAGTGGTACTTCACACCCAAAAATTGTTGAATTTCAACTGAAAATGTAACTGACAATTTTTTTAAAATTTTTTAACCGGCCTACTAGCTATAGCAGAGGTACATCACACCCAAAAAATTGTGAATTTCACCATAAAATGTAACAGACAATTTGTTTTATTGTTTAACCTGTCTACTAGGTATAGAAGTGGTACTTCACACCCA
Organism: Bufo gargarizans; assembly: GCF_014858855.1. Classification (NCBI taxonomy): domain Eukaryota; kingdom Metazoa; phylum Chordata; class Amphibia; order Anura; family Bufonidae; genus Bufo; species Bufo gargarizans. The sequence goes on along the minus strand of NC_058084.1, from coordinate 373,023,649 downwards.
AAAAATTGTTGAATTTCAACTGAAAATGTAACTGATACATTTAAAAAAAAAATGGTTAACCGGCCTACTAGGTATTAGCAGTGGTACATCACACCCAAAAATTGGTGAGTTTCACACGAAAATGTAACTGACAATTTTTTTTATTTTTTTTTACCGGCCTACTAGGTATAGCAGTGGTACATCACACCCAAAAATTGTCGAAATTCATCCAAAAATGTAAATGACAATTTTTTTTAAACCTGTTTACTTGGTATAGCAGTGGTACTATACACCCAAAAATTGCTAAATTTCACCAGAAAATGTAACTGACAAAGTAGTGAAATGATATAAAATAAAATACGTACAAATAAAAAAAAAAATATTTATTTATGAGGTGGAGTTCCATATGGAGTAGGAGTTTGAGGAGGCGGGGGATGTAGCGGAGTAGATGGAAGCGGCAGTGGAGGAGGACGAGGTAGCCAACACAGGCTTTTGGTTTTAATTTAAAAAAATTTAATTAGTGTACACTCTAAAAGTGTGAAATATCCAAAATACAAGAATGAGCAATTGCGCTGCAGTATAATAATGGCTGGTTAGTGCCGGTTTGCATGTCTTTTCTGCACAAGGTACGGACAAGTCCTGAGGGATCCATGCCCCCATCAGCGCGTCTACCAGCATGCGCTTGAACTCACACATCTTACGATCGCGCTCCAGTGACGGAATTTAGGACGGTATGTTATCCTTGTAATAGGGATCCAGCAGCGTGGCCACCCAGTAATCAGCACAAGTTAGAATGTGGGCAACTCATCGGTCGTTGCGGAGACAGTGCAGCATGTAATCGCTCATGTATGCCAGGCTTCCCAGAGGCAACGAAAAGCTGTCCTCTGTAGGAGGTGTATTGTCTGTGTCCTCTGTATCCCCCCATCCATGCACCAGTGATGGCCATAGGCTGGTCTGGGTACCACCCTGCTGTGAACATGGTTTCTCCTCCTCCATCTCCTCCTCGTCATCCTCCACCTCGTCATCCTCCACCTCGTCATCCTCCAAAACTGTGCCCTGGCTGGACAATTGTGTACCTTGGGTTTGTGGGTGCAGGAGCCCACCCTCGGAGCCACTTGGGAGTGACTGGCCGGAAGCCCTACAAAATGATCCCTCTTCCTCCTCCTCCTCCTCCTGTGCCACATCCTCCTCCATCATCGGCAGGAGCGTTTTTTCAAGGAGGCATAGAAGTGGAATAGTAACGCTGAGAACGGCATTATCGGCACTGGCCATGTTGGTGGATTACTCGAAACAGCGCAACAAAGAAACACAGGTTTCGCATGGAGGCCTAGTCATTGGTGGTGAAGTGGTGCTGTTCCGCCGAGCGAATCACCTGTGCGTGCTGCAGCTAAAACTCCACTATCACCTGCTGCTGCTCGCATAGTCTGACCAGCATGTGCAAGGTGGAGTTCCACCTAGTGGGCACGTGGCATATGAGGCGGTGAGCGGGAAGGCCGAAGTTACGCTGCAGTGCTGACAGGCAAACAGCAGCAGGGTGAGAACGCCGAAAGTGCGCACAGACGGCCCGCACTTTATACAGCAGCTCTGACATATCGGAGTAATTTTTAAGGAATCTCTGCACCAACCGGTTAGTCCCAGAGCTGCTACGAGATTTCTCCCATTATCGCACACCACCAGGCCGGGTTCGAGGCTGACTGGCACAAACCACTCATCGGTCTGTTGTTCAAGGCCCGTCCACAGCTCCTGCACGGTGTGGGGTTTGTCCCCCAAAACAGATAAGTTTTAAAACTGCCTGCTGTCGTTTACCCCTGGCTGTGCTGAAGTTGGTGGTGAAGGTGTTACGCTGACCGGATGAGGAGCTGGTAGAGGATGAGGAAGCAGAGTAGGAGGAGGAAGCAACACAAGGCAAACTGAAGCACCCTGCAATCCTTGGTGGTGGAAGGACATGCGCCAAACTATCCATCTCAGGCCCAGCCGCCACTGCATTTACCCAGTGTGCTGTAATAAAGATATAACTTCCCTGACCGTGCTTACTGGTCCACGTATCTGCAGTCAGGTGCACCTTGCCACAGATGGCGTTGTGCAGTACACAACTGATTTTGTCCCCTACTTGGTTGTGCAGGGAAGTGATGGCTCACCTGCAAAAGTAGTGGCGGCTGGGCACAACGTACTGTGGGACAGCCACCGCCATAAGGCCTTTAAAACTATCCGTCTCAACCAGACTGAAAGACAGCATTTCAAAGGCCAGTAATTTAGAAATGCTGGCATTCAGGGCTAGGGATCGGGGGTGGGTACGGGGGTACTTCCGCTTGCTCTCCAGCCTTTGGGAGATGGAGAGCTGAATGCTTCCGTGGGACTTTGTGGAGATGCTTGGTGACCCAGGTGTTGCTGGCAGATCCTGTGTTTGCGGGGTGCAGGTGGCACTGTCACTCTAGAGGTGGATGAAGAGGCCGATACTGCAGCAGAGGAGGAAGCAGGAGGAACCAGAGACCTTAATTGGTTTTTGAGGTGTCTCCTCCACTGCAGCTTGTGCTTTGCACTTAAATGCCTCGTCATGCCGGTTGTGCTCAGGTTGAGAACGTTTATGCCTCGCTTCAGGCTCTGATTGCACAGAGTGCAAACCATTCGTGTCTTGTCGTCAGCACATTGTCTGAAGAACTGCCATGCCAGGGAACTCCTTGGAGCTGGCTTTGGTATGCTCGGTCCCTTGCTGCGGTGGGCAGTAGCAGGCTCACTGTCTAGAAGACGACCTCTCCGCTTTTTCACCCTGCTCCCTCTTCTGCTGTGCTGGTGGCTCTGTGCGACCACCGCCTCTTCCTCCGAACTACAGAGTCACAGAGTCACAGAGTCATCAAAAAGAAGAAGAGACTGCTGCATGACTTGGGCTCAGACTGCTTGGCTAATTTGCAAGGGGGTGAGGTGAAAGACTGATGGACATCGGCTGCAGGTGCCAAATACCGCTGCAGGTTCTGTTGCCTACTCTCACATGAGGAATGGGTTTTACTTGTGCGTGTAGCTGGCACAGATCGACCACGTCCTCTCCCTGCAACAGGAGCTCCATCAGCAGCAACACGACCAAGGCACGTCCCTTATTTGACGCTCTTCTCATATTTCTCGAATTTAGGATCTTGTCCTAAATGGGTGTTTAATTAATATTAGAATAGAATAACAGTATGTAAAGGGTTAGTGCAAAAATAGGTTACATAAAGAATGGCCTAAAGCAATGGTAAAGCCCCTCACAAGAGCTTAACTCAGAAACTAATAGATAACCTATAAAAGGACACTGAGAGCTAATAAGCTATAAACATATTGCTTTATTGAATATATAATTAAAAACATACAAAGAGATGACAGACAAATGCACGAAGTGCAGTACAATCCTGGGAGAGTTTGTAGAGTACAACAGTGTAAAAAGATAAATTACCTAATTGTAAATACTTATGAGTAAAACGGAACTGCCGTATGAAATATATATTAAGAGAATGCCCACTATTGGTAAGGATACAAATAGTATCCAAAGAGGTAAAGTGCAAGTGCAAAACTGCTATGTAAGCAGGAAAAAAAACAACTCTCCAATGTGGGTCTCTGAATATATATATATATATATATATATATACCTGTTCAACTCAATTGAGCGAATGGTAAAGTGCATGTGCAAAATACCAAAAAAATCATAAGAAAAAAACATAGTAAATGTTTTTATCAAAGAGCAAAATCCGCAAAAAAGGTCAGACAAACAGGCAGGTAAAGAAGATAAGTTCACGTACCGTCTGTAAAGTAATAACAAATCCACAGGAAGACTGCACACCCCGACGTGCGTTTCGATACGAAACCTTCCTCTGGGGTACAGTTTTTTCACTGAAGAGAGCTCATTTAAATGTGTATTCCACCAATCGGAGTCCGTTAAATCGGACATGTGATGTCCATGGGATCAAAGATTATAAGACGCAGGTGAATCGCGCGATGGCCGGTCGCGCAGATGCAGCTGCGTCTACTACTCAAGGACCTTCCATGACGTCAGTGACGTCATGATCCCGCAAGATGTTCGGCGGGTCATGTGATGGCCAAGCACGTGAACAGCGAAGTCACGGGGATGAGTCACGTGATCGTAACTCACGGTCATATGATTCTCTGATAGTTCGGCCATCACATAGGAGGAAAAGATACATCATAAATTGTGAGTAAGTGATGAAAACATGAATGGCTCAACTGCATACTAAATAAAGATGCGGTATACCTGAACATGATGGTGAAGAGTGAAATCATAATTGAATAAAGTGAAGTAAATCACAATTGCATGATAAATTTAAAAAAAAAGAAAAAAGTACATGATGACAAGTCAAAAGACATTCACAATGTTATTAGTAAGTGACTACTGATGAGTGAAGGTGTAAAAATGTAAAGAATGAAAAATCTAAAATCACTTGAATAAGGTTAAAAATAAATAAGACATAAATGGATAAGACATAATAATAAAAAAGTGAATATATAGACTAAATAATGCCATAAATAAAAAAGATAATACAATGCATTGTGTTCATAAATAATTAAAAGTGATAACTGATGTCAATCCTCGGATTGTATCTTTGGTGGCACAGATGGTCCAATGGAATGTACCCAAGATTCTTATAGGGAAATAGAAATAAATGTGTTAACCTAGATATAAGAAAACATCATTAGTAACAGAGCTCTCCAGTGGAAAGATATGCAAGACATAAATGTGAACATGAAATCCTATTAAAAGAATCCAAAACTATAAAAGAAAAAAATATTTATAATGCTAAAATGTGAATTTACATGTTCACTGTAAGATGGGGGCATAAGACAGGGCATCATTGAGACCTTTTGGTTGTGTGGTATCCAGAGTCCAGATCCACTTTGTCTCTAATTGAGCCGAACGTTTCATCAGGTTGCCACCGCGCATGCCTAGGTCGATGTGGTCTATCCCACAGACCTTCAGAAGTGAGGGATCACTATCGTGAAAGTTCCTGAAGTGTCTCGCGATTGGTTTTAGGTCATCCACAACAGGGGTGTCCTTTGATTTCGAGATGTCCCGGACATGTTCACGGACTCGCACTTTTAATTCTCTACTTGTTAGTCCCACATAAATTTTTGGGCATGGGCAGGTAGCGTGGTAGATTGCTCCTTTAGTCATGCATGAAATATCGTGTGTGATTTTGTACGTTTTAGTCTGGGCAGAATTCATAAACTCAGTCGTCTTTAAGATGTTATTGCAGGCCACACATTTCCCACAAGGGGAACAGCCCCATTTAGGTCCCTTTGAACCAAAAATTGTGCCTTGTGTTTGAGGGGTATAATAGGACCTAACTAAATGGTCTCCTAAGGTTTTCGCCATCCTAGGTACCACAGATAGATATGGAGATAATATAAATTGGCCAGAACCTCTCCAAAATTCCTCACATGTTTTGCCATTGTGAATGGTAGGGAGTGATATATCTTACCATATCAGATGTTTCCTTCTTTAGTTTGGGGTTAATAAGGTCTTGTCGCGCCGAGCGTTTGGCCCGATTGTACGCTCTCTTTATTGATCTCTTGCTGTAGCCTCTTTCCAGGAAACGTTGTCGTAAAATGTCTGACTGGATCTCAAAATCCTCATCCGTAGAACTGTCACGGCTGAGGATGGGGAAAACCCTCAGCCGTGCGGTATCAGCAGATGGAGTCGCTGCAAGACCAGGACAGAGAATTAGGGAGCAGGTCACCTCCTACACATCCCTAATTCTGACCCTGTCTCCTATCCGTATGAGCCAACCCTGAAGGTAGGAGGGCTCATACTCCAGAACCTGATATTCCTGCTCGCCCTCAGGGTGGCCCTGGACTAGGAGCAGGGTAAGACGACCCGTTCCTCCTAGACACGGAAGAACAGGAGTCTCACTGGCCAAGGTACATAGAAAGGGGAAACATAAACAGACATATGGCAATGACAGGTAAGTGAGACTAGTACCACACTTACCTGCCACAGACACACAACCTGGAACCCACGTGCAAGTGCTGCTATCCACAACCAACACCAAGGACACAGCACACAACAGACATCACACGGGAACCCAGTAAACCATATGCTGCAATAACAGATAAACCATAAACTAACACCAGACATAACGTTTATGACCACCAGGGAGGCCCTCACTGGCAGATGGTAAGTAACCAGGAGGATGTCTCCAGCAAGCATGGCTGAAGCACCCTTTCTGACTACTGCCTTCCACTGAGGATTTATAGGGCCAAGTAGTCACACCCACAGTCAGACACACCCAGTGCACACACACACTAGGAAGGAAGTTAACCCTTCCAACACCAGGGAAGGGAAGACATCAACTTAAAGGGGAAGTGCACACAACACATATAACACCCCGTGCACACCGATATAAGGCACACCTAAAGAGAAGTTGCCAGGTACAACCTCATGCCTATTGAAGCAAGCTGCCTAGCACCGCTCAGGCTGCTCTGCTGCCACATACACAATGTTGCCAGCGGCAACCACAGGTGAGGCAACAAACAATAGCCCTCACCTGTGATTGACAACAACACCAAGACCGCAGGCAACTGGGGGGGCGGAGCTAGCGCCGGACTGTGATGGCCGCATAGTCAGGAGCTCTCCGATCTAAACCCTGCACAGCACAAGCTATCACTAGCAAACAGACGTCACGATGGTCAAGATCGGTCACCCAAGGGCTGGAGATAATCTAATCCTGGCACTCCTAAACCTCCGACCAGCAGTGGAGACATGGACAAATTCATAAAAAAGGCAGCCGCCACAGTAGCGGCCAGAGAATCTAAGATGGCGCCGGCTTCCTCACATAGAGCGCACGAACGCTCCGCTGACATGTCTGAGGGAGAAAGTGATACAGAGGACTCGCATTGCAAGACCGCACTCCCGATCAATCGTCGCTTTCTTAAGCAGTCTCTTAGCAAAGCTATGGAGCCGGTGCTGACCGAATTATCAGCTCTTCGCCAAGACGTCCACCATATAGGGGACAGAGTCGGGGCCCTGGAATCGCGGCAAACAGCAGTCCTGGAACATCAATCTGCCACGGCTATCTCTCTGCAAAAATGCCGTTCCTACCTGAATGATCTTCATAACGCAGTGGAGGACCAGGAGAATAGGGGCCGCAGAAACAACCTGCGCTTCAGAGGAGTTCCTGAAATGATTGAGGCAGCGGACATCCCTGCGGCGGTGACCGAGATCTGCACCTCCATCTTGGGCCCAGACCAGCCTGCTGACCTTATAATAGAAAGGGTGCATAGGGCACTGCGCCCCAAGCCCAAACCCTCGGAGCCACCCAGGGACATTATTTGCAGATTCCTCAATTATCAATCCAAATCAGCGGTCCTGGAAGCTGCAAGAAACATCACCGACCTGACCTATGAGGGAGCTCCGATTGCAGTCTTTCAAGATCTGGCCCCCTCCACGCTGAAGAAAAGGAGAAGTTTGAAGCCCCTGACGGACTGGCTGCGGGCTAAGAAAACGCCATACAGATGGACCTTTCCTTTCGGAATATCTTTTTTCTATGAAGGACGCCGCCTTACTGTTACAGCTTTCCTTGATCTAGCTGGCGTATACGAGCACCTCCAGATAGCTCCGCTGCCGATTGAAAATTGGGAACTTTATCAAGATCTTACAGACCTGCCTGAGATCCCGAAGATCGCTCCCTTTAAGCCTTCACGCACCCCAAGATCCCAGAAGAATAAGCGCAAGACCACCCAGATGACGCCATAGACTCTGGTTATCTAACATTAGTCTGAAAGTTAGATATTGTTTGAATGCATATGTCTACTTTCCTGTCTCATTTATCACCTTTCTCCATCTCTGGATACTGATGTGATTAACATATTACTGACATTGCTCATTCTAAACTCCTCTTGCTCCTGTTTTCTAGTCCTTTATCTCCCCCCCTTTCTCTTTTTTCCTTTCTTTCTCCACTTTAAATTGGAGAAAGGTTGATCAATTGTATAGGTTCGAAGAGATCTCCTCCTGGGAGACACGCACCCATAGCAATTTTTGTAAACGCTGGAAAATGTGGTCAGAGTATAGACACCCCAAATGAGAGGCTGCTTCTCACTTATGTTAGCCTCACTTTTTAGCACTAATGTCAAGGTCAATATAGAGTCTTTATTGAAGGACGGCACTATTGCGAACTATACTTTCACCCTAACTCATGTACAACTTCAATATGTCTATTGTCTCTTAGGTGAAGGTATATAAGCTAGGTGACAATGCCTCTTGTAACATGGAATTTCCTTATGATGTACCAATCTTCGTCATGCTTGACGTGCAAGATATCTGTATATGTACCTTGTTATGTTCTATTTTTATTAAATAAAAATTTTAATAAAAAAAAAGACCGCAGGCAACTGCATGCGGTTTACAGGAGTCACGACCATGACCAAGGGTCGTGACAAGAACAGACTCTCCTGATCCTGATAAACTGACCTTTGGGTATTGCTTTGATTGTCTGAGGAGAGTGAGAGGGTGACGCATGAAGAAGTGCGTTAGTGGCCGTTTCCTTTCTGTATATATTTGTTTGTAAGTGGTCCAATGGGTCACATTTAGTTAAAACATCCAAGAACTCAATTTGTTTCATGTTATGTTTATAAGTCAAATGGATGTTATACGAGTTGTCATTGAGACTGTCCATAAAAGATCCCAAGGCCTCGGAAGTATCCCTGCCATATAAGAAATATATTGTCGATGTACCGGGTCCAAAAAATGAACCGGTCCATCGACGTATGCCCATCAGACATGAAGAGCTCCCTCTCCCACAGCCCCAGGAAGAGGTTGGCATATGAGGGCGCACAAGCCGCCCCCATCGCCGTTCCCCCGGAGATGCAGGTAGAAGGAGCCATTGAATGTAAAGAAATTATGCATGAGGGCAAACTGTAACAGCTCAATCAAACAGGCCGAAAACTTTTGTCGCTGTCTGTCATGGACAGAAAGTATGAGGCAGCACGTATCCCATCTCCATGGTTGATGCTGGTGTAAAGTGATTCGACATCACATGTCACCAGCATCATGTCAGGCTCAAGATGAATACCGTCAATCTTCTGAAAAAGGTCGGCGGTATCTCGCATGTATGATGATAAGCCTTCTACCATGGGCTTCAAATTATGGTCCAAGAATTTACATACATTTTCCAAAAAGCCTCCACACCCCGATATTATCGGCCTACCTGTTGGTTTAGTGGAACTCTTGTGAATCTTAGGCGGGAGATATAAGGTAGGTATCGAGGGATGTCGTACAGTCAATGCTTCACATAATGGTCTAGATATGACTCCATCAGTTACTGCTGCTTCCAGTAGGTCCAGCAATAATTGACTGTAAGCGGAGAGGGGATTGAAAGTTAGTTTTTTATAGCATGCCTTATCCCTCAACTGGCAATAGGCCTCCCCTTCATACATTTTACGGGGCCAAATGACAATATTCCCCCTCTTGTCTGCCGGTTTGAACACTACGTCCCGCCAGGACCGTAGGCTCTTTAGACTCCTGCGTTGATCAAACGTCAAATTATCAGGAGTCCTCCCAGCAGATAGTTGTAAAAATTCATTTGATACTGATCTCACAAAGAGATCTATTGCTGGGCACAAAGACAAGGGAGGGAATTTGTCAGAGCGTTTTCTGATGACCGTGGGAACCTTACCTGAGGTTTCACTCTGTTACTCTAACAAGCTCTCCAAAATATTTAAGGTTTCTTCCTCTGTCGGTACGCCTGAGGGGTTTTCTTCTTCAGGTTTGAATTTAGGATCTTGTCCTAAATGGGTGTTTAATTAATATTAGAATAGAACAACAGTATGTAAAGGGTGTATCTCACACGGCCTGAACCAGACTAGGCATCAATTAAAGATTTATTTGCCCAAAATGGCTGTATTTCAAATGCCTGAATCAAACCCCTGTATTTAAAGGGTGTATCTCACATGGCCTGAACCAGACTAGGCCTAAATTAAAGATTTCTTTGCACAAAATGGCTGTATTTCAAATGCCTGAATCAAACCCCTGTATTTAAAGGGTGTATCTCACACGGCCTGACCCACTGTAGGCCTCAATTAAAGATTGCTTTGCCTAAAATGAGTGTATTTCAAATGCCTGAATCAAACTCCTGTATTTAAAGGGAACCTGTCATGTGGATATTTGATTATAATCTAACTATTTATATACAATCATTAACTACTAAAAAGTACCTTAGATGTATTCACTTACTGGTGTGACAGATGGTTATCTCATAATATACACACAAAGATGTCGCATGCCGCATGCTAATGAACTGATTTGAGTCCAGGTGATGTCATTGAGTCCAGCGTATTTTTAATTCAGAGATATAGCCACTCCCCTGCCCACCTGCTGCTGATTCATATGGAAAAAAACTGTCACTCAGCAGCAGGTAGGCGGGAAGAGTCAGAAGCTCATAAATATTCATGACTTATCATTATCAGCTGGAGCTCTTCAATACAAGATGTTGGCAGATTGACTGGTTCAATTAAAGAAAGTGACCCAGCATTTTGCTAAGAGAATCAGTCACTTATTTATGTTGCTCTTAGTTAAGACACCATAAAACTGATGACAGGTTCCCTTTAAAGCCTGATCCACGGTCTGATCCACTGTAGGCATCCAGAAGAGAAAATAGGAAAATCAGCAGCACTCACCAGCTGCAGGGTGTCTTCATTTCTTTCTTTATTGCAGTAGCAAAAAACATGCAGACATAGCAGGGCTGAGGCGGACGAGCCATCACAATAAACAAAAGCCGCCTAAGCGGTGAGGGGCAGCAACGGCCGTTTTGCGCGAATGTGCTTCTTCCAGCTACCTGTATGACGCAGGCAGGTGTGCCAGCTTATTTAAGGAGGAGCATGAGATTAACCCTAGAAAGGCATGGCTCTAAATCCGCAGAGGACATCACCTGTATGCTTGTTACAATCAATCAAACATAGTAATTAGATTACACAACAATCAAATTGCATCTCAAACAAATACACTAAGGTCATTGCGATCATTAAGGCCCAGAGGACCCATTGCATCCGTACGGGTTATCCATCTTGCTTCTTTTTGTAATAGGAGGCAAAGTCTGTCTGTGTCATTACTGGAATCACCTCAATTCCAGCAAAACCCAAGAATTTTTTATCTCCCCCATGTTTTTGCCATACATGATCTATAAGGCGGGGGCAGGCTTTTCTTGTTCTGATGGAATTGAGGTGTTCCTGGAATCTCTCTAACACGGGCCTGATTGTCTTGCCTATATAGAATGCTCCGCACTCACATTTAACTACATAGAAAACGTACATGGTATTGCACACAATAACTACATAGACAACATACATGGTATTGCATGCAATGGGTCCTCTGGGCCTTATTGATCGCAATGACCTTAGTGTATTTGTTTGAGATGTAATTTGATTGTTGTGTAATCTGATTGCTATGTTTGATTGATTGTAACATGCATACAGGTGATGTCCTCTGCGGATTTAGAGCCATGCCCTCCTAGGGTTAATCTCATGCTCCTCCTTAAATAGACTGGGACACCTGCCTGCATCATATAGGTAGCAGGAAGAAGCACATTCGTGTGAAACGGCCGTTGCTGCCTCTCGCCGCTTAGGCGGCTTTTGTTTATTGTTAAGGCTCGTCCGCCTCAGCCCTGCTATGTCTGCATGTTTTTTGCTACTTAAGAAAGAAAGAAATGAAGACACCCTGCAGCTGGTGAGTGCCGCTGATTTTTCTATTTTCTCTTCTGGTGGATCGTATTCTATTGATAATATACTTAAGCAGGCACCACCGTAAGCTTGCGTATTATCCCGGTGTACACAGAGGACTTTTAATGTGTTGATCAGCGATTTATTGGGTGTAGTGCCGCCTGAATCTCTCTTCTGTTTTGGTGAACCACTGTAGGCCTCAATTAAAGATTTCTTTGCCCAAAGTGGTTGTATTTCAAATCTCTGAATCTAACCCAAATGCATTAAGGGTGAATCTCAAAATGACATATGCAGCAAAGACTGCCCAATAAACTTTTTTTTGCCCAAACGGGTGTTTGTTTAACAACTCAATATGGCAGCAGTATATAACCCATGAATTTCAAACGTGTTTATGCTGCAAGGCCTGAAGATATTGTGTATTTTGCCCCAAAAAGGGTGTTTTATTAATTAAAGAATGTAAGCCCTGTATATAAAAGGTGTATCTCACACGGCCTGACCCACAGTAGGCCTGAATTAAATATTAGTGCACCAAATGCCTGTATTTCAAATCTCTGAATCTAACCCAGATGTATTAAGAGTAGGGATGAGCGAACTCGAACTGTATAGTTCGGGTTCGTACCGAATTTTGGGGTGTCCGTGACACGGACCCGAACCCGGACATTTTCGTAAAAGTCCGGGTTCGGGTTCGGTGTTCGTCGCTTTCTTCGCGCTTTTGTGACGCTTTCTTGGCGCTTTTTGAAAGGCTGCAAAGCAGCCAATCAACAAGCGTCATACTACTTGCCCCAAGAGGCCATCACAGCCATGCCTACTATTGGCATGGCTGTGATTGGCCAGAGCACCATGTGACCCAGCCTCTATTTAAGCTGGAGTCACATAGCGCCGCCCGTCACTCTGCTCTGATTAGCGTAGGGAGAGGTTGCGGCTGCGACAGTAGGGCGAGATTAGGCAGATTAACTCCTCCAAAGGACTTGATTAACTGATCGATCTGCAGCTGTGGATCATTGAGCTGCTGATCCTCAATTGCTCACTGTTTTTAGGCTGCCCAGACCGTTTGTCAGTCACATTTTTCTGGGGTGATCGGCGGCCATTTTGTGTCTTGTGGTGCGCCAGCACAAGCTGCGACCAAGTGCATTTAACCCTCAATGGTGTGGTTGTTTTTTGGCTAAAGCCTACATCAGGGTGAAGCTGTCACACCAAGTGCATTTAACCAGCAATAGTCTGTTTATTTTTTGGCCATATACTACATCAGGGGCAAGCTGCGCCTGTCACCAAGTGCATTTAACCCTCAATGGTGCGTTTGTTTTTTGGCTAAAGCCTACATCAGGGTGAAGCTGTCACACCAAGTGCATTTAACCAGCAATAGTCTGTTTATTTTTTGGCCATATACTACATCAGGGGCAAGCTGCGCCCGTCACCAAGTGCATTTAACCCTCAGTAGTGTGGTTGGTCAAGCTATCACACCAAGTGCATTTAACCAGCAATAGTCTGTTCATTTTTTGGCCATATACTAAATCAGGGGCAAGCTGCGCCCGTCACCAAGTGCATTTAACCAGCAATAGTCTGTTCATTTTTTGGCCATATACTACATCAGGGGCAAGCTGCGCCCATCACCAAGTGCATTTAACCAGCAATAGTGTGGTTATTTTTTGGCCATATCCCAGTCTAATTCTGTCACTAAATCCATACCGGTCACCCAGCGCCTAAATACTAGGCCTCAAATTTATATCCCGCTAAATCTCTCGTTACCGCTGTCCTGTTGTGGCTGGGAAAGTTATTTAGTGTCCGTCAAAGCACATTTTTTGTTCTGGGTTGAAATACAATTCCCAATTTAGCAATTTAAAAATTTAGTGGTTTCTGCTGTATCAGAGCTATTTGAAATCTATCCCTAAAAGGGTATATAATATTCAAGGTGCACATAGGGTCATTCAGAATAACTTCACACACCCACTACTGTGCATTTCCAAGTCTAATTCTGTCACTAAACCCATACCTGTCACCCAGCGCCTAAATACTAGGCCTCAAATTCATATCCAGCTAAATCTGTCGTTAGTGCTGTAGCTGGGCGAGTTATTTAGTGTCCGTTCAAGCACATTTCTTGTTCTGGGTTGAAATACAATTCCCAATTTAGCAATTTCATAATTTAGTGGTTTCTGCTATATCAGAGCTATTTGAAATCTATCCCTAAAAGGGTAGATCATATTGAAGGTGCACATAGGGACATTCAGAATAACTTCACACACCCGCTACTGTGCATTTCCAAGTCTAATTCTGTCACTAAACCCATACCTGTCACCCAGCGCCTAAATACTAGGCCTCAAATTTATATCCAGCTAAATCTGTCCTTAGTGCTGTAGCTGGGCGAGTTATTTAGTGTCCGTTCAAGCACATTTCTTGTTCTGGGTTGAAATACAATTCCCAATTTAGCAATTTCATAATTTAGTGGTTTCTGCTATATCAGAGCTATTTGAAATCTATCCCTAAAAGGGTATATAATATTCAAGGTGCACATTGGGTCATTCAGAATAACTTCACACACACCCGCTACTGTGTATTTCCAAGTCTAATTCTGTCACTAAACCCATACCTGTCACCCAGCGCCTAAATACTAGGCCTCAAATTCATATCCAGCTAAATCTGTCGTTAGTGCTGTAGCTGGGCGAGTTATTTAGTGTCCGTTCAAGCACATTTCTTGTTCTGGGTTGAAATACAATTCCCAATTTAGCAATTTCATAATTTAGTGGTTTCTGCTATATCAGAGCTATTTGAAATCTATCCCTAAAAGGGTATATAATATTCAAGGTGCACATTGGGTCATTCAGAATAACTTCACACACACCCGCTACTGTGTATTTCCAAGTCTAATTCTGTCACTAAACCCATACCTGTCACCCAGCGCCTAAATACTAGGCCTCAAATTTATATCCTGCTAAATCTCTCGTTAACGCTGTCCTGTTGTGGCTGGGAAAGTTATTTAGTGTCCGTCAAAGCACATTTTTTGTTCTGGGTTGAAATACAATTCCCAATTTAGCAATTTCATAATTTAGTGGTTTCTGCTATATCAGAGCTATTTGAAATCTATCCCTAAAAGGGTATATAATATTCAAGGTGCACATTGGGTCATTCAGAATAACTTCACACACACCCGCTACTGTGTATTTCTAAGTCTAATTCTGTCACTAAACCCATACCTGTCACCCAGCGCCTAAATACTAGGCCTCAAATTTATATCCTGCTAAATCTCTCGTTAACGCTGTCCTGTTGTGGCTGGGAAAGTTATTTAGTGTCCGTCAAAGCACATTTTTTGTTCTGGGTTGAAATACAATTCCCAATTTAGCAATTTCATAATTTAGTGGTTTCTGCTATATCAGAGCTATTTGAAATCTATCCCTAAAAGGGTATATAATATTCAAGGTGCACATTGGGTCATTCAGAATAACTTCACACACACCCGCTACTGTGTATTTCCAAGTCTAATTCTGTCACTAAACCCATACCTGTCACCCAGCGCCTAAATACTAGGCCTCAAATTCATATCCAGCTAAATCTGTCGTTAGTGCTGTAGCTGGGCGAGTTATTTAGTGTCCGTTCAAGCACATTTCTTGTTCTGGGTTGAAATACAATTCCCAATTTAGCAATTTCATAATTTAGTGGTTTCTGCTATATCAGAGCTATTTGAAATCTATCCCTAAAAGGGTATATAATATTCAAGGTGCACATTGGGTCATTCAGAATAACTTCACACACACCCGCTACTGTGTATTTCCAAGTCTAATTCTGTCACTAAACCCATACCTGTCACCCAGCGCCTAAATACTAGGCCTCAAATTCATATCCAGCTAAATCTGTCGTTAGTGCTGTAGCTGGGCGAGTTATTTAGTGTCCGTTCAAGCACATTTCTTGTTCTGGGTTGAAATACAATTCCCAATTTAGCAATTTCATAATTTAGTGGTTTCTGCTATATCAGAGCTATTTGAAATCTATCCCTAAAAGGGTATATAATATTCAAGGTGCACATTGGGTCATTCAGAATAACTTCACACACACCCGCTACTGTGTATTTCCAAGTCTAATTCTGTCACTAAACCCATACCTGTCACCCAGCGCCTAAATACTAGGCCTCAAATTCATATCCAGCTAAATCTGTCGTTAGTGCTGTAGCTGGGCGAGTTATTTAGTGTCCGTTCAAGCACATTTCTTGTTCTGGGTTGAAATACAATTCCCAATTTAGCAATTTCATAATTTAGTGGTTTCTGCTATATCAGAGCTATTTGAAATCTATCCCTAAAAGGGTATATAATATTCAAGGTGCACATTGGGTCATTCAGAATAACTTCACACACACCCGCTACTGTGTATTTCCAAGTCTAATTCTGTCACTAAACCCATACCTGTCACCCAGCGCCTAAATACTAGGCCTCAAATTTATATCCTGCTAAATCTCTCGTTAACGCTGTCCTGTTGTGGCTGGGAAAGTTATTTAGTGTCCGTCAAAGCACATTTTTTGTTCTGGGTTGAAATACAATTCCCAATTTAGCAATTTCATAATTTAGTGGTTTCTGCTATATCAGAGCTATTTGAAATCTATCCCTAAAAGGGTATATAATATTCAAGGTGCACATTGGGTCATTCAGAATAACTTCACACACACCCGCTACTGTGTATTTCTAAGTCTAATTCTGTCACTAAACCCATACCTGTCACCCAGCGCCTAAATACTAGGCCTCAAATTTATATCCTGCTAAATCTCTCGTTAACGCTGTCCTGTTGTGGCTGGGAAAGTTATTTAGTGTCCGTCAAAGCACATTTTTTGTTCTGGGTTGAAATACAATTCCCAATTTAGCAATTTCATAATTTAGTGGTTTCTGCTATATCAGAGCTATTTGAAATCTATCCCTAAAAGGGTATATAATATTCAAGGTGCACATTGGGTCATTCAGAATAACTTCACACACACCCGCTACTGTGTATTTCCAAGTCTAATTCTGTCACTAAACCCATACCTGTCACCCAGCGCCTAAATACTAGGCCTCAAATTCATATCCAGCTAAATCTGTCGTTAGTGCTGTAGCTGGGCGAGTTATTTAGTGTCCGTTCAAGCACATTTCTTGTTCTGGGTTGAAATACAATTCCCAATTTAGCAATTTCATAATTTAGTGGTTTCTGCTATATCAGAGCTATTTGAAATCTATCCCTAAAAGGGTATATAATATTCAAGGTGCACATTGGGTCATTCAGAATAACTTCACACACACCCGCTACTGTGTATTTCCAAGTCTAATTCTGTCACTAAACCCATACCTGTCACCCAGCGCCTAAATACTAGGCCTCAAATTCATATCCAGCTAAATCTGTCGTTAGTGCTGTAGCTGGGCGAGTTATTTAGTGTCCGTTCAAGCACATTTCTTGTTCTGGGTTGAAATACAATTCCCAATTTAGCAATTTCATAATTTAGTGGTTTCTGCTATATCAGAGCTATTTGAAATCTATCCCTAAAAGGGTATATAATATTCAAGGTGCACATTGGGTCATTCAGAATAACTTCACACACACCCGCTACTGTGTATTTCCAAGTCTAATTCTGTCACTAAACCCATACCTGTCACCCAGCGCCTAAATACTAGGCCTCAAATTCATATCCAGCTAAATCTGTCGTTAGTGCTGTAGCTGGGCGAGTTATTTAGTGTCCGTTCAAGCACATTTCTTGTTCTGGGTTGAAATACAATTCCCAATTTAGCAATTTCATAATTTAGTGGTTTCTGCTATATCAGAGCTATTTGAAATCTATCCCTAAAAGGGTATATAATATTCAAGGTGCACATTGGGTCATTCAGAATAACTTCACACACACACGCTTCTGTGCATTTCCAAGTCTAATTCTGTCACTAAATCCATACCGGTCACCCAGCGCCTAAATACTAGGCCTCAAATTTATATCCCGCTGAATTTGAATACAATACATTGGGCCAAATAATATATTTGTTGTTGTGGTGAACCATAACAATGAGAAAAACATCTAGTAAGTGGACATGGTCGTGGTGGTGTTAGTGGACCCTCTGGTGCTGGGAGAGGACGTGGCCGTTCTGCCACATCCACACGTCCTAGTGTACCAACTACCTCAGGTCCCAGTAGCCGCCAGAATTTACAGCGATATATGGTGGGGCCCAATGCCGTTCTAAGGATGGTAAGGCCTGAGCAGGTACAGGCATTAGTCAATTGGGTGGCCGACAGTGGATCCAGCACGTTCACATTATCTCCCACCCAGTCTTCTGCAGAAAGCGCACAGATGGCGCCTGAAAACCAACCCCATCAGTCTGTCACATCACCCCCATGCATACCAGGGAAACTGTCTCAGCCTCAAGTTATGCAGCAGTCTCTTATGCTGTTTGAAGACTCCGCTGGCAGGGTTTCCCAAGGGCATCCACCTAGCCCTTCCCCAGCGGTGAAAGACATAGAATGCACTGACGCACAACCACTTATGTTTCCTGATGATGAGGACATGGGAATACCACCTCAGCATGTCTCTGATGATGACGAAACACAGGTGCCAACTGCTGCGTCTTTCTGCAGTGTGCAGACTGAACAGGAGGTCAGGGATCAAGACTGGGTGGAAGACGATGCAGGGGACGATGAGGTCCTAGACCCCACATGGAATGACTTTCACAGTTCGGAGGAAGAGGCAGTGGTGAGACCGAGCCAACAGCGTAGCAAAAGAGGGAGCAGTGGGCAAAAGCAGAACACCCGCCGCCAAGAGACTCCGCCTGCTACTGACCGCCGCCATCTGGGACCGAGCACCCCAAAGGCAGCTTCAAGGAGTTCCCTGGCATGGCACTTCTTCAAACAATGTGCTGACGACAAGACCCGAGTGGTTTGCACGCTGTGCCATCAGAGCCTGAAGCGAGGCATTAACGTTCTGAACCTGAGCACAACCTGCATGACCAGGCACCTGCATGCAAAGCATGAACTGCAGTGGAGTAAACACCTTAAAACCAAGGAAGTCACTCAGGCTCCCCCTGCTACCTCTTCTGCTGCTGCCGCCTCGGCCTATTCTGCTGCTGCCGCCTCGGCCTCTTCCTCCGCCTCTGGAGGAACGTTGGCACCTGCCGCCCAGCAAACAGGGGATGTACCACCAACACCACCACCACCACCTCCGTCACCAAGCGTCTCAACCATGTCACACGCCAGCGTTCAGCTCTCCATCTCACAAACATTTGATAGAAAGCGTAAATTCCCACCTAGCCACCCTCGATCCCTGGCCCTGAATGCCAGCATTTCTAAACTACTGGCCTATGAAATGCTGTCATTTAGGCTGGTGGACACAGACAGCTTCAAACAGCTCATGTCGCTTGCTGTCCCACAGTATGTTGTTCCCAGCCGGCACTACTTCTCCAAGAGAGCCGTGCCTTCCCTGCACAACCAAGTATCCGATAAAATCAAGTGTGCACTGCGCAACGCCATCTGTGGCAAGGTCCACCTAACCACAGATACGTGGACCAGTAAGCACGGCCAGGGACGCTATATCTCCCTAACTGCACACTGGGTAAATGTAGTGGCAGCTGGGCCCCAGGCGGAGAGCTGTTTGGCGCACGTCCTTCCGCCGCCAAGGATCGCAGGGCAACATTCTTTGCCTCCTGTTGCCACCTCCTCCTTCTCGGCTTCCTCCTCCTCTTCTTCCACCTGCTCATCCAGTCAGCCACACACCTTCACCACCAACTTCAGCACAGCCCGGGGTAAACGTCAGCAGGCCATTCTGAAACTCATATGTTTGGGGGACAGGCCCCACACCGCACAGGAGTTGTGGCGGGGTATTGAACAACAGACCGACGAGTGGTTGCTGCCGGTGAGCCTCAAGCCCGGCCTGGTGGTGTGTGATAATGGGCGAAATCTCGTTGCAGCTCTGGGACTAGCCAATTTGACGCACATCCCTTGCTTGGCGCATGTGCTGAATTTGGTGGTGCAGAAGTTCATTCACAACTACCCCGACATGTCAGAGCTGCTGCATAAAGTGCGGGCCGTCTGTTCGCGCTTCCGGCGTTCACATCCTGCTGCTGCTCGCCTGTCTGCGCTACAGCGTAACTTCGGCCTTCCCGCTCACCGCCTCATATGCGACGTGCCCACCAGGTGGAACTCCACCTTGCACATGCTGGACAGACTGTGCGAGCAGCAGCAGACCATAGTGGAGTTTCAGCTGCAGCACGCACGGGTCAGTCGCACTACAGAACAGCACCACTTCACCACCAATGACTGGGCCTCCATGCGAGACCTGTGTGCCCTGTTGCGCTGTTTCGAGTACTCCACCAACATGGCCAGTGGCGATGACACCGTTATCAGCGTTACAATACCACTTCTATGTCTCCTTGAGAAAACACTTAGGGCGATGATGGAAGAGGAGGTGGCCCAGGAGGAGGAGGAGGAGGAGGAAGAGGGGTCATTTTTAGCACTTTCAGGCCAGTCTCTTCGAAGTGACTCAGAGGGAGGTTTTTGGCAACAGCAGAGGCCAGGTACAAATGTGGCCAGCCAGGGCCCACTACTGGAGGACGAGGAGGACGAGGATGAGGAGGAGGTGGAGGAGGATGAGGATGAAGCATGGTCACAGCGGGGTGGCACCCAACGCAGCTCGGGTCCATCACTGGTGCGTGGCTGGGGGGAAAGGCAGGACGATGACGATACGCCTCCCACAGAGGACAGCTTGTCCTTAACCCTGGGCAGCCTGGCACACATGAGCGACTACATGCTGCAGTGCCTGCGCAACGACAGCAGAGTTGCCCACATTTTAACCTGTGCGGACTACTGGGTTGCCACCCTGCTGGATCCACGCTACAAAGACAATGTGCCCACCTTACTTCCTGCACTGGAGCGTGATAGGAAGATGCGCGAGTACAAGCGCACGTTGGTAGACGCGCTACTGAGAGCATTCCCAAATGTCACAGGGGAACAAGTGGAAGCCCAAGGCCAAGGCAGAGGAGGAGCAAGAGGTCGCCAAGGCAGCTGTGTCACGGCCAGCTCCTCTGAGGGCAGGGTTAGCATGGCAGAGATGTGGAAAAGTTTTGTCAACACGCCACAGCTAACTGCACCACCACCTGATACGCAACGTGTTAGCAGGAGGCAACATTTCACTAACATGGTGGAACAGTACGTGTGCACACCCCTCCACGTACTGACTGATGGTTCGGCCCCATTCAACTTCTGGGTCTCTAAATTGTCCACGTGGCCAGAGCTAGCCTTTTATGCCTTGGAGGTGCTGGCCTGCCCGGCAGCCAGCGTTTTGTCTGAACGTGTATTCAGCACGGCAGGGGGCGTCATTACAGACAAACGCAGCCGCCTGTCTACAGCCAATGTGGACAAGCTGACGTTCATAAAAATGAACCAGGCATGGATCCCACAGGACCTGTCCGTCCCTTGTCCAGATTAGACATTAACTACCTCCCCATAACCATATATTATTGGACTCCAGGGCACTTCCTCATTCAATCCTATTTTTATTTTCATTTTACCATTATATTGCGAGGCTACCCAAAGTTGAATGAACCTCTCCTCTGCCTGTGTGCTAGGCCTAAATATATGCCAATGGACTGTTGCAGTGGTGGCTGACATGAAGCCTGATTCTCTGCTATGACATGCAGACTAATTCTCTGCTGACATGAAGCCAGATTGTCTGTTACGGGACCTCTCTCCTCTGCCTGGGTGCTGGGCCTAAATTTATGACAATGGACTGTTGCAGTGGTGGCTGACGTGAAGCCTGATTCTCTGCTATGACATGCAGACTGATTCTCTGCTGACATGAAGCCAGATTGTCTGTTACGGGACCTCTCTGCTCTGCCTGTAGTGCTAGGCCTAAATATATGCCAATGGACTGTTGCAGTGGTGGGTGACGTGAAGCCTCATTCTCTGCTATGACATGCAGACTGATTCTCTGCTGACATGAAGCCAGATCGTCTGTTACGGGACCTCTCTGCTCTGCCTGTGTGCTAGGCCTAAATATATGCCAATGGACTGTTGCAGTGGTGGGTGACGTGAAGCCTCATTCTCTGCTATGACATGCAGACTGATTCTCTGCTGTCATGAAGCCAGATTGTCTGTTACGGGACCTCTCTCCTCTGCCTGGGTGCTGGGCCTAAATTTATGACAATGGACTGTTGCAGTGGTGGCTGACGTGAAGCCTGATTCTCTGCTATGACATGCAGACTGATTCTCTGCTGACATGAAGCCAGATCCTCTGTTACGGGACCTCTCTCCTCTGCCTGGGTGCTGGGCCTAAATTTATGACAATGGACTGTTGCAGTGGTGGCTGACGTGAAGCCTGATTCTCTGCTATGACATGCAGACTGATTCTCTGCTGTCATGAAGCCAGATTGTCTGTTACGGGACCTCTCTGCTCTGCCTGTGTGCTAGGCCTAAATATATGCCAATGGACTGTTGCAGTGGTGGAGTGACGTGAAGCCTCATTCTCTGCTATGACATGCAGACTGATTCTCTGCTGACATGAAGCCAGATTGTCTGTTACGGGACCTCTCTCCTCTGCCTGTGTGCTAGGCCTAAATATATGCCAATGGACTGTTGCAGTGGTGGCTGACGTGAAGCCTGATTCTCTGCTATGACATGCAGACTGATTCTCTGCTGTCATGAAGCCAGATTGTCTGTTACGGGACCTCTCTGCTCTGCCTGTGTGCTAGGCCTAAATATATGCCAATGGACTGTTGCAGTGGTGGCTGACGTGAAGCCTCATTCTCTGCTATGACATGCAGACTAATTCTCTGCTGACATGAAGACAGATTCTCTGTTACGGGACCTCTCTCCTCTGCCTGGGTGCCGGGGCCTAAATATCTGAGATTGGACTGTTCCAGTGGTGGGTGACGGGAAGCCAGATTCTCTGCTATGGAACCTCTCTCCAATTGATTTTGGTTAATTTTTATTTATTTAATTTTTATTTTAATTCATTTCCCTATCCACATTTGTTTGCAGGGGATTTACCTACATGTTGCTGCCTTTTGCAGCCCTCTAGCTCTTTCCTGGGCTGTTTTACAGCCTTTTTAGTGCCGAAAAGTTCGGGTCCCCATTGACTTCAATGGGGTTCGGGTTCGGGACGAAGTTCGGATCGGGTTCGGATCCCGAACCCGAACATTTCCGGGATGTTCGGCCGAACTTCTCGAACCCGAACATCCAGGTGTTCGCTCAACTCTAATTAAGAGTGTATCTCACAATGATATATGCAGCAAAGGCTGCCAAATAAACTCTTTTTGCCCAAACGAGTGTTTGTTTAATAACTCAATATGGCAGCAGTATATAACCCAGGAATTTCTAACGTGCTTATGCTGCAAGGCCTGAAATATTGTGTATTTTGCCCCGAAAAGGGTGTTTTATTAATGAAAGAATATAAGCCCTGTATATACAGGGTGTATCTCACACGGCCTGACCCACAGTAGGACTGAATGAAATATTGGTGCACCAAATGGCGGTATTTCAAATCTCTGAATCTAACCCAAATGTATTAAGGGTGTATCTCACAATGACATCTGCATCAAAGGCTGCCAACAATTTTTTTTTTTTTTGCCCAAACGTGTGTTTGTTTAAAAACTGAATTTGCAGTATATAAGCCTGTAATTTCACACGTGCTGATACTGCAAGGCCTAAAAATAGTGTTTTTTTTGGGGCAAAAAGTGTGTTTTTAAAACCACAGAAAATGATGGGTGTATTTCTAGCTTAAATTGCACACTGACTAATCCAGATGTTGTATATTGGCAAAAAAAGTTTTTGCGGTGAAAGAATATGAAAGCTGTATATATTAAACTTGAATTTAACACTTGCAGATCAGGAAAATAGTGTTTTATGGCAAAAAAGTGTGTTTTTAAAACCCCAGAAAATGATGGCTGTATTTCTAGCTTAAATTGCACACTGACTAATCCAGATGTTGTATATTGCCTAAAAAATTGGGATTTACAATGTCCCAAAAGCTCAGATGCAGTGCTGGTGCAATGAGCTTGCATAAAATGGCCACCGCCGCCCACCTAACTGATTTATTAAAGTTTTTATTTTTTTGGTCAATGGGCTCAGGGCAGGAAAAAAAGAAAAAAAAGTGGCCTGCACCCACAAAACACAATGCATGTAGATCGCTGAGTTAGATTCAGATTTTGAGCAAAAACTCTCTCCTATTCTCTCCCTGAAATTACCAGCAGCATCCTCTCCCTACACTAGTAACAGCAGAGTGACGTGCAGCGCTATGTGACTCAAGCTTATATAGAGGCTGGATCACATGCTACACTGGCCAATCATAGCCATTCCATTAGTAGGCATGGCTGTGATGGCTTCTAAGGTAAGACAGTTAACGGCTTGTTGATTGGCTGCTCTGCAGCCTTTCAAAAAGCGCCAAGAAAGCACCAAACCCGAACTTTTACTGAATTGTTCGGATCCGGGATCCAAATATCCTAAAGTTTGGGTTTGCTCAACCCTAGTGGTTTCTAATCTTCCTGTATGTCATCACTTCCTGTATCCTTGTTACACGAAGGAAGTGGTCGGGTGACGGGGCGTCCCCTGTTCTATTGTTACACCCTTTTGTGGGTAAGAAATAAATAAAGTGAAACAGACTGGGCAGGTGTTCAGAACTCAACATGTAAACACCTTTGTCTGAGTCTTGATGAAAAGATTTACCTTTTCTTACACAAAGTCTGGTGCAAGCAAATTTCTACTACAAATATTTATATTACACCAGTCACTTCTCCTGATGTTTGTTTTAATAACTAACTGCATTTTCCATGTAATAACAATTCTGGAGAATTGTGCATTAAACAGAAAAGTATAAAGTTGATTTCACATATGAATATATATATATATATATATATATATATATATATTATTATTATTTTTTTAGATAAAGCCAGGAGTGGACTTTGAACAAGTACCTGCAGTACATACTAAATCAAGACCTATACATGTGTATTACTGTGAATTCTGAGATTCATGAAAAAAAAAAAATAGACTTATACATGATTTAGATGTATAAGTTTACTAAACACACAAATGAGCCAGCTCCCCATTGACAAGTTCCCAACATTGCACCTGGATGATGCCCAAGACATCTTACCTGATCGATG
Source organism: Bufo gargarizans (assembly GCF_014858855.1). Taxonomy (NCBI): domain Eukaryota; kingdom Metazoa; phylum Chordata; class Amphibia; order Anura; family Bufonidae; genus Bufo; species Bufo gargarizans. The sequence goes on along the minus strand of NC_058084.1, from coordinate 372,998,894 downwards.
ACATCAGGGGAGCTAAGCTCTTGTTTACATAGCTGAATGTCTTCTATTCTCCTGTTCCCTCTAGCCCCTCCTAAAGGTCTTCAGTGTTTAGCATGCATGTACAGTTACTTTAGATCTCAGGAAGGCGGCCAGGTACCTGGTACCACTAAACAACTACATTACAAAGATTTAAAGGGAAGAGCCATTAAATTACCTTGCTATACAACATGCAAATCCAGAGTTAAAGGGGTTATTCCATGATTAATGTAAAAAAATAAAATAAAATCAGACCTCATATAGTACATGACAATCTCTTTCTAAGCCCTGTACCTCACATGAATCCAGAGATTTGTGTCTGGAAAAATAAAATTAACTCTTAGCACTGATTGTTGGCTATAGGCAAAAAAGCCCAGTTTTTATGTTAGTCACGTTATATTAATAAATAAGGCTCATATTGTTTCTATTGATTGGATTTATATGAATCATGCTTCATTCTGAAGGAAAACAATGCTTTAAATTCATTTGCAAATGAACAGTTAAGTGCACAAGAAAGGTCCCAAGTCATTCTGTGGATCCTTGCTTCTACTACTTTTTCTGCCAACCCTTCCATCTGCTTCTTGATTTACAGAGTCAAATTCCTGCATAGTCATCTTGCCTGGCCCTTTTAATCAAGAAAGTTGGTTTAACATTAGCATTGAATTTCATGATCACAGATTACTAGTGTTGACCGAGCATGCTCGGCTAAACACAGGTTTATCTTGAGCATCGCGATGCTTGGCACATCACAGTGTTCAGCCGAATACCTTGTGTGCTCGAGTCAGTGTATTTAAATCCACTTTAGCCAGGAGGCAAGGACTTTTACCCCTCAGATATAAAACTGAATGATAAACTGTGACAGAAAAACCTCAGAGTAGTTTGTCATGTATTAAGTTTTACTATATAGCAGAAGAAACAGTTCATATTTCACTGAAGGTTAACATGTAGCTGTATAGCGTAGCGATTAAGGTTCTTGGCTCAAATGTAGAAGGTTGCTAGTTTAATTCCTGGCAGAAACTTTTCAAAAATAGAGGCTAAATTTAATTTAAACACACATACAGTACAGACCACAAGTTTGGACACACCTTCTCATTCAAAGAGTTTTCTTTATTTTCATGACTATGAAAATTGTAGATTCACACTGAAGGCATCAAAACTATGAATTAACACATCTGGAATTATATACATAACAAAAATGTGTGAAACAACTGAAAATATGTCATATTCTAGGTTCTTCAAAGTAGCCACCTTTTGCTTTGATTACTGCTTTGCATACTCTTGGCATTCTCTTGATGAGCTTCAAGGCTTCCAACAGTCTTGAAGGAATAACCAGAGATGCTTAGCACTTGTTGGCCCTTTTGCCTTCACTCTGCGGTCCAGCTCACCCCAAACCATCTCGATTGGGTTCAGGTCCGGTGACTGTGAAGGCAAGGTCATCTGGCGCAGCACCCCATCACTCTCCTTCATGGTCAAATAGCCCTTACACAGCCTGGAGGTGTGTTTGGGGTCATTGTCCTGTTGAAAAATAAATAATGGTCAAACTAAACGCAAACCGGATGGAATAGCATGCCGCTGCAAGATGCTGTGGTAGCCATGCTGGTTCAGTATGCCTTCAATTTTGAATAAATCCCCAACAGTGTCACCAGCAAAGCACCCCCACACCATCACACCTCCTCCTCCATGCTTCACGGTGGGAACCAGGCATGTAGAGTCCACCCGTTCACCTTTTCTGCGTCGCACAATGACACAGTGGTTGCAACCAAAGATCTCAAATTTGCACTCATTAGACCAAAGCACAGATTTCCACTGGTCTAATGTCCATTCCTTGTGTTCTTTAGCCCAAACAAGTCTCTTCTGCTTGTTGCCTGTCCTTAGCAGTGGTTTCCTAGCAGATATTCTACCATGAAGGCCTGATTCACACTGTCTCCTCTGTCTCCAAGTTCTGTTGGTCTAGAGATGTGTCTGCTGCTAGAACTTTGTGTGGCATTGACCTGGTCTCTAATCTGAGCTGCTGTTAACCTGCGATTTCTGAGGCTGGTGACTCGGATGAACTTATCCTCCGCAGCAGAGGTGACTCTTGGTCTTCCTTTCCTGGGGCGGTCTGCATGTGAGACAGTTTCTTTGTAGCGCTTGATGGTTTTCGTGACTGCACTTGGGGATACTTTCAAAGTTTTCCCAATTTTTCGGACTGAATGACCTTCATTTCTTAATGTAATGATGGCCACTCGTTTTTCTTTACTTAGCTGCTTTACTTAGCTGCAACTGATGGTCCCAACCCCATTTATGAGGCAAGAAATCCCACTTATTAAACCTGACAGGGCAAACCTGTGAAGTGAAAACCATTTCAGGTGGCTAACTCTTGAAGCTCATCAAGAGAATGCCAAGAGTGTGCAAAGCAGTATTTAAAGCAAAAGGTAGCTACTTTGAAGAACCTAGAATATGACATATTTTCAGTTGTTTCACACATTTTTGTTATGTATATAATTCCACATGTGTCAATTCATAGTTTTGAAAATAAAGAAAACTCTTTGAATGAAAAGGTGTGTCCAAACTTTTGGTCTGTACTGTGTATATATATATATATATATATATATATATATATACAAACCGGATTCCAAAAAAGTTGGGACACTAAACAAATTGTGAATAAAAACTGAATGCAATGATGTGGAGATGGCAAATGTCAATATTTTATTTGTAATAGAACGTAGATGACAGATCAAACGTTTAATTCGAGTAAATGTATCATTTTAAAGGAAAAATACGCTGATTCAAATTTTCACGGTGTCAACAAATCCCAAAAAAGTTGGGACAAGTAATAAGAGGCTGGAAAAAGTAAATTTGAGCATAACGAAGAGCTGGAAGACCAATTAACACTAATTAGGTCAATTGGCAACATGATTGGGTATAAAAAGAGCTTCTCAGAGTGGCAGTGTCTCTCAGAAGCCAAGATGGGTAGAGGATCACCAATTCCCACAATGTTGCGCAGAAAGATAGTGGAGCAATATCAGAAAGGTGTTACCCAGCGAAAAATTGCAAAGACTTTGTATCTATCATCATCAACTGTGCATAACATCATCCGAAGATTCAGAGAATCTGGAACAATCTCTGTGCGTAAGGGTCAAGGCCGTAAAACCATACTGGATGCCCGTGATTTCCGGACCCTTAAACAACACTGCACCACAAACAGGAATGCTACTGTAAAGGAAATCCCAGAATGGGCTCAGGAATACTTCCAGAAACCATTGTCAGTGAACACAATCCACCGTGCCATCCGCCGTTGCCAGCTGAAACTCTACAGTGCAAACAAGAAGCCATTTCTAAGCAAGATCCACAAGCTCAGGCGTTTTCACTTGGCCAGGGACCCTTTAAAATGGAGTGTGGCAAAATGGAAGACTGTTCTGTGGTCAGACGAGTCACGATTCGAAGTTCTTTTTGGAAATCTGGGACGCCATGTCATCCGGACCAAAGAGGACAAGGACAACCCAAGTTGTTATCAACGCTCAGTTCAGAAGTCTGCATCTCTGATGGTATGGGGTTGCATGAGTGCATGTGGCATGGGCAGCTTGCATGTCTGGAAAGGCACCATCAATGCAGAAAAATATATTCAGGTTCTAGAACAACATATGCTCCCATCCAGACATCATCTCTTTCAGGGAAGACCCTGCATTTTTCAACAAGATAATGCCAGACCACATTCTGCATCAATCACAACATCATGGCTGCGTAGGAGAAGGATCTGGGTACTGAAATGGCCAGTCTGCAGTCCAGATCTTTCACCCATAAAGAACATTTGGTGCATCATAAAGAGGAAGGTGCAACAAAGAAGGCCCAAGACGATTGAACAGTTAGAGGCCTGTATTAGACAAGAATGGGAGAGCATTCCTATTTCTAAACTTGAGAAACTGGTCTCCTCGGTCCCCAGACGTCTGTTGAGTGTTGTAAGAAGAAGGGGAGATGCCACACAGTGGTGAAAATGGCCTTGTCCCAACTTTTTGGGGATTTGTTGACACCATGAAATTCTGATTCAACATATTTTTCCCTTAAAATGGTACATTTTCTCAGTTTAAACATTTGTTCCGTGATTTATGTTCTATTCTGAATAAAATATTAGAAGTTGGCACCTCCACATCATTGCATTCAGTTTTTATTCACGATTTGTATAGTGTCCCAACTTTTTTGGAATCCGGTTTGTATATATATATATATATATATATATATATATATATGCACCTTTTTAGCCATAATATATTTACATATATTATTATATATTTAGAATATATAATATATTATAATATATGTAAATATAGTATGGCTAAAAACATCAGTAGTTGATTCCCACATAGTATGCATTCAAATATATATATATATATATATATATATATATATATGGATCTGGATAGATTGGAGGCTTGGGCAGATAAGTGGCAGATAAGGTTTAACACTGACAAATGTAAAGTTATGCACATGGGAAGAAATAATGCAAGTCACCTGTACATACTAAATGATAAAACACTCGGTAACACTGACATGGAAAAGGATCTAGGAATTTTAATAAACAGCAAACTAAGCTGCAAAAACCAGTGTCAGGCAGCTTCTGCCAAAGCCAATAAGAAAATGGGTTGCATCAGGAGGGGCATAGATGCCCGTGATAAGAACATAGTCCTACCACTTTACAAATCGCTAGTCAGACCACACATGGAGTACTGTGTACAGTTCTGGGCTTCTGTAAACAAGGCAGACATAGCAGAGCTGGAGAAAGTCCAGAGGAGGGCAACTAAAGTAATAACTGGAATGGGGCAACTACAGTACCCTGAAAGATTATCAAAATTAGGGTTATTCACTTTAGAAAAAAGACGACTGAGGGGAGATCTAATTAATATGTATAAATATATCAGGGGTCAGTACAGATATCTATCCCATCATCTATTTATCCCCAGGACTGTGACGAGGGGGCATCCTCTGCGTCTGGAGGAAAGAAGGTTTGTACACAAACATAGAAAAGTATTCTTTACGGTAAGAGCAGTGAGACTATGAAACTCTCTGCCTGAGGAGGTGGTGATGGTGAGTAAAATAAAGGAATTCAAGAGGGGCCTGGATGTATTTCTGGAGCGTAATAATATTACAGGCTATAGCTACTAGAGAGGGGTCATTGAACCAGGGAGTTATTCTGATTGCCTGATTGGAGTCGGGAGGAAATCTTTTATTCCCCTAAAGTAAAGGAAAATTGGCTTCTACCTCACAGGGTTTTTGCAGGATAACAGGACAAACTGGATGGACAGATGTCTTTTTTCAGCCTTATGTACTATTGGGGGTCTTATTGGTGGACTGACCTGAGGTGTAATGAAAAAGATTTTTTTCTTATTGTCCCCCTCTAAAACATCTTATAGGGCGATATGCAAATACTGACTCTTTGCATACATGTCATGTAATTATCGATAAAAGCCTTTGAAACGTATGAAGTGCATGTAATTATATTTCACTAAATCACAGAAACAACTGAAACAAAGATCTAAAAGCAGTTTAGCAGCAAACTTTGTGAAAACTAATATTTGTATCATTCTCAAAACTTTTGGCCACGACTAAATAAATATATATATATATATTTTTATATATATATATATATATATATATATATATATATATATATTTAGTCGTGGCCAAAAGTTTTGAGAATGATACAAATATTAGTTTTCACAAAGTTTGCTGCTAAACTGCTTTTAGATCTTTGTTTCAGTTGTTTCTGTGATTTAGTGAAATATAATTACATGCACTTCATACGTTTCAAAGGCTTTTATCGATAATTACATGACATGTATGCAAAGAGTCAGTATTTGCAGTGTTGGCCCTTCTTTTTCAGGACCTCTGCATGCTCTCAATCAACTTCTGGGCCAATTCCTGACTGATAGCAACCCATTCTTTCATAATCACTTCTTGGAGTTTGTCAGAATTAGTGGTTTTTTTTTTGTCCACCTGCCTCTTGAGGATTGACCACAAGTTCTCAATGGGATTAAGATCTGAGGAGTTTCCAGGCCATGGACCCAAAATGTCAACGTTTTGGTCCCCGAGCCACTTAGTTATCACTTTTGCCTTATGGCACGGTGCTCCATTGTGCTGGAAAATACATTGTTCTTCACCGAACTGTTGTTAGATTGTTGGAAGAAGTTGCTGTTGGAGGGTGTTTTGGTACCATTCTTTATTCATGGCTGTGTTTTTGGGCAAAATTGTGAGTGAGCTCACTCCCTTGGATGAGAAGCAACTCCACACATGAATGGTCTCAGGACGCTTTACTGTTGGCATGACACAGGACTGATGGTAGCGCTCACCTTTTCTTCACCGGACAAGCCTTTTTCCTGATGCCCCAAACAATCGGAAAGAGACTTAATCGGAGAATATGACTTTGCCCCAGTCCTCAGCAGTCTATTCACCATATTTTCTGCAGAAGATCAATCTGTCCCTGATGTTTTTTTTGGGGAGAGAAGTGGCTTCTTTGCTGCCCTTCTTGACACCAGGCCATCTTCCAAAAGTCTTCGCCTCCCTGTGCGTGCAGATGCGCTCACACCTGCCTGCTGCCATTCCTGAGCAAGCTCTGCATTGGTGGCACTCCGATCCCGCAGTTGAATCCTCTTTAGGAGACGATCCTGGCGCTTGCTGGACTTTCTTGGACGCCCTGAAGCCTTCTTAACAAGAATTGAACCTCTTTCCTTGAAGTTCTTGATGATCCTATAACTTGTTACTTGAGGTGCAATCTTAGTAGCCACAATATCCTTGCCTGTGAAGCCATTTTTATGCAACGCAATGATGACTGCACACGTTTCTTTGCAGGTCACCATGGTTAACAATGGAAGAACAATGATTTCAAGCATCACACTCCTTTTAACAGGTCAAGTCTGCCATTTTAACCCAATCAGCCTGACATAATGATATCCTGCCTTGTGCTCGTCAACATTCTCACCTGAGTTAAAAAGACGATTACTGTAATGATCTCAGCAGGTCCTTTAATGTCAGCAATGAAATGCAGTGGAAAGTTTTTTTTTGGGACTAAGTTAATTTTCATGGCAAAGAAGGACTATGCAATTCATCTGATCACAATTCATAACATTCTGGAGTATATGCAAATTGCTATTATAAAAACTTAAGCAGCAACTTTTCCAATTTTGAATATTTATGTAATTCTCAAAACTTTTGGCCTCGACTGTATATATATATATATATATATATATATATATATACAGGGTGGGCCATTTATATGGATACACCTTAATAAAATGGGAATGGTTGGTGATGTTAACTTCCTGTTTGTGGCACATTAGTATAGGTGAAGGGGGGAAACTTTTCAAGATGGGTGGTGACCATGGTGGCCATTTTGAAGTCGGCCATTTTGAATCCAACTTTAGTTTTTTCAATAGGAAGAGGGTCATGCGACACATCAAACTTATTGGGAATTTCACAAGAAAAACAATGGTGTGCTTGGTTTTAACGTAATTTTATTCTTTCATGAGTTATTTACACGTTTCTGACCACTTATAAAATGTGTTTAATGTGCTGCCTATTGTGTTGGATTGTCAATGCAACCCTCTTCTTCCACTCTTCACACACTGATAGCAACACCGCAGGAGAAATGCTAGCACAGGCTTCCAGTATCCGTAGTTTCAGGTGCTGCACATCTCTTATCTTCATAGCATATGCTGTGCAGCACCTGAAACTACGGATACAGGAAGCCTGTGCTAGCGTTTCTCCTGTGGTGTTGCTATCAGTGTGTGAAGAGTGGGAGAAGAGGGTTGCATTGACAATCCAACTCAATGAGCAGCACATTGAACACATTTTATAAGTGGTCAGAAACTTGTAAATAACTCATAAAATAATAAAGTTACGTTAAAGCCAAGCACACCATTGTTTTTCTTGCAAAATTCCCAATAAGTTTGATAGTGTCACATGACCCTCTTCCTATTGAAAAAACAAAAGTTGGATTCAAAATGGCCGACTTCAAAATAGCCGCTATGGTCACCACCCATCTTGAAAAGTTTCCCCCCTCACATATACTAATGTGCCACAAACAGGAAGTTAATATAACAACCATTCCCATTTTTTTAAGGTGTAGCCATATAAATGGCCCACCCTGTATACATATATACATATATATATATATATATATATATATATATATATATTGTCCAGAAAAATGGGCGGCACTCCAGAGAAAAGTACAAGTGAACCTTTATTCACCCAGGTGGCGCAACGTTTCGGCTCTGCACTAGAACCTTTTTCAAGCAAAGTTCCAACTCAAGTCACAGCATTATATACAGGTGAATCAATTAGCATGTTCAGCATGTGATCACACTCCACCCAGTGGGTGTGTTACAAATCTTGATCATCCAATAAAAACAGTGTGTACATCAAGAAAAGGAAAATAAACAAAATATAAATACAATGAAACGTACATGTGAAAAATACATGTGACATACATGTTTATAGACAGTGTGCCTATGGCCACATAACCATATCAATCAATTACAAAATCGATCTAACCGATCGGTGCACTATAGTGTGGTGTGTTTAACAAGAGAGAATAATAGAGAGGGCGGGCGATCAGAAAAGCATACCAGAGAGGCGAGGTAGAGCCTGTCATGCCGCTGTTCGGCGTTGCTTGCCATTCAGTGCGCAGACGTAGCACAGCACCAGTCTGGGATATGCAGGCCGGAGACTTCCGATGTCATCAGGTCGGGCCGCAGCGTCATCTTCCTGAGTCTTACCCCATGCGCATGCTCAGTGAACAGAGTCTATTCCCAGCGCCATCTTGCTTGATGGAAACAGACCGCCACGTCAACACACTCAGTGTATCACATCCCAACCACTTATTGAAGGGTATGGGCAACTCAGAAAGAAAGGGACAATCTGGAAACCAGGATGTCTCCCATCATATCCATGTGAGGTCATGCTGCGGCCACGGTATCCGCGGTCCCTGCAAGAACAACACTATGGTTACTAAGTGCCCTCATACCCGAGAGGGATCTCCTCTTCTGGGCACAGAGTGCGGACAGCAGCTAGGTATCTTGTCGCTCAGGCTTCCCATGGTGCTAAAATAAGTATGCGGCAATTCAAAAAAATGTAATACAGGCATCTGAAAAATAATAAAAATAACCATAAAGGACAAAAAACGTCCAACATAGCCCTCTCCTATGTGGTATGCTGCGATCACCCCGACCGCATCTGCCAATCCTCCAATAGTAAAGTGTGGATGATCTGTGTAGAGAAAAAGAGAAGAATCAATTACTAAAGCAAGAAAAATATATTTTTTTGAGTTATTTAACTCTCTTAGTGTATACATGAGGGGCCTAATGACACCCGACCTGACATAAGCGGCAAACCACCCTACAGAACATCCCCAAAATTGTAATCTACATTTAAGCCATAGGGTTTCAGGCTGCCCAACCTGTGAATTCAGCTAAGTTCTCTATATCTCAAGATCCTAGATCTATCCCCACCTCGCCTAGGTTGGGGAATATGATCCACTATCCAGCATCTCAGGTCGCCTTCCCTATGTTTGGCTTCCGTGAAATGTTTGGATACCGGTAAGTCTATCCTTTTTTTTCTAATGCTCAAGCGATGGTTATTAAGGCGAGTCTTAAGCTCTGTTGTCGTCTCCCCTACATATAATAAATTGCATGGACACGATAGTATATAGACAACGTAGCTGGAGTCACAGGTTAGGTGAAATGAAATTTGAAAAGATTCCCCAGTCCCAGGATGTATAAAACTCTTCCCCTTACGAATATACTTGCAGTTGACGCAATTAAAGCAGGGATAGCAACCCAAACCCAATTGCGCCAGCGTGGTCTGTTTCAAGGATCCCTTTGAGCCAATATCCGCCTTCACTAACTGATCCTTCAGATTCCTGGATCTACGGTAGGAGAGAAGAGGTGGACGCTGGAATTCAGAGATGTCACTAAAACAAGTGCCTAGTAGGCCCCAATGTTTTTTCAGGATCCTATTAACAGAAGGACTATGTTCACCATACAAATAAATGGAATCCTGGCCGCCTTGCGGATAGCTTTTCGTGGTGTTAATAGGTCACTGGTCAGCCCTTTCCAAATTGTGCACTCTGTTAATATGCTCATTTAGCAACCGCTTGGGATAACCCCTATCCTGAAATTTCAGGGCCATAGAGCCCAAGGTCTCTTCTAATTTGGTCTCATCAGACACTATACGCTTGGCCCTGAGGAACTGGGAGAAGGGCAATGATTGTATCATTTTCCTCGGATGGGAACTATTAAAACAAAGCAACGTATTTACATCAGTGGGTTTCGTGTACAACTCGGTATGTAACACTCCTTAAATTGCACATCCGGATCATGGCTGTTAAGAAAGCCATGAAAATCGACCAATTCCGCCTCAGAACCTGTCCATATGAGGAAGATGTCGTCAATGTATCGCCACCACCTCAGCACATGTCTGAAGTGGTGGGATAGATAGACGACATCTTCCTCATAGCACCGCATAAAAATATTTGCGTAGGTGGGGGCCACGTGGGACCCCATTGCCACACCACGCTGTTGCAAATAAAATGTATCTCTAAACAAGAAATAATTATGCTGCAATAGCTGGGAATCTATATGCCAGATGGCCTCTTTGTCTTTCCCAAAGTATCAAAGCAGGGAGATGGGAAGGATTTCCCCCATTGTATCTGCATATTAGCTAATGATGACTGTATTGATGTGGACATGGGGGAATGCACCACTACGGCTATATGTACTGATAGTCTGGTGGTGACCCCTATTGAACACATCGCTACACTCTATCGTAGGTCGGTTTGTTGATTGTGCTGAATGACATTGTCTTGTCCCCCTCCGGGATAGCCATCTATGTCGTCACCTTGGTTACTAACACGCCCCCTAGACGCCCGGTGAGGCGATCCGGACGTGTGTCTGCCTTTGCCCTGCCCCCTGAGGCCGCTCCATCAGTGATGCGTTCCACTGGGCGACGTTGCGCTCTAGGGAGCGTGCGTGATGACGCGGCCGTGAGGGGAGGGCGACGGATGACGCACGTCGTGACGCATGCGCCTAGCTGACGGGGAGACGCTGAAGCAGGCACACTTGGCTACTCCATGACGGTTGGTCACATTAGTTTTTAATAATATGATACAGCTGTATAATGATTTGGTGTTTTTAACTCTTTATGGTCAGTACACTTTTTGATCACCGAGGTGATAGTGGATACTCAATATAATATTTTGAATACTGAAATTTGTACATCATATATATGATATGTGACACCTATGATATAAGATCCACACGGGATATTTATGCAAAATGATATTGTACGATGATTTTATTGAAATTGTGTGATATAAATAAGATATGCACTTTTATAGTCATGTGACAGTATAATGTCGGATGGTCATGTGACTCAATTGTCTGCACTGGATTTCACTAATTGCACTGATTTTGTAATGAATTGTGGGTATATAGAGCCCACATTTTAGCATTGTTGTAGCTTGACAAAGGCCTCAGTGAGAAGGCCGAAACGTTGCTGGGAATAAAGTTTGGGGTCGTCACCCTATCACCAATGACTAGAAGTGCTGCCTCTTCATTCGGTGAATATATATATATATATATATATATATATATTTTTTTTTTTTTTTTTGTAACTACACATTTATTTTGTGCCATACATTTTTAACAATTACAAAAAATATATAAAATACAGTTGTTTTTAAAATAATAGCAGTGTGTTTAAACAAGTGAATAATGCTCAAAATCCTTCTAATAGCTTCTATTTTCATACAGACAAATGCATTGGGAACACACTACACATTCTATTCCAAATCAAAACAAGAAGAAAAATATATCAAATTTGTGTTGTTCCTCTAAAAAAAAAAATAAGAAAAGTGAATATTAGACTGTTCTTTACAAACTCAAACATTCACTATATAAACTGAAAAATGTTTGAAGATTTTTCTTTCCTTTGAATCACTTAACTAATATTTAGTTGTATAACCACTGTTTCTGAGAACTGCTGTACATCTGTGTTGCATTGAGTCAACCAACTTCTGGCACCTGTGAACAGGTATTCCAGCCCAGGATGATTGGACTACATTCCACAGTTCTTTATTTCTTGGTTTTGTCTCAGAAGCATTTTTGATATCACCCCACAAGTTTTCTTTTGGATTAAGATCCAGGGATTGGGCTGGCCACTCCATGACGTCAATCTTGTTGGTCTGGAACCAAGATGTTTACTGGTGTCTTTGGGGTCGTTGTCTTGTTGGAACACCCATTTTAAAGGGCATTTCCTCTTCAGCATAAGGCAGCATGACCTCTTCAAGTTTTCTGATGTATTCAAACTGATCCATGATACCTGGTATGAGATAAATAGGCCCAACACCATAGTATGAGAAACATTCCCATATCATGATGCTTGCGCCACCATGCTTCACTGTCTTCACAGTGTATTGTGGCTTGAATTCAGTGTTTGGGGGTCGTCTGACAAACTTTATCCAGCCACTAGACCCAAAAAGAACAATCTTACTTTCATCAGTTCACAAAATGTTGTGCCATTCCTCTTTAGGCCAGACAGTGTGCTCTTTGGCAAATTGTAACCTCCTCAGCACGTCTTTTTTTCAACAGTGGGACTTTGCGGGGGCTCCTTGCAGATAGCTTGGCTTCACATAGGCGTCTCTAATTGTAACAGTTCTCACAGGTAACTTTAGACCTTCTTTGATCTTCCTGGAGCTGATTGTTGGCTGAGTCCTTGGCATTTTGGCTATTCCTCTATCCATTTGAATTTATGGGCCCTAATGTGTGCAAAGTAGTTTGAAATCAAAATCTGTAAAAAATGGCCAGTGAAATCCTAAAGGTGGTCTTTGGAATGTGGGCCCCTTAAACAAGGACAATAATTGCCACCTGTTTTTCAAAGAATGAATGAACTCACTAATTGAACACACTGCTATTGTTTTGAACATGCCCATTTCAATAAGTGATTGAATTGCAGATAATCAGCAGCATGCATGTTATGACTGTTGGGTCTGTTGGGTTTCTATTACTCCACTAAACCTGCTAGTAAATTATTTGCCATGCAGAAATATCATTTCTACCAAAAAACGTGATTGATCAGGTTAGTGATGTCAAAACGTGATTGATCAGGTTAGTGATGTCTGACTGCTATTATTTTGAACTCAACTGTATATAAATTTAATTTAGCCACTATTTCTGAAACATTTCTGCCAGGATTTGAACTCTCAACCTTCTACATTAGAGCCAAGAATTTTAATCACTACGCTATATAGCTACATGTTAACCTGCACTGAAATATTGAATGATACTTCTGCTGTATAGGAATAATTACTACATGACAAACTACTATGAGGTTTTTCTGACATAGTTTATCATTCAGCTTTATAGCTGAGTGGTTAAAGTTCTTGCTTCTAATGTAAGTGTAAATGTAAGTGTTCTACTTGAGCACTAAAGCACCTGAGCACTTTGGTGTTCGATCAACACTACAGATTACCTTTAAGCCACCATGTTCCTTTCAAATCCACTCTTCCCATCCTTTTTTAATAACTGTCCTTCTCTCTTTTCCTTTCATTCTCATATTTCCTCTCTTCTCCTTTTTTCTACCTTTTTATCTTCTTAACTCAGTTCAGGTTGCACTCTGAATTTTAATAATGCCATTGTCTACCCTCTATATACTGCTGTCAAGACTCTGTGCAGCCTTTCCCTTCCTTGTCCTTGTTTCCTCTGCCAGCCACTCCATCTTCTTTTTGATTGGTATAGTCATCTAGCCTGGTCCTCTTAATCAAGAAAAAGAGGGTGGGGGTGGCAGAAGAAGCAGGAGGACCAAGGGTGCACAGAGTGGTTTGGGACCACATTTTGTGCACTTCTCTACTTATTTACTTGGATTAAAAGTACTTTTGAAACCCCGCTACAGCCTGTTAAGTGTATTTATATTGTTGTCTAGTGTGATTTTATCTAATATCCTCACAAATGTGCATTGAAACCCCATATTTTGCTGCAATTTTCCATGTTCACCAGCAGGTGGCAGCAATGTGTTTAGCAGGGACTTAGTTCAGTTTAGTGTTTCTAGACTCGAATAGTACATTCCAGTTTATCTCCCCCCTCTTTAAGGAGGTGTGGAATGTTCCCACATCCTGCCTCATGGGTGGGGAAGGAAGTTAGAGTTAGTGTGCCAGCCACCCCGGCCAGTCTCTTGTCTCGGCTGAGACAAAAGATCATCATTCCCAGCCTGAGCCTTCAGCCTCAGCTGGTAGAAAGCAAGCAGCCACCTCCAGTATTCCAGGAAGAAGCATATCCTGTGAGCACAACTGTGACTAACGTCCAGAGACCAAGAGAAGCCAAATTCCTCCTCAGCTAGTTAGTCCCCAATACAGCAGAAGACAGATACCACAGAATATATAAATTCCTGCCACATTACAGAGCCACAAGCAGACAAATTATCCTGCAAGAGAGCTACAGGCACATGATAGAAGCAGAAGATAGATTCCTGCCACACATTGCCAATACCTGCTGGGACCCAAGACTATTGCTGTATCTCATGTGGATTAAAGCTGCATCAAGTAAAGACAAGTTTGAACTTTATTCCAAGTCTGGATCTCAATTATTGCAACTAAATCCCTCAATTACGCCTACTAGCAACACACTCATTTTATTGCAAGTGAGCCAGGATCCAGGAGTCCAGCTGTACCAAGGTAGGAGACACCGTTGACACTATTGCCACCATCATAGAGACATTATCCCACTCTGGCATTCCTAGCCTGGTACGTGAATTACAACACCTAAAAGGGCAGTGAGACTGTACCCTGCGCACGCTGCAATTGGCGTCTATTGACTATCATTTACACCTGACCCAGTCATTGTATATTATAGCGTCAGAGTGCATTATTCCAATCCGGCTTACTGGACTTTTTTTCCCCAGAATAAAGCAAATGATCACTAAGCGGAAAGGCATTATTACATTATGCTGAGCTAGCCCTTCAAGGCATTGTGACTGAAAGACATTTACAGATAGCTAATACAATACAGTTCACATTTAAATTATATTGAGTTAGGATTTTGAATAAGATATGGTTAGGTTTCAGGCATATTCACTAATGAATTTAGCTGCAGTGCAGTAAAGTGCATACCATGCATTCTCTGAACTTGCTAACTAAGTATGGCAAAAGTATAGCCTACTGCACTGGAGTGATGATTTACAATAAAGAAGCCTTATTTATCGTATCTTCCCCGCAAACAGAATAGTGTAAAGATGAATTCTCTAAATCACATTTAAAGAAAGGCTAGGTGTTCAAACCTTGACAAGATTTATATGCTGGTATGAATCTCTAGCCAACTGTTCATGATGTGGCTCTGTTTTCTGGGCTGGAAACCAAATATGAATCACACTGTAAGGACAGTAATGTATTTGACACAGTGTAATCAATACATACTATACAGAACGATGAGCTGCCTGAACCCGTGGAAAATCATTTTTGTATCATTGCTTTTAAAAAACCATGTATTAGGAACAATAAGAGACAATGATGGAAAAAGAAGCAGGAAAAAGAGAAATTGACTTTCCTGGTGATAACGTAGCATCCAGATATAAAGACAGAGAAACACAAATTGCTTCAGTTTCATGGTTCAGTTGCGACTACAGTTGAGCGGACACCTGGATGTTCGGGTTCGGACGAACTTGAGAAAAAATTTCGAGTTCGAGACCCGAACCCCATTGAAGTCAATGGGGATCCAAACTTTTGAGCACTAAAATGGCTGTAAAAATGTCATGGGAAGGGCTAGAGGGCTGCAAATTGCATCAAAATGTGGTTAAGAGCATGGCAAGTGCTCTGCAAACAAATGTGGTTAGGGAAATGACTTTAACCACCTCAACCCCCCTAGCTGAAACACCCTTAACGACCAGGCCACTTTTTACACTTCTGCACTACACTACTTTCACCATTTATTGCTTGGTCATGCAACTTACCACCCAAATGAATTTTACCTCTTTTCTTCTCACTAATAGAGCTTTCATTTGGTGGTATTTCATTGCTGCTGACATTTTAACTTTTTTGTAATTAATCAAAATTTAATGATTTTTTTTCATAAAAATGACATTTTTCACTTTCAGTTATAAAATTTTGCAAAAACAACGACATTCATATATAATTTATTCTCTAAATTTATTGTTCTACATGTCTTTGATAAAAAAAATTGTTTGGGTAAAGAAAAAATGGTTTGGGTAAAAGTTAGCATTTACAAACTATGGTACAAAAATATGAATTTCTGCTTTTTGAAGCAGCTCTGACTTTCTGAGCACCTGTCATGTTTCCTGAGGTTCTACAATGGCCAGACGGTACAAACACCCCACAAATGACCCCATTTCGGAAAGTAGACACCCTAAGGTATTCACTGATAGGCATAGTAAGTTCATAGAACTTTTATTTTTTGTCACAAGTTAGCGGAAAATTATGATTATTTTTTTTCTTACAAAGTCTCATATTCCACTAACTTGTGACAAAAAATAAAAACTTCCATGAACTCACTATGCCCATGACAAAATACCTTGGGGTGTCTTCTTTCCAAAATGGGGTCACTTGTGGGGTAGTTATACTGCCCTGGCATCTTAGGGGCCCTAATGTGTGGTAAGTAGTTTGAAATAAAAATCTGCAAAAAATGACCGGTGAAATCCGAAAGGTGCTCTTTGAAATGTGGGCCCCTTTGCCCACCTAGACTGCAAATAAGTGTCACACATCTGGTATCGTCGTACTCAGGAGAAGTTGTGGAATGTGTTTTGTGGTGTCATTTTACATATACCCATGCTGGGTGAGAGAAATATCTTGGCAAAGACAACTTTTCCCATTTTTATATACAAAGTTGGCATTTGACCAAGATATTTATCTCACCCAGCATGGGTATATGTAAAATGACACCCCAAAACACATTCCCCAACTTCTCCTGAGTACGGCGATACCAGATGTGTGACATTTTTTTGCAGCCTAGGTGGGCAAAGGGGCCCACATTCCAAAGAGCACCTTTCGGATTTCACCGGCCATTTTTTACAGATTTTGATTTCAAACTACTACGCACACATTAGGGCCCCTAAATTGCCAGGGCAGTATAACTACCCC
This sequence comes from Bufo gargarizans, assembly GCF_014858855.1. NCBI lineage: Eukaryota > Metazoa > Chordata > Amphibia > Anura > Bufonidae > Bufo > Bufo gargarizans. Next base: position 372,981,763 of record NC_058084.1, on the reverse strand, counting down.
ACAAGTGACCCCATTTTGAAAGAAGACACCCCAAAGTATTCCGTGAGGGGCATGGCGAGTTCCTAGAATTTTTTATTTTTTGTCACAAGTTAGTGGAATATGAGACTTTGTAAGAAAAATAAAATAAAAAAATCATCATTTTCCGCTAACTTGTGACAAAAAATAAAAAATTCTAGGAGCTTGCCATGCCCCTCACGGAATACCTTGGGGTGTCTTCTTTCCAAAATTGGGGTAGTTATACTGCCCTGGCATTCTAGGGGCCCTAATGTGTGGTAAGTAGTTTGAAATCAAAATGTGTAAAAAATGACCTGTGAAATCCTAAAGGTGCTCTTTGGAATATGGGCCCCTTTGTCCACCTAGGCTGCAAATAAGTGTCACACATGTGGTATTGCCGTACTCAGGAGAAGTTGGGCAATGTTTTATGGGTGTATTTTTACATATACCCATGCTGGGTGAGAGAAATATCTTGGCAAAAGACAACTTTTCCCATTTTTTTATACAAAGTTGGCATTTGACCAAGATATTTATCTCACCCAGCATGGGTATATGTAAAATGACACCCCAAAACACATTGCCCAACTTCTCCTGAGTACGGCGATACCACATGTGTGACACTTTTTTGCAGCCTAGGTGGGCAATGGGGCCCAAATTCCTTTTATGAGGGCATTTTTAGACATTTGGATCCCAGATTTCTTCTCACGCTTTCGGGCCCCTAAAATGCCATGGCAGTATAAATACCCCACATGTGACCCCATTTTGGAAAGAAGACACCCCAAGGTATTCAATGAGGGGCATGGCGAGTTCATAGAATTTTTTTGGGGCACAAGTTAGCGGAAATAGATTTTTGTTTGTATTTTCTCACAAAGTCTCCCTTTCCTCTAACTTGGGACAAAAATTTCAATCTTTCATGGACTCAATATGCACCTCACGGAATACCTTGGGGTGTCTTCTTTCCTAAATGGGGTCACATGTGGGGTATTTATACTGTCCTGGCATTTCAGGGGCCCAAAAGCGTGAGAAGAAGTCTGGAATATAAATGTCTAAAAAATGTTACGCATTTGGATTCCGTGAGGGGTATGGTGAGTTCATGTGAGATTTTATTTTTTGACACAAGTTAGTGGAATATGAGACTTTGTAAGGAAAAAAAACACAACAATTTCCGCTAACTTGGGCCAAAAAAAAATGTCTGAATGGAGCCTTACAGGGGGGTGATCAATGACAGGGGGGTGATCACCCATATAGACTCCTTGATCACCCCCCTGTCATTGATCACCCCCGTGTAAGGCTCCATTCGGACGTCCATATGATTTTTACAGATCCACGGATACATGGATCGGATCTGCAAAACACATACGGACGTCTGAATGGAGCCTTACAGGGAGGTGATCAATGACAGGGGGGTGATCAGAGAGTCTTTATGGGTGATCACCCCCCTGTCATTGATCACCCCCTGTAAGGCTCCATTCAGACGTCCGTATGTGTTTTGTGGATACGATCCATGTATCCGTGGATCCGTAAAAATCATACGGACGTCTGAATGGAGCCTTACAGGGGGGTGATCAATGACAGGGGGTGATTAATGACAGGGGGGTGATCAGGGAGTCTATATGGGTGATCACCCCCTATCATTGATCACCCCCCTGTAAGGCTCCATTCAGACGTCCGTATGTGTTTTGCGGATCCGATCCATGTATCTGTGGCTCTGTAAAAATCATACGGACGTCTGAATGGAGCCTTACAGGGGGGTGATCAATGACAGGGGGTGATCAGGGAGTCTATATGGGGTGATCAGGGGTTCATAAGGGGTTATTAAGTTACGGGGGGTGTAGTGTAGTGTAGTGGTGTTTGGTGCTACTTTACACAGCTACATGTGTCCTCTGGTGGTCGATTCAAACAAAAGGGACCACCAGAGGACCAGGTAGCAGGTATATTAGACGCTGTTATCGAAACAGCGTCTAATATACCTGTTAGGCTCCATTCACACGTCCGCAATGTGTTTTGCGGATACACGGAGCCACGGATCCGCAAAACACGGAAAGCGGCAATGTGCGTTCCACATTTTGTGGACCGCACATTGCCGGCACTAATAGAATATGCCTGTTCTTGTCCGCAATTGCGGACAAGAATAAGACATATTCTATTTTTGGGCGGAAACGGAAGCTTGGATGCGGAAGTGCGGATCCGCAAATGTGGATGCGGTCAGCGCATTCTGGCCCCATTGAAAATGAATGGGTCTGCTCCCGTTCCGCAAAATTGCGGAACGGATGCGGATCCATTTTGCGGACGTGTGAATAGACCCTTAGGGGTTAAAAAAAAATCACATCTCCAAACTGCCAGCAAACTATCGCCGCTGGCAGGCTGGAGATCCACTCACTTACCTTCCGATCCTGTGAACGTGCGCGCCTGTGTGCGCGCGTTCACAGGAAATCTCGTGTCTCGCGAGATGACGCAGATATGCGCGACTGTGCGCAGAGCTGCCGCCTCCAGACCGCAATCCTGCATTAGGCGGTCCGGAGGCGGTTAAATAACATAAAATAGGTAAAAATAAAAAAGAATAATCTTGATCTAGGAGGACGAGGTCCATATGGAGTAGGAGGTTGAGGAGGCGGTGGATGTGGCGGTGTAGGTGGAAGCGGCGGTGGAGGAGGAGGTAGCCTACACTGCTTTTTGGTTTTAAATTTTATTTTTAAAATTAGTGTACACCCCAAAACATTTGGAAATATAGCCTGTGATAACCCCCTCCAGTCATGCTAAACACACGTTCAGACAATACACTGGCTGCAGGGTAGGCCAGCACCTCCAAGGGGTAAAGGGCAAGCTCAGGCCATGTGCCCAATTTGGAGACCCAGAAGTTGCAGGGGCTGACCCCTGTCATTCAGTTTGTGTAGGCATGTGCACACTTACTGCCCCACCATGTCGCACGTCCCCGTGATGTTCACAATCCAATTTGATATCTGCTCTATCAACTTTCGATGTTCTTTTATGCGCCTACCATGGTGATCACGTTGGGCGGGGAATTAGGGTTCCAGGCCAGAGAGGGAGCGTGAGAAAGAGAGACCACATCCAAGGGAGGATTATTTTTTTTCAAATTTAAAATTATAGAGTTGAAATATGGGAGAAATTATTAAAGCATAAAAGTGTGACAACTTTTGAAAGTTTAAGCATTAAATGAAAGGATGTTGCGCACATTAATTACTTAATAATTTATTAAATTTTATTTCCTATCACCTATGCATAGCAGGTGTTTATTTACATCTAAAATTGTGCAATGTCAACCCAAGAATGTAACAGAAAAATTATTGAAACTTATTAAGCTGTCAAGTAGGTAGAGGAGGGGTATATTACGCCCAAAAATTGGTGAAATTCACCAGAAAATGTAACTGACAAAAACCATTTTTTTTTTCCGGTCTACTAAGTAGAGGAGTGGTACATCACACCCCAAAATTAGTGAATTTCACCAGAATATATAACTGACAATTTTTTGTTTTGTTTAGGCTACTTTCACACTAGCGTTCATAGGTCCGTTTGAAGGAGCTCACGAGCGGACCCGAACGCCTCCGTCCAGCCCTGATGCAGTCTGAATGGAGCGGATTCGCTCAGACTGCATCAGTCTGGCGGCGTTCAGCCTCCGCTCCGCTCACCAGGCGGACACCTGAAGGCTGCTTGCAGCATTCAGCTGTCCGCCTGGCCGTGCGGAGGCGAGCGGATCCTTTCAGACTTACAATGTAAGTCAATGGGAACGGATCCGCTTGAAGATGTCCCCATATGGCTCAATCTTCAAGCGGATCCGTCCCCCATTGACTTTACATTGAAAGTCTGAACGGATCCGCTCAGGCTACTTTCACACTTAGAATTTTTTCTAAGTTATTAATGCAGACGGATCCATACTAAACGGAGCCTCCTTCTGCATTAATATGATCGGATCCGTTCAGAGCGGATCCGATCGAACGCTAGTGTGAAAGTAGCCTTAACCTGTCTACTAGGTATAACAGTGGTACTATACACCCCAAAATATGTTAATTTCACCAGAAAATGTAAATGACAATATTTTTTTTTAACCAGCCTCCTTGACGCATTTACGCATCATCTCGCAAGAGGCGAGATTTCGCATCAACGCACGTGGGCATGCGTGCGCGTTCACAGCAATGCGCAGCTTAGAAGTTGATCTACAGCCTGCCAGCAGCGATCATTCATTGGCAGGCTGTAGATGCAATTTTTTTAACCGCAAAAAGGTATATTAGATGCTGTTTTGTTAACAGCATCTAATATGCCTGCTACCTGGTCCTCTGGTGGTCCCTTTTGCTTGTATTGACCACCAGAGGACACAGGCAGCTCTGTAAGTAGCACCAATCACCACTCTACACTAAACCCCCCCCTGTCACTTATTAACCCCTGATCACCCCATATAGACTCCCTGATCACCCCCCTGTAAGGCTCCATTCAGATGTCGGTATGTGTTTTGCGGATCTGCAAAACACGGACATCGGCAATGTGCTTTCCGCATTTTGCGGATCCGCACATTGCCAGAACTATATAGAAAATGCCTTTTCTTGTCCGCAATTGCGGACAAGAATAGGACATGTTCTATAGGCTCTAAAAAAAACACAATGTTCGCCGATCAGGCCTGATCTTGTGCGCACATTTGCGTTCAGTCCGCCCCACCGTAGTACCAGAATTTGTTTTCACTGCAAAAAAACTGTAAAATCGCTGCGGCGCTATAAAGATCACTTTTGAGGGGCATGGCGAGTTCATAGAAGATTTTTTGTTTTTGGCACAAGTTAGCGGAAATTGTTTTTTTTTGTTTTGTTTTTGTTTTTTCTTACAAAGTTTCATATTCCACTAACTTGTGACAAAAAATTACATCTTACATGAACTCACCATACCCCTCACGGAATCCAAATGCGTAGAACTGCCCTGTGAAATCCTAAAGGTACTCATTGGAATTTTGGCCCCTTCGCGCATCTTGGCTACAAAAAAGTGTCACACATGTGGTATCGCCGTACTCAGGAGAAGAACAGCAATGTGTTTTGGGGTGTATTTTTACATATACCCATGTTGGGTGAGAGAAATATCTCTGTAAATTGACAACTTTGTATAAAAACAATGTAAAAAGTTGTCTTTTACAGAGATATTTCTCACACACAGTATGGGTATATGTAAAAATACACCCCAAAACACATTGCCCTACTTCTCCTTAGTATGGCAATACCACATGTGTGACACTTTTTTGCAGCCTAGGTGCGCAAAGGGGCCCAAATTCTAATGAGTACCTTTTAGGAGAGCATTTTTAGACATTTAAATTCCAGACTTCTTCTCACGCTTTAGGGCCCCTAAAATGCCAGGGCAGTATAAATACCTCACATGTGACCCCATTTTGGAAAGAAGACACCCCAAGGTATTCCGTGAGGGGCATGGCAAGTTCATGTAAAATTTTATTTTTTGTCACAAGTTAGTGGAATATGAGACTTTGCAAGAAAAATCTTTTTTTTTTTTTATTAAAATTTCCGCTAACTTGTGCCAAAAAAATAATAAAAATTCTAGGAACTCGCCATGCCCCTCACGGAATACCTTGGGGTGTCTTCTTTCTAAAATTACTGAGGGGCATAGTGAGTCCGTGCCAGAAGTTAGAAGAAATGGAAACTTTATTTATTTTTATTTTTCCTCAGAAAGTGTCATTTTCCGCTAACTTGTGAAAAAAAATTAAATCATACATGAACTCACCATGCCCCTCCGAGAATACTTTGGGGTGTCTTCTTTCTAAAATAGGGTCATTTGCGGGGTATTTATACTATCCTGGCATTCTAGCACCTCAAGAAACATGACAGGTGCATAGAAAGTCAGAGCTGCTTCAAAATGCGGAAATTCACATTTTTGCACCATAGTTTCTAAAAGCTATAACTTTTGTGCAAACCAATAAATATACACTTATTGGATTTTTTTTTATTCAAAGACATGTAGCACAATAAATTCTGACACAAACTTCTATAGAAATGTAATTATATTTAAAGAATTTTACCAGAAAAAGTTAAAAATACACTTTTTTTAAAAAATACAGACTATTTTGATTAATATCAGAAAAACGAAAAATGTAAGCAGCAATGAAATACCACCAAATGAAAGCTGTATTAGTGAGAAGAAAAGAAGGTAAAATTAATTTGGGTGGTAAGTTGTATGACCAAGCAATAAACCGTGAAAGTAGTGTAGTGCAGAATTGTAAAAAGTGGTCTGGTCATTAAGGAGGTTTAAGCTAGAGCTGAGGTGGATAACCGGCCTACTAGGTGTAGCAGTGGTACTGTACACCCAAAAATTTGTGAATTTTACCCGAAAATGTAAATGACAATGATATTTTTTTTAACCTGCCTACTAGGTATAGCAATGGTACTATACTTTCAAAAATTGGTGAATTCACCCGAAAATGTAAATGCCAATTTATTTTTTTAACCGGTCTACTAGATATAGCAGTTGGTTCTATGCACCCAAAAATTGGTGAATTTCACCCGAAAATGTAAATGACAGTTTATTTATTTTTAACCGGCCTACTAGGTATAGCAGTGGTACTATACACACACAAATTGGTTAATTTTACCCAAAAATGTAAATGATTTTTTTATTTTTTACCGGTCTACTAGATATAGCAGTTGGTACTATACACCCAAAAATTGGTTAATTTCACCCAAGAATGTAAATGACAATTTGTTTTTGTTTAACCTGTCTACTAGGTATAGCAGTGACACTATACACCCAAAAATTGCTGCATACACACGGATCATATGCTCCTGACGGCTGGAGAGGACGGCACACGATCGGTGGTGCTCAGCTGCACAGGTAAAGTTCGGTGTGAGCGTGATGGGAGATAAATGAAAACAGCGGCACTCACCCGTGTGCTTCAAAAGACTTCGGCAGCTTTATTCATTCCAGGATTACATCAGGCAGGGGGCGGATGTACACAGGCACGCATTGATCAGCTAGATCAGCTGATCAATGCGTGCCTGTGTACATCCGCCCCCTGCCTGATGTAATCCTGGAATGAATAAAGCTGCCGAAGTCTTTTGAAGCACACGGGTGAGTGCCGCTGTTTTCATTTATCTCCCATCACGCTTATATATTTTTTTAATTGGCCTACTAGGTGTAATTTCACCCAACTGGAATTTCACCCAAAAATGTAAATGACAATGATTTTTTTTTTTTTTTCAACCGGTCTACTAGGTGTAGCAGTGGTACTGTACACACAAAAATTGATTAATTTCACTCGAAAATGTACATGACAATTTTTATTTTTTTTTAACCTGCTTACTAGGTATAGCAGTGACACTATACACCCAAAAATTGGTGAATTTCACCTGAAAATGGAAATGACAATTATATATTTTTTTTAACTGGTCTACTAGGTATAGCAGTGGTACTATACACCCAAAAATTGGATAATTTCACCCAAAAATGTAAATGATAATTTGTTTTTTATAACCGGCCTACTAGGTATAGCAGTGTTACTATACACCCAAAAATGGTGAATTTCACCCGAAAATGTAAATTACAATTATTATTTTTTTTAACCGGCCTACTAGGTATAGCAGTGGTACTATACACCCAAAAATTGCTGAATTTTACCAGAAAATGTAAATGACAATTTATTTATTTTTAACCAGCCTACTAGGTGTAGCAGTGATACTATACAATTCAAAATTGTTGAATTTCACCCGAAAATGTAAATGACAATTATATATATTTTTTTAAACCTGTCTACTTGGTATAGCAGTGGTACTATACACCCAAAAATTGGTGAATTTCACCTGAAAATGTAAATGACAATTATATATTTTTTAAACTGGTCTACTACGTATAGCAGTGGTACTATACACCCAAAAATGGCTGAATTTCACCCAAAAATGTAAATGACATTTTTTTTTTTAAACGGCCTACTAGGTAAAGCAGTGGTATTATACACCCAAAAATTGGTGAATTTTGCACACAAAAATTGGTTAATTTCACCCGAAAATGTAAATGACAATTTATTTATTTTTAAACCGGCCTACTAGGTATAGCAGTGGTACTATACAACCCAAAATTGCTGAATTTCATCAGAAAATGTAAATGACAATGTATTTGTATTTTTAATTGGCCTACTAGGTATAGCAGTGGACATATACACCCAAAAATTGGTGAATTTCACCCAAAATTTGTAAAAGGACAATTTATTTTATTTTTTAACATATCTACTAGGTATAGCAGTGGTACTATACACCCCAAAAATTTAGAATTTCACCTGAAAATGTAAATTACAATTTTTTTTTTGCCGGTCTACTAGGTATAGCAGTGGCACTATACACACAAAAATTGGTTAATTTCACCCAAGAATGTAAATGACAATTTATTTATTTTTAACCGGACTACTAGGTATAGCAGTGGTACTATACACCCAAAAATTGGTTAATTTCACCCAAAAATGTAAAGGATATTTTTTTTTTATAACCAGTCTACTAGGTATAGCAGTGTTACTATACACCCAAGAAATAGGTGAATTTCACCCAAAAATGTAAATGACAATTATTATTTTTTTTTAACCGGCCTACTAGGTATAGCAGTGGTACTATACACCCAAAAATTGCAGAATTTTACCAGAAAATGTAAATGACAATTATTATATATTTTTTTTAACCGGCCTACTAGGTGTAGCAGTGATACTATACACCTCAAAATTGGTGAATTTCACTCGAAAATGTAAATGACAATTATATATATTTTTTTAAACCTGTCTACTTGGTATAGCAGTGGTACTATACACCCAAAAAATGGTGAATTTCACCAGGAAATGTAACTGACAAAGTAGTGAAATTATATAAAATAAAATACGTACAAATAAATTTTTTTGATTTATTAAGTTGGAGTTCCATATGGAGTAGAAGTTTGAAGAGCGGGGGGACGTAGCGGTGTGGGTGGAAGCGACGGAGAAGGACGAGGTAGCCAACACAGGTTTTTGGTTTAATTAAATTTTTTTAAATTAGGGTACACTCTAAAAGAGTGTGAAATATCAAAAATACAAGAATGAGCAATTGCGCTGCAGTATAACAATGGCTGGTTAGTACCGGTATACATGTCTATTCTGAACAAGGTACGGACAAGTCCTGAGGGATCCATGCCTGGTTCATTTAAATGAACTTGAGCTTGTCCACATTGCCTGTGGACAGGCGGTTGCGCTTGCTCGTGATGACGTTCCCTGCCGTGCTAAACACACTTTCAGATAATACACTGGCTGAAATGCAGGCCAGCACCTCCAAGGCGTAAAGTGCAAGCTCAGGCCATGTGTTCAATATGGAGACTCAGAAGTTGAAGGGGGCAGACCCGTCATTCAGTACGTTTAGGCTTGTGCACACATACTGCTCAACCATGGTGGTAAAATGCTGCCTCCTGCTAAGACGTTCCATATCAGCTGGTGGTGCTGGTTGTTGTGACATGCTGACAAAACATTTCGACATTTCGGCCATGCTAACCCTGCCTTCTAAAGGTGCTGGCGGTGCCCCAGCTGTGTTGGCAACCTCTTCCTCGTCCTCTGCCTTCGACTTGTGCTTCCACTGTGCCCCCGCTGTCAGGTGGGAATGCCACCAGCAGCGCGTCTACCAGCGTGCGCTTGTACTCACTCCAGTGACTGAATTGAGGACAGTACGATGTCCTTGTAAAGGGGATCCAGCAGCGTGGCCACCCAGTAATCAGCACTAGTTAGAATGTGGGCATCTCGGCGGTCTTTGCGGAGACACTGCAGCATGTAATCGCTCATGTGTGCCAGGCTGCCCAGAGGCAACTAAAAGCTGTCCTCTGTGGGAGGTGTATCGTCTGTGTCTTCTGTATCCCCCCAGCCTTGTACCAGTGATGGCCGAGAGCTGGTCTGGGTGCCACCCTGCAGTGAATATGGTTCATCCTCCTCCATCTCCTCCTCCTCATCCTCCACCTCGTCATCCTCCAGAACTGTGCCCTGACTGGACAATTGTGTACCTGGCGTTTGTGGGTGCAGGAACCCACCCTCGGATCCACTTGGGAATGACTGGCCGGAAACCCTACAAAAAGATTCCTCTTCCTCCTCCTCCTCCTGTGCCACATCCTCTTCCATCATCACCAGCAGCATTTTTTCAAGGAGGCATAGAAGTCAGATAGTTAAGCTGGGAACGGCATTATCGGCACTGGTCATGTTGGTGGAGTACTCGAAACAGTGCAACAAGGAACACAGGTCTTGCATGGAGGCCCAGTCATTGGTGGTGAAGTGGTGCTGTTCCGCCGAGCGACTCACCCGTGCTTGCTGCAGCTGAAAATCCACTATCGCCTTCTGCTGCTCGCACAGTCTGGCCAGCATGTGCAAGGTGGAGTTCCACCTTGTGGTCACGTCGCATATGAGGCGGTGAGCGGGAAGGCCAAAGTTACACTGCAGCGCTGACAGGCGAGCAGCAGCAGGTGAGAACGCCGAAAGCGCGTACAGACGGCCACACTTTATGCAGCATCTCTGACATATCGTGGTAAGTTTTAAGGAATCTCTGCACCACCAAATTCAGCACATGCGCCAGACAAGGGATGTGCGTCATACCGGCTAGTCCCAGAGCTGCTACGAGATTTCGCCCAATATCGCACACCACCAGGCCGTGCTTGAGGCTGACTGGCAAAAAACCCTCATCGGTTTGTTGTTCAAGGCCCGTCCACAGCTCTTGTGCGGTGTGGGGTTTGTCGCCCAAACAGATAAGTTTTAAAACTGCCTGCTGTCGTTTACCGCTGGCTGTGCTGAAGTTGGTGGTTAAGGTGTTACGCTGGCCAGATGAGGAGCTGGTAGAGGATGAGGAAGCAGAGTAGGAGGAGGAATAAACAGGAGGCAAACTGAAGCACCCTGCATTCCTTGGTGGTGGAAGGACATGCACCAAGCTGCTATCCACCTCAGGCCCAGCCGCCACTGCATTTACCCAGAGTGCTGTTATGGAGATATAACGGCCCTGACCATGCTTACTGGGCCACGTATCCGTAGTCAGGTGCACCTTGCCACAGATGGCGTTGCACAGTGCACACCTGATTTTGTCCCCTATTTGGTTGTGCAGGGAAGGGATGGCTCGCCTTCAAAAGTAGTGGCTGCTGGGCATGATGTACTGTGGGACAGCCACCGCTATAAGGCCTTTAAAACTATCTGTCTCAACCATATGGAATGACAGCATTTCAAACTCCGGTAATTTAGAAATGCTGGCATTCAGGGCTAGGGATCGCGGGTGGGTAGGGGGATACTTCCTCTTCCTATTCAGAGTTTGGGAGATGAAGAGCTGAACGCTTATGTGGAACATTGTGGAGATGCTTGGTGACCCAGGTGTTGGTGTTGCTGGCAGATCCTCTGTTTGCGGGGTGCCAGGTGGCATTGTCACTCCAGAGGTGGATGAAGAGGCCGCGACTGCAGCAGAAGAGGAAGCAGGAGGAGCCAGAGACCTTTTTTGGTTTTTGAAGTGTCTACTCTACTGCAGCTCGTGCTTTGCACTTAAATGCCTGGTCATGCAGGTTGTGCTCAGGTTGAGAACGTTTATGCCTCGCTTCAGGCTCTGTTTGCACAGCGTGCAAACCACTCGTGCCTTGTTGTCAGCACATTGTCTGAAGAACTGACAAACCAGGGAACGCCTTGGAGCTGGCTTTGATGTGCTCGGTTCCTTGCTGCGGTGGGCAGTAAGAGGCGTACTGTCTAGAGGACAGGCCGCTCAGCTTTTGCACCCTGCTCCCTCTTCTGCTGTGCTGGTGGCTCTGTGCGACCACCACCTCTTCCTCCGAACTACATAGGTCACTCGCATGACCTTGATTCCATGTGGGGTCGAGGACTTCATCGTCCTCCCCATCATCTTCCACCCAGTCTTCACCCCTGCCTTCCTTGTCGGTCTGCACACTTTCGAAAGCCCCAGCAGTTGGCACCTGTGTTTCCTCATCATCCGAGACATGCTGCGATGGTCTTCCCATGTACTCATCTTGAAAGATAAGTGGTTTGGCATTGGTGCACTATATCTCTTCCACTTCTGGGGCAGGGCTAGATGGATGGCCCTGTGAAACCCTGCTGGATTTACTGGATCCATTGTCAGCAACCCAATCTACTATCCTCTGTACTTGTTCAGGCCTCACCATTCGTAGAGCAGCATTAGTCCCGACCAAATACAGCTGCAGGTTTTTTCGCCTACTAGCACCTGAGGATGGGGTTTCACTTTTGCGTGCAGCTGGCACAGATCGACCACGTCCTCTCCCTGCAACAGGAGCTCCACCAGCAGCACCACAACCTGGGCCACGTATCTTATTTGACGCTCTCCTCATATTTTTCGAATTTAGTAGGCATGGCTGTGATGGCTTCTAGGTCAGACAGTTAACCGCTTGTTTATTGGCTGCTCTGCAACCTTTCAAAAAGCGCCAAGAAAGCGCCGAACACCGAACCCAAACCCAAACTTTTACGGAAATGTTCGGGGCTCGGGTCCGGGGTCCAAAAATCCTAAAGTTTGGTACGAACCCAAACTTTACAGTTTGGGTTCGCTCAATCCTATTTGAAACCTCTTGGAGAACTAACAACAAATCTTCTATGTATTACTTGCTCCAATCCTTCAGTCTCTTCATGTAATCCCAGATAGGCTTGATGGTGTTTAGATTAGTTTTCTGTGGGGCCATATCATCCCTTTCAGGTCTTCTTGTCCTTCTTAACACTGAAGATAGTTCTTAATAACATTTCCTATGTGTTTGGGGTCATTGACTTGGTGCTGAATAAATTTGGAGCCAATAAGATGCCCCCCTGATGATACTGCATGATATGGCATCCGTGGTTTCCAAAAATAATTTCTAATTTTGATTCATCTGATCACAGAACAGTTTTGCATTTTGCCTCAGTCCATTTTAAATGAGCTTTGTCCCAAAGAAGATGTTTCTGGATCATGTTGACATATGGCTTCTTCTTTGTATGATACAGCTTTAAATTGCATTTGTGGACTGCACTGTGAACTATGTTCACAGACAATGATTTCAGGAAGTGTTCCTAAGCCCATGCAGTGATTTCCAGTAAAGAATCATGTCTATTTTTAATGAAGTGCTGCCTGAGGGCAAGATTCTCTGAATATTTTGATGATATTATGTACTGTAGATGGTGGGATATTCAAAGTCTTCGCAATCTTTACATTGAGCAACATTTTCTGAAATTGTTCCACAGAACAGACGCCAGACTTAAAAAAGCTCTATACTGGCTGTGGTTCTGCTGAAATATGAAGACACACAGGCCTCTTCATAACTTCAGCAGATTCTCCACCAGTTCAGCCTACAGCAGGGCATGGTGGGAGTTGTAGTTTTGCAACAGCTGGAGGGCCACGGATTGAGCATCCCTGTTCAAAATTAAAGTGGTATAACACCTACTATAAATGAAAAAAAATAGAAACTCTTTGTGCACCTTTTTGATCAAACGTGTGTCCGGCCCATCTACCAGGCGTCAAGGTGGCTTCTGCAGATGGGTACCTAACACTCAGAACTGCCTCTCCTGGGCTTGACCTAAACCTACAATGTTCAGGGCTGTGTAGGAACCAGCTACATTAAGGCTAGGGCTAAACAACATTTGTTACACTACAATTTTTATAATGATAGTCTATGGTGTCGCAATGCGACATGTGACATGCTGCTACTGCGACACGACAGTCGCAGAAAAATCTATTTTGTGTGACAAATGTCGTCGTGCAGCCCTAGCCTTATACTCTGCTTAGAATCCCAAGGCAGATGGGCAGGGAATGCTCAATCTAAAAGAGGCAGCTACCCTCAATATATACTACAAGAAAATTTAGACTAGCACATTCATAGTCGCAGGTGCGCATCCATAAGCTAGGATGCAGGAAGCAAATAAACAAAGGTATTGCAGCACAACATTTCACATACAAACAATAAAATGGGGAAATGGGGATTATTCTAAATTAAATTGGTATTATGTCTATTATAAATGGGGGGGAAAAATAGAAGCTCTTTGCGCAGTTCTGAGGTGTTAGGTACCTATCACGACCGGCGTGCCGATCACATGCATGACGCAAAGGGAGGGAAAAGGAAGGCCCTGTCCAAGGGAGAGGGAAAGATGGTGACCCCTAACTCACCTAGAGGCTGGCACCTGACTGCCCTGATGTCCCTAGACGGGTTTCTCACCTGTACGCCAATCACGTTCCTAAAACCCTGGCTTTCCCTAAAATGAGCCCTATGTAGTGAATGGGGCGGTGGGAACACTAGTCCGCACCACTAACACTAAAGGGAAACACTAGGGAAAAGACAGACAATACTGACAAAACATATAATCCCAGGTGGGCGACAACAACCAACCAACAGGGATCCGGAGGGTAACGCTCTGGTACGACAACCAGGGATAACAGCAACTCAGCTCCAGTGGGTCAGTATAGAAGTCCAGGCAGGAAACTCTATATCTGGCAACCAGAGAAGTGAGAGAGGGGAATATCAGGAGGTTGGGAGTGCTGGACAAGAAACAGCTGAGGAGAAGAAGCTACGGATCCCTGAGTGAGACAAAAAGGATTACAAGGCAAACCCAGAAAGCTACCATTTAGAAACAGCACTATCTTTAGACATAGAGCGCGCAGCCACCCGCTGCGACTTCCTGGCCCCGGGTATAACAGACTCAGACCTGGCTTTTGACACCCTCGTGTCAGTACCCATCTGCAGAAGCCACCTTGATGCCTGGTAGATGGGCCCGAAACAGTGGCGGATCCAGAGCCTGGTCTTGGGAGGGGCACTTCCAGATTATTTTCTGTCCGCCACCACAAGACTACACAGTGTAGAGGTATACTGTATATTGTGTGGCACAGTATATGCTATATGTGTATAACAAACATATTCCACATAAAAACTTAGTTACTTGGCTTGGCCCTTGGGGATCTCAGACACCACTTCAACACTTTGGCTGGGGGGCTCAGTGGAGCTGATGTTGTGTTTTATCCTAATGAGAAAGATTTCATAATAAGAATTTGGAGAAGGGGCAGAGGGATAGTAGAGCAGGGAGAGGCTGGTGCTGCTACTAGGGGGTCATACCATGGGGGAGTAATAAAGCCCCCCCAGTAGAAATAATTCTTCTTATAATGTGACAGTGCAAAAATACCCCCTTGCAATGCCCCTAGTTGAGCTAATGTCCCCATAGTGCCCCCATAATGTGCCAGTATAAAATACCCATATATAGTGCCCCCAGTAAATGCTGCTCCCATAGTGCTCCTCTCCCCCCTTCCCCCTTTGTCTTCCGTCTTGTTTTCCGTCTTGCATAACGGGACCCAGACAGATCCATTTTGATTCCCATAGACTTTTATTAGGACGGAAAGCAAACAGAATGCCTTTTAAAGGCTTCCGTTTTGCATTCTGTCATAATACAAGTCTATAGGCAAAAGAACGGATCCGTCCTTCCGTCTTATGGATTCTGTTATCACCATGTTATAACGGAAAGCCATAACGAAATCCCTAACCCTAGTGTAAACCCACCCTTAGTAGCAAATTGCCCCTCCAGCAGTTTTTTTATTAGGACCACTTACTTTTTAGTCTTTTGTTGCTCCTTTCCCAACTTTTTTGAGATGTGTTGCTAACATCAAGTTCTAAATGTTTTTTTTTTATATGAGATGGTAAAATGCCTCATTTTCAACATCTGATATGTGTTTTGCTGTCTATTGTGAATAAAATATAGGTCTATGAGATTTACAAATCATTGCATTCTGTTTTTATTTACATTTTACATACAGTTCCAACTCTTTTTTTGAAGTATGGTATACATAATGGTCACAATTTGCAGAGCTCCATCATTATGTTCATGTTCAGGAAACCTTGATATATTTTAGTGACCGGTCCAAAAACTGCAGGGTTTTTTTATTTTTTTTTAAATATAGTGACAAAAAAGAAAAAAGAAAAATCGCCACAAATGTTTATCATAAAAAAGTGATTTAAACAATATGTCATTTTCTGATGACACATTTCTTTTATTGACATAAATTATTTAGAAAATACATAACCTAAAGGAATATGTTTACAAGGAGAAGTAAAAGTTAGCAGAATGTTTTTTTTTTTTTTTTCTAGGAAATTTATGCAGAAGGCAGTGGCGTACATATAGAATTAAGGGCCCCATAGCAAGGATCAAACCAGCCTCCCCACACAGGGCAGAAGGGTTTCCTCCTAAACCCCTTTCAATGACCCTTGGGTCATTTTTTCAACTGCCTCGTTTGCTAAAAGTTGTTTCTTTAGAGGGTACAGTCCTGACCAAGTTTTCACCCCCAGTAGAAGTGGAGATTATCCCAACTTGGCCCCCTCTTTCCCTGGGCCCCATAGCAGTCACTGCCGCTAGAGATGAGTGAATTTCTTAAAAGTTTGATTTGGCTGATTCGCCGAATTTGACAAAAAAAAAATTTGCTTTGTGATGAATTACTTAGTCACGAAGCACATTTTTTTGTAAGTAGCGGGTGCAATGACAGGGAGCTGCAATAGCGCCACCCTCGTCATTGTACCCTTCAGATGCTGCATTCAAACATGATCGCGGCATCTGAGTGTAAAATAAAATAAAAGAATAAAAAACGTACCGCCTCCATTTGCTCACGACGGTCCGACCACCACCATCTTGCTTGAAGATCTTGGCCGAAATCCTGTACGGTGCGGAGTGATGATGGAAGCTGGTGGCCCATCGCAAGCAAATGTAGGAGGTAAGTTTGAATCTTTTAGTTTTTTATACTATTTCAGTTTAAATCGATTCGCTTACACGAAGCAAAAGGAAATTTCCGAATCTAATATATCCTAAAATTCGGATTGAACTCCATTTCGTGAGATTCAATTCGCTCATCTCTATCTGCCGCTATGGTAGTTACGCCCCTGGCAGAAGGGACTTCAGCACGCAGTACTACTAGCCATTTAGATAAGTATGGTAACAAAAAGAATATTTGTTTTATTATACACATATCTATTCCTAATGTTTCTTTCAAGCATTATACAAACATAGGTGAACTCTTGAAAGGGTTAGCTACCTTATTATAATTTTGCCAAAAGAGCTAAGCCATTTACTCCTATGAAGCAGGGCCGTCTTTACCAAGGGGCAAAAGGGGCAGCTGCCCCAGGCCCAGTTGCTCCTGGGGCAGCTGCCCCTTTTGCCCCTTGGTAAAGACGGCCCTTGAGCCCTGCTAGCCACTGCCCCGGGTGTCAGGCTGTCAGCTCTACCAGGAGTCCAGGCATCATGATCGTACTGTGCTAAAGTTGTGATTTAGGACCTTAATGACATCATTACCATGTGACCAGTAACCTAGCAATTACTGGTCACATGGCTATGAGGTCATCACAGGTCCTACTGAGTGTTGCAGAAGTTAACTGTGGAGCTTTTTTGTATGAAGATTACATCAGAAAAAGGTGACAGGGGCTGTTATGTTAATATACTGTAAACTACTATATAGTGGGGTGCTGTATACTGTGGGGGGCTGTATACTGTGTGGGACTGTATACTGTGTGGGGGCTGTATACTGTGTGGGACTGTATACTGTGTGGGGGCTGTATACTGTGTGGGGGCTGGATACTGTGTGGTGGGCTGGATACTGTGGGGGGCTGTATACTGTGGGGGGCTGTATACTGTGTGGGACTGTATACTGTGTGGGGGCCTGTATACTGTGTGGGGGCCTGTATACAGTGGGGGGGGGCTGTATAGTGTGGTGGCCTGTATACTGTGTGGGGGCCTGTATACTGTGGGGGGCTGTATAGTGTGGGGGGGCTGTATAGTGGGGGGCTATACTGCTGTACTGTATACTGTGGGGATCTGTATAATGTATACTGAGGGTGCGGTATAGTTTGGAGTGCTATACTGCTGTACTGTGTATCGTGTATTGTTTGGGGCGCTGTATACTGTGAGGTGTTGTATACTGTGGGGTGCTGTATACTGTGGGCTGCTATACTGCTCTACTATATACTGTGGGGTCTGTATAGTGTGGGTGCTAAACTGTATACTGTGTGGTGCTGTATACTATAGGGTGCTATACTGCATACTGTGGGTTGCTGTATACTATAGGGTGCTATACTGCATACTGTGGGGGGCTGGGGTGCACTGTAACACTAGGGTGGGCCGAGCCCAGGTCTCCTTCCTGCAGAGCGGTGCCCACTTCCAGCATGAGCCCAGCTGCCCAGAGCACTGATCCTGAGCCGCTGGAGTCTTCAGAACTGGAAGTATTTACAGTCATTCACTGTACTCTACCAGGTGTGTGGATTTTTTGTGTGTGTGTTGTGGTGGAGGGCGTGATTGCATGCTAAGGTGTGGGAAGGCGGGATCCAGGGGGCCCAATTAAATTTTTGCCCAGGGTCCAATCAATATTAAAGACGGCCCTGCTATGAAGTTATAAGAGAATTTGCCACAATATCTTCCCATGTGAAGTCATGCCTCCTCTGTCCTAAATCAGTCTCTACCCTGACTGCACAGTGCTCCTGTCCAGAAAACTGCTTCTGATGGAGGGGCCCATGACCAGATTGTCTTTTAATAACACTGCATATAGAATAAGAAACCTGCACATGAGCAGTGAGATGACAAGTTTTATTTATTGGAGGCCATGTGAGGTCTGACTAGGTTGTACTAAAACAAATGGGTTACACTAGTGTACTCAAAGGTGTGAATTAGAAAAAAATATTTTTCTGATTTTCTAAACATACAGTATATTCATAGATTTATTGAACACTGACACGAGGCTGGAAGCAAAACATCATTAAAACCAACCAATGTTTTTCAACAGAAGCACTCTTGTCCATAAGTTGCATCTGGTACTGCAGCTCAGGCCTATTCATGTGAGTGTTAGCTTTACAAATTGATTTTAAAAAAAAGTAGAAGCAAACCAAAAGAAGTACTATATACAATGAATATGATTCATGATACATAACTTCAAATGAGGACAGTGTTTATGTAATAAAAAGAAAAGCCCCCTTCAATAGAGCTGTTGTGTAAAGCCTGGGATCTATCCCTAGGATCAGTATTCTTTGAAATGCTGAAGTTCTTGGAAAAATCTTGAATGTATGAAGTATGCCTGCGACATAATTAATTCCAATCAGATAATAATAGCAAACAGTTTTTATGCTCTGTACTACAAATAGAAAAGTGATTAGTGCTCATAATGTTCTGCACTGTAGGCTTATAGGGAAGAAGCTGCTCTGCCAAGTATGAATATTGCATTCATCAATACAGTCATTAGTGCTATCTATTTTCTATATATAACTTACCTAATATATAGAATATGGCATAGTTCAAACAGTAAACTCCATAAGATTAAAATCAGAAGTAGGATTCAATATTTGAAACATAAGAAATCCGAGTTTGGCTTGTTTGGGCTGCATAGTTGGTTGATTATAATCAATGGCTGACTATGTAGGCCCTCAAAAACTGAAGCCAAGAAGAGCTGAAGGTGAGATTTTGCAAGGGATCTTCAATCAAGATGGGCGTTGCACTCAAATAGATAATGTGAGTATTATAAATATTATTTATAACCGATTAACCCCTGAAAGACCTCATTTTTCATCTCAGATGCCACGATCAACGATGAATGCCGCATCTGAAAAGTTCAATGACAGGGGGCGGCACAATCACCATTCCCCGTCATTGCGTCCGATACTTACAAAGAAATGCGCTTCATGACGAAGTAAGTGAATAAGATTAGACAAATCGCACATGCAGTTTGATTTTTTGTTCCATTTGAAAATCTGACATGTGATTTAATCATTTTCGATGTAAAGCCTAAACCTAAGGCAAAACTATATCGATCCTGTACCAAAAAGCGCAAGTACCACACGTAAGATTTTGGTGCGGATTTTGAGCGGGAACGCAACAAATCTTATGGAGTGCAGATGCAACATTTTTTCACATTAGCAATTTTTTTTTTACATGTAGCATTTCATAAATGTGTCTACATCCTAGCTAAGCTACAAGCCATGCCTGCTTTTTTGCTTCTCTTTTACACACTGTCATGTACTGTGCAAATAACTTCAACTTGTACCTTAAAAGGTACAATTACATTGATAAATGTGAACAGAAATGATGCCTACTATGAGTAGTTGGAGATATGCAACAAAAACTCTGAAAACCAAACCCACTCCCAGAAAATCAAGCCCACTTTTAGTAGGAAAAAGTAGAAATGTTTGGACAAATATGGAAGCTGCACAAATAACCATTGGATTTTGCATTTCAATTCCTTGCCGTTTTCTAAAAACGAACGATATGCTGATTACACAATAAATGGAGTTGTTACACTGAAACAGAACTCATAGAATTTGCAGTAACAAATCTTCAGCAGAATCTGCAATACATACACAACAAAATCTTCATGTGTTACAGATTTTCACAGATCTTTTTAAAGCAACATAAAAATTGGAAAAAAATGCATTTTTATTATGTGTATTATTACAGTATGTCTATTTTTTTATTATAGTATCTTAATAAATAAATAAATTATTGCATATTGCATATCTCCAGTTTGTGACTGTGGGGATCAGAATCTATAGAAGTGTCTTCATGGGCCCCCAGCAGCCCTCAATTTGCCCCTATTGGGCCCTTGTCATGGTCTTACCTTCTTGCTGTTCTCCTTCGTTTGACATGTGCTGGCGGCCATCTTGGTTTCTGGGTTTCTTGTAGCCTCCCACCCTGCGGTTTCTCCTTCCCACTGGGAGGAGCTGGATGCCTAGCTCATATATATAGGAGGTCTGTGGCTTCAGTTCCTTGCTTGGTCCTCCTGTGTTCACATGCTTCTAAGACTGCTGCTGCTTCTGGTTCCTGATCCTGGCTTCGTCTGACTACCCTTCTGGTTCCTGATCCTGGCTTTGTCTGACTACCCTGCTGGTTCCTGATCCTGGCTTCGTCTGACTACCCTGCTGGTTCCTGATCCAGGCTTCGTCTGACTACCCTTCTGGTTCCTGACCTCTGGCTTTGCAAGACCCTGCTTCGGTTTAGCCATCCGTTTGGACTTTTGCCTTACAGCTTGGTTTTCAATATAGCCTTCTTATTTCCACTTATCTCTTGTTGTACGTCTGGTTCATGGTTCCATGACATTAGGACCAAGCCATGAATTCTGACGGTACAGGGCCATCCTCGCTACCTACGCTGGTTGCCAGACTTGATCAGCAGGATCACCTGTTGGGTCGGTTCGCTGTGGCGTTGCAAACCCTGCTTGAACGCACGGCTCATTTAGCTTCCGTTGCCGATGGGTCGGTTGTCTCTCCTGGGCCCGCTCCTACTGCCGCTCCGGTTGTTGCGCCAGAGTCTACCCCGACACCTGTTGCTGCGCCTGCGGTGTTTCGGGGTATGACCGGTTCTGCCCCCCTTCCACAGCGCTTTGGGGGAGAGCCAACTCAGTGCCGAGGTTTCCTTAACCAGGTGGGCATTTATTTTGAGTTGCTGCCACATGCCTTTCCTACTGAGAGATCAAAGGTGGGCTTCTTGATCTCGCTGCTCTCGGACAAGGCCTTGGCCTGGGCCAGCCCTTTATGGGAGAACAACAATCCGGTGGTTGCCGAGTTTTCCGGTTTTGTTGCTTCTCTTCGGAAGGTATTGGATGTGCCGGCTCGTGCCGCCTCTGCTGCGAAGCTCCTTATGTCCATCAGACAGGGTTCACGATCCGTAGCTGAATACGCCATTGAGTTTCGTACCCTGGCAGCAGAGATGGGCTGGAATAATGAGGCTCTGGTCGCTGCTTTCTCTCATGGTCTCTCGGATGCCTTGAAGGATGAGGTTGCAGTTAAGGACCTACCAGTGGAGCTCGAGTCTCTTATTTCTTTCCTGATTTTGATTGACACCAGACTCAGGGAGAGACCTTCCTTTAAGGAGAGCCTGCGGAGGTCTTCTAACAGATTGGCGCCTATGTTTGCTGTCCCACCCGTGCCTCCCTCTCCTCCCACGCCTCCTGGGGATGACTTATCTGGGGGTGAACCCATGCAGCTGGGGTTTGCTCACCTATCCGAGGGGGAGAGGGTACTCCGGAGACGCGAGGGCCAACGCATGTACTGTGGTCTCGGTGGGCATTTTCGGTTGGCATGCCCGAACCGTCCGGGAAACGCTCGCACCTGAGATCCTGTCGGGGGCAGATCTTGGGTGGAGTCTCCTCGTCCCCGCTTTCCCGTGTTGACAAACCACTGATTACTGTTGTCCTCTCCTGGGTCGGGGGCTCGGTGACGACCCAGGCGTTGGTGGACTCTGGTGCTGGTGGTTTGTTCATTGATAGTGTGTTCGCTGCCGCCAATTCCATTCCTCTGCAGCCTCGAGGTTCCCCACTGGCTCTTGAGGCGATAGACGGCAGACCCCTTCTGCCGCCACACGTGACTCAGGAGACCCTTCCAGTGGGGATGGCCATTGGTGCCGTTCACAGAGAGTCGGTCTGTCTCCAGGTTATTTCGTCTCCACACTACTCGGTGGTCTTGGGGTACCCCTGGCTCCAGAAGCATAATCCGACTTTCGATTGGAGATCGGCCGAGATCCTCTCGTGGTCACCGCAGTGTGGGGCTAGTGGCATCCATGGGCCTGTCAAGTTGCTGTGTACTTCCTCGGACTCTCTGTTGCCTCCTGAATACGAGGAGTACCGGGATGTATTCGATAAGGTGCGTGCGGTTGCCCTACCTCCGCACCGCCCATACGATTGTGCCATAGAGTTACAACCTGGTGCCGTTCCTCCTCGTGGCAAAGTCTATCCACTGTCGGTAGCAGAGAATGAGGCCATGGAGGAGTACGTGAGGGAGGCGCTTTCACGCGGACACATTCGCAAATCCTCGTCCCCGGCAGGGGCTGGATTTTTCTTTGTGAAAAAGAAGGGCGGTGAGTTGAGGCCTTGCATCGATTACAGGGGCCTCAATCGCATCACGATCAAGAACGCTTACCCGATACCCTTGATTTCCGAGCTGTTCGATCGCCTCAAAGGGGCCACGGTCTTTACCAAACTCGACCTGAGGGCGGCATATAACCTGGTAAGGATCAAGGCGGGCGATGAGTGGAAGACCGCGTTTGACACCAGGACCGGTCATTATGAATCCTTGGTTATGCCCTTTGGGTTGTGCAATGCGCCCGCAGTCTTCCAGGAATTCATCAACGATGTTTTCCGTGACCTGTTGCAGCAGTGTGTGGTGGTCTATTTGGATGACATCTTGGTATATTCTGAATCCATGGAGGCCCACATTCTGGATGTCAGACGAGTGTTGCAACGGTTACGAGAGAACAAGCTGTTCGGTAAGCTTGAGAAATGCGAATTTCACCGATCCCAGGTAACCTTCTTAGGTTACATCATTTCCGCTGAGGGGTTCTCCATGGATCCTGAGAAGGTTTCGGCTGTCTTACAGTGGCCCCAGCCCAGTGGTCTTCGTGCCCTGCAGCGCTTTTTGGGCTTTGCCAATTATTATCGGAAGTTCATCAGGGACTTTTCCATGCTAGCCAAGCCTCTCACGGATCTGACCAGGAAGGGCAGTAATCCCCAGGCCTGGCCGCTCGAGGCCATCCGAGCTTTTGAGGCTCTAAAGTCCGCCTTTGTGTCGGCTCCGATTCTGTCGCATCCCAACCCTGGGTTGCCTTTTGTCCTCGAGGTGGACGCGTCTGAGACGGGAGTAGGCGCCCTTCTGTCTCAGCGTAGAACACCAGAGGGTCCTCTGCTTCCTTGTGGGTTTTACTCCCGGAAACTGTCTTCCGCGGAGTGCAACTATCAGATTGGTGACAGGGAGTTATTGGCCATCGTGCAGGCCCTTAAAGAATGGAGGCACTTGCTCGAGGGCTCGGTGGTTCCGGTTCTCATCCTGACGGACCACAAGAATCTGACCTACCTCTCTGAGGCCAAGAGATTGACACCACGTCAGGCCAGATGGGCTCTGTTCTTGTCACGTTTTAATTACGTGGTCTCCTACCTACCCGGTTCCAAGAACATCAGAGCGGATGCCTTATCACGGCAGTACTCCGAGCTGTCCGGGGAGGAGTCGATTCCGACTTCGGTCATACCTCCGAATCAGATCCTGGCCGCCATTCGCACCAGCCTGACCTCTCCCCTGGGTGAGCAGATTTTGGCGGCTCAATCTGGTGCTCCCTCTGGGAGACCCAACGGCAGATGTTTTGTGCCTGAGGAGTTGCGCACTCGGTTGTTGCGAACCTACCATAACTCCAAGGCCGCGGGGCACCCTGGAAAGAATCAGCTGTCCTGGGCTGTTTCACGTCTGTTCTGGTGGCCTTCTCTACGTTCCGACATCGCCGCATATGTAGCGGCATGTTCCGTTTGTGCCCAGAGTAAGTCCCCTCGGCACTTTCTGTTGGGCCTTTTGCAACCCATAGCCACCGGGGAGCGTCCATGGTCACACCTGGGGATGGATTTCATTGTGGACCTCCCTGCATCCCGAGGCCATACGGTCATTCTCATGATTGTGGATCGGTTTTCCAAAATGTGCCACTGTGTTCCTCTCAAGAAGTTACCCTCTGCACAAGAGTTGGCCACGATTTTTGCCAGGGAGGTCTTCCGGTTGCACGGTTTGCCCAAGGAGATTGTGTCTGATCGGGGGAGTCAGTTTGTGTCCAGGTTCTGGCGCGCCTTTTGCTCCCAGTCGGGGATTCATCTCTCTTTCTCCTCGGCCTACCACCCTCAGTCCAATGGGGCCGCAGAACGATCCAATCAGGCCTTGGAGCAATTCCTTCGTTGCTATGTCTCCGATCACCAAGACAATTGGGTTGACCTCCTGCCTTGGGCTGAGTTTGCCAGGAACACGGCGGTGAACTCTTCCTCTGGGGCGTCTCCCTTCATGGCCAATTATGGGTTCCAACCTGCCGTGTTACCGGAGGTATTCTCTCCCCAGGATATTCTGGCTGTGGAGGATCACCTTTCCGTCCTACGTGCTTCTTGGGTACAGATCCAGAGGTCCCTTGAGGTCTCTGCACAGCGCCAGAGACTCCAGGCTGATCGCAGACGAGCGCCCGCTCCTTCCTACAAGGTCGGAGACCGCGTATGGTTGTCCACCCGCAACCTCAACCTTCGAGTGCCCACTCCCAAGCTAGCGCCTCGCTTTGTCGGTCCCTTCCGAGTGCTTCGCAGGGTAAACCCGGTAGCCTATGCCCTTGCGCTTCCTCCTGGCATGCGGATCTCCAACGTGTTTCATGTCTCCCTGTTGAAGCCACTGGTGTGTAATCGTTTCACTTCCTCGGTTCCTCGGCCTCGTCCGGTCCAAGTGGGCAATCGTGAGGAGTATGAGGTGAGCAATATCCTGGACTCACGCCTGGTCCGCGGTCGGGTGCAGTTTTTGGTCCATTGGCGTGGTTATGGTCCAGAGGAGCGTTCCTGGGTTCCCTCCGCAGATGTCCATGCTCCTGCCTTGCTCCGAGCCTTCCACGCACGATTCCTTCAGAAACCGTTCTTTACTCCGCGGAGGAGGGGCCCTTGAGGGGGAGGTACTGTCATGGTCTTACCTTCTTGCTGTTCTCCTTCGTTTGACATGTGCTGGCGGCCATCTTGGTTTCTGGGTTTCTTGTAGCCTCCCACCCTGCGGCTTCTCCTTCCCACTGGGAGGAGCTGGATGCCTAGCTCATATATATAGGAGGTCTGTGGCTTCAGTTCCTTGCTTGGTCCTCCTGTGTTCACATGCTTCTAAGACTGCTGCTGCTTCTGGTTCCTGATCCTGGCTTCGTCTGACTACCCTTCTGGTTCCTGATCCTGGCTTCGTCTGACTACCCTGCTGGTTCCTGATCCTGGCTTCGTCTGACTACCCTGCTGGTTCCTGATCCAGGCTTCATCTGACTACCCTTCTGGTTCCTGACCTCTGGCTTCGCAAGACCCTGCTTCGGTTTAGCCATCCGTTTGGACTTTTGCCTTACAGCTTGGTTTTCAATAAAGCCTTCTTATTTCCACTTATCTCTTGTTGTACGTCTGGTTCATGGTTCCATGACAGCCCTGCAGCTCCCAATGTCCCTGATCAGACCCCCAATCATTTTCAGGATGGCCAGCAGCCTGAGCAGCGACTGTCAGCTGTAGCACACAGCTGATATTCTGCTGCAATGGCCGACATCGGCGCTGGCACTGATGTCTGTCTTTTAACCCCTTCCATGCCATGGTCCATAGAGACCACTGGAAGAGGTTAACAGAGGAAGGGAGCTCCCCCCTCTCCTATCAGGCCGCTGCTTTGCCGTAGCAGTGTCACAATGGTTACCATAGCAACCATCAAATCCTCCTTACTTGCCATGTAATCAAACAAAATAGCAATAACTTTTACAAAGACAGGTGCACTCTGCGGTCTTACTAAACCCTCATACTGATGTAAAATTGAGAGATTAGCCAACATATCCTACTATGGAGGACATGTCTGAGCCCAAACACCGTACAAAGCTCAGGACCTAACGCTAAACCTACCTGTGCCGTATGGGCAATACCAGGAGCCAGTGGGCAAATTACAGGCGCGCAAGGTCCGACTCACAGCAAACTCACAGTTACCTCCAGCATGTAACCATGCATACAATGGGAGGAGGGAGAGAGCTTTGAGCCCCACCCAAGACTGGCTGATATAGCCTGGGCCACACATGTGCACCAGAATGTTGCCTGTAGATGGAAATAAAGGCAAATTCAGACTAGGAGTTTTTAAACCTCCAAACAATTCTCTATATAAACTACAAATTAGCGTGGTAATGAAAAGCAGGAAGTGCTCAATGCCATATGCAGTGGCGCATCTATACTGGGGGGGCAGATCCTTCACAGCGGACCAAAAGTGCAGGATCTGCCCCCTGTTCCCGGTATAGATGGGCCACTGCATATGGGTTTGAGAACTTCCTGCTTTTCATTACCACAACAATTTGTAGTTTATAACTTGCCATGTACCCTAAGCCTGACAGGTCCTGCCAGAAGGAGGAATGTGATCAGGCTTAATGTAACTGACAATACACTGCAATACACTATTGCAGTGTTTTGTGCAACCAACAGACCCACTGGATCTTGAAGAAGTAGGTCTGGGTACAAAAAGTGTTAAAATTAAATAAATTAATTAAAATATATCTTTTTCCTATATCTGCACATTTATAATTGGTTAAAAAAGAAAACAAAAAGAAATACACTACACATGTTTGGTATCTCCGCATCTATGACAACCTGATCTATAACATGATCATGTTACTTATCCAGCATGGTCAACACCATTGAAAAAAAGAAAGAAAAATAATGACAGAATTGTAATTTTTGTCCATCTCACCTCCCAAAAACTTGTATAAAAAGTGATTTAAAAAGTCATATACACCTCCAAAATGGTACCGATAAAAACTGTGATCTGTTTCACACAAAAAAGCCCTCAGACAGTGACGTTGGCAGAAAAATTAAAATGTTATAGATGTTAATATTTGCTGAAATCGAACTCATTTTTATATTAATATTATTAATATTAAATTGTAAAACATGAAAAAGCTATATAAATGTGGTAACGTTATAACCGTGTCGACCTACATAATAAAGTTATCATATATTATATTCCGCATAGAGAACCCCATAAAAATAAAAATTTAAAACACTGCCAGAATTGCAATTTTTGCCCTCCTTAACAAAAATAAAAAAAATGATGGCCCCTAAAAACAATTTAGACAAATTCCATGTTAGAAAATCCATATGTTGCTCCTTCCCTTCTAAACGCTGCCATGTCCCCAAAAAGCAGCTTACGATAACAAATGGG
Organism: Bufo gargarizans; assembly: GCF_014858855.1. Taxonomy (NCBI): domain Eukaryota; kingdom Metazoa; phylum Chordata; class Amphibia; order Anura; family Bufonidae; genus Bufo; species Bufo gargarizans. The sequence continues at coordinate 372,954,121 of NC_058084.1, read as the reverse complement.
TATTTCCGTATTCAGGAAAAAATGCATAACAAGTTGTGTGGTGCATGTTCTCCTGTTATCCCTTCTGAAAATGAAAAATGTGGGTGTAAAACAACATTTTATTGGAATTTTTCTTTTTTTTTTCATTTTCAAAGCCATGTGTTTTTATTTTCTATGAAACGCATATTGGGTCCATACACTCACCACACCCCTCAATGAATGCGTGGAGGGGTATAGTTTCAAAAATGGAGTCCCCTTTCTAGGGGATATGACATCCAAAAACCATCCCAGCATAATTTGCCCTCCAAAAGCCATATGATGCTCCTTCCATTCTATATGGCAGTTTATTAGCACATGTGGGGTACTGCTATATTAATCAGAAAATGGATATCAAATAATAGGTGCATTTTCTCCTGTTACCCTTTGTTAAAATAAAAAAATTTGGGTCTAAACATTTTCTTGGAAAATATGTAATTTTGCATTTTCACAGCCAAATGTTTATTTTTTTATATGAAACAAAGTGCTCACTACAACCCTTGAAATATTTATTAGGAGGTGTAGTTTCCACTTTTTGGAGGTTTCCACTGTATGGTTGCTTCAGGAGCAACATGGGCCCAGAAAATTATTCTAGCAAAATCTTCCCTCCAAAAGCCATATGGTGATCCTTCCCTGCAGTTTACGATGACATATAGGGTATTTATGTAAACTGCAGAATCAACATAATAAATATTGACGTTTGTTTTAAAACCTTGTTGATTTACAGAAAAATTGGTTTGAAATGGAAAATTTGCAAAACAAAGTGACATTTTGAAATCTCTCCTCTATTTTCCTTAAATTAATATGGGACACCTAATGAGGTATTACCTAATAATAGTGAGGTATTACTAACAGTCATAGAAAACAGAGAATTTGAAATGTACACAATTGCAAATGTTTTGAAATTTTGGGTACATTTTGGATTTTTTTATAAATGTCACTAGAAAACAGCCTCAGCATAGGTTACATAAGTAAAACCATTCGGAAAGTATTACCATATAAAGTGGCACGTGTCAGATTTGCAAATTTTGGCCTGGTCCTTAAGGTGAAAAATGTCTCGGTCCTGAAGGGGTTAATTCAAGTATTCAATTGAAAGACATATCTATATATTAACCATCAAACTTTATTTAATGAAAGTCTAAGGAGTCTGTATCAGTTTTTCTCATTTATTAATAATTTACTGTCTTTTTAGTGAAAAATATGCTACAGCAACACTTCATATTTAAAATGATTAAAACTTTTACCATCACAAAAAAAAAAAAATGCTGATCCTGCAAGTTTGGGAATAGTTTAATTATAAATATGGATTGCATACAAATGAGAAGCTTCTTATTTATAGACAAAAAGGAAAGCTCTCATATGGATAGGATTTCCGACAAAATATGCACACATATAATAAGATTTTTAATAGTATTCATTATTTCAGTAAAAGTAGATGTTGCTCATAATTATTAGAGCCCTCTTACACCAGTTCATGATTATAAAATGAAGACTTGTTTCTATTTAGTGCATAGGGCAAACTGTGCTTTGTAAAACTGTCTTTTGTTGGGTGACTAGTTTTACTACCTTAGGCCTCATGCACACGACCGTTTTTTTTAAGGTCCGCAAAAACGGGGTCCGTAGGTCCGTGATCCGTGACCGTTTTTTCATCCGTGGGTCTTCCTTGATTTTTGAAAGATCCACGGACATGAAAAATGAAAAAAAAATAATCTAAGTCAAGTTTGCCATTGAAATGATAGGAAAAAACGGACACGGATCACGAACACGGATCACGGACGCGGATGACACTCTTGTGTGCATCCGTGTTTTTTCACGGACCCATTGACTTGAATGGGTCCGTGAACCGTTGGCCGTGAAAAAAATAGGACAGGTCTTATTTTTTTCACAGCCAGGAAACACGGATCACGGATGCGGCTGCCAAATGGTGCATTTTCCGATTTTTCCACGGACCCATTGAAAGTCAATGGGTCCGCGAAAAAAAACGGAAAACGGCACAACGCCCACGGATGCACATAACGGTCGTGTGCATGAGGCCTTACTATCTTTCACTAGTTTTAGTAATACAAATTTACTCAGTTATAAAAAAAAAAATCGCCAACTCACCTGCATAAGACTGCAAAACTGGACTTCACCTGTAGAAGTTGCCTTTTCCCAGTCTTAACAGTGACTGATGGTACTCCCCATACGGCCATATGCCCAAACTCTCGACAGTTGCAAGGACAAGATACATGAAGATCATACTGGCAGAAAACAAGGCCAAATGTAAACTTACTAACAGATGACAGGAACCAAATAATGAGGGTGACAGATGGAGGAGATGATCCAGTAATGGAGTAGATAGAAGATGTAAAATCAGCCTGCCCCACCTAATAGCCGACCTTGATTAAGATGGTACGTATAGCTGTGTGTGCTCCTCCTTTCATTGGTTGCTTAATGGACAGAGAGGTAACTAGGAGCAACACACTATATGTGCAGGGTCTGCTCTACTGAATATAGATGCCCAACGGCATAGGTAGGTTTAGAGTAGGGCCTGCATGACTGAGACCACCATGACACGGGTAGGTGGGCACAGATGTGTTTTGATCATAACATATTGGTTGAGAGTCTCAGATTTTATCATTAGAGTAAGGGCTTAGTCCATGTATTATGTTTGCATCTATTGTTTTAGTGCATTATTTTCCATGACTTCAGCCTGGACAATAATAGAGCACTGCAACAAGCACAGAAATAAAGACAATAGAAACCTCTCTGAAAGACTACCTCTTTAAGAAGATCACTCCTATTTTAAAGAAGATATTTGGTACACTTTTTCAAATCCTTTATATCCTATGTACATTAGGCCTGAGAGGACTACCCTCTAGAAGACACATTTTCTCTGTAATATTGGATGGTTGTCTTTAGAAAATTTCACTATAATTGACTAAATGAGCTCATACACTGCCATTTGAAGTTTTGACTATACATAATAACTACTAGAAATCACCAAAGGTGTTCATTTTAAAGGAAACCTGTCACCAAGAAAAATAATGTATATAAAAAACTAACATTTAGAAGCTTAAAGGGAACCTGTCACCAAGAAAAATAATGTATATAAAAAAAAAAAAAAAACATTTAGAAGCTTTAAGGGAACCTGTCACTTTGAACATGGTGCCTAGAAGAAGGTAGCATGTTATAGAGAGTAGAAGGAACTTAGCAGATTAATATACAGATTTGTGGGAAACGAGTCAACACAGTTTGCATTTGATTCATTTAAATTCCTGCTCATTCTGGACTTTGACCTCAAAAAGGTGGTCCTATCAGTGATTGACAGCTATCTCTGTATATACAATCATGTATGGAAACTGAATATGAACTTCTCCTTGAGTTCAAAGCCCAGAATGAGTAGAAATTTAGATGAATAAAATATGAGTTGTTCTGAATCTTTTACCACAAAACTCTATATCAATCTGTTCAGATCTTCCTGCTCTACCTAAGCTCAAAAAGCATGATAAATGTACAGTAAAACAAATTTTTGTACCGTGTTAGCCAGTAAATAGAAGATATAAAAAATAGATTCCTTAGTGGTTGATACTATTTAATGACTAACTGAAAAGATAATTGCAAAATTTCAAGCTTTTAAAAAATATTTGAATCTTCCAATACTATGTTATAGCATGCCTGAGGAAGAGACCTGAGTATTCTTGAGAGCTTGCAATTTTGTCATTATCTTTTAAGTTAGCCATCAACACCTTAAGGACCCTGCCATTTTTCACCTTAAGGACCAGGCAAATATGACAAATCTGACATGTGTCACTTTATGTGGTAATAACTTTTAAACGCTTTTACTTATCCATGCCATTCTGAGATTGTTTTCTCGTCACATATTGTACTTCACAGGAAAAAAGTTCACGACACTCAAATATAGAAAACAGAAAATAAACATTTATTGTAGCAACCATTAGTTTTCAATATTTATGGCCAACGTTTGGCTCCATGACAAAACCAAATCGGAGGCCGTGAGGTCCCCAGGCCGTGAACAAGGTACAGGAAGGACCGAAACGTTAACCATAAATATTGAAAACTAATGGTGGCTACAATAAATGTTTATTTTCTGAGTGCCGTGTACTTTTCCCCCCAAAAATTGGGATATCTTTCCATCACTAAACACCGAAGTTTATTTATATGTGGAGTGCCAGCCATCTGGTCATTGTATATATTGTACTTCATGACAGTGGTAAAATTGAGTAAAAAAGGTCATTTTTATTTATAAAAAAAGACCAAATTTTCCCCAAATTTTTAACATTTTCTAATTTCTACATTTCAATTTCTCTACATTTATGATAGATAGTAATAGCTTCAAAAATATTTATTATTTTACATTCCCCATATGTCTTCTTCATGTTTGGATCATTTTGAAAATTGCTTTTAATTTTTTGGGGACGTTAGAAGGCTTAGAAATTTAGAAACAAATCTTTAAATCTAAAAATGTTTAAGAACATTTCCAAACCCCAATTTTTTCAGGACCAGTTCAGTTAAGAAGTCACTTTCTGGAGCTTGCATATTAGAAACCACACATAAATCACCCCATTTTAGAAATTACACAACTCAAGGTATTCAAAATTGATTTTACAAACTTTGTTAACCCTTTAGGTCCCCCACGAGAAATAAATGAAAATGGGAATAAAATTTCAAAATTCCATTTTTTTAGCAGATTTGAAATTTTAATCAATTTTTTCTGCAACACATCAAGGGTAAACAGCCAAACAAAACTCAAAATATATTACCCTGAATCAGCAGTTTACAGAAACACCCCATATGTGCTCAAAAACTGATGTATGGGCGCACAGCATGCTTTAGAGTGGAAGGAGCACCATATGGCTTTTGGAGAGCAGATTTAGCTGGAATGGTAATTGGGAGCTATGTCGCATATGAAGACACCCTGAGCTGTCCCTACAGTGGGAACACCCAAAAAGTGACCCAATTCCAGAAACTACACCCCTCAAGGAATATTGCAAAGTGTGTAGTAAGCACTTTGACCTATCAGGCGTTTCACAGAATTAGGTAACGATTGGCTATAAAAATTTAAATTTAAAAAATTTTCTGAAAAAGTTGCTTTACACCAACATTTTTTACTTTCACAAGGGAAAACAGGACAAAATGCACCCCACATTTTGTTCCCCATTTCCCCCAGAATACACCAACACCCCATATGTGCTAAAAAATGATGGGCGCATGGCAGGGCTCTAGAGTCAAACAGTTAAATATGGATTTTGCTGACAGGCCTGAATTGGCAGACATGGATTTTAGGTGCCATATCGCATTAAATAAATTCCTGAAGTCCCCAGAAATTAAAAACCCCAACAAGTGACCCAATTTTGAAAAGAGCACATCCGTACAAACATTTTAAGTGGTAGAAGTGGTACTTTACAGTAAACAGGTGTCTCACAGAAGACAGAAATACTTGGAAAGCATTTCAAAGCACATATTAGTGAAAAAATAATAATTACTAGCAGACCCCATTTTTTTTCACAAGGGGTTAAAGAAGAAAATGCATCCCAGGTTGTGTTCCCCATTTTCTCCCCTGTTCAGTAAACACCCCATATGTGCTTGTAGCCTACTATATGGGCGCACAGCAGGGCTCTAGAGGCAAAGTGCAAAAACTTTTTTTGCAGGCCTGAATAAACAGACCTGTATTTTAGGTGCCATGTCACAATAAATATATTTACTGAGGTCCCCAGAAATTAAAACCCCCAAGAAGTGACCCTATTTCGGAAAGCACACCCCCATATGAACATTTAAAGTGGTTACAAGGGTACTTTTCAGCAAACAGGAGACAGAAATACTAAAGAAAGGATTTCAAAGCACACTTTTGTAAAAATGAAAAATTTCACAAGGGGTTAAAGGAGAAAATGCACCCCAGTATATGTTTCCCATTTTCTCCCTTTTTTGCAACACCCCATATGTGCTGTAGCCTGCTGTATATTGGTGCATAGCAGGTCTCTAGAGACAAAGTGCAAAAAATGTTTTTTGCAGGCCTGAATAAACAGACATGTATTTTAGGTGCCTTGTCACATGAAATAAATTTCCTGAGGTCCCCAGAAAAAAAACCAAAAAAAAAAACCAAGAAGTAACCCCATTTTGGAAAGAGCACCCCCATACAAACATTTTAAGTGGTGGAAAGGGCACTTTTGACTTAACAGGTGTATTACAGAAATGAATATGTAGTGGTTGGTGAAAAGTGGATATGTAAGCTATGCAGACTTAGGGTCCATTCACACGTCCGTTGTTTCTTTCCTGATCTGTTCCGTTTTTTGCGGAACAGATCTGGACCAGATCTGGACCCATTCATTTTCAATGGGTCCTGAAAAAAAATCAGACATTGTGCTGTCCGATTTTTTTCAGGACCCATTGAAAATTAATGGGTCCAGATCTGGTCCAGATCTGTTCCGCAAAAAACGGAACAGATCAGGAAAGAAACAACGGACGTGTGAATGGACCCTAAATCAGAGATATAAGGTTCTAAAACTAGAGGGTACATCATGGATGATATTAAATTAATGCTCTATGGATCAGTGGTGGATTCTGAAGCACTCCTGCATGGACAGGTCAGGTTTTTCAGGGCAGGTTTCGCAATCGTAAATTGTGTCTTTCCTTATCCCCCTTTTGGAACACACCCTGCATCTTTTTTGGTCCTTCCCTTAATTGCTATCTGGGGGACTTGACCTGGAAAATGTTGCCCTGGTATAACACAAGCAGCATAACTTCCGGAAGTACTAGGACCCTCCCCGGCCCAGCTTTGAAAAATTAGGGCCTTAAATACCACCTCTTGGAGCTGAAGAAAAGTTATTTTGTGGCCTGCAAATGAAATAGCACATATGCATTGCAGATTGCCATCTGTATAATGTGTACGGCCAGCATTTTGTACCACACTTTAGTTTTTCATGTGGCACTGTAGGGCTTCATAAGTTGATCTGAAAGATCCACCCCTCCCATGTACCTGTTGTAGTCAAGGATACAAACTGGTTTGGGGGTAGTGGTTGTGGTATAATATGCAACTGACAACACTTGCTAATCCCTCAAGCTGATGTTAAGAACTGAGACTTTAGCCAACGTATTCCTATCAGGAACACATCGGAGCCCTTTTGCACCACCGTCAAGGCATCTCAGCGTGGCATGGGTTCCTACCACTAGACTCCCTATGGTTTGTGAATATAGTCTGAGAGGTGCTAAGATACAACTTACAGCCAAGCTCCCACATACCTCCATAGTGAAATCACTAAGTCAGTGGGAGAGATGATAAGGCTGTGCGCCCCTCCTATAACAGGCCATGTGACACAGGCTACCAGGTGCTCTGCACGCACGCAAATAGAATGTGTGTGTGTGTGTGCAAAAACTGTAGTATAAAACATCACTGCAGTGCTCTGCAAAATGCACGAAAAAAATCAGTGCTGCTATTTCTTCTTTTTTTCTTCTGCTTTTCAGCAGGAATGGAGTTAAAATGCACCACAATTCCCAGCCAGGGCTGGTGCAAGGATTTTTGCCACCCTAGGCAAAAGCTAATTTTGCTGTCCCCTTGACTCCGCCCATTGACCACACCCTTTGACCCGCCCCTTTTATGTTGGCCACCTTCTTAATGATTGTTGCCTGCAACATTTTACTTGACCAGCTAATTTTAGATATTCTACAGCAGTCCTGTTACAATCTCCCCTCCCCCCCAATCAGCCTTTCGACCAAATAATAAAAATAGTGTAATAGAACATTTAATTAAAACATTGTAAACATTTTCTCATATGCAAAACATTAAATAGCAGCATTGCACATATATAAGAGCATGTACATCTCACAGCCAGGGACTCCAGGTGACGTCTCCTCCAATGTAGATCTTCTCTGTCATCATCTTCTCCATTCGGTCCGGACATTTCTCTCAGCCGCCTCGTCTCCGCAGAGTGTGACACACAGACATCTTAGTGTCCTTACTTTTCTATCAATCCCCCAACCTGGAGTCCCCACAGTGTTATCCTGCTGCTCGCTGTGCCCCCGGCCCCAATACCACAAATACTATCCTGAAGAAATAATAGTGTCCCCATAGTAATAGTGCTCCTCATAGTAATTCCCTTTTAAAATGCCCTCATTAGTAATACTGCCCCTACACTGCCCCACATTAAGTAATATGCCCCCAAACTGCCTCACATTAAGTAATTTTCACCCACATTAAGTAATTTGCCCCCACACTGCCCCACATTATGTGATTTGCCCCCTACACTGCCTTACATTAGGTAATTTGCCCCCCACACTGCCCCACATTATTTAATTTGCCACCCCACTGCCCCACATTATTTAATTTGCCCCCCACTGCCCCACATTATGTAATTTGCCCCCACACTGCCCCACATTATGTAATTTTCCCCCCAAATTGCCTCACAATAATTTGCCCCTCATACTGCCCCACATTATGTTGTTTGCCCCCCACACTGCCCTTCATTATGCAATTTTCCCCACTAAGTAAATTGCCCCCACACTAAGTAATTTTCCCCCCACACTGCCCTCCATTATGTAATTTTCCCCCCACTAAGTAATTTTGCCCCCAGACTGGCCTCCATTATGTAGTTTGCCCCCACAAAACTTGTGTCGCTGATCCTGAACAGTCTGTACTTGCCGGCTGCGCGAGCATGAGTTCAGTTAAGTTCAGTGTCTTTGGCACGCAATCCCATCCTGCGGTGCGTGATCACCGAGACCCACCTCGGGAGGTCACAGGTCTCGCGGGATTGCGTGACTGAACTCATGCCCACGCAGCTGGCAAGTACAGGATCAGATCAGCGACACAAGTACAAGAGAGCGAGTGCTAGTGGTGTTTGGAAATTATGGTGTCACCCGATGCGGTCCGCACCTGCCGCACCCACCTCGCAACACCACTAGCGGCCAGACTGCAGAGCGCCGGCGCCCCAGCAAGAGTGCGCTTTATGCAGTGGCCTACTATGCTTATGGGTGCCGCCGGCCCTGTTCCCAGCAAGCCAGCAAGCAGCACAGAACCTCTCTGCATGCAGTCACCACCTAGAATGGCTGCATGCAGGGAAGTTCTACCTCTTCCTGTGCAGCTATAGAGCTGCTATTGGCTAGAGAATTGTTCCAGCCAATAGCAGCGCTGGTAGGGGACCCAAAACTACTGATGTTCCCGACCTGACCTAGAAGGAGACAGGTGATGACTTGTTCAGCACTGGTCACCTCCAGATGACAACCCCCCCGATGCGATGCGCATACCTGAAGAATACAGCCAATAGCAGCGATCGTGGCTGCCCTTACCTGGCATGGCTGCCTGCCGGTAAGAGCAGGCATGGTGCCGTGATCCCCCCCCCCCCCCCCCCGATTCTTCTCCAGAGCCCCACGGTCCTTAAAGGGGTTGTCCGCATTATTTTTAAAAAAAGACATAGCACTGTAAATCTGATGGTCAGCTATATGTAACTAAGCTAAGCAAGATTTAGGCAAAAAAAATATCTATTTCCTCATTTCCCTGGTTCTCTTCTGGCCCTTTGTTTACTTGCAATAAAAACAATCTCTGCCCTTCCCCCTCCACTGCTAAGGGAGTGAATACAAGTGCTGCCCTGAGTGACATGTCTGCCTGCTGGGAGACTCAGCAGCATGTTGTATGTGTAGAACTACAAGTCCCAGCTGTATAATGAAACCGCTAAGGGAGTGAATACAAGTGCTGCCCTGAGTGAAATGTCTGCCTGCTGGGAGACTCAGCAGCATGTTGTATGTGTAGAACTACAAGTCCCAACTGTATAATGACACTGCTAAGGGAGTGAATATGAGTGCTGCCCTGAGTGACATGTCTGCCTGCTGGGAGACTCAGCTGCATGTTGTATGTGTAGGACTACAAGTTCTAGCTGTACAATGACACTGCTAATGCACACAGGATCTTCCCTCTACCTGCAATGCTCTGCAGAACTTCTCTTTCAGCTTATGTGCCCAGCATTTGTCTCCTCACTGCCTGCAGCTACACAGGAAACTCTTCAACCCTGAGTCTGTGCAGCTAAAGGGGTTAAGAATCCTGGGAGAGAGCAATAAGCAGTAGCCAGCAGTTGAGGGGGGCGTGGCCAGCACAGTGACATCTCCTGTACAGTTCTCTCAGGCTTTGTGCACGAACATTATCAGAGCAGGGAGAAAAGCTGACATCACAGGTCATGTGACCCTCAGTGAAATCCGAGATACCAGCCACTGGAAATAAAGTTAATTGGAAAGCTATTACGTTTGCCTAGTTAGAAACATAGAAATAATAACTCAGAAAACCCCTTTAACTCTCGGACATCTGCGCCGTGCATCTATGGCGCGGGTCCTTAACCTCTTAAGGACATAGGGCGTACAGGTACGCCCTTGTGCCCTGGTACTTAAGGACACAGGGCGTACATGTACGCCCTGTGTATTTCTGATCACTGCCGTGCGGCTGGCAGTGATCGGAACCCGGTGCCTGCTCAAATCATTGAGCAGGCACCTAGGCTAAATGCGCGGGGGGGTCCCGTGACCCCCCATGTCGGCGATCGCGGCAAACCGCAGGTCAATTCAGACCTGCGGTTTGCTGCGATTTCTGCAGTTTCTGATCCCCGCGGTCCCTGAAATGCATCTGTATCCCTCCCCCCTGCACCCCTTAGTGATTTTTGCCTGGTGGGAGGTGCAGGGGGAGGGTTGCGGGCGGTGCGGGCGGTGCGGGAGGCGGGCGGTGCGGCAGGCGGGATCGCGATCCCCCGCCCGCCTCCCATTGCGTAATCGTTGGCGTCTAGTGGGTATACCAGGGTGCCAGCACATTGCTGGCACCCTGGTATAAACGGCTGACATCGGTGATGCAATGTCAGCCGTTTAACCCTTTCCATACAGCGGTCCGTACGGACCGCTGTATGGAAAAGGTTAACAGCGCAGGGAGCTCCCTCCCTCTCCCATCGGGGGGCTGCTGTGCCTTTGCAGCCCCTCCGAATGGAGAGGGAGAGAGCTCCCAGGCAGCCCCCCCAAGCCCCGTCCTTACCCTTCCCCGTCTGCGCAGTTCTGACCATAACTGAGCAGACGGGGAAGGTTCCCATGGCAACAGGACGCCTTCTCAGGCGTCCTGCTGTCCATGGTGCTGAACAGATCTGTGCTGAAAGGCATAGATCTGTTCAGACAAAGTGTAAAATACAGTACAGTACTATATATTGTACTGTACTGTATTATACAGACATCAGACCCACTGGATCTTCAAGAACCAAGTGGGTCTGGGTCAAAAAGAAAGTGAAAAAAAGTGAAAATAAAGTAAAAATCAAAAAACACATTTATCACTGATTAAAAATTAAAAAAATGAAATTCCCTACACATGTTTGGTATCGTCGCGTCCGTAACGACCTGATCTATAAAACGGTCATGTTACTTTACCCAAACGGTGAACGCCATAAAAATAAAAAATTAAAAACTATGATGAAATTGAAATTTTGCCCACCTTACTTCCCAAAAAAGTTAATAAAAGTGATCAAAAAAGTTGTATGTACTTCAAAATTGTAACAATCAAACCGTCATCTCATCCCGCAAAAATCATACCCTACCCAAGATAATCGCCCCAAAACTGAAAAAACTATGGCTCTTAGACTATGGAAACACTAAAACATGATTTTTTTTGTTTCAAAAATGAAATCATTGTGTAAAACTTACATAAATAAAAAAAAGTATACATATTAGGTATCGCCGCGTCCGTATCGACCGGCTCTATAAAAATATCACATGACCTAACCCCTCAGGTGACCACCGTAAAAAAAAAAAAAAGAAACGGTGTAAAAAAAGCTATTTTTTGTCATCTTACTTCACAAAAAGTGTAACAGCAAGCGATCAAAAAGTCATATGCACCCCAAAATGGTGCCAATAAAACTGTAATCTCTACCCGCAAAAAATGAGACCCTATTTGAGATAATCGCCCAAAAACTGAAAAAACTATGGCTCTTAGACTATGGAGACACTAAAACTTTTTTTGTTTTAAAAATTAATTCATTGTGTAAAACTTACATAAATAAAAAAAATTGTATATATATTAGGTATTGTCGCGTCCGTGACAACCTGCTCTATGAAATTACCACATGATCTAACCTGTCAGATGAATGTGGTAAATAACAAAAAAAAAAACGGTGCCAAAAAAGCTATTTCTTGTTACCTTGCCGCACAAAAAGTGTAATATAGAGCAACCAAAAATCATATGTACCCTAAACTAGTACCAACAAAACTGCCACCTTATCCCGTAGTTTCTAAAATGGGGTCACTTTTTTGGAGTTTATACTCTAGGGGTGCATCAGGGGGGCTTCAAATAGGACATGGTATCAATAAAACCAGTCCAGCAAAATCTGCCTTCCAAAAACCGTATAGCATTCCTTTCCTTCTGCGCCCTGCCGTGTGCCTGTACAGCAGTTTACGACCACATATGGGGTGTTTCTGTAAACTACAGAATCAGGGCCATAAACAATGAGTTTTGTTTGGCTGTTAACCCTTGCTTTGTAACTGGAAAAAAAATATTAAAATGGAAAATCTGCCAAAAAAGTGAAATTTTGAAATTGTATGTCTATTCTCCATTAAATCTTGTGCAACACCTAAAGGGTTAACAAACTTTGTAAAATAAGTTTTGAATACCTTGAGGGGTGTAGTTTCTTAGATGGGGTCACTTTTATGGAGTTTCTACTCTAGGGGTGCATCAGGGGGGCTTCAAATGGGACATGGTGTCAAAAAAACTGTCCAGCAAAACCTGCCTTCCAAAAACCATATGGCGCACCTTTCACTCTACGCCCCGCTGTGTGGCCGTACAGTAGTTTACGGCCACATATGGGGTGTTTCTGTAAACGGCAGAGTCAGGGCAATAAAGATACAGTCTTGTTTGGCTGTTAACCCTTGCTTTGTTAGTGGAAAAAATGGGTTAAAATGGAAAATTAGGCAAAAAAATGAAATTCTCAGATTTCATCCCCATTTGCCAATAACTCTTGTGCAACACCTAAAGGGTTAATGAAGTTAGTAAAATCAGTTTTGAATACCTTGAGGGGTGTAGTTTCTTAGATGGGGTCACTTTCATGGAGTTTCTACTCTAGGGGTGCATCAGGGGGCTTCAAATGGGACATGGTGTCAAAAAAACAGTCCAGCAAAACCTGCCTTTCAAAAACCATATGGCGCACCTTTCACTCTACGCCCCGCTGTGTGGCCGTACAGTAGTTTACGGCCACATATGGGGTGTTTCTGTAAACGGCAGAGTCAGGGCAATAAAGATACAGTCTTGTTTGGCTGTTAACCCTTGCTTTGTTAGTGGAAAAAATGGGTTAAAATGGAAAATTAGCCAAAAAAATGAAATTCTCAAATTTCATCGCCATTTGCCAATAACTCTTGTGCAACACCTAAAGGGTTAACGAAGTTTGTAAAATCAGTTTTGAATACCTTGAGGGGTGTAGTTTATAGAATGGGGTCATTTTTGGGTGGTTTCTATTATGTAAGCCTCGCAAAGTGACTTCAGAGCTGTAGTGGTCCCTAAAAATTGGGTTTTTGTAAATTTCTGAAAAATTTCAAGATTTGCTTCTAAACTTCTAAGCCTTGTAACATCCCCAAAAAATAAAATATCATTCCCAAAATAATTCAAACATGAAGTAGACATATGGGGAATGTAAAGGCATCACAATTTTTAGGGGTATTACTATGTATTAGAGAAGAAGAGAAACTGAAACTTTGAAATTTGCAAATTTTTCCAAATTTTTGTTAAATTAGGTATTTTTTGGTGCAAAAAAAATATATTTTTTAACTTAATTTTACCAGTGTCATGAAGTACAATATGTGACGAAAAAACAATCTCAGAATGGCCTGAATAAGTCAAAGCGTTTTAAAGTTATCAGCACTTAAAGTGACTCTGGTCAGATTTGCAAAAAATGGCCTGGTCCTAAGGTGTAAAAAGGCTGTGTCCTTAAGGGGTTAAGGGGTTTGAAAGGTATCAACCACTAAAGATTCTGATTTTTATATCTCATGTTTTATGAGGTTATGGAGTGTGAGTATATTGATGACCTATCCTTAGACTAGATCATCAATATCTTATTAGCAAGGAAGGAGGGGGATCTGCTTTCCTGGACTCCTGCCGATCAGATGTCTAAGGCCAAGGCACTCGTGCCAGCATTGTGGCATCTTCACTGTTTAACTGCACACCATGTAGATTTTAGCAGTTGTGCAGTGTAATCCCAACCGCTTGTCCAGTTCACTTGAATGGGGAAAACAATTATAATTACACTGCACCACTGCTGCAAGTTAGACAGGGTGAAGTTAACCCCTTAAGGACCCTGCCATATTTCACCTTAAGGACCCGGCTATTTTTTGCAAATCTGACATGTGTCACTTAATGTGGTGATAACTTTAAAACGTTTTTGCTTATCCAGGCCATTCTGAGACTATTTTCTCATCACATATTGTACTTCAAGACAGTGGTAAAATTGAGAAGAAAAAAATATTTTTATTTATAAAAAAATTCCAAATTTAACAAAAATTGGGAAAAACTTGAAAATTTCCAAATTAAAATTTCTCTACTTTTATAATAGATAGTAATACCTCCAAAAATAGTTATTACTTTACATTTCATATAGGTCTACTTTATGTTTGGATCATTTTGTGAATATCATTTTATTTCTTGGGGACGTTAGAAGGCTTAGAAGTTTAGAAGCAAATCTTGAAATTTTTCAGAAAATTTCTAAAACCCACTTTTTCAGGACCAGTTCAGGTCTGAAGTCACTTTGTGAGGCTTACGTAAACCACCCAAAAATGACCCTATTTTACAAACTACACCCCTCAAGGTATTAAAAACTTATTTTACAAACTTTGTTAACCCTTTAGGTGCTCCACAAGAATTAATGGAAAATAGAGATAAAAGTTCAAAATTTCATTTTTTGGGTAGATTTTCCATTTGAATCCATATTTTCCAGTTACAAAGCAAGGGTTAACAGCCAAACAAAACTCAATATTTATGGCCCTGATTCTGTAGTTTACAAAAACACCCCATATGTGATCATAAACTGCTGTACACGGCAGGGCACAGAAGGAAAGGAATGCCATACGGTTTTGGAAGGCAGATTTTGCTGGACTGGTTTTTTGACACCATGTCCCATTTGAAGCCCCCCTGATGCACCCTAGTGTAGAAACTCCAAAAAAGTGACCCCATTTTGGAAACTATGGGATAAGATGGCAGTTTTGTTGATACTATTTTAGGGTGCATATGATTTTTGGTTTCTCTATATTACACTTTTTGTGAGGCAAGTTAACAAGAAATAGCTGTTTTGGCACCAACTTTATTTTTTGTTTTTTACAACATTCATCTGACAGGTTAGAGTATGTGGTATTTTTATAGAGCAGGTTGTCACGGATGCGACAATACCAAATAGGATTACTTTTTTGTTTTGTTTCAGTTTTACATAACAAAGCATTAGTGTTTCCACATTCTGAAAGCCGTAGTTTTATCAATTTTTGAGGCGACTGTCTTGTGTAGGGGCAATTTTTTTTGGGGATGAGATTACAGTTTGATTGGTACTATTTTATGCTGCATATGACTTTTTGATCGCTTGCTATTACACGTTTTGTGATTTAGGCCTAGTTCACACTTCAGTGTTTGGTCAGTGATTTCCATCAGTGATTTGTGAGCCAAAACCAGAAGTGGAGCATCCATAGACATTAGGTAGAAGGGAAAGATCTGCTCCTGTTCTATGTTTAGAGCTGCACCTGGTTTTGGCTCACAAATCACTGATGGAAATCACTGACCAAACACTGAAGTGTGAACGAGGCCTTAAGGTGACATAGCAGGTTATTACGGATGCGGCGATACCTAATAGGTCTACTTTTTTTTTTATTTATGTACGTTTTACACAATGATTTCATTTTTGAAACAATAAAAAATAATCATGTTTTAGTGTCTCCGTTAGTGATGTCGCGAACATAAAATTTTCCGTTTGCGAACGGCAAACGTGAATTTCCGCAAATGTTTGCCAACGTGCGAACCGGGCGAACCGCAATAGACATCAATAGGAAGGCGAATTTGAAAACCCACAGGCACTCTTTGTGGCCACAATAGTGATGGAAAAGTTGCTTCAAGGGGACTAACACCTGGACTGTGGCATGCCGGAGGGGGATCAATGGCAAAACACCCATGGAAAATTACGTAGTTGATGCAGAGTGTGGTAAGTTCAAATCGCAATGCGATTTATAGAACTTGAATTAATCGCATTGCGATTTCAACTTTCTAAAATCCGACAGTACATTCTAGCATGGAGTCCTTCCCATGGTGATAGGGGCGCTCTATGAGCACGGAAGTCAGCAGAAGTTCTGTTGAAATCGCAATGCGATTTCTAGAACTTGAATTAATCGCATTGCGATTTTAACTTAGAGCTTCTGCCGACTTCCGTGCTCATGGAGCGTCCCCATCACCATGGGAACGGCTCCATGCTAGAATGTACTGTCGGATTTGAGAAAGTTGTAATCGCAATGCGATTAATGCAGGTTATATTAATTGCATTGCAAATTCAACTTAGAGCTGCTGGGTTCCTAATGGTTGCATTGCTAGAATATAACGAAGATTGAGAATATAGTGCTATATTCGTTATATTCGTCAATTCTAGCAATACAACCATTAGGAACTTAGCTAGCATTCGCTAGCTTGAATTTGCAATGCGATTAATATAACCTGCATTATTCACATTGCGATTGCAACTTAGATCTGAGTTCCTAATGGTTGTATTGCTAGAATTGACAACAAATATAGCACTATATTCTCAATCTCCGTTATATTCAATCAATATAACCATTAGGAACCCAGCTCTAAGTTGTAATCGCACTGCGATTAATATAACCTGTATTAATCGCATTGCAGCTTCAGAATTAATCTAAGATGGATGTTGTCCTTGCTTTTTGATAGGCGGTGGGAGGGTCTGGGAGGGAGGGTATGCTGATTGGCTGGAATGTGTCTGCTGACTGTGAGGTACAGGGTCAAAGTATGCTCAATGATGACGTATAGGAGGTGGACCGAACATCGCATATGTTCACCCGCAGCGGCGAACGCGAACGAGCTATGTTCGCCGGGAACTATTCGCCGGTGAATAGTTTGGGACATCTCTAGTCTCCATATTCTGAGAGCCATTGTTTTTTCAGTTTCTGGGCAATTATCTTAGGTTGGGTACCATTTTTGCGGGATGAGATGACGGTTTGATAGGCACTATTTTGGGTGCATATGACTTTTTGTGATGTAAGGTGACAAAAAATAGCTTTTTTTCATTATTATACATAATTATGGTGTTCACCTGAGGGTTTAGGTCATGTGTAGAGTTGAGCGAACACCTGGATGTTCGGGTTCGAGAAGTTCGGCCGAACATCCCGGAAATGTTCGGGTTCGGGATCCGAACCCGATCCGAACTTCGTCCCGAACCCGAACCCCATTGAAGTCAATGGGGACCCGAACTTTTCGGCACTAAAAAGGCTGTAAAACAGCCCAGGAAAGAGCTAGAGGGCTGCAAAAGGCAGCAACATGTAGGTAAATCCCCTGCAAACAAATGTGGATAGGGAAATGAATTAAAATAAAAATTAAATAAATAAAAATTAACCAAAATCAATTGGAGAGAGGTTCCATAGCAGAGAATCTGGCTTCCCGTCACCCACCACTGGAACAGTCCATTCTCAGATATTTAGGCCCCGGCACCCAGGCAGAGGAGAGAGGTCCCGTAACAGAGAATCTGTCTTCATGTCAGCAGAGAATTAGTCTGCATGTCATAGCAGAGAATGAGGCTTCACGTCAGCCACCACTGCAACAGTCCATTGGCATATATTTAGGCCCAGCACCCAGGCAGAGGAGGGAGGTCCCGTAACAGAGAATCTGTCTTCATGTCAGCAGAGAATTAGTCTGCATGTCATAGCAGAGAATGAGGCTTCACGTCAGCCACCACTGCAACAGTCCATTGGCATATATTTAGGCCCAGCACACACACAGGCAGAGGAGAGAGGTCCCGTAACAGAGAATCTGGCT
The DNA here is from genome assembly GCF_014858855.1 of Bufo gargarizans. Lineage (NCBI taxonomy): Eukaryota > Metazoa > Chordata > Amphibia > Anura > Bufonidae > Bufo > Bufo gargarizans. The sequence goes on along the minus strand of NC_058084.1, from coordinate 372,936,105 downwards.
TCATGTCAGCAGAGAATCAGTCTGCATGTCATAGCAGAGAATGAGGCTTCACGTCAGCCACCACTGCAACAGTCCATTGGCATATATTTAGGCCCAGCACACACACAGGCAGAGGAGAGAGGTCCCGTAACAGAGAATCTGGCTTCATGTCAGCAGAGAATCAGTCTGCATGTCATAGCAGAGAATGAGGCTTCACGTCAGCCACCACTGCAACAGTCCATTGGCATATATTTAGGCCCAGCACCCAGGCAGAGGAGGGAGGTCCCGTAACAGAGAATCTGTCTTCATGTCAGCAGAGAATTAGTCTGCATGTCATAGCAGAGAATGAGGCTTCACGTCAGCCACCACTGCAACAGTCCATTGGCATATATTTAGGCCCAGCACACACACAGGCAGAGGAGAGAGGTCCCGTAACAGAGAATCTGGCTTCATGTCAGCAGAGAATCAGTCTGCATGTCATAGCAGAGAATGAGGCTTCACGTCACCCACCACTGCAACAGTCCATTGGCATATATTTAGGCCTAGCACACAGGCAGAGCAGAGAGGTCCCGTAACAGACAATCTGGCTTCATGTCAGCAGAGAATCAGTCTGCATGTCATAGCAGAGAATGAGGCTTCACGTCACCCACCACTGCAACAGTCCATTGGCATATATTTAGGCCTAGCACACAGGCAGAGCAGAGAGGTCCCGTAACAGACAATCTGGCTTCATGACAGCAGAGAATTAGTCTGCATGTCATAGCAGAGAATGAGGCTTCACGTCAGCCACCACTGCAACAGTCCATTGGCATATATTTAGGCCCAGCACCCAGGCAGAGGAGAGAGGTCCCGTAACAGACAATCTGGCTTCATGTCAGCAGAGAATTAGTCTGCATGTCATAGCAGAGAATCAGGCTTCACGTCAGCCACCACTGCAACAGTCCATTGTCATAAATTTAGGCCCAGCACCCAGGCAGAGGAGAGAGGTCCCGTAACAGACAATCTGGCTTCATGTCAGCAGAGAATTAGTCTGCATGTCATAGCAGAGAATGAGGCTTCACGTCAGCCACCACTGCAACAGTCCATTGGCATATATTTAGGCCTAGCACACAGGCAGAGCAGAGAGGTCCCGTAACAGACAATCTGGCTTCATGACAGCAGAGAATCAGTCTGCATGTCATAGCAGAGAATCAGGCTTCACGTCAGCCACCACTGCAACAGTCCATTGTCATAAATTTAGGCCCAGCACCCAGGCAGAGGAGAGAGGTCCCGTAACAGACAATCTGGCTTCATGTCAGCAGAGAATCAGTCTTCATATCATAGCAGAGAATCAGGCTTCACGTCACCCACCACTGTAAGAGTCAATTTTCATAAATTTAGGCCCAGAACCCAGGCAGAGGAGAAAGGTCCCGTAACAGACAATCTGGCTTCATGTCAGCAGAGAATCAGTCTTCATATCATAGCCTAGAATCAGGCTTCACGTCACCCACCACTGTAAGAGTCAATTTTCATAAATTTAGGCCCAGAACCCAGGCAGAGGAGAAAGGTCCCGTAACAGACAATCTGGCTTCATGTCAGCAGAGAATCAGTCTTCATATCATAGCAGAGAATCAGGCTTCACGTCACCCACCACTGCAACAGTCAATTGTCATAAATTTAGGCCCAGCACCCAGGCAGAGGAGAGAGCTCCCGTAACAGAGGATCTGGCTTCATGTCAGCAGAGAATCAGTCTGCATGTCATAGCAGAGAATGAGGCTTCACGTCACCCACCACTGCAACAGTCCATTGGCATATATTTAGGCCTAGCACACAGGCAGAGCAGAGAGGTCCCGTAACAGACAATCTGGCTTCATGTCAGCAGAGAATCAGTCTGCATGTCATAGCAGAGAATGAGGCTTCACGTCACCCACCACTGCAACAGTCCATTGGCATATATTTAGGCCTAGCACACAGGCAGAGCAGAGAGGTCCCGTAACAGACGATCTGGCTTCATGTCAGCAGAGAATCAGTCTGCATGTCATAGCAGAGAATCAGGCTTCACGTCAGCCACCACTGCAACAGTCCATGGTCATAAATTTAGGCCCAGCACCCAGGCAGAGGAGAGAGGTCCCGTAACAGACAATCTGGCTTCATGTCAGCAGAGAATTAGTCTGCATGTCATAGCAGAGAATCAGGCTTCATGTCAGCCACCACTGCAACAGTCCATTGGCATATATTTAGGCCTAGCACACAGGCAGAGGAGAGGTTCATTCAACTTTGGGTAGCATCGCAATATAATGGTAAAATGAAAATAAAAATAGGATTGAATGAGGAAGTGCCCTGGAGTCCAATAATATATGGTTATGGGGAGGTAGTTAATGTCTAATCTGGACAAGGGACGGACAGGTCCTGTGGGATCCATGCCTGGTTCATTTTTATGAACGTCAGCTTGTCAACATTGGCTGTAGACAGGCGGCTGCGTTTGTCTGTAATGACGCCCCCTGCCGTGCTGAATACACGTTCAGACAAAACGCTGGCTGCCGGGCAGGCCAGCACCTCCAAGGCATAAAAGGCTAGCTCTGGCCACGTGGACAATTTAGAGACCCAGAAGTTGAATGGGGCCGAACCATCAGTCAGTACGTGGAGGGGTGTGCACACGTACTGTTCCACCATGTTAGTGAAATGTTGCCTCCTGCTAACACGTTGCGTATCAGGTGGTGGTGCAGTTAGCTGTGGCGTGTTGACAAAAGTTTTCCACATCTCTGCCATGCTAACCCTGCCCTCAGAGGAGCTGGCCGTGACACAGCTGCCTTGGCGACCTCTTGCTCCTCCTCTGCCTTGGCCTTGGGCTTCCACTTGTTCCCCTGTGACATTTGGGAATGCTCTCAGTAGCGCGTCTACCAACGTGCGCTTGTACTCGCGCATCTTCCTATCACGCTCCAGTGCAGGAAGTAAGGTGGGCACATTGTCTTTGTAGCGTGGATCCAGCAGGGTGGCAACCCAGTAGTCCGCACAGGTTAAAATGTGGGCAACTCTGCTGTCGTTGCGCAGGCACTGCAGCATGTAGTCGCTCATGTGTGCCAGGCTGCCCAGGGGTAAGGACAAGCTGTCCTCTGTGGGAGGCGTATCGTCATCGTCCTGCCTTTCCCCCCAGCCACGCACCAGTGATGGACCCGAGCTGCGTTGGGTGCCACCCCGCTGTGACCATGCTTCATCCTCATCCTCCTCCACCTCCTCCTCATCCTCGTCCTCCTCGTCCTCCAGTAGTGGGCCCTGGCTGGCCACATTTGTACCTGGCCTCTGCTGTTGCAAAAAACCTCCCTCTGAGTCACTTCGAAGAGACTGGCCTGAAAGTGCTAAAAATGACCCCTCTTCCTCATCCTCCTCCTCCTCCTCCTGGGCCACCTCCTGTTCCATCATCGCCCTAAGTGTTTTCTCAAGGAGACATAGAAGTGGTATTGTAACGCTGATAACGGTGTCATCGCCACTGGCCATGTTGGTGGAGTACTCGAAACAGCGCAACAGGGCACACAGGTCTCGCATGGAGGCCCAGTCATTGGTGGTGAAGTGGTGCTGTTCTGTAGTGCGACTGACCCGTGCGTGCTGCAGCTGAAACTCCACTATGGCCTGCTGCTGCTCGCACAGTCTGTCCAGCATGTGCAAGGTGGAGTTCCACCTGGTGGGCACGTCGCATATGAGGCGGTGAGCGGGAAGGCCGAAGTTACGCTGTAGCGCAGACAGGCGAGCAGCGGCAGGATGTGAACGCCGGAAGCGCGAACAGACGGCCCGCACTTTATGCAGCAGCTCTGACATGTCGGGGTAGTTGTGAATGAACTTCTGCACCACCAAATTCAGCACATGCGCCAAGCAAGGGATGTGCGTCAAATTGGCTAGTCCCAGAGCTGCAACGAGATTTCGCCCATTATCACACACCACCAGGCCGGGCTTGAGGCTCACCGGCAGCAACCACTCGTCGGTCTGTTGTTCAATACCCCGCCACAACTCCTGTGCGGTGTGGGGCCTGTCCCCCAAACATATGAGTTTCAGAATGGCCTGCTGACGTTTACCCCGGGCTGTGCTGAAGTTGGTGGTGAAGGTGTGTGGCTGACTGGATGAGCAGGTGGAAGAAGAGGAGGAGGAAGCCGAGAAGGAGGAGGTGGCAACAGGAGGCAAAGAATGTTGCCCTGCGATCCTTGGCGGCGGCAGGACGTGCGCCAAACAGCTCTCCGCCTGGGGCCCAGCTGCCACTACATTTACCCAGTGTGCAGTTAGGGAGATATAGCGTCCCTGGCCGTGCTTACTGGTCCACGTATCTGTGGTTAGGTGGACCTTGCTACAGATGGCGTTGCGCAGTGCACACTTGATTTTATGGGATACTTGGTTGTGCAGGGAAGGCACGGCTCTCTTGGAGAAGTAGTGCCGGCTGGGAACAACATACTGTGGGACAGCAAGCGACATGAGCTGTTTGAAGCTGTCTGTGTCCACCAGCCTAAATGACAGCATTTCATAGGCCAGTAGTTTAGAAATGCTGGCATTCAGGGCCAGGGATCGAGGGTGGCTAGGTGGGAATTTACGCTTTCTATCAAATGTTTGTGAGATGGAGAGCTGAACGCTGGCGTGTGACATGGTTGAGACGCTTGGTGACGGAGGTGGTGGTGGTGGTGTTGGTGGTACATCCCCTGTTTGCTGGGCGGCAGGTGCCAACGTTCCTCCAGAGGCGGAGGAAGAGGCCGAGGCGGCAGCAGCAGAATAGGCCGAGGCGGCAGCAGCAGAAGAGGTAGCAGGGGGAGCCTGAGTGACTTCCTTGGTTTTAAGGTGTTTACTCCACTGCAGTTCATGCTTTGCATGCAGGTGCCTGGTCATGCAGGTTGTGCTCAGGTTCAGAACGTTAATGCCTCGCTTCAGGCTCTGATGGCACAGCGTGCAAACCACTCGGGTCTTGTCGTCAGCACATTGTTTGAAGAAGTGCCATGCCAGGGAACTCCTTGAAGCTGCCTTTGGGGTGCTCGGTCCCAGATGGCGGCGGTCAGTAGCAGGCGGAGTCTCTTGGCGGCGGGTGTTCTGCTTTTGCCCACTGCTCCCTCTTTTGCTACGCTGTTGGCTCGGTCTCACCACTGCCTCTTCCTCCGAACTGTGAAAGTCAGTGGCACGACCTTCATTCCATGTGGGGTCTAGGACCTCATCGTCCCCTGCATCGTCTTCCACCCAGTCTTGATCCCTGACCTCCTGTTCAGTCTGCACACTGCAGAAAGACGCAGCAGTTGGCACCTGTGTTTCGTCATCATCAGAGACATGCTGAGGTGGTATTCCCATGTCCTCATCATCAGGAAACATAAGTGGTTGTGCGTCAGTGCATTCTATGTCTTTCACCGCTGGGGAAGGGCTAGGTGGATGCCCTTGGGAAACCCTGCCAGCGGAGTCTTCAAACAGCATAAGAGACTGCTGCATAACTTGAGGCTGAGACAGTTTCCCTGGTATGCATGGGGGTGATGTGACAGACTGATGGGGTTGGTTTTCAGGCGCCATCTGTGCGCTTTCTGCAGAAGACTGGGTGGGAGATAATGTGAACGTGCTGGATCCACTGTCGGCCACCCAATTGACTAATGCCTGTACCTGCTCAGGCCTTACCATCCTTAGAACGGCATTGGGCCCCACCATATATCGCTGTAAATTCTGGCGGCTACTGGGACCTGAGGTAGTTGGTACACTAGGACGTGTGGATGTGGCAGAACGGCCACGTCCTCTCCCAGCACCAGAGGGTCCACTAACACCACCACGACCATGTCCACGTCCGCGTCCCTTACTAGATGTTTTTCTCATTGTTATGGTTCACCACAACAACAAATATATTATTTGGCCCAATGTATTGTATTCAAATTCAGCGGGATATAAATTTGAGGCCTAGTATTTAGGCGCTGGGTGACCGGTATGGATTTAGTGACAGAATTAGACTTGGAAATGCACAGAAGCGTGTGTGTGAAGTTATTCTGAATGACCCTATGTGCACCTTCAATATTATATACCCTTTTAGGGATAGATTTCAAATAGCTCTGATATAGCAGAAACCACTAAATTATGAAATTGCTAAATTGGGAATTGTACTTCAACCCAGAACAAAAAATGTGCTTTGACGGACACTAAATATCTTGCCCAGCAACAACAGTACAGCGGTGGGTAACGAGAGATTTAGAGGGATTTAAATTTGAGGCCTAGTATTTAGGCGCTGGGTGACAGGTATGGGTTTAGTGACAGAATTAGACTTGAAAATACACAGTAGCGGGTGTGTGTGAAGTTATTCTGAATGACCCAATGTGCACCTTCAATATTATATACCCTTTTTGGGATAGATTTCAAATAGCTCTGATATAGCAGGAACCACTAAATTATGAAATTGCTAAATTGGGAATTGTACTTCAACCCAGAACAAAAAATGTGCTTTGACGGACACTAAATATCTTGCCCAGCAACAACAGTACAGCGGTGGGTAACGAGAGATTTAGAGGGATTTAAATTTGAGGCCTAGTATTTAGGCGCTGGGTCACCGGTATGGATTTAGTGACAGAATTAGACTTGGAAATGCACAGAAGCGTGTGTGTGAAGTTATTCTGAATGACCCTATGTGCACCTTCAATATTATATACCCTTTTAGGGATAGATTTCAAATAGCTCTGATATAGCAGAAACCACTAAATTATGAAATTGCTAAATTGGGAATTGTACTTCAACCCAGAACAAAAAATGTGCTTTGACGGACACTAAATATCTTGCCCAGCAACAACAGTACAGCGGTGGGTAACGAGAGATTTAGAGGGATTTAAATTTGAGGCCTAGTATTTAGGCGCTGGGTCACCGGTATGGATTTAGTGACAGAATTAGACTTGGAAATGCACAGAAGCGTGTGTGTGAAGTTATTCTGAATGACCCTATGTGCACCTTCAATATTATATACCCTTTTAGGGATAGATTTCAAATAGCTCTGATATAGCAGAAACCACTAAATTATGAAATTGCTAAATTGGGAATTGTACTTCAACCCAGAACAAAAAATGTGCTTTGACGGACACTAAATATCTTGCCCAGCAACAACAGTACAGCGGTGGGTAACGAGAGATTTAGAGGGATTTAAATTTGAGGCCTAGTATTTAGGCGCTGGGTCACCGGTATGGATTTAGTGACAGAATTAGACTTGGAAATGCACAGAAGCGTGTGTGTGAAGTTATTCTGAATGACCCTATGTGCACCTTCAATATTATATACCCTTTTAGGGATAGATTTCAAATAGCTCTGATATAGCAGAAACCACTAAATTATGAAATTGCTAAATTGGGAATTGTACTTCAACCCAGAACAAAAAATGTGCTTTGACGGACACTAAATATCTTGCCCAGCAACAACAGTACAGCGGTGGGTAACGAGAGATTTAGAGGGAATTAAATTTGAGGCCTAGTATTTAGGCGCTGGGTCACCGGTATGGATTTAGTGACAGAATTAGACTTGGAAATGCACAGAAGCGTGTGTGTGAAGTTATTCTGAATGACCCTATGTGCACCTTCAATATTATATACCCTTTTAGGGATAGATTTCAAATAGCTCTGATATAGCAGAAACCACTAAATTATGAAATTGCTAAATTGGGAATTGTACTTCAACCCAGAACAAAAAATGTGCTTTGACGGACACTAAATATCTTGCCCAGCAACAACAGTACAGCGGTGGGTAACGAGAGATTTAGAGGGATTTAAATTTGAGGCCTAGTATTTAGGCGCTGGGTCACCGGTATGGATTTAGTGACAGAATTAGACTTGGAAATGCACAGAAGCGTGTGTGTGAAGTTATTCTGAATGACCCTATGTGCACCTTCAATATTATATACCCTTTTAGGGATAGATTTCAAATAGCTCTGATATAGCAGAAACCACTAAATTATGAAATTGCTAAATTGGGAATTGTACTTCAACCCAGAACAAAAAATGTGCTTTGACGGACACTAAATATCTTGCCCAGCAACAACAGTACAGTGGTGGGTAACGAGAGATTTAGAGGGATTTAAATTTGAGGCCTAGTATTTAGGCGCTGGGTGACAGGTATGGGTTTAGTGACAGAATTAGACTTGGAAATACACAGTAGCGGGTGTGTGTGAAGTTATTCTGAATGACCCTATGTGCACCTTCAATATTATATACCCTTTTAGGGATAGATTTCAAATAGCTCTGATATAGCAGAAACCACTAAATTATGAAATTGCTAAATTGGGAATTGTACTTCAACCCAGAACAAAAAATGTGCTTTGACGGACACTAAATATCTTGCCCAGCAACAACAGTACACCGGTGGGTAACGAGAGATTTAGAGGGAATTAAATTTGAGGCCTAGTATTTAGGCGCTGGGTCACCGGTATGGATTTAGTGACAGAATTAGACTTGGAAATACACAGTAGCGGGTGTGTGTGAAGTTATTCTGAATGACCCTATGTGCACCTTCAATATTATATACCCTTTTTGGGATAGATTTCAAATAGCTCTGATATAGCAGGAACCACTAAATTATGAAATTGCTAAATTGGGAATTGTACTTCAACCCAGAACAAAAAATGTGCTTTGACGGGCACTAAATAACTTTCCCAGCTACAACAGGACAACGGTAACGAGAGATTTAGAGGGATTTAAATTTGAGGCCTAGTATTTAGGCGCTGGGTGACAGGTATGGGTTTAGTGACAGAATTAGACTTGGAAATACACAGTAGCGGGTGTGTGTGAAGTTATTCTGAATGACCCTATGTGCACCTTCAATATTATATACCCTTTTTGGGATAGATTTCAAATAGCTCTGATATAGCAGAAACCACTAAATTATGAAATTGCTAAATTGGGAATTGTACTTCAACCCAGAACAAAAAATGTGCTTTGACGGACACTAAATAACTTTCCCAGCTACAACAGGACAACGGTAACGAGAGATTTAGAGGGATTTAAATTTGAGGCCTAGTATTTAGGCGCTGGGTGACAGGTATGGGTTTAGTGACAGAATTAGACTTGGAAATACACAGTAGCGGGTGTGTGTGAAGTTATTCTGAATGACCCTATGTGCACCTTCAATATTATATACCCTTTTTGGGATAGATTTCAAATAGCTCTGATATAGCAGAAACCACTAAATTATGAAATTGCTAAATTGGGAATTGTACTTCAACCCAGAACAAAAAATGTGCTTTGACGGACACTAAATATCTTGCCCAGCAACAACAGTACAGCGGTGGGTAACGAGAGATTTAGAGGGAATTAAATTTGAGGCCTAGTATTTAGGCGCTGGGTCACCGGTATGGATTTAGTGACAGAATTAGACTTGGAAATACACAGTAGCGGGTGTGTGTGAAGTTACTCTGAATGACCCTATGTGCACCTTCAATATTATATACCCTTTTTGGGATAGATTTCAAAGAGCTCTGATATAGCAGGAACCACTAAATTATGAAATTGCTAAATTGAGAATTGTATTTCAACCCAGAACAAGAAATGTGCTTGAACGGACACTAAATAACTCGCCCAGCTACAGCACTAGGGACAGATTTAGCTGGATATAAATTTGAGGCCTAGTATTTAGGCGCTGGGTGACCGGTATGGATTTAGTGACAGAATTAGACTGGGATATGGCCAAAAAATGAACAGACTATTGCTGGTTAAATGCACTTGGTGTGACAGCTTCACCCTGATGTAGGCTTTAGCCAAAAAACAACCACACCATTGAGGGTTAAATGCACTTGGTGACAGGCGCAGCTTGCCCCTGATTTTGTATATGGCCAAAAAATGAACAGACTATTGCTGGTTAAATGCACTTGGTGTGACAGCTTCACCCTGATGTAGGCTTTAGCCAAAAAACAACCACACCATTGAGGGTTAAATGCACTTGGTGACAGGCGCAGCTTGCCCCTGATTTTGTATATGGCCAAAAAATGAACAGACTATTGCTGGTTAAATGCACTTGGTGTGACAGCTTCACCCTGATGTAGGCTTTAGCCAAAAAACAACCACACCATTGAGGGTTAAATGCACTTGGTGACAGGCGCAGCTTGCCCCTGATTTTGTATATGGCCAAAAAATGAACAGACTATTGCTGGTTAAATGCACTTGGTGTGACAGCTTCACCCTGATGTAGGCTTTAGCCAAAAAACAACCACACCATTGAGGGTTAAATGCACTTGGTCGCAGCTTGTGCTGGCGCACCACAAGACACAAAATGGCCGCCGATCACCCCAGAAAAATGAGACTGACAAACGGTCTGTGCAGCCTAAAAACAGTGAGCAATTGAGGATCAGCAGCTCAATGATCCACAGCTGCAGATCGATCAGTTAATCAAGTCCTTTGGAGGAGTTAATCTGCCTAATCTCGCCCTACTGTCGCAGCCGCAACCTCTCCCTACGCTAATCAGAGCAGAGTGACGGGCGGCGCTATGTGACTCCAGCTTAAATAGAGGCTGGGTCACATGGTGCTCTGGCCAATCACAGCCATGCCAATAGTAGGCATGGCTGTGATGGCCTCTTGGGGCAAGTAGTATGACGCTTGTTGATTGGCTGCTTTGCAGCCTTTCAAAAAGCGCCAAGAAAGCGTCACAAAAGCGCGAAGAAAGCGACGAACACCGAACCCGAACCCGGACTTTTACGAAAATGTCCGGGTTCGGGTCCGTGTCACGGACACCCCAAAATTCGGTACGAACCCGAACTATACAGTTCGAGTTCGCTCATCCCTAGTCATGTGATATTTTTATAGAGCAGGTTCTTATGGACGTGGCGATACCTAATATGTATACTTTTTTAATTTACTTAAGTTTTACACAATAACAGCATTTTTAAAACCAAAAAACATGATGTTTTAGTATCTCCATATTCCGAGCGATAGTTTTTAAATTTTTTGGGCTATTGTCTTAGGTAGAAGCTTTTTTGCGGGATGAGGTGACGGTTAGATTGGCACTATTTTGGGGTCATACACCTTTTTGATCGCTTGGTGTTGCACTTTTAGTGATATAAGGTGACAAAAAAAGGCTTTTTTAGCACAGTTTTTTTAAATTTTTTTGACGGTGTTCACCTGAGGGGTTAGGTCATGTGATATTTTTATAGAGCTGATCGATACGGACGCAGCGATACCTAATATGTCTACTTTTCAGTTTTTTCATATTAAAAAAAAAACTAAAAACTTTATTTTGGGGAAAGGACGCTCTTTTTTTTACTTGAAACTTTGATTATTTTTTTGATTATTTTTTTAAACTTTATTTGTTTTCACTTTTTTTTTCACTTTATTATTTGTCCCACTCTGGGACTTCAACATTACATCTGAATTGTGCTGTATGCAACTGTTAGTGTCTTAGGCCTCTTTCACACGGGAGAGATTTCCCCGCAGGGGCAATGCATGAGGTGAACGCATTGCACCCGCACTGAATCCGGACCCATTCATTTCTATGGGGCTATGCACATGAGTAGTGATTTTCACGCATCACTTGTGTGTTGCGTGAAAATCGCAGCATGCTCTACTTTGTGCGTTAGGGCTGCGTGAAAATCGCAAGCATCCGAAAGCAAGTGCGGATGCAGAGCGATTTTCACGCACGGTTGCTAGGAGACGATCGTGATGGGGACCCAATCATTAATATTTTCCCTTATAACATGGTTATAAGGGAAAATAATAGCATTCTAAATACAGAATGCATAGTACAATAGTGCTGGAGGGGTTAAAAACATTTAAAAAAATTTTTTAACTCACCTTAATCCAGTTGTTCGCGCAGCCCGGCTTCTCTTCTGTCTTCATCTTTGCTGTGCAGAAGGAAAAGGACCTGTGGTGACGTCACTGCGCTCATCACATGGTCCGTCGAGTCCCCTCCGCAGCAGTGCAGGGACCCGATGGATGAGGTGAGGGAGCACAAACCTCCCATATGCCACAGTCAGCGCTGACCACAGCATATGAGGGGTTAACCCACCGGCATCGGCATTATCTCCGATGCTGGTGGATGCAGCAGGGATCTCTGCCGCTTATTGTGTCACTGCACACGGGGGTGGGAAGGGCCGCAAGACGAGAATGCTTGTCCCGGGGCACTAAGTACCGACCCTTTAGGACGAGCATTCTCTGCAGCATGATGAAATCTAATGAATGTTATCAGCAATGAGGCTTCTAAACCAGCGACAGCTATTTGTTTTGGTTTCTATTAAATCATTTCTACTATTGTATTATATTACTAACATTTGTATGAAAACATGACGGGGGAGTAAAAATTTCTACATTAGCTGCAGGCAGCATGGTACAGAGCAAAAGAAGCTCAGCAGATTGATATATAGCTCTGTTGGGAAAGATTTCTTATTTCTTGACATTTATTACTTGTTATTTTCTGCTTTGGAGTCCAATCCAGCTCTGTATGGATACTCTTACAAAGAAGTCTATCAAACCCTGAGTGACAATACTAACTGGACTTCCAAAGGTAAGATTAGCATGGATTTAAAGGGAGTCTGTCATCAAAGTTTCACCTTTTTAACCCTTCCCATAGCTTTTTAGCAGCCTTACAGTTAATAAAAACGTTACCTTTATGAGCAATCCTGGACTTATAAAATCGTCAAAAAATATCTTAGTAGCATATGCAAATGAGGGCTCGCAAGTGCCCAGGGGCGGAGTTACCCTCGTAAGTGCCCAGCTAGCTCAGCCTTATCATCGCTTCCCCCCGCCCATTCTTTCCCTCTGCCTGCCCATCCTTTCCCTCTGACCACCCATCTACTTACTTCTTGCTTCGCCGAGATCCCGCACCTGCGCACTCAGTCCGTCGGCCGACGCATGCGCACTGCGATGCCCATTCCTTGTACGGCATCACAGTAATTAATGCGCATGCGCCGATGGACCGCCTCCTTTGTGGTGTTTTTCGCGCCGTTAGCCGGTGCATGCACATTCATTACTGTGATGCCGTACAAAGAATGGGCATCGCAGTGCGCATGCGCCGGCCGACGGACTGAGCGGGTGCAGCAGGTGTAACAAGCTGAACAGCAGACAGAGGCATGGTTGACAATCCGAATCATACACTTTAGAGCAGCGAGGTACAGGAGGAACAGGCAGAGACCAGATCAGGATACAGGCTAAGGTCGGAAGCAGGATAATAACACAAGAACAACAAGCTGGAACCTTCGCTGTAGAAAACTACAATATTGCTCAGGCATCACAGGAAGGGGGAAGCACCCTTATAAAGGTGGCGCCTGGCTGGGATTCTAGGGAAGGCGGACTCAGGGGCGTACACAAACATTTAGGCCTCTTTCAGACAGGCATTGCAGGAAAATGTGCGGGTGCGTTGTGGGAACACCCGCGATTTTTCCGCCCGAGTGCAAAACATTTTAATGCGTTTTGCACTCACGTGAGAAAAATTGCGCGTGTTTGGTACCCAAACCCGAACTTCTTCACAGAAGTTCGGGCTTGGGATCGATGTTTTGTAGATTGTATTATTTTCCCTTATAACATGGTTATAAGGGAAAATAGTAGCATTCTGAATACAGAGTGCATAGTAAAATAGCGCTGGAGGGGTTAAAAAAAATAAAAAATAATTTAATTCATCTTAGTCCACTTGCTCGCGTAGCCGGCATCTCCTTCTGTCTTCATCTTAGCTTTGTGTAGCAACAGTACCTGTGGTGACGTCACTCCGGTCATCACAGGATCCATCACCATGGTAAAAGATCATGTGATGGATCATGTGATGACTGTGACATCACCAAAGGGCCTTGTTGCTACACAGAGCTAAGATCAAGACAGAAGGAGATGTCGGGCTGCGCGAGCAAGTGGATTAAGGTGAGTTAAATTTTTTTTATTTTTTTTTAACCCCTCCAGCGCTATTTTACTATGCATTCTGTATTCAGAATGCTATTATTTTCCGTTATAACCATGTTATAAGGGAAAATAATAATGATCGGGTCTCCATCCCGATCATCTCCTAGCAACCGTGCGTGAAAATTGCACCGCATCCGCACTTGCTTGCGGATGCTTGCGATTTTCACACAACCCCATTCACTTCTATGGGGACTGCATTGCGTGAAAAACGCACAAAGAGCAGCATGCTGCGATTTTCACGCAACGCACAAGTGATGTGTGAAAATCACCGCTCATGTGAACAGCCCCATAGAAATTAATTGGTCAGGATTCAGTGCGGGTGCAATGTGTTCACTTCACACATTGCACCCGCGCGGAATACTCGCCCGTGTGAAAACAGCCTTAAAAAAATCAGGGACGCAGCGCCTACAAGGTTCAACTGAAGCTTTCGCCGCCTGCGACAGTGCAGGAAAGCGGGTCCGGAGCCTGCAGCGGAGAGGAGGAGTCTTGTGTGCAGTTCGACTGAGGTACATAGGAGGGTGCGCTGCACGCTGGCGGCTGCCAACTGCCATTGATACAGGTGGGTGACATATACCCATTTTTTGTGTGAGATACACGTGCACTTTCTATGTGACAGGGCAATTAATATAGTTAATCAAACTGTTAGTTCGGCCGGTGACATATATTCATTTTTGGTGTGAGGTACACCTGCACTGCATACATGGCAGGGAAATGAATATAGGTAATCCATCTGTTAGTTCGGTGAGTGACATATACCCATTTTTGGTGTGAGATACACTTGCACTTTATACGTGACATGGAAATTAATATACTTAATCTGTCTGTTAGTTCAGTGGGTGACATATATCCATTTTTGGTGTTAGATACACGTGCACTGCAAATGTGACAGGTAAATTAATATAGTTAATCCTTCTGTAAGTTCGATGGGTGACATATTCCCATTTTTGGTGTGAGGTACACCTGCACTGCATACGTGACATGGAAATTAATATAGTTAATCCATCTGTTAGTTCAGTTGCTGACATATACCCATTTTTGGTGTGAGATACTTGTGCACTTTATATGTGTCAGGGAAATTAATATAGTTAATCAGACTGTTAGTTCGGCCGGGTACCATATACCTATTTTTGGTGTGAGGTACACCTGTCGTCACGCCGCCCAGGAAGGAGAGAGGGAGAGCTTGCACCCACTAGTCTGCCACCCACGCCCCTGTCCCTGCCTACTTGCACTTACCCGTCCTAGACGATGGAGCGCAACTGGGCGGCGATCCCTAACTTGAGTAAGTGTGGGAGGGACAGAGAAAAGCAGAGACTGGCAACGGGCGGTGTGTGGCGACAGGAGCGTACAGCAGTCAAGAAGGGTCAACATACTAGCAAAGGTCCCAATGAGAGGTAACGTCAAACTACAAGGGAGATGCAAAGACAATACCAATAACAGGCCAGAGGTCAAACTTGGAGGTCGCGTCAAAGTACAAGGGAGAAGCAGGAGCATGGTCAAATAACTAGCCGTTGGTCAAATTCAAGAGCAATAAAGCGGAGTATCGGGAGCCAACATAAACAATATCACAGGCAACCTGTGGCCAGCAGGTTGCCTGCTTATATACTGAAGGGCTATGGTCATGTGACGTGGCCAGCGCCACATGACCTGTCCCAGGACTGATAGCTGAGTGCCGAGTGTCCGGCTCGGTGCTCAGCCCACACAAGTATCCTGGCAACAGAGGACGCCGGCCACACATAGAAGGGGCGTGTGGCCGGGCGCGCTTCGCCCTCCGTTGCTATGGCAGCAAAGATGCCGAGCGGCTCCCCACTCTGCGTGGAGGGCGCCTCCTGCCACTGCCGGAGAGGAACAGGTCGGCGGCGCAAGGGGAAGGACGCGTGTCGGCGGCGTCCAGTGACAGCTTCCCCCTTTCACTGGGGGCCTCAGGGTCCCAGGACTACGGGAGCAGTTTCTCTGGATGTTCCTGGTGGAACTTTCTAACCAAAGGGGAGGCATGCATCCGATGCACCGACACCCAGGACCTCTCCTCAGGTCCAAAACCCCTCCAGTGCACTAAGTATTGCAAGGAGTTTTGAACCTTCCGGACATCAAGGACCTTAGCTATAACAAACTCGCCATGGCCTTCTACTTCCACGGGAGAGGGAGGACCACAGGTGAAATGTACCTCTTTAACAGTGACTTATGAAACACATTGTGGATTCGGAGAGAGTCTGCCAATTTCAGTCTAATAGACACTGGATTGAGAATCTCGGTAATCTCGTAAGGTCCTACAAAACGCGGCGCAAACTTCCTGACAACCCCTTTAAGAGATAATTTTTTGGTGGACAACCACACCTTATCGCCGACCACGAAGTTCAACCCCCTTGGAGCGTTTCCTATTGGCTTAAATTTTTTTTAACAGGGTCTTCTCCAGGTCTTCTCCAGGTCTGATGTGAAGCTATCGGCCTCCGGATTGAAAGAGGACACAGAAACATTTGAGCTAAAACATGGATGATAACCCAGGTTACAGAAAAAAGGGCACACTCCCATGGAGGAATTTACCCAATTGTTGATGGCGATCTCTGCCAACAAAAGATATCCCACCCAGCGATGCTGATTATCGAACACATAACATGTGAGAAACTGTACGACTGCCTGGTTTAACCTTTCTGTCTGCCCGTTGGTCTCGGGATGGAAGTCTGACAAAAAGGATAAAGAAATCTTACACCTTTGACAGAAAGCTCTCCAAAACTTGGATACAAACTGAACACCTCAGAAAATCAAGATATCAAGGCAAACAATGACAAATCTACCAATAAGCTCCCTGAAAATATAATTTATGAAGTTTTGGAAAACCTCCGGGGTGTTGATAAGGCTGAAAGGCATGACTAAATACTCAAAGAGCGCCTCTGGGGTATTAAAGGCAGTTTTCCATTCATCTCCCTCTTTAATGCGTATAAGATTATAAGCCCCTTTCAAGTCAAGCTTGGAAAACCAGGAAGCCCCCAAAATCTGGTTGAACAAGTCAGGTATCAACAGGATAGAATACTGATTCCTAATGGTGTCCTTGTTCAATTTTCTGTAATCGATACAGGGCCTGAGACCACCATCTTTCTTTTTGACAAAAAATAACCCTGCACCCATGGGGGAGGTGGAAGGCCTATTATGTCCTTTTTTCTAAACTCTCCTTTAAATATTCCTTCATGGTGTTGTGTTCGGGGCCAGAAAGGTTGTAAATACGCCCCTTGGGGAACTTAGACGTAGCCTCTAATTCAATGGTGCAATCATAGGGTTTATGAGGAGGGAGAGTCTCCTATTTGAATGAGGAGAAGACATCTCGGAACTCTTCTAAATAAGGAGGAATCAATATAACATCAGAAGAAACCCCTGCCTGGACAAGGGTTTGACAGGAGCTACAATTGGGACCCCACCTTTCTAACTCTCCCATAGTCCAGTTAATGACCGGGTTGTGGAGCTGCAACCAGGGCATTCCTAACACCATCTCCACAGGCAAATTCTCGAGAATGAAGAACGAACACCTTTCTGAATGACATACCCAGACTGACAAGGTTAATTCAGGAGTGCATATTTTACGGCTCCTCCCAACAAGGGAGTGAAGTCAATGGTCACAATACGGATGGGAGTGGGCAGATTCAAGACCGGAATTCCTACCTGACCCGTAAACCTGAGATCAATAAAACTAAAGGCAGAACCGGAATCAATAAAAGCTCCACCTGATCCCCTGACAGTACCAAAGGTAACAGAAATAGGTAATACCAACTTCTTTCTTACCACCTCCGGGAGTACCTTGCTTTTGGATCCCTCAAACTTGGGTGGTCTTCCTGAGGGAGGGATCTTTGGACATTGACGAACCCAATGTTCCGAGCCGCCACAGTAGAAAATGGCACCCTGTAGTAGGCGTCGTTCTCTTCGAGTCATACCGAGCTACATAGGCTTGTCCAAGTGAGACTCCTGGCTAGGTCCCACGGGTGAGGGTTCAGGTCTGGAGGGTCCCTGGGGAAAGAAAAGATGTTCCCACTGTCTCTCCCTGACACTTCTGTCCAATCTAATGGATAAGGTCATGGTCTCTTCTAAGGTTTCTGGACAGGGGTAACCCACAAGCATATCCTTAAGATTCTCTGCGAGGCCTGACCTGAACTGACTTTTAAGCACCGGTTTGTTCCAGCCAGAGGGTACGCACCACTTACAGAACAGGGTACAGTATTCCTCAAATGGCCTGTCATCCTGAGTGAGGAACTTGAGATGGGACTCGGCTACAGAAGCTCTATTGGGTTCGTTGTACAGAACCCCCAGCGCCTGAAAAAATGCCTTGATGGATAGAAGACAAGGAGAGTCCGAGGGCAAGGCAAACACCCACTCCTGAGGGTTGCCTTGGAGGAGGGAAAAAACTATCCCCGCCCTCTGCGGGTTGGAACCTAATGAGTGGGGACGCAAGTGAAAGTACAACTTGCAGCTCTCCTTAAAAGCCAAAAAAACACTTGCGATCACCAGAAAAACGGTCAGGCAATTTCACATGAGGCTCAACCTGCAGCGCAGTCGGGGCAGCAAGTGGGAAGGCCCGGGCAGATTCCTGGGCCTGTAATCTTTCCCCAAGCTCCTGAACTATTTGCGTCAGACTCTACACGTGATCGGTAAGGCTTTGCAGAGGGTCCATAGTGAATGTAAGGGCCTGTGATTTTGTCATGCCGCCCAGGAAGGAAAGAGGGAGAGCGTGCACCCACTAGTCTGCCCCCTATGCCCCTGTCCCTGCCTACTTGCACTTACCCGTCCTAGGCGACGGAGCACAACTGGGCGGCGATCCCTAACTTGAGTAAGTGTGGGAGGGAGAGAGAAAAGCAGAAACAGGCAACGGGCAGCGTGCAGCGACAGGAGCGTTCAGCAGTCGAGAAGGGTCAACAAACTAGCAAAGGTCACAACAAGAGGTAATGTCAAACTACGAGGGAGATGCAAAGACAATACCAATAACAAGCCAGAGGTAAACCCTGGAGGTCGCGTCAAAGTACAAGGGAGAAGCAGGAGCATGGTCAAATAACTAGCTGTCGGTCAAATTCAAGAGCAATGAAGCAATGAGTATCAAGAGCCAATATAAACAATATCACAGGCAACCTGTGGCCAGCAGGTTGCCTGCTTATATACTGAAGGGCTATGGTCATGTGACGTGGCCAGCGCCACATGACCTGTCCCAGGACTGATAGCTGAGTGCTGAGTGTCCGGCTCGGCGCTCAACCCACACAGGTATCCTGGCAACAGAGGATGCCGGCCGCACATAGAAGGAGCATGCGGCCAGGCAGCGGAGACGCTGAGCGGCTCCCCGCTCTGCGCGGAGGGTGCCTCCTCCAGCTGCCGGAGAGGAACAGGACGTCGGCAGCGCAAGGGGAAGGACGCGCATCGCCGGCGTCCTGTGACACCTGCACTACATACTTGACAGGGACATTTATATAGTTAATACGTCTGTTAGTTGGGTGTGTGACAAATACCCATTTTTGGTGTGAGATACACATGCACTTTATACGTGACAGGAAAATTAATATAGTTAATCTGACTGTTAGTTCGGCCGGTGACATATATCCATTTTTAGTGTGAGATACACGTACACTGCATATGTGACAAGGAAATTAATATAGTCAATCTGTCTGTTAGTTCGGTGGGTGACATATTCCCATTTTTGGTGTGAGGTACACCTGCACTGCATATGTGACAAGGAAATAAAAATAGTTAATGCGTCTGTTAGTTTGGTGGGTGACATATACCCATTTTTCGTGTGAGGTACACATGCACTGCATATGTGACAGGGAAATTAATATAGTTAATCTGTCTGTTAGTGCTGTGGGTGAAATATTCCCATTTTTGGTGTCAGGTACACCTACACTGCATAAGTGACAGGGACATGAATATAGTTAATCTATCTGTTAGTTCAGTGGGTGAAATATTCCCATTTTTGGTGTGAGGTACACTGCACTGCATACGTGACAAGGAAATTAAAATAGTTAATCCGTCTGTTGGTTCGGTGTGGATCACTTTGGCTACATTTTGCAAGCTGGTATAAGTTTACAGAGACTGGAGAAAATGGTTGGCACGGCAGAACATTAGAATGGCTTTATATGCAGATAGAGTGAAGTGCTCCAATATATTCGCGATTGCGCTAATCGGCAGTGATTTAGGATATTTTATCGCACTACATGCAACTTTACATTTTAGCAGGTCTGAATACAGATTACTGATTGGTGCACTAAGTATTGTTTTGAACTCAACATTGTTTTCTTCTCATTGGCCCAGAAGCAAGAAGCAGAGAGGAATCGTGTTTAGAAAAAAGTGCTGAATATTCGATATAACGAATATATAGCACTATATTCTAAATATTAGCAAATTCTTGAAGTGGCAATATTCGCGATAAAAATTTGCTATTTGAATATTCGTGCTCCACACTACTAGTCACAGGGACATAACTAAAGGCTCACGGGCTCTTGTGAAAAAATTAAGCTTGGTCCCTTGTGCTACTTCTCTTCATGCTCACCAGCTGCAGCCCATCCGTTGTTTCAAAAGCATTGCTAGGTCTTTTAAGTGAGTAACTGATGAAACCCTAGCTGCCAGGATTATTGCAAAGGCCTTTACAGATGAGAGATACAAGCCCCAAGACATATGCTTTGAACCCCTTCCATTAAACAATATTTCAATTGGAGCTAGCATATCTATAAGAAAACATTTCTAACATATCAGGCTTAGATACAACGGATTAGCTCTATGTATTTTAATATGCCGCTATAATGCAGTCACAAAATAATGGTCATCACAATCAAAAGTCATTACAGTGCAGTTACATCTTCTCTGATTGAAGCTGCCCACTTTGCAATAACAAGTGCAACGTCTAAAGTGTTTTCAGAGCAGAGGGAGGAGGATTTCACACCACATTGTGCTTTTTCTACAGTTACATACATGCACTTGGTCTCTTTTTTCAGCCGGTGCATGAGCAGCCAACTTTCATCTATATGACTATACTGTAGGTGCTAATTTGGACCCCCCAATAATTATTGGATACCCCTACACAGGTAAGGGCTATGAGAGCACTGTAACCCTTGCAACCGCCTGTCTGCGTTCCTCTCCACAGCCTCCCTTCCTTGACTAAATGCTGCTAAATTTGCTAATAAAATATTTATGATCTCCTTCCTTACAGTGGGGATGTTTGGTAGCCTGTGCATCAATATTTTTTAGAAACATTTTATTAAGAAACATTCTTTCCTGTATATTTACTTGTATATAAAGTGCAAGTGCTGCCAAAAATGACAAGAAATGGCATTCTGATACAACCTGTATATCACATAATGGAGGGCCTCATTCACATTGTGATACAATAGTTTAGGTAGTGGGACTCTTACACGCATAAAGCCTATGCACTAAGTGAAAGAACTGCAAAAAATGACAAGGAAACACCCTTTTTCTACACATAAAGGAGGGCATCATACACAGCCTTGAAATATTATGATTGATGGCCCACTGCTGACCCTCAAAAATATTTGGAGCAAGGGCCTGGTGATCTGACCATCTAAAACATTAGGGGCGTGGGCCTGCTGCTGCATTGGTGACTCTAGATAACCTCTGGGCGATCGCACATCCCCGTGACAGCGACAATCTCTTTAGATGTCTTCCCTATCAACTTTCGATGTTCTTATCTGTGCCTACCATGGTGATAACGGGTAACGGGTAATTAGGGTTCACTGCTGGAGAGGGAGCCTGAGAAATGGCTATCACATCCAAGGGAGGTCAGTGGCTGATATCTGATTAGCTGTTGTTGCCTTGCCCCTTTTGTTTCCGAATTGTGAAGCACCCAGAGAGGGTGGGTAAAGTTATTAAAGCACAAGCATCCAAGGAAGGTAGCAGGCACGTGGCAATTACCCACTCCCCGCTCGGGGAGGTAGTGACGATAAATAGCAATACAGCCCTGTTATTAGAATGAGTACACTTTCCGTTAATGAGGATCTATTGGAGGGCAAGTCCGGTGCAAGCAGCCTACTTGATCCCGCCCTCCACAACGTTCACCCAGTGTACCATCATGGTGAGGATTGTGTTGAGCAGACTCTTGGCTAGTGAGACTGGACTTTAGTTGAGGGCCTGCTGCTGCTTTGTTGACTCTATATAACTTCTAGGCAATTGCACGTCTCCGTGACGTCGGCAATCCATTTGGATGTCTGCCCTATCAACTTTGGAGCAACTTTTCAACAAGGACCTTCTGGTATCGAACCGTTTTGCTTGTCCTCTCCACCAGAGAAATGAGAGATGAGAAGTTCTCTTTGTAGGGGGGTCGAGAAGGGTGAACTACCAGTAATCCGTGTTGTCTAAAATGCGTATAACGTGCGGGTCGTGGGAAAGGCAGTACCAACAGGCAAGACTTTGCTGTCGTCATCAGAAGGTGAGCTGACCCTGTAAAACATTGTAGGTGAGGGCCTGCAGCTGAGCTGACCCTGTAAAACATTATATGCGAGGGCCTGCAGGTGAGCTGACCCTGTAAAACATTATATGCAAGGGCCTGCAGGTGAGCTTACCCTGTAAAACATTATATGCAAGGGCCTGCAGGTGAGCTGACCCTGTAAAACATTTTATGGGAAAGCCTGCAGGTGAGCTGACCCTGTAAAACATTATATGCGAGGGCCTGCAGATGAGCTTACCCTGTAAAACATTATATGCGAGGACCTGAAGGTGAGCTGACCCTGTAAAACATTATATGCAAGGGCCTGCAGTTGAGTTGATCCTGTAAAACATTATATGCGAGGGCCTGCAGGTGAGCTGACCCTGCAAAAGTGTGCAGGTGAGGGCCTGCAGTTGAGCTGACCCTGTAAATCATTATATGCAAGGGCCTGCAGGTGAGCTGAACCTGTAAAACATTATATGCAAGGGTCTGTAGGTGAGCTGACTGTCACTGGGCGCTGGCGATGCGCTCACTCTCCTCAGCGCGGCTGGCATCCTTGGTTCCCCCAGCAACCAAAGTAAGTCTGAGCACCAAGCTGGGCACTCGAAGCTCAGCTGCATGCAGCAGGGTGAGTCATGTGACGTTGGCCACATCACATGACCCCCGCTAGTCAGTATTTAGCAGGCAGCCTGCTGGCCATAGGTTGCCTGTTATTTAGTTCCACCTGCAATTGTGTCTGACCTGGCTTACTGTACTTACCTCCTGCTGATATCAGACGATCCTCTGCCTGCTCCTTGTGTGCTTTTGCTGCTCTCCTGGTATTCTGACCCCAGCTTCTCCTGACGATCCTCTGCTTGCTCCATTTGTACTTTGTTGTTCTCCTGGTATTTGATTTGGTCCGTTCTCATTCTGTTGTATGTCTGGTCTGTCCTCCCTGCACTTCCAAGTTAGGGACTGCCGTCCAGTTGTCCCCTGTTATTAGGACTTGCGAGGCAAGTAGGCAGGGCCAGGGGTGAGGGTAGAGCGCAGTGGTCCCTTCCCCCCCTGTGTGTATGTGTGTACGCGACCGTTACACTGACCCTGTAAAACATTATATGCGAGGGCCTGCAATTGAGCTGACCCTGTAAAACATATGCGAGGGCCTGCAGGTGAGCTGACCCTGTAAAAAAATTATATACGAGGGCATTATATGCGACGAATAAGCATGTTAATATGATGGAAGAGGAGGAGAAGAATGAGAAAAGGAAGATTTAACCATATACCCTTTTTAGTGGTGGAAGGAGTGCATGGGAATACAGTGTACTGAGTACATTAAACAACACATGTAAAGTGCCTTTGTTCATCTGCTTTCTTCTGGTGGAGTCGAGAAGTCTGGAGCAATCCAGGCCTTGTTCATTTTTACAAGAGTCAACCTGACAGCATTTTCAGTTGACAGGCGGATACGCTTATCTGTTATAATGCCACCAGCAGCACTAAATACCCGCTCAGACAAAATGAAGATGACAGGGCAGGCCAGCACCTCCAAGGCGTAGAGTGCCAGTTCGTGCCACGTGTCCAGCTTGGAAATCCAGTAGTTGTAATGCACTGAGGGATCACTGAGGACGCTGACACGGCCTGCTATGTACTCCTTCACCATCTTCCAAAACTTTTCCTTCCTTGTGACACTAGGCCGCGAATCAGTGTGAGGGTGCTGGTGGGGTTTCATGAAACTGTTGTAGGCCTTGGAGAGTGTTGCCCTGCCTCCCCTCCTTGGTTGACCAAGGAAGTACGGACTCTGCTGCCAGCTTTGTCAGATGAAAATTATTGAAGCAATTTTTTAACAAGGAGCTTCTGGTATTGCACCGTTTTGCTCGTCCTCTCCACCTGAGATTAGAAGTTATCTTTGTAGCAAAGGTGAGAAGGGTGAACAGTAACACCCAGTAATCCGTGTTGTCTAAAATGCGTATAACGCGCGGGTCACAGGAAAGGCAGCCTAACATAAAGTCAGCCATGTATGCCAGAGTACCAAAAGGCAATACTTCGCTGTCATCATCAGGAGGATCACTCTCAATCTCCTTATCCTCTTCCTCTTCTTCTGCCCACCCACGCTGAACAGATGGAATTAAATTTCCAAGGGTAGTACCCTCTGTAGTGGAGGCAACCGTCTAATGCTTCTCCTCCTCCTCTTCATCGTCCAATTCGCACTCAGAAGACGGACGGAGGGTGGTCTGGCTATCACCCTGTGTAATGTTTTCTTCCCCCATTTCCACCTCTTCCACATGCAAAGTGCTGTCCTTAATTGTGAGCAGCGAGCGTTTGAGTAGACACAGAAGTGGGATGGTTACACTGATAATAGCGTTATCGCCGCTCACCATCTGTGTTGATTCCTCAAAGTTTCTTAAAATGTCACAGAGGTCAGACATCCATGCCCACTCCTCACTTCTGATTAGCGGAAGCTGACTGGAAAGGCGACGACCATGTTGCAGCTAGTATTCCACTACTACCCTCTGCTGCTCACAAAGCCTGGCCAACATGTGGAACGTGGAGTTCCAGCGTGTGCTCATGTCGCACAACAACCGGTGAGCTGGCAAGTTAAAGAGCTGCTGCAGCGTTGACAGACCGGCTAAAGCTGTCTATGACTTGCGGAAATGTGCACACATGCGGTGCGCACCTTCACCAGTAGCTCAGGCAAATTGGGGTAGGTTTTGAGAAACCGGTAAACCACTAAGTTTAAATTGTGGGCGCGGCATGGGAATTCGTCTGAGCTTGCCAAGTTCCAAAGCCGCCACCTAGTTACAGCCATTATTACGCACAACCAAGCCACAGCTTAATCTGGTCTCTTATCCCCTGCAAAAGCTCTGCGCCGGTGTGCTGTTTGTCCCCTAAGCCTATTAGCTTCAGCACGGCCTGTTGATGGTTCCCCACTGCAGTGCTACACTGTTTCCAGCTACCGGCTGATGGCTGACTAATGCTGCACGCAGATTATTCAGAGGTGGGAGTTGAGGAGGAGGCGAAGGAGGAGAAGTGGGGGTTGGAGCCACTAACGTTGGTGCTGGCGGAAACCCTGATAGAATTATGGCCCGCAATCCTCAGCGTCGGTAACACCTGTGCCATCCCATGGTACGACTTGCTCCCGGCCTCCACAATGTTCACCCAGTGTGCCATTATGGACATGTAGCTTCCCTGGCCAAATGCACTTGTCCTTATGTCCATGGTTAAGTGGACCTTCCCAGTAACTGTGTTGGTCAGGGCACATGTGATGTTTCGGGACACATGTTGGTGTAAGATGGGCACGGCACACCTTGAAAAATAGTGGCGGCTGGGGAAAGCCTCAGTGTCCACAAGCCTAAATGGCAACATTTCCAGGGCAAGTAATTTTGAAATGTGTGCATTTAGTGCTATGGCCTGTGGGTGGGTGGCTGGGTATTTGCGATTGCGTTCAAATGCCTGTGGTAATGACATTTGGACTCTGCGCTGGGACAGGGAAGTGGATGTGGCCACTGATGGTGCTTGTGAAGGTCCAGGTGTAGAACGGGAGGCATCCTCACCTGTGCCTTCGACAGGCGATTGGCCAGCACATACCATAGGGGAAGAGGAGGCAGTGGTGTGACCCTCAGACACAGATTGGGGACCCAGGCGTTTGTCCAACTTATTATGGTACTTGGATGCCACATGTGGCAGAAAATGCTGGTGGTGAGGTTGCTAGTGTTCATGCCTCGGCGCATTTTTGTGTGGCACAGGTTGCAAACTACTATTCTTTTGTCGTCCGTACTTTCCTCAAAAAAGCTTCCTACTGTGGAATAACTGCGCCTTGGCAAGGGATATTTACGTAAGAGGGTGCTCTGTTGAACAGTTGTGGGCCTGTTTGGTGTGGCCCGCCTTATCCCTTTTGCCACCCCACTGCCTCTTCCAGCCTGTTGCGGTGCTGCAGATCTCTCCCCCTCTGTACTGCTGTCCTCGCTCAGCTTTCCACTTTGCCAGGTTGGGTCAGTGACCTCCTCTTGCACTTCCTCATTTGATCATCCTCCTGATTTGTTGTCCTAACCACAACCTCAGTGATTGACAACTGTGTCTCATTCTCTTTATCAACCTCTTGAGACAGTAATTGCGGTTGACTAATTGGCAACTGTGTCTCATCCTCATACACCTCATTAAACACTAATTGCCTTTCCCCACCATCATGTTCTTGTGACTGTGGATGCTCAAGAGGTTGGGAATCAGGGCACAAGATCTCTTGTCCCTCTTCAAGGACAAATCAAGTAATGGTGATGAAAAGAGCTCCTCAGAATTTCAGAGTGTGGGATCACTTGTTTGGCTAGACTCTCCATGGTGAGAGGAAGGAGGATCAGGGAGAGGATTCTGTTAACCAGACTCTTGACTACTGAGACTGGACTTGGTGGAAGACAGGGTGGTGCTTAACTGACTGGAAGCATTATCTGCTGCAATCCAACCGATTACCTGGTTGCACTGGTCTGATTTCAAGAGTTTGGGACAAGAAGCTAGGTATTGATTGTTTTTCTTATGCTATGGCAGCATTCACAGTTTCAACTTGTCCAGGGCCACGGCCTCTGCGTGAACCATCGGCATCACAGCCACTTCCCCGTCCCTTACTGCTCGCCTTCTTCATCATTAATGTTATATGCACACTTGACACACAAGATGTGGCACGGATGTCACAGTTCACAGCAAGCACAGTATATGGAAAAGTATGGAAACATTTCAATTTTCACTTATATTTCTCCAATCTCTGGCCCTGGCACACAGAAGGTATTGGACAGATGTCACAATTCACTGCAGACACCCTCTATAGGAAAAGTATTGAAAATGATGGGGGGAAAAAATGGTACTTGCCTGCCTGCTATCACACCAAATAGTACTTAAAAGAACTTTTGGGTCTTTGAAACTTTTTTCTTCTAAATAGATTGAGATCACACTCCCTGTTCTCTCTGTCCTTTCCGAAGCGCAGCTCTCTCTGACTACAAATGAGCCGACCATGCATCATCGTGTGCTATATAGCACCCGATGACGTGTTCCGGCCAGCCGATCACTGTAATGCAAGTAGCCAACATGGGTACTGGCATTACAGTAAGGGCAGTACTTACCTGCACGTTTATTGGCTGCATAGCAGCTGCGTTATGTGCGGGGAGGAGACTCGAGCATGGTGCTCAAGCACATGCGGTACTCAGTCTGTGCAAAGCATAGCAATGCTCGAGCCGAACAGCAGTTCGGCCGAGCATGCTCTCTCAACAGTAGTATCCATAAATGGTCATGCTTTTACTTGCTGAGTTGCACCTGTACTTAAAATGGAAAGTATAGGTGTAGCCTGAGAATTAAAGGTAATCTGCATGTGGATCCCACAGCCGGACCGCACCACATACGGACACCTTTACATTGAAGCTCACAAACTTGCATAACATTCCTGTAATTATTCCTGTGAATATAAACTTCAGTGAGGTTGGAAATACTGCATACACGATGAGTAAAAACTAAATATATACCTGCCAATTTTAAAGGGAATCTGTCAGGTTGAACATGGTGTCGGAGATGCCGGCAGCATGTTACAGAGCAGGAGGAGCTGAGCAGATTGATATATAGTTTTATGCAAAAAGATTCTGTATAATTTGTAATTCATACATTAAAATTCCTGCTCATTCTGGTCTTTGAAGTCAAGGAGGCAGTTGTATCAACAAATGACAGCCTTCCTTCTATGATCATGTATACAGAGATAGCTGTCAATCACAGATAGGTCCACCTCCTTGACTTTAAAGCCCAGAATGAGGAAGGAATTTACATGAATAAATATCAAGTTTTACTGAATCTTTTCCCACAAAACTACCGTATATATCAATCTGCTCAGCTCCTCCTGTCCTATAACATGCTGGCTGCAGATCAGACACCACATTCAATGTGACAGGTTCACTTTAATTTCAACCTTGTACATATTCAGTTCATTCCACTGTCACCTGCTCCAAAATCAATATTACACCCATATTTACAATCCTACTCCTTTTAACCATTGTCCCACCCTTTACATACTTTTCCACCCATATTGACCTTTGTCATTATTATTAAATCTTTCAATTCATAAAGTGAAATTAGAGCTGCTAATGATGTGATTCTGAAAAAGTGACAGGCATTTGCGAGCTTCCATAGTTTATAGTACAGCAAGGTTATACAGTAAGGCTACTTTCACACTAGCATTTTTCTTTTCCGGCATAGAGTTCTGTCACAGGGGCTCTATACCGGAAAAGAACTGATCAGGCATATCCCCATGCATTCTGAATGTAGAGTAATCCGTTCAGGATGCATCAGGATGTCTTCTGTTCAGTCGTTTGTACTGATCAGGCAAAAGAGAAAACCGTAGCATACTATGGTTTATAGCGGAATACCGGATCCGTCTTCCCGGCCTGCGCATGCGCAGACCGGTAAAAATTTGAAATAAAATACAAGACGGATCCGTCTTTCCGCATGACAAGCGGAGAGATAGATCCGTTCTTGCAATGCATTTGTGAGACGGATCCGCATCCGTATATCTGCACTTATCAGTATAGGGAACGTCGACCAGTTGTGGACTTGTCGCCTAGGACTTGTTCTGCAAGTAGGAAGGGTCAGTGGGCTGGGTACAAGTTAGGGCTCACTGTGTGTGTCTGTGTCCCTACGGTTGTGACAGTATTATTATTATTATCATTATATTATATCATACACTAGCCTCCTTTTGTTGAAACAGCCCTATGCGACTCTATTAAACCCAATACTCCTATATCATTCTGCTGTTATTTAATTGTTTCACTGCTCTGACCATTTATATGTGAGATTCCGTGGCATCTGCACCAGCACAGACCACACAGGTAACTACAACAATCTCCCCTATCTCTGGGCATCATTATTATTATTATATCAATGATTTGTAATAATTTATATCATTCAAACCGCATATATCATCATTTTTCTCATTACAATGGTCTAATTTTAGACATACACACATTTTGCCCTGCATTTAGTCGTTGTCGTCTCCCCTTTGCTCACCTGGTTCTGTTATTTATCACTCACAATGAAATATGACTCAAATGATGTATCATCTACTATTTTATTACTTGCAAACCAAACCATACATTATATATTATTCAATATATTTAATTATACACTATGAATTCAGTAGGAACCTAACATACTATACTTCTGGCAGTGGGCTTTTTATTTTCATCCATTTTTTTATTATTTTTATTTTTATATTCTCTACCGTATGCCGACCTATGAATTGTACTTTTAGGAGATTTTAATCCACCTAACAGATGTTTTAATAATTTATTCTCTCTTATACGTTGAATATATTTTTATACGAATACATATTTCCATACCTTTATATGTCTTTTACCCATACATCCTTTATCGTTATATGCTATCTCTTGTCGACATTATGATTATGTTTTCCAGACACTTCGAAGTGCGTTTTCACTTACTACTAATAATAAAAAAAGATCCTATATACATTCATTAAGGTCGTGTCTTTGCGCCTGGAGGCATCACATTCCAATAGACATCCCCTCATTTTATTTCACATCACTCCTCTGGAAATTTGGCTACTCCATTTACGAGGATTTAAATAAACTGGCAGTACCGACCCTTCGCCCTCACGAGTGTTGTGCCTACGTATGCACAACACGAAAAGGTGAGCACAACTATTGGCACGTTTTGCTTAGGACTAAGACCAACATTGTTGGTCTAGGAATACGGCGGCTCTAGGTTCTATTCATCTTTACCTGACGACAACATCTATTATCTCCTAATATGACTATGCCTTCGAAGAATACAACAGCGCACCAAATTAGTATCAACCTGGACAAATACACAAGATGGAGACAAAAAAAATGAGCCACCACAATCATCTGAAGCCCATACACAAAGCCAATGATTGAATCTAAAGACTTACTTCATCTATTCTTTGGTCTAGAGAAGCTTTTGAAAGAAGAAATCAAACATCATATGGACTTGCTGCTTTTAGACATTTATCTAAAAGATCTTGTTCCCAGGGGACTAAGATTAAGGTTTGAAAGCATGTTTAAAAACAATCTAATCTTTTCTAAAGAATGGGACTAATATACAGTATGCTAACATGTGCCCTTGGTATGCTAGATAGGCTCCACACTAAATGTAAGAAACTATGTGATACAAAAAAAAAAGAAAAATACAGATAGAAGAACAAGTGGCCAACCTCGCCCAATATACAACACATAATGAATTCATGAAGTTTGATCTGCTCATCACTACCAGAGTCCTTCAATACGAAAAAGAAACAATAGAAACAAAATCTACCAAACTAAATAGGAATAGGACCGATTTCCACACAAATAACATCAAGTTTTGGTTAAATAGATCAAACAACCAACATATATCTGATCCTTATGTATCTACGTTACCAACACGAAACACAACCCGGTCCACATCCCACCCATTTCAGATACGGACTCAACCTACAGAAGATCCCCAACCATGTACCCGTCCGCCTAATGCACCTCCATTGGATCGGGACACCACCAAAAAACACTATCATAGGAACACTTTCCTGAACAGTAACAGGAGAAAACCTCCAAATAAATCTGCCCATCATTCTAATAGGTACAATAACCCTGCTTCTGGAGTACACACCGTACCTTACCGCACCACCAAATCTCCGACCCATAAATTCCAAGCCTATCATTTCCGCACCTCCAATACCGTTACCATCATCTATTCAGTGGTTCATTCGTAACAACCCTCCCACCATGTCACCGACTTTGGAGATCAGGCACCAATCTACTGATCACCTCAACCTCTCCCTTTCCACTTTCAGTTCCCCAACATCCGTCCTACCGCGGCCACCCACTCCCATCCTGCCACCTACCTCCACTACCCCCCTCTACCAACCGTGCATCATGCAGTGGGTGACAACAATTTTTCCATTCTGGCGGAAGACTCCATTATTACCATTCATAATACCAGCACTCAAGATGATCCGGATCAAATCGGTCATCAGTCTTTTTTACCCTTACCCGGGGCCCTGACCGCGGAAGAAACCTACGCCCTATGGCAACCATCAGGGACCACAATGATTATGGACTTCTTTTGACCTGCCTCAACAGGGGAATAAAAAGAAGAATAAGCTTAGAAGAGGACGACGAGGAAAGGGAAAGCGAGATCAAGTAGGACCAAAAATAATAAAAAAAAAGGAGATTAAAATTGTGAGTCCCAAGAGAAACAAGAAGACACTCTAGTCCGATTCTTCAACCTGTCCTCACACCCACTAAGCAACGCAGAGACTGGCCTACTACAAAAATGCCTCTCATTTTGCCCAACAAGCAAATTTAATGAATTTGAATTGTTTGTGGATCTAAACAATTTTATCTGGAAACTAACGCTAAATCTATACTTACAGATTCAAGCTCTTAAACCTAAAACCACACCGCAGGCCACATCAGAAAACGTCCCAACACCTTCTGAGGTGACACTGAAAGCCATCAATATGCGACTGAAACCAAAATCTACATTTAACCCTGTACACCATATGGGAAGTCATATAGAAACATTCACCACCCTTGTCACCAAAGATCTTAGGACCATCAATAAAAATCAGAATATCCTGAGACCCTCAGCAAAAAAGAAAAGAACGCCCTAAAGAACCTTATGACTAACTAATTCATCACCATTAGAAGTGCGGACAAAGGAGGTGGCATTGTGATCCAGAATATGAGTGATTACCTACCGGAAGCATATAAAATCTTGAGTAATGAAGAGTATTACTAAATCTTGACAGAAAATCCATTAAAATAGGATACTAAAAAGCAGCTTAAAATCAACAAATATTATCTAAAAAAGAAAAATTTAGCGCTTTTTTATCACCTATCTAAGGTACATAAATCTATTACTAATCCACCGGGGAGACCAATCAACTCTAGGATATCCTCCTTAACCTGTAATTTGTCCCATTACGTATATATCTTATTACAGAAGTATCTATTGGAGCTACCCTCATATCTAAAGGATTTGGCAAGTCTGATTTCCCTTCTCAAGGAAATACAATGGAAAGAATCCTACATCTGGGCAACATTAGATATCTCAGCATTATATGCCAACATCCCACATACAGCAGGAATAAATGCCATACAGCACTTCCTATGGCAAGATGAGACCCTGCCTGCCTCACAAAGTCAATTTACACTGGATGCAATAAGCTTCATATTAAACCATGACACTTTTACTTTTGAAAACAAAATATATAAACAAACAAAGGGGACCACAATGGGCACGTGTTTCGCGCCAAGATTTGCAAATTTATACATTGTATTATTTGAGGAACAGATGTAGCAGGGTTAACACACAAACTCTTAACTCAAATTTCTTAGATCGTTGTGTTATCTTAAAAAAAAAGCCATTAAAAGCAATTAAAAGTGTTTGCATAATGCATTTAGTTTAGATAGCACGTCTCGTAAAACATGTGTGTTAACCCTACTATAGCTGTACAACAAACATCCTTGACTCAATAATTTGATATTCTACAGATGGTATATTGATGACCTGCTACTAATCTGGAACGGAGGCTTGAAAGACACCAACTTCACTTCTCATCTGAATAATAACACCTTCAACCTCACATTTACGGCCAATTACTTTAAAGAAGCCATAGAATACTTACATTTGGTCCTGTGCTCAAATGGAAAATTCATAGAGACCAGAATATTTTTTATGAAAGTAGATGGCAGAAGCTACTTGGATTACCAAAGTGGCCATTACAAAAAATGGAAAAATAATATTCCATTTAGCCAATTCAAGCGAATCCGTAGAAATTGCACGAACAACGTAGTTTTCAAACATCAGAGTCAGGTCATAAAAAAGAGATTTCAAAACAAAGGATATCCCAGTAAGATCATAGAAGCGGCCTATCAACAAGCAAAGGAACACACTCAGGAAGAATGCCTCTCTCCACAAAAAAAATTGAACAAGTTGATCCACCAAAAATTTCAAATCTACTTTTATTACCACATATAATATCTACCATAATATCCTGCAGAACATCCTCAATAAGCTTTGGCCCATCTTACAAGCAGACCCCTTTTTAAAAGAATACATTCAACCGAGACCCTAAATTACGTTCAGGAGGGCCCAAACCCTCAAGAATCTTATTGCTTCCAGCCGATTACGGAACCAAAAACAGAACATGCCACATCCCACCACCTTATTTCCCCAATTTCTTGGGAGCTATAGATGTGGACATCGTTGGTGCAAGTGTTGCCTTAATATCTCTTCCCACCAAATTTTCAAGCAATATCACTGGAGAACAGTTTGAAATCAAACATTTACTAAATTGTTCCTCAACTTATGTTATCGACCTATTTGAATGCACATGTGGACTACAGTAAATAGGTCGCACCACCCTAACCCTGAGGGAAAGAATCAGTAAACATTGCTGGAACATAACAAATGGCTTCACTAAACATGGAGTATCCAGACATTTTCTTCAGCCCCACAACAAGGACCACGTAAACCTTTCCATAACACCAATCAAACTAATTTCCGGCCACTCACACTAATCGTTACCAGAAATTGAGACACAAAGAAATGTTCTGGATCTTCAAGATGCAAACAATAGAACTTTATGGCCTAAATTAATCCCTTGAGAGCAATTGTTTCCAATGGATCTCCACTACAATAAGCCTATCCGCACCAGCCCCTTATCTTGGCACCAGCCCATCCGCAATCTGGTTCCATTCATACCATGCTGTATCTTTTAACCTATACCCATTATTTTATACCCCCCTATCATCTATTCTGACCCCCTCCCCCTACCAATAGGCTCAGTTATCACACCACCCACCAATAAATATGTTCATGTATTACCCATCCACCACTATCCCTCCTCTATTGGTCCATCCCCTCTAATATACACCATGATCTATATAATCTCTTTCCCAATTTCCCCACCACCACTGAGCCCCTTCCACTTACTCTTATTTCCATAGCCCGTTCAATTTTTAAATCCCCCACCGATCTGGTGTTCTCACACCTTCCCCATCCGGTCATCTTTGCACTTCTTCAGACTTCCCCTATTTTTTTTCTACTTTTGCCATCCTTATTCAACATCCATCAATAAAAATCATTCACCCTGTCCCCATAGTTCCAGTTTATAGCACTTCATCCTCC
The DNA here is from genome assembly GCF_014858855.1 of Bufo gargarizans. Taxonomy (NCBI): domain Eukaryota; kingdom Metazoa; phylum Chordata; class Amphibia; order Anura; family Bufonidae; genus Bufo; species Bufo gargarizans. The sequence goes on along the minus strand of NC_058084.1, from coordinate 372,901,758 downwards.
AGCTGCCCCTTTCATACTCTACTCCCATTCCCACAACTAGTTTTCCCTCTGTCCCATCAGTCCCACCTATCATTTCCATCTTTTCCCCCGTTCTGTTGTAGATCAGCGAGCTGCTGCGCTCTGGTTCCCAGCGCGCAGATACAGAGCACGTATGCAGCACCGAGGATAACAGCCTCGGCCCACCCGGCTGTCAATCCAAGGCCCCGCCCCACTCCCTCTGCCTCCTCTGGTTCTTGAAGGAGCGCTTTTCTACAAACGGCCACCGTCTGCCTTCTTAGACTCCAATGTATTATTATTATATTATATAATACCTTAGCCTCCTTTTGTTGAAACAGCCCTATGTGACTCTATTCAACCCAATACTCCTATATCATTCTGCTGTTATTTAATCGTTGCACAGCTCTGACCATTCATATGTGAGATTTCGTGGCATCTGCACCAGCACGGACCACACAGGTAACTACAGCAATCTCTCCTATCTCTGGGCATTATTATTATTATCAATGATTTGTAATAACTTATATAATTCTAACCGCATATATCATACATTTTTTTTCTTTTCCCATTACAGTGGTCTCATTTTAGACATACACACATTTCACCCTGCATTTAGTTCCCCAACCCCTCCCCCGCCTCACTCACCTGGTTCTGTTAATTTATTTTATCACTCACAATGAAATATGACTCAAATGATGTATCATCTACCATTTTATGACTTGCAACCCAAACCATACATTATATTATATATTATTCAACAGTGATGGTCAGTTCGCAGTGTTCGTCAGCGAACACATGCGGGCTGCCATCTTGACTCACCCGCCAGCGATGCGCAGGTAAGCCCTTACCTGTGCCTGTGTCGGGAGCCGGTCTGAAATCAAATGCGGTCACCGGGAGCAGGCAGTTCCGAGAACAGCCTCCGGGGGCCTTCATCAGGCTTTTCTCAGAACTGGGCTTACCTGTGCATCGCCGGACAGGTGAGTCAAGATAGCAGTCCTCATGTGTTCGCTGGCGAACACTGCAAACTGACCATCTGTCACAACCAGACATCTGAGAAGCTCTGACAGATGCCTTTCAGAACCTCCTCCTTGAGCTTTTCTTTGTTTTGGTTTTCAGTTCCTTATCTCGTTAGTCTCTCTCAGCTGTCTTGTAGTTGGACTGATTGCATCCCTTTAAATTCCTCCCCTCACGACATCTGTTTCTGAGGTTTCTACTAAGACTGTACCACCTTTTCTCTCTATTTTGAATTATTTTGAATTATTCCTCTATTGTCAAACCACTCACTGATATGACCAGAAAGGGGGTAGATTTTTCTTCCTGGTCGGTAGAGGCACCTAAGGCCTTTTCTAATATCAAGGAGAGTTTTGCTTCCGCTCCCATCTTGGTACAACCTGATATTTCTCTACCCTTCATAGTTGAGGTTGATGCTTCTGAGGTGGGTAGTGGGTGCGGTCTTGTCTCAGGGTTCCTCTCCTGCCAAATGGCGACCGTGGCGACATCTGAGAAGCTCTGACAGATGCCTTTCAGAACCTCCTCCTTGAGCTTTTCTTTGTTTTGTTTCAGTTCCTTATCTCGTTAGTCTCTCTCAGCTGTCTTGTAGTTGGACTGATTGCATCCCTTTAAATTCCTCCCCATAATGCATTAGTGTGCGGTTTATACAACTTCCTGGAGTGTGTGTGCATGCTGATCCTATTTCCCAGTCTTCTACAAGATAAGTGTTGTACATTCATTTGTGATTTTATGTTTGCTGGATCCCAGGTGACCCTGACTCCCTCCGTGTATAGTGTAGGGAGCCGGTGGTCGTGTCCCCTCACTATTGTAGGGTGTTCAGGTGTTATATAGTCGAGGTACGTGGATATGCGATCATCCACCATTGGGGTGTTTGCATAGGCTGAGCAGAGTCAGGGAGAGTGCCAGGTCTTATGCAGGGGTCTCCCTTTTGTTCCTTAGTTTTGGATCCAGTGAATCATATATTCATTTTGCATTGTCTTGTTTCCTGTACACCTTCCGTGACACCATCACTGTTATTCAATATATTTAATTATACATAATGAATTCAGTAGGAACTTAACATACTATACTTCTGGCAGTGGGCTTTTTATTTTAATCCATTTTTATATTTATTATTATTTTTATATTCTCTACCATATGCCGACCTATGAATTGTACTTTTAGGAGATTTTAATCCTCCTAACAGAAGTTTTAATAATTTATTCTCTCTTATACGTTGAATATATTTTTATACAAATACATATTTCTATATATTTCTTATATGTCTTTTACCCATTCATCCTTTATCGTTGTATGCTATCTCTTATCGACATTTTGTTTTTTAGACTTAAGGAAGGAGTATACTCACTCCGAAATGCATTGTCGCTTACTACTAATAATAAAAAAAAGATCCTATATACATTCATTGAGGTTGTGTCTTTGCGCCTAGAGGTATCACATTCCAGTAGACATCCCTTCATTTTATTTCACATCACTCTTATGGAGATTTGGCTACTCTATTTACGAGGATTGAAATATACCGGCAGCACCGACCCTTCGCCCTCACAAGTGTTGTGCCTACGTATGCACAACACGAAAAGGTGAGCACAACTATTGGCACGTTTTGCACCTGAACGCCCTTTTAACTTCATACTGCACTATAAGCACCTTTTCTTTCTCTGCCACACATGCTATATAAACAATTATAGAATTATACATGGATTTGCAATACTCTAGATTAGTTAGCCCAAGGGGAAGAGGCAGCACATGTCGGATGTTTATCCTCCTGAGTAAAGGCAAATTCACATAGGGCAGGCGATCTTCTACAGGATAACGATGGGACTTGAGCATTCCCACACACTGAGTGTTCAGTCCATTGCATTTTAGAATAGGATCTATGTGTGATGTAAGCACTGTATGGTATCCGTTGCAGACTTCCATCGGACGTAAAGGTACAGAGCATAACAGTCTGCTTTTGAGATTGTTTTGTTAACTTTTACTGCTACTTAAAAATATAAAAATAATTATATATAAAAAAAAAAATGGGAGTGTTATATTTGCCAGTAACAGTACACTATTTGGAAAAAAAGTATTGGGACACCTATATGTTACACCTACAGGAGCTTTTATGACATGCCACTCTAACTTCATAGGCATTAAGAATTTGGTCCCCCCGTTGCTGCTAAAACATCTTTTACACTTCTATATGATTTCTTCAAGATTTTGAAGTGTGTCTGTGGAAATACTTGCCCATTATTTCAAATGAGCTTTTGTGAGGTCAGACACTGATATTGGATGAGAGGACCTGGCTATCAATCTCAGTTCTGGAACATCCCAAAGGGCTCTGTGGTGGTCGGTCAAGTTCTTCCAATATCACAATATCACCAATCCCTGTCTTTGTGTCCCAGTGCACAAACCAAGGTCCATAATCATGCTGAAACATAAAGGGGCATTTTCCAAACTTGGAAGCATAGAATTGTCCAAAATGTCTTGCTATACTGAAGCATAAAGAATTTCCTTCATTAGAAATTAGGAGCCTAGACCAAGCAATGAAAAACAACCACATAGCATTATCCATCCTCCACCAAATGTTATAGTTGGCACAATGAGTCAGGTAAGTTCTCCTGACATTTGCCAAAGCATGAATGATCACTCCACAGAACAAATTTCCACTGATCCAGAGTCCAATGGTGTTGTGCTTCACACAACTTTATCTTCATGCTTGGTGACATAAAGCTTGAAGGCAGCTGTTCCACCATGAAAACATATGTCTATGTGATGAAGCAACAAGGTTGTTGTGATGATATTAATGCCAGAAGATGGGCTTTTTTTGTTTTGTTTTTTATAAACAATTGTACTGATTTTTAAAACAATAAAGGAATGATTAAAGGATAAAATTACAGTGCAATGAGTATCTAGTATTTCTTGACACAGCAGGGTACAAGTTATTATCAACAGTTAACAGAATATGCATATGAGTAAGGCACGCATAGAATGCAGTGAGTAATTATTTATACATCAATCTAACATCGAATATGACATAAAGCAAAAGGGGGGAGGAAGCTATCCTTTGGATAAGGAAGCGGGATGAAGAGGGGAGATCCTGAGGTACACAGTAGCTAGGAGAAGTTTCTGTATTTTTTCCACATGGACCAGGCAGAGAGGAACTTCTTTCTGGTTCTTAGTTACCAGTTAGAAATCTCCTCAAGATGGTAAATTTGGTCTACCCTGTTTCTCCATTGTTCAATGGAGGGAGTTTCAGAAGATCGCCACTTAGTGGGAATCAAGAGGCGGGCTGCTGATAACAGGCAAGATAATAACGTTGTTTGCTTGTCGGATTTTGTTATACCTAACGATAAAAGGGCAATTTCAGGTGTGCAGGGGGAACCTGATTTGCAAATACTATTACTTATTTGGAAGATTTGTCTCCACCACATCGATAATGGAAGGCAACTCCACCAAATGTGCATAAAAGTGCCCCTCTCTGAACCACATCTCCAGCACGTATTGGGAACGTCGGGGTACAGGAGAGCTATCTTATCAGGAGTTTTATACCACCTAGACAAAATTTTATATCCGTTCTCCTGCACCTGGACACACCTTGAGAGTTTGTGTGGAATATTGAGAAGTGCATTAAATTCCTTGTCAGAAAATTGTTTGTCTAAGTCTTTTTCCCAATGGCCTACGAAGGCGGGTTTAACCCTTGCGGGGGGAAGGTTTTGCTTTTTGTAGAGAAGGGAGATCAATTTGGGGGGGTAGCAGGTAATGGTCAATAGGTTTTCAAACCAATTAGGGGAGCGTGACTTGGGTAAAGACCTAGCATGTAGGAGTAACTCAGCTCTAAGAAATTTAAGAGTAAGGAAATTGGTGGAAGGGATATTTAAGGTGGAGGCTAGTTCTAGTTCAGAAAGGACACATCCATCCTTGTCAAGGAGGTCTGTTATAAGGGTGGATGATGTTTTACGTTTTGGAGGGGCTGAAGATCTAATCTCCATAGGGGCTAGGGAATATAGATATTTAATTTGTAGGAGGGGAGAGAGAGGGAATAGATCCCTGTGGTTGGAAGAGAACCAGTTCCATACTTTAATGGTGGAACTAATCAAGGGGTTAGACATTGGAGGTAGGAATTTTAGAGGTTTGCCTGATAACAAAAGAGACTTAAGGGCAGAATTTAAGTTAGCATTCTCAATGTGGAGCCACATTTTTTTTTTTTATTTTTTTTTTTGGGGGGGGGGGGGGCGGATCCAATCAATCTCTCTACAAAGGTGGATGGCCTTCATGTATAACTCAGGGACAGGTAAGCCAATACCCCCAAAGCGTTTGGGTTTGATGAGAGTGGAGAGAGAAATTCTAGACTTTTTCCCTTGCCACAAGAACTGACGTATGAGTCTGTTTAGTTTTCTGAAAAATCTAATGGGGAATTATGATGGGCAGTACCTGGAGGAGATAAGTAAGCCTTGGGATGACCAACATCACCAAATCTTTTCTGCCAAACCAGGAGAGGTAATGTCCTTCTAGTGAGTCCAATTGAGCGGCGATGGATTGTAGAAGGGTAGTATAATTCAGTTGGAAGAGGTCGGGAAGATGAGCATTTATTTTAATTCCCAAATATGTTAGATGTTGATAAGTCCAATTGAATGGAGAATTTGATTGGAGTATTTTGATGGAAGAAGGGGATAGGCCAGTATGTAGGATTTGTGATTTTTGTGGGTTAATTTTAAAATTGGAAAGTGAACTAAAATTGTTGAGCAATGAAAGTATCTTGGACATGGAGGTAAGGGCGTTGGTAGTGAGAATTAGGAGGTCATCAGCAAAGGCGGCTAATTTTAATTCTTGGGACCCAATTTTTAAACCTTGGATGGAGTTCTCCTGTCTAAGGGCTTGCATGAGGGTTTCCATGACTAAGACAAAGATGAGAGGGGAGAGGGGGCAACCTTGGCAGGTTCCATTCTTAATCAAATAGTTAGAGGATGTGCTGTTGTTCACTAGAACCGAGGCGGAAGCATTGTTGTACATTGCGAAAATAGCGTGTATATATGGGGCAGGGAAGTTGAATTTGAGAAGGGTAAGTTTAATGTAGGACCAATCTATGCGGTCAAAAGCTTTTCCCGCGTCGGTGCCCAGGAGAACCAGAGGCAACTTTTTGTTTGAGGAGTAATAAAGAGCGTCTAGGAATTTGGTTGTATTATATTTTCCTTCCCGTCCCTTAACAAACCCCACCTGGTCAGGATGAATCAGATTTGGGAGAATGGATTGGATTCTAGATGCAAGCATCTTCGCTAGAAGTTTTAAGTCAATATTTTGAAGAGATATGGGGCGGTAATTGGCACATTGGGTGGGATCTTTTCCCTCTTTGGGTATGATAGTAATCACTGCCTTCATCATGTCTGGGGAAAGGGGGAAATTTTGTAAGGCTTGGTTACATACATGTATCAAATAGGGGATTAACGTGGCTTGGAAAGTATAGTAGTAGATAGTTGAGAGCCCATCAGGATCCGAGGCATTTACCTTTTGGAGAGCTTTTGAGGGCTGTGGTGAGTTCCGCAATAATGAAAGATTTTGAGAGGTCTTCGCATTGGGAAGGGGTTAAGGATGGTAATTTTAGGGTATCTAAAAAAGATTTGGTGAGCGGATTTGCATCCATGTTAGTTTGGGAGGCAGTGGTGGGAGGTAAATTATAAATGGTCATTGTAGAAAAGGCGAAATTGCTCAGCAATGGCCTCAGGTGAATAAAGTTGAGGCCTTGGGTGGATTTAATTGAGGTTACATATCTGGTGCTTTTTCTATGTTTAATATGGTTCATCATAAATCTCGAGCCTTTATTGCCATGGGCGTAAAATTTATGTTGGGACAAAAGGTAATACTTGACTGCTTTTTTATTCAGTAGGTTTTTGAGCTCAGATCTAAGAGTTGAGAGATCTGATAAGTGTTGAGGATCAAGGGATTGTTTATGTAACACTTCTAGGGTGTGTATATGGTCTAATAAGGAGGAGAACTGTTTGTCTGCTTGTTTTTTTAAGTAGGAGCATTTACTGATAAAGTGACCTCGGATAAATGCTTTATGGGCATCCCATAATACTTGCGGGGAAATGTCGGGGGTGTCATTAGTCCTTAAATATTGTTCTAGGAGGGAGGTGAAATGCATTATATGACCATTTTCGCTCAATATGGACTCATTAAGTCTCTAAGTGGGGGGCTTACCAGTTTCAGGTTTGAGATGAAAGGTGCAAAAAATCGGATAGTGGTCCGAGATGGTAATGCTTCCAATCTGAGGGTCTGAGGACTGATGCAGGAAGTCCTTGGGTACGAAGATATAGTCAATTCTACTATATGAATGATCTGGAGCTGAATAAAAAGCATAGCCAATAGCAGAAGGATTCATACATCTCCATATGTCTATCAGGCCCATTACATGTAATTTGACTTTAAGCTTTTTCAAAAGTTTAACTGACTTTTTAGAGGACGTGTCTATGGGAGGGTGTAGAGCGATATTTAGGTCACCCGCTAAAATTAGTATACCTTCCCTGACGGACTCCATCAAACATAGGAGCTCAAGAAGCCACGGGACCTGATCAGAGTTAGAGGAGTAGACATTCACAAGGGTGAACAACTTATAGCCAATAAGCCCCTTCAGGATAATATATCTTCCCTCAGGGTCTGATATATGGGTGGAATACTGGAATGGGATGTTTTTTCGGAAGCCAATGCTGACTCTCCTAGAGGCTGCGCTATCCGAACCGCAATGAAACCACTCCGGGAATCTGGAATGGGAGAGGCCGGGGAATTTTCCCTGTTTATAGTGGGTTTCCTGAAGGAAAACTACTGAGCAGCTCTCTTTCCATAGAATAGAGAGGATTTGGGATCTTTTAGAGGGTGATCTAAGTCCCTTCACATTGAAGAATGAAAGTTTGTAATCTGTCATGAGAAATTATATGGGGAGTGAAGGGAGGTATGAACGCTGTTTTGCACGTCCCATCTAAAAGAGGGAGTATAGAAGAGATAGGCCACCTCGAGGAGAGTCAGGTCCCAATATGCCACATACCTATAGCCATAGATATAGTACATTAATACTCTCTGACTGTAAAATAGCAAAGAAAAAGCAACCAACAATGGGGACATTATTGAGAAGCTCTTAGGCCTCTAGTAGTAGGGATGGGGGGGGAAAGGGTATCAACCCAATTAGAATGACCTGCTACGAGTTGACAGAAGTTGTATTAATGAGACCAGAAATGTATTATAGGGGGGAAGGGAGAGGGAGGGGCAGGGGAGAAGAAGGGGGGTATAAGAGGGATGAAGTAGGGGGTGGGTGGAAGGAAAAGGTGGTATAGTTAAGGGGGGTCGGGGGGGGGGGAGAAGATGAGTATGTTTGGTCAGAGGTAGTTATTAGCTATAACAGTTAAATGTTATCCTTAGGTATTACGAGGTGGACCAGGCGATCCTCTTGGGGGTCAGAAGGCTATTTCTTCTCTTCGCCCTTTGGTGCTTTGGAGTGTTGGCTCTCTCCCACAGAGTCATCCTAGGTAGGTCTGGTAGAGAGGCTATAGATGAGACAGTGTCCCAGCAGGCGATATCCAGAGGAGGAATGTCTGTGGAGGATAATACTTCTTGGAGGTCTTCATATGAGGAGATCCTGAAGAATTTCCCAGCATAATTGAAAGAAAGGCCAAAGGGAAAAGTCCATCTATAAGGGATCTGCAAGTTGCGTAGATGATCTGTGAGAGGTTTAAGCATTTTTCTCTTTTGGAGGGTAATCGGGGCTAAGTCCTGATATATCGATACAGGGTTATCTCTAAAAGAGATGCTGTTTGCAGATCTCGCAGCAGTAAGGATTTTCTCCTTATCCACAAAACTCAAGAAGCAACAGATAATGTCCCTGGGCGGCTCAGTGCTTTTAGGTTTTGGTCTGAGCGCTCTGTGAGCTCTTTCAATTATGAGGCCTGAGGAGTCTTCACCCCCTAGAAGGGAGGATGCGATGTGCTTGATAGCAGGTATGATTTCATCATTTGCCACCGATTCAGGTATACCTCTAAATCGAAGATTGTTTCTTCGGCTGCGATTTTCTTGATCCTCTATATTCACATATAGTGTGTTGATGTGCGTCTGCCAGATGGAGAGGAATTGAGCCATCACTGAGCTGTGTTCAAGTGTAGCCGCCTGTGTAGTCTCCAGCGTTTCAACCCTGTGACCCACATGCTGAATTTCCTGAGTCAGGACTGATATTTCTTGTTTCAGCGGGAGTAAGGCTTCAGCTAACGCTTGCTTATTGAACCGTCTGGACACTGGTAAGGCTCGGGGGGATCCTGTGTCACCCGCTTCACTTTCCCCCTCAGACTGATCTTCCTCTCAGACATAAGGAGCACGGTCGTTCAGCTGCGCCATTTTGGATTCTTTAGTGCCTGGACCTGCCGCTTTTTTCTTGAGAAACTTGGCCATCCCCGAGTTAGGGTTAGTCAATTTGGGGACAGCGCCTGGCTCAGAGGGTCTCTGGCCACTGATTTTGACCATGTTTAGTGTCTTTGTGCTTCCGTAGGCTAGTATCTCAGCAGGTCAGTGTACGGAGCTCAGCAAGATGCGGCCATTCAGATCCGGCGCTAGCTCCGCCCCCCACCGCCAGAAGATGTTTTGCATCTCTTTCATAAGCAGAGCATTGGTGATTTATTTGTATTTTTTATTTTTACACCATGCCTCTCGGCACTCAATGATCCTGCTCTATAGTTTTAGGTACTCTGCCAGTTCATGGCTGTGTGTCACGGAAGGTGTGCAGGAAACTAGAAAACACAAAATGAATATACGACTGACTGGATCCAACTAAGGAACAAAAAGGGAGAGCCCTGCATCAGACCTGGCTCTCTCCCTGACTGCTCAGCCTATGCGAAAATCCCAATGGTAGATGATCGCATATCCTCGTACCTCGATTGTATAACACCTGAACACCCTATAATAGTGAGGGGACACGACCACCGGCTCCCTACACTAGATACAGAGGGAGTCAGGGTCACCTGGGATCCAGCAAACAGAAAAACACAAATAAATGAACAAAACTTATCTTATAGAAGACTCTGAAGTAGGAACAGCATGCACACACTCCAGGAAGTTGTATAAACCGCAAAGTGATGCACTATGGGAAAAGGATTTAAAGGGATGCAACTACATGACAGCTGAGAGAGGCTAACGAGATGAGAAAATAAAAGCAAAACAAAGGAACCTCAAGGAGGAGGTTCTAGACGTCTTGAAATATGAAAAAACTTAGTCCAGCTCACCTTCCTGGTGGAATATGTGATCCCGGCTCCAAAGGCCCTAGGGGAGTGTCCCCGTGGCAGGCTGCAAGTAACTCTGGAAAGAAAGGTCTCGGAGGCAATGAAGATCCTCTAAAAGCTCTTCTTTATTGTTCATATAACAGTAGCGGACACAGCCACTTCGTACACAGCATAAACGTTGAAGCGTTTCGGGTTGGTACCCTTAGTCGTAACACTTTGCAATGGGTGACCCCACTATTTAAAGGATTTGGAATGCTCCTCCCTCTGTAATCCTAAGGGGGAGGGGGAGGCTTCCAACACCATAGCCTATCACACAGTGCATCACACCTTTCTTTTGGTGCACTAATCACTTGTATAATTAGTAACACACTGTGCTGCAGCTCTCTGGTCATATTAACTCCTGGAGTACCATGATCTCCACTAACTGAGAGACGCCGCACAGTGTGAACATTGCCATTCTTCCACCAAGTTAAAAACATATAATACAAACACCAAAATGACCCTGTACCCTTCATTAAGCTAGGATTGAATATAGTATACATGATTTCATAGTAATTTGTTAAAAAATTTCAGACAGATACAAGTCGTTACTACCGCTGTGACAGGTTGCAAAACTATTAACTGTTTGCAGATGCTAATTGGTTAGGTGTGCATAACATGGGAAAGTAGCTTCCAATTCCTCTTTCATACCCACGATTATATTGTCCTATAACTGGACAGGTATAAAGGGAGGGAGAATACCGCACCATGTGAACAGCACCCTCTGCCCAGGCAGATAAAAGCATACATGACGCCCGGACTGATCTAAACGTCCAATCTGCTACAGATACAAAGGATTCATAAACATATCTTTGACATTCGTGTTAAGCCCACATCATGGCATTAGTTTGGAACCATTTTACTTATAATTTAATATAACTACTGGTAAATATACATCAATTCTTTTTTTAGGTTCAAACCAGCTGGAATTCTGGTGTTAAGTCTAAAAATCCAGTATGCCTCCCGGAGAAGGATTTTTTTGCGGTGATCCCCGCCCCTCTTGGGTGCCAAAACTCTCTCTATGGCATAAGCTTGAAAAAATGACACTTGACGGGCATGTTTCTGTATAAAATGCCTCGCTGCGTTCGAAATATTCAGAGCATTCGGATTATTGATATAATTTAGGTGCTCTAGAATTCGACTCTTAAATTTACGGATTGCGCTACCTATGTACATCTGATCGCAATTAGTGCACCGGATGACATAGATGACACCCTCCGTGTTACAATTAATGTAGCTACGGATGGGAAAGCTACATGAATGGTCTGACTTGTCAAATGACTGTATGGGGGTCACATAATTACAAGTCTTACACGGATGGCCTCCACATCTTGTAAATCCCTTGTAATTAAGCCAACTTGGTCTAAAGTTGGTGCCCAGTCTGCTGGAGGTGTAGAGAGACGGCGACAGCGAGCAGGACAATGTAGTGGCTCTTCTAGGAACAATTCTACAACCTGATTTTAGAGCTTTGTATAAAATCTCATCATCGAATAAGATGGGTAAACATCGCTTTATTGTAGAACTGATAATGTTAAATTCTCTACTATATGTTAGAGATAGAGTAGGAACATTGTCCTGGTCACTGTCTCCATGTACCCTCCCACCGCCAGCAGAAACCTCGGGCTGTTTGCTACATCTCGGCTTCCCAAAGAGCATTTCTTTTCTATCCTTCCGTAATGCAATGTCTCTCCCTCTTTGTATCATCCATTTTGGATAACTTCTGGCCCTCAGTCTTTTTTCCACCTTGTCAAATTCCTCCTCAAGTTGCTCTGGTTGGCTACAATTCCTGGCAGTGCGTACAAATTCCCCCACGGGAATCGCCCTGATGGTATGCAGAGGGTGGTGACTCCTGGCATTCAAAATAGAATTGCCAGCCACCTCTTTCCTATACGTGTGGGTGTGCACTACCTCATCTGGACTACCGTGGAGTGTCAAATCAAGGAAATTTATGTGAGATTCTTCTACTGAGCATGTGAATCGTAGATTATAGTTGTTGTTGTTTAAATACGCCTGGAGGTCTGGGACGGCAGACACATCGCCTGCCCATACCATGAGCACGTCATCAATGTATCTGCCGTACCAGACCATACCAGGCCCAAATGGATTGTCCAAATTATAGATGTGCTTTTCCTCCCAATACGACATGGTCAAGTTTGCCAGTGAACTTGGCCCCCATTGACACTCCACGGGTCTGTAGGTAGTGCACACCGTCAAACATGAAGTAATTATGAGTCAACAAAAATGCCATAACTTCACAGATAAAATCTATATAGCCAGAACTATGTCCAGTATATCTGTGAAGATGATACTCCATGGCCAACAGGGCGACCCCGTGAGGGATGGAAGGATAGAGAGCAACCACGTCTGCCGTGATCCACCTATAATTCGCTTCCCATACAAAACTATACATGGCCCGCAATACATCCGCCGTATCCTTTAGGAACCCCGGTGTGCGCCTAACTAGGGGCTGGAGGATATTGTCCAGCCAACTACCTAGGCGCTCTGTAAGGGATCCCATTCCAGAGACTATAGGGCGGAGGGGGGGGGTGGACGCCCTTATGGATCTTGGGCAAAGCATGCATAATGGGAGTGACAGGTACATCCACACACAGATATCTATATTCACTATCCTTGAATATGCCCATATCTCTTCCTTTCATTAACAATGACATATAGCCATCTGTATACTCACCTAATGGGTCTCTCAATAGTGTACTGTACGTGGATGTGTCCGCCAACATTTCCCGCACTTGATTGCCATATATCTCCTTGTCCATGACGACCACCGCCCCCCCCCTTATCCGCCATTTTAATAACCATGGTATCATGCTGCTGTAACTCTAGAAGTGCTCTGGCTTGGGATTGGCTAAGATTATTAGGCTTTTTAACTTTTTTGCTGTCTTTTTGAATTCTATCTAGCTCCTTTTCCAACACTTCCTGAAATACATCCATGCTACCCGTACGGGACATTACGGGATAGAATTTGGAATTTCGGGTATGGAATTTACTGGCTGGTTCTAGACGTCTGTCAGAGCTTCTCAGATGTCTGGTGGTGACACTGTGGTTCCTAAATAAATTCCTCATAAAGTGGATCATTAAATATTTATCTAGGAGGGAAGAAATTTCATGAACTTGCAATGGTGGCATCATATTACAGTACTGTACTCAAATTCAATCAGTTCTTTACAACCCATTCTTTCACAAATGGCAGGCCGCATGGTTAGATGCTTAATTTGATACTCCTGTGGCAATGGGACTGAATATAACATCATTCACAGTTCTATTTCATTTAGTCATATTTAAGACAGACTACTTGCAAACACATACATGTCCACCCTTAATTTTCCAAATATTTTGTTAAGGCCTTACTTACAATTCAGTACAATATTACAATAAGTTAGCAAAACCCTTGACAAGCTGAAATATATATCACAAGCTTTGTGTGGTTACACATAGATAAATATAGTATGTACATTAAGGATAAACAAATTGATTTGTAACAAACCTGTTTTGTTAGGAATTGCACAAAAATTTGCCGGCAAAACAAACCCGAAGCTTTTCAGGTTCCCTTCAGATGAATCCAGTAAAACAGTGTGCAACGCTATTTTACTGTACACGTTGGATGGGAAAAATCACAATATTAGGGTGGATCGCATGTTTTGCAATCCAGGGAACTGTTTTAAATCTTTGAGTATAAACACCTGAAATGGTAGTCCAAAATCTGTTTTATGCCACCTCCATACAGTTTATCAAGTGTTGTTTTTTTGTTTTGTTTTAATTAGAGGGGAAAGGGGTTGTTCACAATACAAGAGTCCAATGTGTGTTTTACAATCCAGAGAGTACTGTTTTAATTCTGTCAGTGAAAATGACTAATACTGTATATTTGTTCAAAATCAGTTTCAGGCCATATCTATGCAGTTCATATGTGTGTGTGTGGGGGGGGGGGGAGCACAATATGAGGGTGCAACGCATGTTTTTTTTAATCTACAGAGTACTGGTTTAACTCTCTGAATGATAACACTTGAAATAGTAGTCCAAAATCTGTTCATAATCTTATAGTAGGTGTGGAGATTCGCTCTTGTAGACATGGTATGAGGACACAGTACAGAGGCAAGTTACCAGTTCTTAACTCAAACTTCCGTGTATATTCACACATAAGACAAAAACAAAACATCACTTTGCAGTCTTGGTGTTAGTTCACACACAATGGAAAGTCCACATAGCAAAAATCACCTTGTTGGCAGTTCTATCTCCAGCAGTCCATAGCAGGCTTTTAAGGAACCTGTTTCCCCTAAACACGGGTCTCAGCCCTCCAGCATGGCACAAGCCTCAGATCCCAGCACACACACACTTTGCTGCTGAGCCCAGCTGTCTTTTAAGAACAACTAGGTGCTGTCAAAACCCAGACCAGCAATTAAAATCCAATCCGCTGTTTGAACCCACCTGGCTGCAAATCAGCACAACAGCATATGCTGAGAGGAAAATACCTGTTTTCCCAGACCATACCCTTCACTGTGTCACATGCCACCCCACATTTGTTCAACCCTGAGGGGGTGAACACTCACCAGATAATGTACTCTGGACAGGGCATCCGTGTTTCCCTGTAATTGGCCTGCCCTGTGTTCCACTGTAAATTTAAAGTTCTGTAGGGAAAGGAACTATTGTGTGACCCAGGCATTTCTGTCTTTGGCTCACACACTTGGCTCACCAAGCGGAACTTTCTCCACAACAAATAATAGCGGAGAGACTCGAGTGCCCACTTGATAGCCAGGCACTCTCTATCCACTATACTGTACCTGGTCTCGGCTGGGGTGAGCATACGGCTGAGGAAGACAACGGAATGTTCCATGTTGACCTCCTGGGAGAGTACAGCACCGAGGACTACCTCAGAGGCATCTGTCTGTACAATAAATTCCCGCTTGAAGTCGGACGTCACCAAAACTGGGGTCCCACACAGGACCGACTTCAAAGTGGAGATCGACTCATCACACCTGATCATCCCAGTGAACCATCATGGACTTATGTCCCTTCAAGAGCCCTGTCAATGGGGTGGCTATCGTAGCAAAGTGGGGGACAAACCTCATGTAATAGCCTACCATCCCCAGAAACAACTTTACATGCCTAGAGGTGACAGGTCGGGGCCAATTCTGTATCGCCTCTATTTTGTTTACTTGGGGTTTGATGACCCTAGGTATTTACTCTCCTCTAACTCTATTGCACATTTCTTTAGGATAGCTGTTAGTCCAGCCTTCCGAATGGAGTCTACAATGTCCATTAGATGTTGAAAAGTGTGGCGCGATGCAGACCAAAGGGTAACACCTTATACTGATACAGCCTTTCAGGAGTGATGAAGGCAGTTTTCTCTTTGGCAGCCTGATGTCCAAAACATCCAAAACAGATAAATACTATGCTTGTCCTAACTTCCCGATTAGCACATCCACCTGGGGCATGGGATATGTATTAAATTTAGAGCTTACGAAAATCGTTACAAAACCGTAACGTCCCGTCTGGCTTGGGTATTAAGACTATAAGACTGGCCAACTCACTTTTAGACTCCTCAATGACATCTATCCGCAGCATTAGCTGCACTTCCTCCGAGATGGCTTGTCGCCGAGCCATTGGTAACCGGTATGGCTTTAACTGGACTTTTGCCAGAGGCTCAGTGACAATGTCATGCTGGATTGCAGAAGTGCGTCCAGGGAGGTCCGACAACACATCCGTGTTCCAACTAACGAACTCCCTGGCCTCCTGAGCCTGTTTAGAGGAGAGGAGAGCATTTTGTACTGTGGCAACTGCTTCCTTTGCATCAGACAGAGGGGCCAGAACCTATTCCCCTAGAAAACCTAGCCACGGGCTGTCTTCATTACAGGTCTCCCTATCTTTCCAAGGTTTTAGTAAATTAACATGGTAAACCTGCTCCGGCTTTCGCCGCCCTGGTTGGTGTATCTTGTAATTTACCTCTCCAACTTTCTCGAGTACCTCGTAGGGCCCCTGCCAACTAGCCAGGAACTTACTGTCCACATTCAGTCCCAGAACCAAAACCCCATCCCCCGGGTTAAAGATCCGGACCCGGGCCTGCTGATTACATATACGACTTTATGCTTGCTGAGCTGCCTCCATATGCTCCTTAACAAGAGGTAACACTGTCTCTATCCTTTCTTGCATCTGGGTATCGTACTTAAAGACAGAATCTGCTGAGCGTGCTGAAACAGGGCAAAATGACACACGTGCCATGCATGACACGCGTCTTGAACTTTGTCATGCAGCAATTCGTTGGGACCAGGATGTCTTGTGGCAGGCCAGGAAAATCTCTGGCCATTTTAGAAGATCTTACATGGCCATGGCTCGCCTTGCTGACGTTCAGCGGGCACACCACTTGCCGGTCAGACGTCTGATTTGTGACAGCCCAACGCGCTGGAACTCTACCTTGTAAATGCTTGATGGCTGCTCCAGCAGCAACGTGCAGTTAACAACTCCTACCTGCAAGAACTCTGCAGCAGGACAGGTTCTGGGGAGCTTGGTTTATTTTCACTGCGCCAGTGGCTACTCATGCATGACACATGTAGACTTCTGCGGCCATTTGATGAGAGATCACCAAACTGGTCAGTGGTAGCCAGATCACCATCAGTGACATTGTACCTTACGCCTTCTCTCTGGAGTGTGCATTGCGTCGTGTTATTGATCAAGCCGTCGAGGAGCAGGAATATGAGGAAGTTGCAATGCGGAATGAATTCCCAGGGGGGCTACTCCATCTGAGACAAGTCAGCAGAAGTCTGAAGGAGTCAGAGGAGGATGGTGGCTGGGGAAGGATGAGAAGAAGCAATAAAAGCAGGATTTGAGGGGGAATTCAAACTTTTCAGGGATCCATGTTGTTGTTTGTGGCTGGGGGGAGGAAACCGAGGACAACATACTCCTGGGCAATGAGCAGGAGCCAGGGCGCTCCACCACTTCCAATTTAATGAAAATGGGGGCCTTTATGCTCCAGTGTCTGCAGAGGGACCCTCATATAAAAAGGGCATGGACCAGTACTGGGTGGCAATGTACTTAGACCCTCAGTACAAACACAAAATGGCGGACATGTTACCAGCATCACAGAGGGCTGTCAGAATGCAGCATTTCCAGGCATTGCTGTGAGAGATGCTGCCTTTTTCTGTTGCGGGAGCTGGCAGAGGAATTTCCACCCATAACGAAACAGATGTGGGTACCAATCCCACCGTGCTTGCAAGAAGAGGGAGGTTTGAATATGTGTTGGTCACTACGCATATGAGATCACTCTTGCAGCCAACCCATCGACAGCCTCCCTCCGGATCCAGCCTCAGGGAACGTCTAGATTGACAGGTGTCCGACTACATCGGGTTGACGGCTGATGTGGATGCTCTGAGAAGCGAGGAACCCCTTAACTACTGGGTGTGAAGGCTTGACCTGTGGTCAGAGCTGGCACAATTTGCCATGGAACTCTTGGCTTGCCCCTCGTCGAGTGTCCTGTCCGAAAGGACGTTCAGCGGAGCAGGGGGGTCGTGACCAATAAGCGCAATCTCCTAGCTCACGACCAAGTGGACTACCTCAAATTTCTAAAAATTAATGAGGCATAAATCTCGGAGGAATTCAACACCTGTGATGACCACATGTAATTGAATTTCCTTATGCCAGCCCACAAATATCCGCCCCCACTCAGAACAAAGAATGGTCCTTGTCTTAGGCCTCTTTCACACTTGCGTTGTCCGGATCCGGCGTGTACTCCACTTGCCGGAATTACACACCGGATCCGGAAAAACGCAAGTGTATTGAAAGCATTTGAAGATGGATCCGTCTTCAAAATGCTTTCAGTGTTACTACGGCAGCCAGGACGCTATTAAAGTCCTGGTTGCCATAGTAGGAGTGGGGAGCGGGGGAGCGGTATACTTACAGTCCGCGTGGCTCCCGGGGCGCTCCAGAGTGACGTCAGAGCGCCCCATGCGCATGGATGACGTGCCATGCGATCACGTGAGCCATGCGCTTGGGGCGCCCTGGCGTCACTCTGGAGCGCCCCGGGAGCCGCACGGACGGTAAGTATGCTGCTCCCCGCTACACTTTACCATGGCTGCCTGGACTTTAGTGTCCCGGCAGCCATGGTAACCACTCTAAAAAAGCTAAACGTCGGATCCGGCAATGCGCCGAAACAACGTTTAGCTTAAGGCCGGATCAATGCCTTTCAATGGTCATTAATTCAGGATCCGGCCTTGCGGCAAGTCTTCAGGATTTTTCGCTGGAGCAAAAAGCGCAGCATGCTGCGGTATTTTCTCTGGCCAAAAAACGTTCCGTTCCGGAACTGAAGACATCCTGATGCATCCTGAACGGATTTCACTCCATTCAGAATGCATTAGGATAAAACTGATCAGGATTCTTCCGGCATAGAGCTCCGACAACAGAACTCTATGCCGGAAGACAAGAACGCAGGTGTGAAAGAGCCCTTATGTATATAAAGCGGCATAAAAGGCCTTTTCTGTCATGCGAATGCCAAATTTTTGGGGCCTATACTCCAGTGACCTACAGTGCAATTTTTATAAAGTGACCGCCTAATGTACCTCCAGCCACAGAATCACAAGTTATTTTGTGTCAGGTGAATGCCAAATTTTTGGGACCTGTACTGGCCGACAGGTCTAACTTTATCCAGTGACCGCCTAATGTACCTCCAGCCACATCATCACAAGTTCTTTTCTGTCAGATGAATGTCTAATTTTTGGGGCCCGTACTCCCGTGGCCTAAAATAAGGCTCAATTTTTCCTTTAAGACGCATAAAAATGGCCCCTGATTAAAATACATATTTTTTTGTGGGAATTGTTGTCAGTGATCCCCCTTTGGTATATAACTGTCCATATTGTGGGACTATTTTTATTAGGTGTTTGCTGGCTGCAAATATGACCTGAATGTTTTTCAGGTTTGCCTGCCATTAAAGTGAATGGGGCCCGTCGCGAATGCGAGGTTCGCAAACATTTGCGAATCATCCCGGCTGATGTTCGTCCATCACTACCGGAGACATTGAGGTCTGCCAGCTCAGGCGGCAAGTCCTGGTGGCAAGTCCTCCACGTCTTCCACCATTACACTCAGTGAGGTTGTCTTCCCCTCTTCCACCGAAGTGGCGGTCACCCCTACCGCTGGCCCTTCGACCTCGGGTTCCCAGGTTTCTTGCCTCCCCCCGGAGCAAGGCCACTCTGCTGGTATAACCCCTGTCTCATGCGTATCAGTCACTTTTGTAGCAGGCCACAGTGCCGGTAAACCCGGGAAGTCTCTCCCAATTATAAATTCGTAGTGTAAGTTTGTGGCAACTGCCAATTCGTGAGTCCACCTGCCGGTCCCCATGATTAGAGACACCAGGGCGGTGGGATAGTCTATTAAGTCCCCATGAATGCACATGACCCCAACTTTCCAGCCAATATACTCAGCAGATCATACCAGGGGAGCCCTTAGTATGGACACCAGACTCCCTGAGTCCAGCAGGGCCTCCGCTGGAGTGTCTCCCACTTCCTCCTGGCACAAGTTATTTCGAGTTTCTGGGGTATATAGTGACTGACGGTAGCCATAGTTAGTGTCCATGGGCTCAACCCGATGGGGACAGTCAGCCCTTACATGGCCAGTCTCCTGACACTGTCAGCAGCAGACTATCGGAGCCAGGTCTGCAGTGGGCACATCCTGGGCGGGTTTTATCAGCTCAAACCTCCGGACCGGGGTTTGACTGATATTTCCACCAGGTCCACCATTTCAAGAGCATTGCCAGGAGACACCTGGCCGATCCAATGCTGGAGAGGGGGTAGCAAAGCCCTCCAGAACATATCAGCTAACAGACGATCCAGCATAGCAGTGGGGTTCAGCACGTCAGGCTGTAGCCACTTTTGCAAGAGGTGAAGTAAGTTATAATACTGGGGTCTCACAGGCTCAGCCAGGTTGAACCCCCACTGATGCACCCGCTGGGCCCAGACCAACACATTCACCCCCAGTCTTGCCAGAATCTCACCCTTGACTTTATGGAAGTCGGCCGCTTAATCGTCCAGCAAGCTGAAATACACCTGCTGGGAATCGGATGCCAGGAACGGAGCGACAACCTCAGCCCACTGATCTCGGGGTAGATTCTCCCTTGTGGCCACCTTCTCGTACATCGTAAGGTAGATTTCAATGTCATCTGAGGGTGTCATTTTGGGGATCGCCGCACGGACCGCTTTCCGGACATCATGGAAACTCTGGGACGCCCCTGCTCTCTGTAAAGCCATCATATGTTGTAACAGCAGCTGGTTGTTTCTTGCTGCTGTTGATTAGCCTCCACAAACGCTTTCATTACAGCCTCCATTTTGTCATGTGATAAAGGTTTGACTTTAGCTGGCTTAATCAAGGACATCCAGCCGTACCCGAAAACAAAAATATTTTGACGTTTACGCCAGCCTTTCTGCGCGTGCTCGCATTGTCCACCAATTGTGGGGATTCGCTCTGGTAGACAAGGTATGCGAACGCAGTACAGAGGCTAATTACCAGTTATTAAATCAAACTTCCATGTTTATTCACACATAAGGCAAAAACTAAACGTCAGTTTGCAGTCTTGGTGTTAGTTCACACACACTGGAAAGTCCACACCTTGTTGGCTGTTCTATCTACAGCAGGCCATAGCAGGCTTTTGGCGGGTCTATTTACCTGAACACGGGTCTCAGCCATCCAGCACGGCGCAAGCCTTAGATCCCAACACACACACACTTTGCTGCTCAGCCTAGCTGTCTTTTAAGGACAGCTAGGTGCTATCAAAACCTGGATCGGCACTTAAAATCCAGTCTGGTGTTTGACCCCACCTGGCTGCAAATCAACCCAGCATCACACGCTGAGAAGAAAATATCTGTTTTCCCAGACTATACCCTTCACTGTGTCACATAGGTTAACAACTTGTGTTTTACACTAGACATCGTTTTTTTCTGAATCTGTGTATTTGAGAGTGCAGAAGATATTAGGCCCAAATCTGTTACTGGCATGCATACTGCATTTTTCCCCAAAATTAATTGTCAGTAGCAGTGTCTTTAGTGTGTTGGTAGAAAGGTAAGGACATTTAATTGCAACTCTCTGCCTTTAGTCTTTAAGTTCCAGAAAACTTGCAAACCATGACTTACTTTGTGTGACTGTGGATATTAGGCCAAATATTTGGTTCCAAACAAAAGACCCAGGGCTAGGCCTTGTTCTCCCAAAGCCAGAATGTGGGTAGTTTCAGCAGTAGCCATCTAGCTGGTAGTAGTAGCAGTAGGCACAAAAAGGATCAAATTGTGGACTGGATGACTCACTTCTCCACTCAGTCACAGCAGGATAATGAGGAGGTGACTTCTTAGTCTATCAACATACCTTGGAGCAGCATAACTCCTGTTGCTCCTCCTTGCAGCCCCAGAGAAGCCTGTCAGTAGTGTCCTGTCTGTCTTTTAATGCCCCCTGCTAGTGGGACACCTTCTTTTTTCCTAAGAGAAGCTACAAAACCACACCATGCACTATAGAATATAGTCAAGAGAGTCTCTGCCCTAAGGTAAAGGTGCAAGGGGAGGCTGGGGACTCCATGCATAGCCGTTTCAGTGGTAGTGGTACTTGTAGCTACAGTGGTGGAAGTTGGGGTATTGTTAGCTACAGTGGAAGTCATAGCAAATACAGAGCAGTGAATCAGGAGGGGAATATTGCAGTCTGATAAAAGTGGCAGAGAATGTGAATAATATGACAATGATTGTGTGTTGGAAAGGACCTGGGAGCTGGATTGGGGTGCTGAGGAGGAGGTAACATCAGAGGAGGAGGACAGTGGCTGCAGCAATAAAGAGCAGGGGTGATGTATGGCCAGAACCTCCCAAAGCACAGCCAGGGAAAGATCTTCTTCAGTAACTGGGGATGCCCACAGATACTTTGGGGGCAGCAGGTGCAAAGCTGCTAAGGGCTAAGGCAAGCTTGGCGACAGCTATCTCTGTTTTGAGTGCTCTAACATCTGTTTCACTTTTTTCCCATCCTGCCAGAAGACAGCAGCATTCCCCTGTGCAAGCTCTGCAAAAGTAAAATAAGCCATGGGCAAACACAAACATACTGTAGACACCACAGCACTATTGATTCACATGTAGCAGAATTACTCCATCCCATACCACCTTTCCTGGTGTGCCTTGCGGCATCCACAAGCAGTATAGTTTCTTCACATTGTGGCCAGGATGTTGTCATCCCTTTTTTTCTCTCCAGATCAGACTCCTCCTCCTCCTCCACTCCATCATTAGCCATCTATAAAGGAATGCATGGCCAGGAAACAACTTCACATGCATAGCAATCCGATGGTGCGCAAGATGACCATCTGCCATGTTACTGCAGTGCAGTCGCTGCCATATCATGTGGTAGAGTCTGCTGCCTTTAAGGAACTGATGGCACGCGCTTAGCTTCACTGGACGATAACTAGCCAACATTATTTCTCACATAAATAAATCCCTGCCTTCTACTCTCACACCGCAGAGAACATAGGCCATTCCTTGCAATTTTCACCATGGGTACAGGGTGAATGTCACAGTGGACA
The DNA here is from genome assembly GCF_014858855.1 of Bufo gargarizans. Lineage (NCBI taxonomy): Eukaryota > Metazoa > Chordata > Amphibia > Anura > Bufonidae > Bufo > Bufo gargarizans. The sequence goes on along the minus strand of NC_058084.1, from coordinate 372,878,940 downwards.
CTGCTATTACGAGCAGTGACAGTACATGTCTTTCAGGGCCAATCGGGTCAATGTTTTTTGCAACAGTGCTGAGGCAGCACCCCTGCAACAGGGCCAGATCCTTTTGACTCCTCCATGATTGTGTCAGCATGGCTTTCACACAAGCACTTGTCCCCCTCCACCTACTTCTCCAGGGACACCTTCCTGTCCCCAACAGAAGCAGGACACAATATTTCTCCCACTCCCCATCCTTCCTATCATATGTCAAAGTCAAATGTTGCCATGCAGTCTTAGAGTTGATTGGCCTTGGCGAGAGTAGCCATACATGAGAGCAGTTGCTAAAGTATTTAGCTGAATCTAGGGGAAATAACACATGCTTTCTGCATGGCACACAACATTATTGTGCAACTCTTTTTTTAAAAAAGTACACTGGCTTGCGCAAGGTCCTGGGAATGTCCAGCCATTCTTGTGTACTGAGAAACACTCCCCTGGACTTGCAGTGGCAGAACTGTCTGCTGTTACACTGCTTCATCCGTGACTTTCCAACTCGCTTTAATACAACATTGCACAGGCTTGAGCATCTGTACAAGCAGCAGATAGCTGTGGATGATTTTGTCATGCATCAGACTACCTTAGTAGGGAGCAAGTCTTTCGAGGTTAGGCAATGGTATCTCATCCAAGACGCCTATCAGATGCTAAAGCCTTTCAAAGAGGCCGCAAAGTTTGTCAGTTTGAACAACTGTGGCACAAATGATCTCACCCCCTTCATAGCAGAAGAACAGCTAACACGTCTTGCTGTCCTCCCTGTAGCTGGAGGCAGAGGAGTCAAGAGTGGAGGATGATGATGACAATGACACTGGCCATGACACACAATCATATCAGTGGAGGGCAGGTTTGGAAAGAACTGGCTCCTCTGGCATGCTGTCCAGAATAGCGAGCTCTATGCTTGCTTGCTTATGCACTGAAAGACGTATCATTCATATCATGCAGTCTGATGTTTACTGGATAGCCTATGTTTTACTCCCTCCAAATGGGAGGTCAAATTACGTTATTACCAGCAAACACTTTATATGCAGCTTTTAGCGTGCAACTGCCAGTGTGTCTGAAAGGAAGGTCCCTCTCTAACCCCCACAGAGTCACCCATCTCCTGCCATAAGCAGCAGAAGAAGCAGTAGTTAGTTAAGTCTCCTAAACATGATGGAACATTTGTGGCAAGACAGGCCAGAGTCTAGGTAGGTCTGAACCTGGGCATTGAAGTGGGAGGCCTACACTTGTTCAATGCCCAGGTTCAGACCTACCTAGACTCTGGCCTGTCTCCGATGCATACTGTGTTCCCTGAGCCCATGGACTTCTGAGCAGGCAGACTAAAACAATGGCCTGCTGGTCCAGTATGCTCTCTGTCTTCCTTCTTGGCCAGCCTCCAGTGTCACTTCAGAGAGGGATTTCAGTGCAGAAGGGACTGTGGTGACACCCAAATGGACCAAATTATCCTCCACCAGTGTCCAAAACATCACTTTTGTCAAAATGAACCAAGCCTGGATTCCGGAGGATTTTTACACTGCTCCCTCTGAAGCACATAAATATATCTGGCTTTGCTGACGGTGCCCCATCTTGCCACTATTGCTTTCTGCCTGCCTGCCTAGCATCATGTTCAGTATGGCTGCTGTTACTTCCATCAGGACACTGCCACTATTATACCACTGATGCAGCTTGCCAACATGTAATATATGGCTGCTGCTCTCGCCACTACCACAGTTGTAACTCCTCGTTGCTAATTCCCTACTGCCAACACTATTAACGCTATGCATCCAGCCCCACAACAGCTACTAATAAACAGCTGATCTACTGCCTTTTATGTTCCATGCTATGCTACTACTGCTTTCACTACTGTTGTGGCAGCATGCTGCTATTACTTTACCCTTTCCACACTGTACTCCTGGTGCACTCAACTAAAAGGGAGAATTTTTCTAGTAACATTCAGAACAAGCCAGTTTTTCTTCTGACAAGTAGCATTTGTGCGTGTCGTATTTGAATGCTTGGTTCCAAAAAGCCACTGTTTATTTCCCATAATACAGTATGTGTTTAAACACCATCTGCCCCCCAATAAGGGACAATTATTTGGAAGCTTTGAAATATAAAAAAGCATAGCATTTACAATGGCGTGGTGTGTTTTTAAACACGCTGTTTGTTAACGCTGCCAAACACGCGTTTACCCGAAGCTATGTATGCCAGTGTTGCTCTGACATTATTTGCTATTGCTGTCATTGTGTTCAAGAGCTTAGAGAAAAAAAATCTAAATATTTGTAACATTACATAGTTCTAGTGTACTATATGATAGTAACAGGTCAGGTTTTATTTTTTGTTTATACTTTAAAAATTGTGTTTCATTTCATTATTTTAGCAGAGAAAAGTGCAGCTCTGTGTACTTCAAACATTCTGAAATAGAAGAATATATATTGAAAGGGAGCATAAACGATCCACTGCTCTGTTTCATTCAATAGCAAAAGGAGAGAAAAAGTCAGAGGGTTTACATCAGCTAGAAACAAACAGAATGAAAGAAGTGAAACTCAGATACAGCTGTCAGAAATAAATGAGGAGAGGTTATTCTGCCTTGCAAGCTCAACAAAATTAAAAATACATAGAAAAATCAACAGTCTTAGTACTGAACCCAAAAGACCAAGACTATCAGTAACCGATATCTAAGTTATTCTTGATATTATATTGTCCTTGTTATCTTCTGAAATATATAATGTGATATTACAGTACCTTGAAAAAGTATTCAAAGCCCTTGAACTTTTTCAATTTTTTTCCCATCACACTCACAAACTTAAAGGGGTTATCCAAGACCTATAATGCCCCCCCTCCATATGCACGGGTCCCTCACAGACATTGTACTTACCTCGCTCCCCACTACCTGCGTCCCTTCTGATGCCAATGTGGCTTCTGCTGCATCTCCCCTCCACGTGGAGATATAATAAAATATAACATTGCAAGGGGACTATTAATATCAGAATGATTTTGTAGAATACATATTTGTAAAATAAATATTTTATATGATAAAATAGTTTTACATTGCTGCACTGTAGGCTATTATGTATTAGTGTTGAGTAAAGCCAAGCATTCAAAGCGGAATTCGGTCTGAAGTTTAGGAAAAGTTCAATTTGCAACTAATCCGATTTTCCTCGTGCTTTGTGGTAATGAATAGTTTTTTCATATAATGGTGACTATACGTGTTACAAAGTGAAAGTAAGAAGCCTGATAACCCATAATGCCATGCAGCCAGTCAATCCGCATATAGCCATCCCTTGTGATGTCAGAGCCCTATAAAATCCTTATCCCGCACTGTCTCCACCATTCTCCTGTGAGCTTAGCAAAGGGAGAGATGTGACAAGCTCTCCTGCGCTAGGGACACTGTTGCTGAAAATGATTAATAGAAAAATATTGGAGAGGGAGAGTGCAGGGAGACTTATTCTGCATTTTATTTATTTATTCCTACATTTACTTATTCCTACATCAGTCATAAATATAATTTAATATCAATAAGATGGAAGCCTTTATTATTCCGGTGCTAGCGTGCCAACCAATACCATCTAGTCTGCAGCCCTTAGGTGGGCCAGGTCTTAATGATGATCATCCTCATGTTATGCTGGCTTTACTTCTTCTAAATCATCCTTCTTGGCCTCCATGTTCTAGAAAAGTCAGCAAGATGCAGAGAGAGGAGCAGCTAGATGTTCCTGATGACATATTCTCTTTGATATTAGGATGTGGAAAAGGAGGACAAGCAGATGGCAGAAGAAGGGCTCCCACCTGTAGGGCAGGAGAGCGTTGGGGTTGGAGAAGTGGGTATGCCAGAGCCGATTAATATTCAGTGTTTACTGTCAAATAGCTTGCAGGAGACTGCAGGCTACAACAGCAATAATATGCATATTGTGCTCCCACCTAACCAGCCAAACCTCATACCAGCAACAGCCCTTGTTTAAAGGTGCCATACGGCCATTAACAATAACTTCATTATTAAGTCAAAGGCATCTGCAGGCTAATTGGCTGTGCAGGTCTTCACCGCAGCATGGCCGCAAACCCACCGGCAGCACGGCCACTCAGAGTGGCCTTGGTATACCTGATTTATAGCAATTTATGACAAAATAATTCGTAATGAGTAGAATTTCTTGGCTAACTTTGGCAAAGTTGCCGAATTGAATTTTTGAAAACTTTTCTCATGTCTAGTATTTATTGATCTTTTTTTTTATCAATGTTTACAAATGAAAACATATAATGGGGAGGAAGGATGGAGGCAAAGGAAGAATTGAGCATTATAACACATTATAAAAGCATCATACTATGGAGGTATAAACAAGGAAGTACTAGTAACTAACATTGGAATACCATAAATATGCATATAGCAAAATATATTCACAGAATTATTCGTTACTTTTTCGTAGCAATCAGCTGATGGTTTCGATACAGTAGGACGTCTTCTCAATATAAGGAACCTCTTCCTCAGTAGCTGTTGAGGAAGAGGTTCGTAACCTCAAAACGCGTATAGCAGGAGTGGATGAGATCCTTATATTTAGAAAATGTCCTACTGTATCGAAACCATCAGCTGATTGCTACGAAAAATAACGAATAATTCTGTGAAAAATCGTATGTACGGAGGTTGGTACCGCCCCCGGAAAACACACAGAACTTTAACTAAGCCAATCAAACAAACTCCAGGTCATGTGGGTTCCTCTGACGTTCCGATCACGTGGGATGCTGAGAACACGTGGGATGCCGAACCGAAAACTGGAAGGAGGTCCCCGATTACCGTAGCGGCATCTCAGAGGTACACTGTAGGTGGACACACGCCACTGGGTAAAAGAAGAGGGGTAAGTGCACTGACCTGTGGTGGGACGCCGCCACGGTCAGATATAGAAAACTGAACAACAAGCAGTGAGTATCATTAAACTGGATACAATAACCCCTAATAAGCACTAATACCCAACAGTGTGCTATATAATCGAGACTTTGAAGTATAATTTATTTTATTGAAGTGCAATAACAGGACATCATCAAATGCACCTTATTAAGCGCACATTTGGAAATAATATGAAATCCTTGGGAAATTTTATGGAATAATTTTATAATATTGTAATTTATTAATAATCAACTCCTCTATCAAACTTTAAAGGGGTATTCCCACTTCATTAAATAGGGTTACATTAAATCATTGCCCCCCACTGAACATTTCTTATTATACATGTAATTAAAAAAAACATACCATTCGGCATAAAAATGCTCCTTTCACTCCCCTGTGTTTATGCCGGTATCCCATGGATACGGCCACATACTTGCGGGGCTTGTATGGGCCACGCCTGCGCACAATGTCCTACCTTCTCCCCAGCCGGCCGCTCAAGAACGCGTACGCTGGCTGAGGCCGCGCATGCCCAATGAGATCCTGCAGATGCTCCCCTATTAGTCCCGGGCCGACTCCTTCTGGGCGCCGGAGCACACGGCGTCCTCGGTTGCTATGACGCCGTGCGCTCCCTCCTGCCGCCGGAATACAGTGATACACTCTTATAGATCATAGCAGTGTAGTACTGTTTTCCGGCAGCAGGAGGGAGCGCACGGCGTCATAGCAACTGAGGACGCCGTGCTCTCTGGTGCCCAGAAGGAGTCCAGGTGGCAATCCACAGATGCCCCCCACCCCATAAGTGCCATCCACAGATGCCCCCCACCCCATAAGTGCCACTCACAGATGCCCCCCACCCCATAAGTGCCATTCACAGATGCCCCCCCATAAGTGCCATCCACAGATGATCCCCCCATAAGAGCCATCTGCAAATGGGCCCCCCATAAGTGCCATCCACAGATGCCCCCACTCCATAAGTGCCATTCACAGATGCCCCCCCACCCCATAAGTGCCATTCACAGATGCCCCCCCATAAGTGCCATTTACAGATGCCCCCCCATAAGTGCCATCCACAGATGACCCCCCATAAGAGCCATCCACAAATGGGCCCCCCATAAGTGCCATCCACAGATGCCCCCCCCCCACACCATAAGTACCATTCACAGATGCACCCCCCATAAGTGTCATTCACAGATGCCCCCCACCCCATAAGTGCCATCCACAGATGCCCCCCCCATAAGTGCCATCCACAGATGCACCCCCCATAAGTGCCATCCACAGATGCACCCCCCATAAGTGCCATCCACAGATGCACCCCCCATAAGTGCCATCCACAGATGCCCCCCCCCCCCCCATAAGCTGGGTAATAGGTCAGTAATAATATCTGAGACTGGGAAAGCTGGGTAATAAGTCAGTGATAATATCGGACATCGGGAAAGCTGGGTAATAAGTAAGTGATAATATCAGACACCGGGAAAGCTGGGTAATAAGTCAGTGACAATATCTGATACCGGGAAAGCTGGGTAATAAGTCAGTGATAATATCAGACACCGGGAAAGCTAGGTAATAAGTCTGTGATAATATCAGACACCGGGAAAGCTGGGTAATAAGTCTGGGATAATATCTGAGACCGGGAAAGCTGGGTAATAAGTCAGTGATAATATCTGATACCGGGAAAGCTGGATAATAAGTAAATGATAATATCAGACACTGGGAAAGCTGGGTAATAAGTCAGTGATAATATCAGACACCGGGAAAGCTGGGTAATTAGTCAGTGATAATATCAGACACCGGGAAAGCTGGGTAATAAGTCTGTGATAATATCAGACACCGGGAAAGCTGGGTAATAAGTCTGTGATAATATCAGACACCGGGAAAGCTGGGTAATAAGTCTGTGATAATATCAGACACCGGGAAAGCTGGGTAATAAGTCTGTGATAATATCAGACACCGGGAAAGCTAGGTAATAAGTCTGTGATAATATCTGAGACCGGGAAAGCTGGGTAATAAGTCTGTAATAATATTGTACACCAGGAAAGCTGGGTAATAAGTCTGTGATTGTATCGGACATCAGGAAAGCTGGGTAATAAGTCAGTGAATATATCTATCTATATCTAGCACAGATCATATGGCTACTAGCTAACATGCATTTTGGCTGTAGTGATTTATTGTTTTTGCTGCACAGAATGGGTTTGTAACACAAGTTTTATGTGTAAAAGTGTATTAGAATGCAGGACAGCCGCAAGTTACTACATTAGTTCACTAGCATTGGTCAGTGGTCACTGAGTGATTCCCCAGCAGGGGGATGGGCTTTACATACTCTGCAGGCTGCCAGACTGATGACTCATCCACATGAACGAGCACGCAAGGACTGAGCTCTCAGGGTGAGTCATGAGGAGGCGTGGCCGGCCTTCACTCAACTGCCTGAGCCAAACCAGGAAGTTAACAGGACATCTACTGCTGGTAAGATTGAAAAAGCAAGATGGGAATACCCCTTTAAGGACTGCATGTATTATCTTCTATCAATTATATTGATCTTTCGGAATTTCGGGATTGACTACAGTGTGATTGATTAGAGTGTGATTGAATATACTATCTGATTGTTTTATATAATCTGCTATTATATCCCCTTGATTTGCATTGTCTATAGCAACTTTTTGATTGATTTTTAAATAATAAATGTGTTGCACCTATAATTACATTGTACCTAATATGTAGTATCCCGATCGTCTCCTAGCAACCGTGCATGAAAATCGCACCGCATCCGCACTTGCTTGCGGATGCTATGCGATTTTCACGCACCCCATTCACTTCTATGGGGCCTGTGTCGCGTGAAAATCGCACAATATAGAGCATGCTGCGATTTTCACTCAACGCACAAGTGATGCGTGAAAATTACCGCTCATGTGCACAGCCCCATAGAAATTAATGGGTCCGGATTCAGTGCGGGTGCAATGCGTTCAACTCACGCATCGCATCCGCACGGAATACTCGCCCCATGTGAAAGGGGCCTAAGAGATAATGTATATGAAATTTGTGTAATGCATGTCATTATGGATGCGGCAATAACAAACATTTGGGGGAGATTTTATCTTTACAATTTTTTTTCATTGAAAAGTGACTGGAATGAAAAAAAAACATTTTTATTGTAATTTTTTATTTAATAAATGTTTTTTTTAACCCCTTAATAGTCCCAAAAGACGACTATAAAAAACAATCTTTGGATTGTTTCTAATATGTAATGCACTATCAATATAGTACTGGGATCAGCAACCTCAGGCACTCCAGCTGCTGTGAAACTATGACTCAAACATAAATTACATAGAAATGAATGAAGCACTCTGGGAGTTGTAGTTTCTGGACAGCTGGAGTGCCAGAGTTTGCTGATCCTTACTATAGTACATTGCATTTTAATGTCTCTCTGGTGCAGCCTGCTGGAAAACACTCATGGCAGGCTTGGGGCCTACACCAGGTCCCAGCCTGCCTTTATACACACCGGCACCCTGTGGTCACATTTGCGGGATTCCCATGAGAGACAGAAGGTTGCTGCTCCCTCTGTCACTGCTTACATGCGACTGGCTCCATTGCCCACAGCATGTAAGGGGTTAAACAGCCCGTATTGGAACTCCTGCAGTCTATGAAAAGGAGGCGGCCCAACCTAAGGCACCTTAGTGAACACCATAAAAAGGCATATGGATGGTCACTAAGGAGTTAATTTACAAAGATTTTTGTTAGGGATAGGACAGGAATCAGTGTAGTCTGTACGTGTGTAACTCAAGCAGCCAGCAATTTACAGTGAGTTCTGCAGCAGCATGTAAAACTATAACATTCATTTTTTTATGAATGCATATGCAACGGGCACCTCTCCCTAGGGCCCTCTACATAACGCGTCCCAGGTGTTGGAAATTCCAAGTGGTATAGTGCGGCCTTAAATGTCTCTTTATGGGTGTCACAGTGCTCCTACCTGGATAACGCTGGACCCTAGGCTTTGGCTTCAAAGCACTAAAGGGAATAATTTGGGGATTAAGAAAGAACTTGAGACCAGACCTTGAGATGAAGTTCAATGGCAGCTTTACTTGAGTTAAAAATTTTCCAAAACAGACTTCAGGCTTTATCTTGGTTCCAGCAGGCTCTAGCATGAAACTGGCAGGCAAACTCCACTTTGCTACATCTGTTTCTCTCTTACTCTGCTGTACTGACAGGCTGGCTGTATAACTAAGCTTCTGTATGCTGCACTTTACTTTGTAGTCTGACTCTAGGTTATGCCAGGGAACTTTGCTCCTGGCTCCTGAGGCTTCAAGCTTTGGCTTCCATTTCCAGCAGAGCCTAAGGTGCTCTGGTGGCGTGGGCACGTCTAGCATAGACGTTCCCCTGCACAACATTCCACCCTTCAGCTGCGATACCTGACAACCACTGCTTTCTCCTATAATCCGACGGTGGCTAACTACCCCCTAGCTGGGGGTAAACTAGACTGACAAGAACTTCTGCCCCACCCTTCCTGCAGGTAGTAGGACTGGCCCACTCCCCTACAGAGGAGGGTTGGAATGAATAGGTAAGTTCCACTCTCTCTAACTATAGCTCTGACATATTTGCTGACACCTGCTGGTGAACCAGGCACATTACATGAACAGTTACATAACATTAGAAATGCACAGTGTGGAGGACCTGTAATAAATGCATAAGATGACATCAGGTTAGATCAATAAAGACAGTAGCAAGGTTCAGAAGTGATAACACCACTCTGGGGTGTTACATTTATCAACCCAATGTTCATCACATAATTCACAATAACAAAAACTATTATTTTACTATAGTATAGTATACACATTTACTATGCATTGTGCTGTACTCTGTCCAACTGATCATTAAAAAAAAAATTGTAAAAAAAATATTAGTTCATCTCAGACTAGTGTATCTGACACCTTGGTTTGCATCACAGTTGCCACATATTGTACTGAACTCTGTTCAAAAGTATATTGCAAATTAGTGTACCTGACATATTTTTCTGTGTCACAGTTACCGTGTATTGGGGAGAATATACAGGTACATCTCAATAAATAATAATAATAATAATCTTTATTTATATAGCACCAACATAATCTGCAGAACTTTTGTAGTACCCCAGAGCCACTGATGGAGTAAAGTCATACATTGGCCATACATATTTTCTATACACTTGCATACATTGGAATTATGGACACTATGAAGAATATGGACGTCAACTATGGATATAATCTCTAACTATATCTTTTAAGAAATGTGGAGTGCTTCACTAAAAAACTAAAAAAGGGGGGGCCGAGCTAGCTGCAGAGCTGATCGGATGCAGCTTATGTGAGCTCTGAAGAGAGTGTAACTAAAATCAGCCATAACTCGTCTAAAAAGGATTTATTTATCCAGAAAATCTCAGATCCTGACACAGGACCTTGCCTGGAACACCAGGATATCTTTATTTTTAAAATCTGAGTCGGCGAGGAGTTGCGGCCTACATTAGCCTGGCAAACACCGGACTTTATTAGAGAGCCCACCCGGGTCACAGGAGCCGTACCCCGCGGCTTGCATGCCGTTCTACCGCCGATTTGAATAAAGATCTTCAGTTCCCATTTGAACTTTCTGAGGGACCGGAGATAGCAGTCTGGAATTCCTGTAAAAGATTAGTGTCTCTCACCCCGGGTTCATCTGTACTAAAGGCCGGCGAAAATAGATCAAGCCGGGAATCGCGACGGACCTGAAAAGAATAGACCCTCAGTATCTCAGCACTGATACCAGTCTATGTGCTGCCACATAAGCGGTGGGTGCCCAGGGCTGTTTCATCTGCAATCGGCAGTAAAAAAAAGGGTTTTGGTGGGACTATTGCTTGCTCAGTTAGACGCCACCTGCACTGAGCAGAAGAGACCCGGCAGCCGCTCTATAGCAAGGAGATTCATCCGCCGGCCCTGTAACAGGCGCAAAATTTGAATTACAGTGCACACTCATAGTTCTAGCAGCACTGTCCCAGCTAAAGTGAATTGGATTAAAATATACAAAGAATACTAGCAGCGCTATAATTTGGTTGCAATCCAGTCTATAAAAGTCCTCATTGTGGAATGATATTGAAATAAAGACTGCCGGCCGAGAATTGAATTTAATTAAAGGTACAGTAGCGCTATATTTATAGGGCACTTAATCCCTTACAAGTACCTGCAGGGTTAAATTTGGAAGTCATTTGGGGGCACCTGCAAGAAACATAGCCAGCAAACAAAGTTAAATGCCAGTCAGAAAGAGTCACCTTGCACAGGTCCCGAACAGCAGCAAGACCTGCCTGTCACCTAATTGTGGGTTCGCTCCCAGCCTGGGCCACATCCCGCTCACGGCAAACTCTTTGTGGCTCTGGAGTCCCTGCTGAAGGCTGGTAGACAGCGTTTCTCACTCCACTCATCCCTTTGACAGCTCCTTAACAAGTTTGGAGAAACATTGGCTGTGCAAGGACTGTCCTCCCTGACATCGCTGATTTAAAGAGACAGTGTCCTTTTCTTTTTTGGTGGTCAACCTATATGGCAGATGACATCTAAACAACCCCACAGACTGTATTAAAACCTTAAAAAGGAAAAATAACCAATATCAGAACGAGATGACCTAACCTCGTCACCCAAATTCACTATTCACCCTAACAGCGTGGTATTTTAGCCTGGTTTAACCAAAATGGTGAAAATAGGTGGCTCCAAAGCTGGGTATTCAGCTGGTCAGCAAAAATCAAATCCAACAAGCGGAGAGATGGACAATTTCATCAAGAAAGCTGCCGCTACTGTTGCGTCAGGCGGAACCCCCAGCCCATGACTGGGAAAATGGGGATGATACAGATATCATGTTATTGTTAGTTTACAGGGACACTGTGCTGCTATGCAAAACTTGAGCTATGGTGACAATCTAAGTCATGTAAACGAGGTGTTTACTCCTCTGGGGGCTGGAGACTTGGAATCCGTCTACACCCGAGCCACAGTAGCGTTTATGAGATACTCCTTCTTGCTTACACCATGACGGATCTCCAAATTTCATCATACAATGTCAAAGGCTTCAAATCACCCTCAAAAAGAGCTGAGATATTCTCTCTATTGAAAAAGGAGAATTGCTCTATTATTTTCCTTCAGGAGACACACTATAAAGCTGATCACTATCCTAACTTTTCATTTTCAAATTTTCCAGAGTGGTATCATAGCGGATCCGACTATTCAGCTTCCAGAGGAGTCAGCATAGGTTTCAAAAAGGGTAGTCCATTCCAATATGTCTCCCATATACAAGATCCGGAAGGCCGTTACATAATGGCGAAAGGTACTTTTGCGAACCAGGTGCGAACCAGGTATTCACATTTATCAATATTTATGCCCCTAACACCCTTCAACACAAATGGTACAACTAAATCTCTCCTGTAGTAGAAAGGTTTAAAGAAGGTATAGTCGTTATGGGTGGGGATTTTAACATCTCACTTGATCCTATTTTAGACTCTACCTCTCAGAAATCCTCTCTCTCCCAAAAAAGCTTAGGACTATTCACAAACAACTCAACTCTCTTCAGTTGGTGGATGTTTGGAGAATCTTAAACCCCCTAAGTAGGGACTACACTTTTTATTCCAATATGCATCAATCTTACCACAGACTGGATTATCTTTTTATCTCTAAAGAACACCTCCAATTTTGCACTAATGCCAAGATTGGTTCCATACACCTTTCAGACCACTCCCCCATTTACTTATCGATTACCATCCCCCAAAATACGCCCAAAGCATTCAAATGGAGGTTAAACGAACAACTAATTACTATCCCAGAACTTAAAAATCAAGTACAAAACCATCTGGAGGAGTACTTCCACCTGAATGCCATTCCTGAGACCTCCCCCCATGTGGTGTGGGATGCACATAAAGCTTATATAAGAGGGCAATTCATCAGCACTTGGAACCCAACTCAAAAAAGAGAGGACGGCGAAGGTGGAATAGCTCCTTTCAGAAATAAAAAAAATAGAAGAGATACACAAGAAGTCCCTACTAATCTCCAACCTCTCCCAACTTAATGTTCTTAGATCAGAACTAAAGAACCTCCTTAATACAAAATCAGCCAGACTCTACTTGCACTCCCAATTTAAATATTTTGCTCACGGCAACAAAGCCTCCAAGTTAATGATGGGCCTCATAAAAAAGAGGAAAGTCCAAAACCATATTAGTAAAATTAATAAAAAAGAAGGGGGTAATAACTTCTAAGGAAATTGCAGTTCAGTTCCAAGACTACTACCAAACTTTGTATAACATCCCACAAAACAAGCTAAATGATTAAATTCCACCAATTTCAGATTCCATAGAATCCTTCCTCAATGCTATCACTCTCCCCAAACTGTCCGAAACTCAAAAGTCAGCCCTCATGGCTCCCTTCAATTCTGAAGAACTTAAAAAGACCATAAATAATCTCCCACACGGTAAAGCCCCTGGCCCAGACGGTCTTCCGGCCCTTTATTACCGCTCCTTTGGTAAAACCCTTATCCCACACTTGTTACATATGTAATAGCTCCCTCCTAGGCTTACCCATTTCAACAGATATGACTAAAGCCCATATTACTATTCTTCCCAAAGAAGGTAAGTATCCATCTCAATGCTCAAACTACCGGCCTATCTCCTTACTAAACTTAGACCTAAAACTTCTTGCCAAAATGTTGGCTAACCGTCTCGCCCCTTTCCTTCCAGACCTGATTCATAGAGATCAGACAGGTTTTGTAAAAGGCCGAGAAGGGAAAGATAACACAGCTAGAATTCTAAACGCCATTTTTTACGCAAAAAAGAAATGTATCCCCCTGACATTGCTAAGCACTGACGCAGAGAAAGCATTTGACAGGGTCAGCTGGGATTTCATGCGCTGTGCACTGAAAAAGTTTGACATTCCTACCCCTTTCATAGATGTTACTTTTGCCATGTATTCCAATGCCTCTGCATCAGTGCTAGTAAATGATATTATATCCCCCTCGTTTGTTATTAGAAACGGCACAAGGCAAGGTTGACCCTATCCCCCCTCTTGTTCGTAATAACCAAGGAGTCACTTTTACAAACTATCAGGCAAGACCCAAGAATTGCGGGGTTAAAAATGGGAAAACAAGAACACAAAATCGCAGCCTTTGTGGATGATCTTTTAATCCTCACCACAAACCCACTAACCTCCTTACCCGCCATATACAATTTACTAGAACGATTAAGCCCCCTGTCCAATTTTAAAATTAATATGAATAAATCCCAAGCTATGGCTATCGGCATCCCAAAGTCCACACTTCCCTCCCTAAAAGCTAAATCGCCCTTTAACTGGGACAGCCCTTACATTACTTACTTGGGAATTAAAATAGGCCCAGATCCCGATAACCTCTTTAACCTCAATTATAACCCGTTACTTCAATCTATATCCGACCAGCTCCATCACCTAGATCTTCAGACGTTGTCGTGGTTTGGTAGGAAAAACTTAGTCACTTCCCTCATTATTCCTAGACTTAACTACTTTCAGCAAGTACTGCCTATCCCAATAAAAAAAAAAAATATTTCACTACCTTAACAAAAATGGTCCGTAAATTTATATGGAAACAAAAAAGCCCAAGACTGGCGACAACTACCCTGCAAAAAACCAGGGAAATGGGAGGTATTGGCCTTCCCAACCTCCAACTCTACAACAAAGCCATCCATTTAACCAGAATTCTTGATTGGTTTCGTGAACCATCCCATAAATCTTGGGTAGAAATGGAGTCCTCCATAGCCCAATTCTCATTCAGGAAACTACTGACGGGCGATGGGGAAAAACTTGCCTCCTTTTCCAAAACCAGCCAGACTGTAAACTCCTCGCTCAAAGTATGAAAATGGTTTCAAGAATCCAACTGGGGTTTTCCCTTACCCTCACCCTTGATTCAAGTGAGAGATGTGTTGGAGCTAGCTCCATTGGAGTTGAAAAAATGCCTCCCCAAATCACTTAAAACATCACAAATACCTATTTTATCATTATTTGACATAGAAGGGAAGATAGCAAACAAAAAAGATATTGCCACATTACTCTCTACCTCGGATTCACTTCCTTCTCCAATATCTTTCCTCCACAACTATATTACTAAACATATCCCCCTTCAAACTCTTCTCAGACCAATTACTTGGTTTGAAGGACAGATATGCAGCCAGACCACAATTAGCAAGCCGATCTCTCAACTTTACAAAAGACTGAATTCTCCCATTAACATGCCAAAACCAGCTTATGTGGGCTTGTGGGGAAAGGATTTGAATATTTCTTTCTCAACACAAGACTTAAACAAGCTATATATTACCCCTCATAAATCCTCAAGGTGTGTCCTCATTCAGGAAAATGGCTACAAATTATTGACAAGGTGGTACAAAACCCCTGACATCACATCCAAATATGGAAGTTCTAATTCAGATAGGTGTTGGAGGTGAAATGAGTCTAAGGGTACCTTTTTCCACATATGGTGGCTATGCCCCCGAGTATTAATTTGATGGGAAGATATATTCAACTTGAGCAATAAAATATGCGAAACCTCAATACCATACCAGCTCGCCTTGCTTAGTCTGCCTTCACCAGATTCTATCTCAAGGACTCCTTCATTATTCTACACCCTTCTCATGGCCGCACGCCTCCTTTTACCTCGTTTTTGGTTCACAGCCGAGCTTACATTCTCCAGATTTATGGAAAGAGAAGATCGACTCTAAATATAGGTTTGAAGAACTAGCAGCTGCTGAAGCACGCAATTTCCCAAAATTTAAAGTTAGATGGGTTAAGTGGGTCAAACACATACACCCTAATCAAGGGCGAGCTACCCCTTCCCATATCAATTAAACGACCTCGGCCGACTGGTTTACACACAGTATATATAGTATCCTCTAGTCAGTAGAGAGCTGGTAGAGAGTTGATTAAGAGCTGATTGTTAGTCACCTATTCAACATAATGGAAAAGTAAGGGAATACAAACTTTTCCTCTTCTCAGTTTATCATAGAAATATGTTCACACTATCGAACTTAAGTCATCAAATGTGTCCATGTCACAGTTTCACTTTTCTGTTACTGCTTGCAACTGAATCATTTACCCTGTACAATCCTTTATTGTCTATGTACGACTTATGCTTCTACTTGATTGTACAATTACGAATACTTTAAATAAAAAATTTAATAAAAAGAAAAAGATAACTAAATAAGGCACAAGCTTCTGAAAGCATACCCACAGGATCCATAAAGAGGCGACACATATGCCATGAATATCGCTGCACCTGAAAGTATCTGAGACACATGAGACGCCGAATGCACGTGGCCTATACCTTGTAATGCACAGCGGAAGCTCGAGACACGTGGGCCGCTGAACGCGCACAGCTTAGATTCTGCAGCTCACATTCTGCAGCGCACTATTTTTCCGCCTCTTGTACGCCGCATCTTCTACAGCTGCCATGTACAGCCGTTCCAGGCTAATCGAAAGCCATCTACCAAGATAAGTTTATATTATACATTATTTTACACTTTATACTATCGGTACAGGAGCGTTTACAAGTTCTATCACGTGGGACGCCTCAAAAGATATGGTGAACACAAAAAGCAATACCCCATGGAATTGAACTAACCTCTAGAAATACCCCATGGGAATGAACTAACCACCAGTAAAATCAATAAACATACGTGTATTACTGAAAACAAGGACATATCTATATGGACATAAACCATAGGTACAATTACGGCTACAATTTGGATACAAAGAGAGTGATTTACAAGTGAACCAGGAATATTAGACAGAACAGTATTGTGAAGATATGCGTATTGTGTGGCCTGTAATTGTACCATGTAATTTGTCTATTGGGTACTTTTCGTGGGTTAATTGTCTGGAGATAGTTAGTTTATACAGTGTCTGGACTAATTGTCTCCAGGCAAAAAAAAGGGAGGAACCAAATTGTAACGCATGTACTATTGGTTGTTTCTTGCCTCCCCCGGGGAAGGCCCCCCCCCTTTTCAGGGGGTACAGTAGAAATACAAGTTCGGGTCAATAAAAACAGAGTCTTCTTACACCCTTCATCATGTTTCGGCTGTTGTTTGGGTACCTGTGATGTGTGTGGGAGTAATACCACTGGCAGTTACACCTTGAGAATCTACCGAACCAGAACCGAAGGGAGGGCTATATTCACTGCGTGCTTCTCTGTTTGGGTAAACCAGATGAACCAGACGCTACTACTAACGGGGTTCGTTACAATTGGTGGCAAGCAGAGGGATGTCTATCCCAAAGGGACGTCCCGGACAGGATAATAAGTGAATGGCTCAGCAGTACGAGCTACTAAAGAGAACCACATTAAAAGACCTGCTGGAAGCTCGAGGCATTGCGGCAATTAACAAGTCGAAAGCTACACTAATTGCCGAACTAAACCAGAGTGACGGAGCTAGCAATATGGAGAAAGGGAATACGGAACCAGATGAGCTGGAAAAGAAACTGCAGATGTTTATTCGGCTGCTAGGACCAAATCCCTCGGAAAGGGCTGTGGTACAGGTGATTGCAGATGCCCACAGTGCACATGTAGCGCAGCAATCCAGAACCAGGTCAATGCAAGGGGTCTCATTACATTCCCCTGGATTTGCAAATGGATATCCTAAAAAGGTAAACCATGCTGCTTTTAAAAATTTTGATGACAGAGGAGCAGATATTGATGGCTTTTTAAAAGACTTTGAACGCCAATGCATGTTAGAGGAAATGGAGGAAGAAAGATGGGTCTCAGTACTCAGCAGCAAGTTAACTGGGCGGGCGGCAGAGGCTTATAGAGCAGTACCGGACGAGGACATTCGGAATTATCAAAAGATAAAGGAGGTACTGTTGTCCCGATTTTCCGTCACCCCAGAGGCGTATCGCCTGAAATTCAGAGAATTAAAAAAGACTGGGAAAGACTCTTTCACCGAATGGGCCTGCAGGTTAAAGAGGGCAGCACACAACTGGCTGCAGGGATCCCAAGCTTCAACGTTGGAGGATGCTTTGCAGCTCCTCACGTTGGAACAATTCTATGATGATCTGAAGAAGGATCTCAGACATTGGGTGAGAGATAAAAAACACAAAACAGTAGAAGAAGCAGCAAAATTGGCGGATGAGTATCAGGACACCAGACGGTCGGAAGTCAAAGAGGTACGAGCCAACTCCAAACTGTTTGTCCCTTTTTCCCCAATACAAAAGCCCGTACCTTACCAAGCAACTACAAAACCCAGGCATCAACCCAAAGTGTGTTTTCTGTGCAACCAACCTGGGCACATTAAGCCCCATTGTCCACTCAGAAACAGAGGGGGCTCACCAGCTGCACATCCTTACAAGGCCACCGCTCACTGTTACCAGCAGGAGCCTAATGTCCACCCTGTGTCCCGTGAAGAACAGTGGAGCATTTTGTACGAGGCCAATACGGCACAGGCGGAAACTGACAAACGGAATCATCACCGACAGTGGGTTACAGTAGATGGGGAGGAGGCCGAAGCTCTACGAGACACTGGGGCCACAAATACCCTAATTCAGCGGCATAAAATTTGTCCATCTGCCCGCACCAACCACACTGTGGCAGTTCGAGTAGCAGGGGGATGTCATGGAACCATGAACCGGACGTACAACAAGAGATAAGTGGAAATAAGAAGGCTTTATTGAAAATCAAGCTGTAAGGCGAAAGTCCAAACGGATGGCTAAACCGAAGCAGGGTCTTGCGAAGCCAGAGGTCAGGAACCAGAAGGGTAGTCAGACGAAGCCTGGATCAGGAACCAGCAGGGTAGTCAGACGAAGCCTGGATCAGGAACCAGCAGGGTAGTCAGACGAAGCCAGGATCAGGAACCAGAAGCAGCAGCAGTCTTAGAAGCATGTGAACACAGGAGGACCAAGCAAGGAACTGAAGCCACAGACCTCCTATATATATGAGCTAGGCATCCAGCTCCTCCCAGTGGGAAGGAGAAGCCGCAGGGTGGGAGGCTACAAGAAACCCAAAAACCAAGATGGCCGCCAGCACATGTCAAACGAAGGAGAACAGCAAGAAGGTAAGACCATGACAGTACCTCCCCCTCAAGGGCCCCTCCTCCGCGGAGTAAAGAACGGTTTCTGAGGGAAGCGTGCGTGGAAGGCTCGGAGCAAGGCAGGAGCATGGACATCTGCGGAGGGAACCCAGGAACGCTCCTCTGGACCATAACCACGCCAATGGACCAAAAACTGCACCCGACCGCGGACCAGGCGTGAGTCCAGGATATTGCTCACCTCATACTCCTCACGATTGCCCACTTGGACCGGACGAGGCCGAGGAACCGAGGAAGTGAAACGATTACACACCAGTGGCTTCAACAGGGAGACATGAAACACGTTGGAGATCCGCATGCCAGGAGGAAGCGCAAGGGCATAGGCTACCGGGTTTACCCTGCGAAGCACTCGGAAGGGACCAACAAAGCGAGGCGCCAGCTTGGGAGTGGGCACTCGAAGGTTGAGGTTGCGGGTGGACAACCATACGCGGTCTCCGACCTGGTAGGAAGGAGCGGGCGCTCGTCTGCGATCAGCCTGGAGTCTCTGGCGCTGCGCAGAGGCCTCAAGGGACCTCTGGATCTGTACCCAAGAAGCACGTAGGACGGAAAGGTGATCCTCCACAGCCGGAATATCCTGTGGAGAGAATACCTCCGGTAACACGGCAGGTTGGAACCCATAATTGGCCATGAAGGGAGACGTCCCAGAGGAAGAGTTCACCGCCATGTTCCTGGCAAACTCAGCCCAAGGCAGGAGGTCAACCCAATTGTCTTGGTGATCGGAGACATAGCAACGAAGGAATTGCTCCAAGGCCTGATTGGATCGTTCTGCGGCCCCATTGGACTGAGGGTGGTAGGCCGAGGAGAAAGAGAGATGAATCCCCAACTGGGAGCAAAAGGCGCGCCAGAACCTGGACACAAACTGACTCCCCCGATCCGACACAATCTCCTTGGGCAACCCGTGCAACCGGAAGACCTCCCTGGCAAAAATCGTGGGTAACTTCTTGAGAGGAACACAGTGGCACATTTTGGAAAACCGATCCACAATCATGAGAATGACCGTATGGC
Source organism: Bufo gargarizans (assembly GCF_014858855.1). Lineage (NCBI taxonomy): Eukaryota > Metazoa > Chordata > Amphibia > Anura > Bufonidae > Bufo > Bufo gargarizans. The sequence goes on along the minus strand of NC_058084.1, from coordinate 372,859,009 downwards.
CTCGGGATGCAGGGAGGTCCACAATGAAATCCATCCCCAGGTGTGACCATGGACGCTCCCCGGTGGCTATGGGTTGCAAAAGGCCCAACGGAAGGTGCCGAGGGGACTTACTCTGGGCACAAACGGAGCATGCCGCTACATATGCGGCGATGTCGGAACGTAGAGAAGGCCACCAGAACAGACGTGAAACAGCCCAGGACAGCTGATTCTTTCCAGGATGCCCCGCGGCCTTGGAGTTATGGTAGGTTCGCAACAACCGAGTGCGCAACTCCTCAGGCACAAAACATCTGCCGTTGGGTCTCCCAGAGGGAGCACCAGATTGAGCCGCCAAAATCTGCTCACCCAGGGGAGAGGTCAGGCTGGTGCGAATGGCGGCCAGGATCTGATTCGGAGGTATGACCGAAGTCGGAATCGACTCCTCCCCGGACAGCTCGGAGTACGGCCGTGATAAGGCATCCGCTCTGATGTTCTTGGAACCGGGTAGGTAGGAGACCACGTAATTAAAACGTGACAAGAACAGAGCCCATCTGGCCTGACGTGGTGTCAATCTCTTGGCCTCAGAGAGGTAGGTCAGATTCTTGTGGTCCGTCAGGATGAGAACCGGAACCACCGAGCCCTCGAGCAAGTGCCTCCATTCTTTAAGGGCCTGCACGATGGCCAATAACTCCCTGTCACCAATCTGATAGTTGCACTCCGCGGAAGACAGTTTCCGGGAGTAAAACCCACAAGGAAGCAGAGGACCCTCTGGTGTTCTACGCTGAGACAGAAGGGCGCCTACTCCCGTCTCAGACGCGTCCACCTCGAGGACAAAAGGCAACCCAGGGTTGGGATGCGACAGAATCGGAGCCGACACAAAGGCGGACTTTAGAGCCTCAAAAGCTCGGATGGCCTCGAGCGGCCAGACCTGGGGATTACTGCCCTTCCTGGTCAGATCCGTGAGAGGCTTGGCTAGCATGGAAAAGTCCCTGATGAACTTCCGATAATAATTGGCGAAGCCCAAAAAGCGCTGCAGGGCACGAAGACCACTGGGCTGGGGCCACTGTAAGACAGCCGAAACCTTCTCAGGATCCATGGAGAACCCCTCAGCGGAAATGATGTAACCTAAGGTTACCTGGGATCGGTGAAATTCGCATTTCTCAAGCTTACCGAACAGCTTGTTCTCTCGTAACCGTTGCAACACTCGTCTGACATCCAGAATGTGGGCCTCCATGGATTCGGAATATACCAAGATGTCATCCAAATAGACCACCACACACTGCTGCAACAGGTCACGGAAAACATCGTTGATGAATTCCTGGAAGACTGCGGGCGCATTGCACAACCCAAAGGGCATAACCAAGGATTCATAATGACCAGTCCTGGTGTTAAACGCGGTCTTCCACTCATCGCCCGCCTTGATTCTTACCAGGTTATATGCCGCCCTCAGGTCGAGTTTGGTAAAGACCGTGGCCCCTTTGAGGCGATCGAACAGCTCGGAAATCAAGGGTATCGGGTAAGCGTTCTTGATCGTTATGCGATTGAGACCCCTGTAATCGATGCAAGGCCTCAACTCACCGCCCTTCTTTTTCACAAAGAAAAATCCAGCCCCTGCCGGGGACGAGGATTTGCGAATGTGTCCGCGTGAAAGCGCCTCCCTCACGTACTCCTCTATGGCCTCATTCTCCGCTACCGACAGTGGATAGACTTTGCCACGAGGAGGAACGGCACCAGATTGTAACTCTATGGCACAATCGTATGGGCGGTGCGGAGGTAGGGCAACCGCACGCACCTCATCGAATACATCCCGGTACTCCTCATATTCAGGAGGCAACAGAGAGTCCGAGGAAGTACACAGCAACTTGACAGGCCCATGGATGCAACTAGCCCCACACTGCGGTGACCACGAGAGGATCTCGGCCGATCTCCAATCGAAAGTCGGATTCTGCTTCTGGAGCCAGGGGTACCCCAAGACCACCGAGTAGTGTGGAGACGAAATAACCTGGAGACAGACCGACTCTCTGTGAACGGCACCAATGGCCACCCCCACTGGAAGGGTCTCATGAGTCACGTGTGGCGGCAGAAGGGGTCTGCCGTCTATCGCCTCAAGAGCCAGTGGGGAACCTCGAGGCTGCAGAGGAATGGAATTGGCGGCAGCGAACACACTATCAATGAACAAACCACCAGCACCAGAGTCCACCAACGCCTGGGTCGTCACCGAGCCCCCGACCCAGGAGAGGACAACAGTAATCAGTGGTTTGTCAACACGGGAAACCGGGGACGAGGAGACTCCACCCAAGATCTGCCCCCGACAGGATCTCAGGTGCGAGCGTTTCCCGGACGGTTCGGGCATGCCAACCGAAAATGCCCACCGAGACCACAGTACATGCATCGGCCCTCGCGTCTCCGGAGTACCCTCTCCCCCTCGGACAGGCGAGCAAACCCCAGCTGCATGGGTTCACCCCCAGAGAAGTCATCCCCAGGAGGCGTGGGAGGAGAGGGAGGCACGGGTGGGACAGCAAACGTAGGCGCCAATCTGTTAGAAGACCTCCGCAGGCTCTCCTTAAAGGAAGGTCTCTCCCTGAGTCTGGTGTCAATCAAAATCAGGAAAGAAATAAGAGACTCGAGCTCCACTGGTAGGTCCTTAGCTGCAACCTCATCCTTCAAGGCATCCGAGAGACCATGAGAGAAAGCAGCGACCAGAGCCTCATTATTCCAGCCCACCTCTGCTGCCAGGGTACGAAACTCAATGGCGTATTCAGCTACGGATCGTGAACCCTGTCTGATGGACATAAGGAGCTTCGCAGCAGAGGCAGCACGAGCCGGCACATCGAATACCTTCCAAAGAGAAGCAACAAAACCGGAAAACTCGGCAACCACCGGATTGTTGTTCTCCCATAAAGGGCTGGCCCAGGCCAAGGCCTTGTCCGAGAGCAGCGAGATCAAGAAGCCCACCTTTGATCTCTCAGTAGGAAAGGCATGTGGCAGCAACTCGAAATAAATGCCCACCTGGTTAAGGAAACCTCGGCACTGAGTTGGCTCTCCTCCAAAGCGCTGTGGAAGGGGGGCAGAACCGGTCATACCCCGAAACACCGCAGGCGCAGCAACAGGTGTCGGGGTAGACTCTGGCGCAACAACCGGAGCGGCAGTAGGAGCGGGCCCAGGAGCGACAACCGACCCATCGGCAACGGAAGCTAAATGAGCCGTGCGTTCAAGCAGGGTTTGCAACGCCACAGCGAACCGACCCAACAGGTGATCCTGCTGATCAAGTCTGGCAACCAGCGTAGGTAGCGAGGATGGCCCTGTACCGTCAGAATTCATGGCTTGGTCCTAATGTCATGGAACCATGAACCGGACGTACAACAAGAGATAAGTGGAAATAAGAAGGCTTTATTGAAAATCAAGCTGTAAGGCGAAAATCCAAACGGATGGCTAAACCGAAGCAGGGTCTTGCGAAGCCAGAGGTCAGGAACCAGAAGGGTAGTCAGACGAAGCCTGGATCAGGAACCAGCAGGGTAGTCAGACGAAGCCTGGATCAGGAACCAGCAGGGTAGTCAGACGAAGCCAGGATCAGGAACCAGAAGCAGCAGCAGTCTTAGAAGCATGTGAACACAGGAGGACCAAGCAAGGAACTGAAGCCACAGACCTCCTATATATATGAGCTAGGCATCCAGCTCCTCCCAGTGGGAAGGAGAAGCCGCAGGGTGGGAGGCTACAAGAAACCCAAAAACCAAGATGGCCGCCAGCACATGTCAAACGAAGGAGAACAGCAAGAAGGTAAGACCATGACAGGGGAGCTATCCACAAGCTACCTACAGCGAGGGTGCTTTTGAATTGGGGCACCGACAGTAAACAGATAAGTGTGGGCATTATGCAATCTTTGCCAGCCGAAGTATTGTTGGGGAATGATGTGGGTTGCCTTTCATCCCATTTGGCTGGCCAATCTCCAATGGAAGGGTTACCCGTTACTACCATGGCTCAAGCACGGAGGGGAGAACCTGCGCACCCGGAGAAACCTCAGGTTGGACATTCGTCCCTATTGCCCCCCTTGATCCCTACTCCGTTTTGGGATACCCCAGCAGGGTTTGAGCAGGCTCAGAGGGGGGATTACACCATAGCAGGTTACAGGAGGGCGGCAGAGAAACCCATGGAAAAGCAGGGGGAAGAACAGTTTAGTTGGGAAAAGGGGCTGTTGTATAGGATAATGGCGGGAGTCGGAAAGGGAGATATCAAAGTAATTAAGCGACAACTAGTAGTACCCCGGAAGTTTAGAGCAGAACTGCTAAAGCTTAGCCATGATATTCCGTTGGCTGGGCATATAGGAGTGACCAAAACGAAGGATCGGTTAACACAGACCTTCTTTTGGCCAAAAATTTCTCAAGACATTAAACTATACTGTAGGACATGTGAGATATGTCAGCGGACAAGTAGGAGGGAGGATCGCCAGAGGGCTAAACTTCACCCCCTCCCTATTATTGAAGAACCCTTTAGCAGGGTAGCCATTGATTTAGTAGGGACACTCCGCAAATCAGCCACATCTGGAAAGAGCTACATCCTCACGGTGGTAGATTTTGCTACTCGGTATCCGGAGGCTGTGGCTCTGTCCAATATAGAGGCTTAAACCGTGGCAGAAGCCCTAGTGGGGATCTTCACCCAAGTAAGATTCCCGAGGGAAATTCTATCGGACAGAGGGACGCAATTCACGTCCCATCTGACCCAACAATTATGGAAAAGTTGTAGTGTGAAACTCCTGTTCAGTACACCCTATCACCCGCAGACGAATGGACTCTGAACGGTTCAATGGCACTCTGAAACAGATGCTAAGAACCTTCACAGCGTCCAATCCTCACTGGGAAAGATTCCTACCTCACCTCCTGTTTCCTTACCGGGAAGTGCCCCAGGCATCCACGGGGTTCTCCCCCTTCGAACTTCTTTGCGGAAGAAGAGTCTGAGGACCCCTGGATCTCATACGGTAGCACTGGGAGGCCAATACGGGGGAGGAGGGGGTACCGATCGCCCACTATGTGCTGGAGTTTCGGGACCGGCTGCGGGCGCTCACCGAATCTGTCCATGTATGGACTGGGAGCTGTGCTGAGCCAGGTGGGGGAAGATGGGTTGGAGCACCCAGTGGCGTATCTCAGCAGGAAACTGTTATCCCGGGAGGTCAGCTACGCCACTGTGGAAAAAGAATGCTTAGCTCTGGTGTGGGCCTTAAAGAGGCTCCAACCCTATTTGTATGGTCGCCCCTTTGCGTTGATGACGGACCACAATCCGCTTGTCTGGTTGAACCACGTCTCAGGGGACAATCCAAGACTATTACGCTGGAGCCTGGCCTTACAACCGTACAATTTTACTATGCAGTACAGGCCAGGCAAACAACATGGGAATATGGATGGATTGTCCCGTCAACCGTACTTGGACACATAAAAACTTTCGTTCTTCGGACATCTCTGAGCCAACCCGACAGGGTCTAGGCGGATATGCCGACCCATGGACTTAGGGGGAGCCGTGTGAAGATATGCGTATTGTGTGGCCTGTAATTTTACCATGTAATTTGTCTATTGGGTACTTTTCGTGGGTTTATTGTCTGATAGTTTATACAATGTCTGGACTAAGTGTCTCCAGGCAAACAAAGGGAGGAACCAAATTGTAACGCATGTACTATTGGTTTTTTCTTGCCTCCCCCGGGGAAGGCCCCCCCCTTTTCAGGGGGTACAGTATAAATACAAGTTCGGGTCAATAAAAACATTGTCTTCTTACACCCTTCATCATGTTTCGGCTGTTGTTTGGGTACCTGTGATGTGTGTGGGAGTGATACCGCTGGCAGTTACACCTTGGGAATCTACCGAACCAGCACCGAAGGGAGGGCTATACTCACTGCGTGCTTCTCCGTTCGGGTAAACCAGACGAACCCGACGCTACTACTAACAGGGTTCGTTACAAGTATCCCTAGCCATAGACATATCTTATAGTGTTGATATTGTTAGTTCTTATGCCTATATATGCTAAAATTGTCTAGGATCTTGCTGGATTGACTGAGCATCTTGAGCAACACATTGACTCATCATAGGTTTATCTTTATATTGATTTTATTCTTATATTTTTTTTATAATTTTTAGATGATACCATATATTTGTTTGCTTTTATCTAGTTATTGATTTTATTAAGATATAATAAATGTGTAATTTTGCAACTTCCATGTGATTCCGACTGAATGAGTGCCTAGCTAGATACATTCTAATACTTTATATACTTACTATTGAAGGCGCATCAATAATAGATTGGAACACCAGCTCCTTCTCTAGTGAGGGGTGAGCCGTCCTATACAAAACCAAATTATGTAGAATATTGCTTCCACTTTCTTAGTGAATCCATCAGAGAATAGCTCTGATAGCTTGATCTGTAGCCCTTATCTCTGAACTTCTAGATGCTTATAAACACTCATTTAAGCTAAATTCTTATCAAATTTATAAGAAATTGGGGAGGGGACGTGACGTCTAACTCTCTTAGCATCCAATTGGTTTGTAAATGTAAATAATACCATAGTTTTGTTTTTCACCTCTGACCCCAGGCCAGTGTTTACATTGCTGCCCAGGCCTTTTTTTTTTTTTTGCAAATCTGACATGTGTCAGTTTATATGGTAATATCTTTGGAACGCTTTTACTTATCCAAGCCATTCTGAGACTGTTTTCTCATGACACATTGTACTTCATGATGGTTATAAATTTGAGTCAATATAGTTTACCCTTATTTAGGAAAAAAAAACACAAATTTACAAAAAAATTGAAAAATTCACAATTTGCAAAAATCCAATGTCTCTGCTTTAAAAACTCAAAGTGATTAGAGTTGAGCGAACACCTGGATGTTCGGGTTCGAGAAGTTCGGCCGAACATCCCGGAAATGTTCGGGTTCGGGATCCGAACCCGATCCGAACTTCGTCCCGAACCCGAACCCCATTGAAGTCAATGGGGACCCGAACTTTTCGGCACTAAAAAGGCTGTAAAACAGCCCAGGAAAGAGCTAGAGGGCTGCAAAAGGCAGCAACATGTAGGTAAATCCCCTGCAAACAAATGTGGATAGGGAAATGAATTAAATTAAAAATTAAATAAATAAAAATTAACCAAAATCAATTGGAGAGAGGTTCCATAGCAGAGAATCTGGCTTCCCGTCACCCACCACTGGAACAGTCCATTCTCAGATATTTAGGCCCCGGCACCCAGGCAGAGGAGAGAGGTCCCGTAACAGAGAATCTGTCTTCATGTCAGCAGAGAATTAGTCTGCATGTCATAGCAGAGAATGAGGCTTCACGTCAGCCACCACTGCAACAGTCCATTGGCATATATTTAGGCCCAGCACCCAGGCAGAGGAGGGAGGTCCCGTAACAGAGAATCTGTCTTCATGTCAGCAGAGAATTAGTCTGCATGTCATAGCAGAGAATGAGGCTTCACGTCAGCCACCACTGCAACAGTCCATTGGCATATATTTAGGCCCAGCACACACACAGGCAGAGGAGAGAGGTCCCGTAACAGAGAATCTGGCTTCATGTCAGCAGAGAATCAGTCTGCATGTCATAGCAGAGAATGAGGCTTCACGTCAGCCACCACTGCAACAGTCCATTGGCATATATTTAGGCCCAGCACACACACAGGCAGAGGAGAGAGGTCCCGTAACAGAGGATCTGGCTTCATGTCAGCAGAGAATCAGTCTGCATGTCATAGCAGAGAATCAGGCTTCACGTCAGCCACCACTGCAACAGTCCATTGTCATAAATTTAGGCCCAGCACCCAGGCAGAGGAGAGAGGTCCCGTAACAGACAATCTGGCTTCATGTCAGCAGAGAATTAGTCTGCATGTCATAGCAGAGAATGAGGCTTCACGTCAGCCACCACTGCAACAGTCCATTGGCATATATTTAGGCCTAGCACACAGGCAGAGGAGAGAGGTCCCGTAACAGACAATCTGGCTTCATGTCAGCAGAGAATCAGTCTGCATGTCATAGCAGAGAATGAGGCTTCACGTCACCCACCACTGCAACAGTCCATTGGCATATATTTAGGCCTAGCACACAGGCAGAGCAGAGAGGTCCCGTAACAGACAATCTGGCTTCATGACAGCAGAGAATCAGTCTGCATGTCATAGCAGAGAATGAGGCTTCACGTCACCCACCACTGCAACAGTCCATTGGCATATATTTAGGCCTAGCACACAGGCAGAGCAGAGAGGTCCCGTAACAGACAATCTGGCTTCATGACAGCAGAGAATCAGTCTGCATGTCATAGCAGAGAATGAGGCTTCACGTCACCCACCACTGCAACAGTCCATTGGCATATATTTAGGCCTAGCACACAGGCAGAGCAGAGAGGTCCCGTAACAGACGATCTGGCTTCATGTCAGCAGAGAATCAGTCTGCATGTCATAGCAGAGAATGAGGCTTCACGTCAGCCACCACTGCAACAGTCCATTGGCATATATTTAGGCCCAGCACCCAGGCAGAGGAGGGAGGTCCCGTAACAGAGAATCTGTCTTCATGTCAGCAGAGAATTAGTCTGCATGTCATAGCAGAGAATGAGGCTTCACGTCAGCCACCACTGCAACAGTCCATTGGCATATATTTAGGCCCAGCACACACACAGGCAGAGGAGAGAGGTCCCGTAACAGAGAATCTGTCTTCATGTCAGCAGAGAATTAGTCTGCATGTCATAGCAGAGAATCAGGCTTCACGTCACCCACCACTGCAACAGTCCATTGGCATATATTTAGGCCCAGCACCCAGGCAGAGGAGGGAGGTCCCGTAACAGAGAATCTGTCTTCATGTCAGCAGAGAATTAGTCTGCATGTCATAGCAGAGAATGAGGCTTCACGTCAGCCACCACTGCAACAGTCCATTGGCATATATTTAGGCCCAGCACACACACAGGCAGAGGAGAGAGGTCCCGTAACAGACAATCTGGCTTCATGTCAGCAGAGAATTAGTCTGCATGTCATAGCAGAGAATGAGGCTTCACGTCACCCACCACTGCAACAGTCCATTGGCATATATTTAGGCCCAGCACCCAGGCAGAGGAGGGAGGTCCCGTAACAGAGAATCTGTCTTCATGTCAGCAGAGAATTAGTCTGCATGTCATAGCAGAGAATGAGGCTTCACGTCACCCACCACTGCAACAGTCCATTGGCATATATTTAGGCCTAGCACACAGGCAGAGCAGAGAGGTCCCGTAACAGACAATCTGGCTTCATGACAGCAGAGAATCAGTCTGCATGTCATAGCAGAGAATGAGGCTTCACGTCACCCACCACTGCAACAGTCCATTGGCATATATTTAGGCCTAGCACACAGGCAGAGCAGAGAGGTCCCGTAACAGACGATCTGGCTTCATGTCAGCAGAGAATCAGTCTGCATGTCATAGCAGAGAATGAGGCTTCACGTCAGCCACCACTGCAACAGTCCATTGGCATATATTTAGGCCCAGCACCCAGGCAGAGGAGGGAGGTCCCGTAACAGAGAATCTGTCTTCATGTCAGCAGAGAATTAGTCTGCATGTCATAGCAGAGAATGAGGCTTCACGTCAGCCACCACTGCAACAGTCCATTGGCATATATTTAGGCCCAGCACACACACAGGCAGAGGAGAGAGGTCCCGTAACAGAGAATCTGTCTTCATGTCAGCAGAGAATTAGTCTGCATGTCATAGCAGAGAATCAGGCTTCACGTCACCCACCACTGCAACAGTCCATTGGCATATATTTAGGCCCAGCACCCAGGCAGAGGAGGGAGGTCCCGTAACAGAGAATCTGTCTTCATGTCAGCAGAGAATTAGTCTGCATGTCATAGCAGAGAATGAGGCTTCACGTCAGCCACCACTGCAACAGTCCATTGGCATATATTTAGGCCCAGCACACACACAGGCAGAGGAGAGAGGTCCCGTAACAGAGAATCTGTCTTCATGTCAGCAGAGAATTAGTCTGCATGTCATAGCAGAGAATGAGGCTTCACGTCAGCCACCACTGCAACAGTCCATTGGCATATATTTAGGCCCAGCACACACACAGGCAGAGGAGAGAGGTCCCGTAACAGACAATCTGGCTTCATGTCAGCAGAGAATTAGTCTGCATGTCATAGCAGAGAATGAGGCTTCACGTCACCCACCACTGCAACAGTCCATTGGCATATATTTAGGCCCAGCACCCAGGCAGAGGAGGGAGGTCCCGTAACAGAGAATCTGTCTTCATGTCAGCAGAGAATTAGTCTGCATGTCATAGCAGAGAATGAGGCTTCACGTCAGCCACCACTGCAACAGTCCATTGTCATAAATTTAGGCCCAGCACCCAGGCAGAGGAGGGAGGTCCCGTAACAGACAATCTGGCTTCATGTCAGCAGAGAATTAGTCTGCATGTCATAGCAGAGAATCAGGCTTCATGTCAGCCACCACTGCAACAGTCCATTGGCATATATTTAGGCCTAGCACACAGGCAGAGGAGAGAGGTCCCGTAACAGACAATCTGGCTTCATGTCAGCAGAGAATCAGTCTGCATGTCATAGCAGAGAATGAGGCTTCACGTCAGCCACCACTGCAACAGTCCATTGTCATAAATTTAGGCCCAGCACCCAGGCAGAGGAGGGAGGTCCCGTAACAGACAATCTGGCTTCATGTCAGCAGAGAATTAGTCTGCATGTCATAGCAGAGAATCAGGCTTCATGTCAGCCACCACTGCAACAGTCCATTGGCATATATTTAGGCCTAGCACACAGGCAGAGGAGAGGTTCATTCAACTTTGGGTAGCATCGCAATATAATGGTAAAATGAAAATAAAAATAGGATTGAATGAGGAAGTGCCCTGGAGTCCAATAATATATGGTTATGGGGAGGTAGTTAATGTCTAATCTGGACAAGGGACGGACAGGTCCTGTGGGATCCATGCCTGGTTCATTTTTATGAACGTCAGCTTGTCCACATTGGCTGTAGACAGGCGGCTGCGTTTGTCTGTAATGACGCCCCCTGCCGTGCTGAATACACGTTCAGACAAAACGCTGGCTGCCGGGCAGGCCAGCACCTCCAAGGCATAAAAGGCTAGCTCTGGCCACGTGGACAATTTAGAGACCCAGAAGTTGAATGGGGCCGAACCATCAGTCAGTACGTGGAGGGGTGTGCACACGTACTGTTCCACCATGTTAGTGAAATGTTGCCTCCTGCTAACACGTTGCGTATCAGGTGGTGGTGCAGTTAGCTGTGGCGTGTTGACAAAAGTTTTCCACATCTCTGCCATGCTAACCCTGCCCTCAGAGGAGCTGGCCGTGACACAGCTGCCTTGGCGACCTCTTGCTCCTCCTCTGCCTTGGCCTTGGGCTTCCACTTGTTCCCCTGTGACATTTGGGAATGCTCTCAGTAGCGCGTCTACCAACGTGCGCTTGTACTCGCGCATCTTCCTATCACGCTCCAGTGCAGGAAGTAAGGTGGGCACATTGTCTTTGTAGCGTGGATCCAGCAGGGTGGCAACCCAGTAGTCCGCACAGGTTAAAATGTGGGCAACTCTGCTGTCGTTGCGCAGGCACTGCAGCATGTAGTCGCTCATGTGTGCCAGGCTGCCCAGGGATAAGGACAAGCTGTCCTCTGTGGGAGGCGTATCGTCATCGTCCTGCCTTTCCCCCCAGCCACGCACCAGTGATGGACCCGAGCTGCGTTGGGTGCCACCCCGCTGTGACCATGCTTCATCCTCATCCTCCTCCACCTCCTCCTCATCCTCGTCCTCCTCGTCCTCCAGTAGTGGGCCCTGGCTGGCCACATTTGTACCTGGCCTCTGCTGTTGCCAAAAACCTCCCTCTGAGTCACTTCGAAGAGACTGGCCTGAAAGTGCTAAAAATGACCCCTCTTCCTCCTCCTCCTCCTCCTCCTCCTCCTGGGCCACCTCCTCTTCCATCATCGCCCTAAGTGTTTTCTCAAGGAGACATAGAAGTGGTATTGTAACGCTGATAACGGTGTCATCGCCACTGGCCATGTTGGTGGAGTACTCGAAACAGCGCAACAGGGCACACAGGTCTCGCATGGAGGCCCAGTCATTGGTGGTGAAGTGGTGCTGTTCTGTAGTGCGACTGACCCGTGCGTGCTGCAGCTGAAACTCCACTATGGCCTGCTGCTGCTCGCACAGTCTGTCCAGCATGTGCAAGGTGGAGTTCCACCTGGTGGGCACGTCGCATATGAGGCGGTGAGCGGGAAGGCCGAAGTTACGCTGTAGCGCAGACAGGCGAGCAGCAGCAGGATGTGAACGCCGGAAGCGCGAACAGACGGCCCGCACTTTATGCAGCAGCTCTGACATGTCGGGGTAGTTGTGAATGAACTTCTGCACCACCAAATTCAGCACATGCGCCAAGCAAGGGATGTGCGTCAAATTGGCTAGTCCCAGAGCTGCAACGAGATTTCGCCCATTATCACACACCACCAGGCCGGGCTTGAGGCTCACCGGCAGCAACCACTCGTCGGTCTGTTGTTCTATACCCCGCCACAACTCCTGTGCGGTGTGGGGCCTGTCCCCCAAACATATGAGTTTCAGAATGGCCTGCTGACGTTTACCCCGGGCTGTGCTGAAGTTGGTGGTGAAGGTGTGTGGCTGACTGGATGAGCAGGTGGAAGAAGAGGAGGAGGAAGCCGAGAAGGAGGAGGTGGCAACAGGAGGCAAAGAATGTTGCCCTGCGATCCTTGGCGGCGGAAGGACGTGCGCCAAACAGCTCTCCGCCTGGGGCCCAGCTGCCACTACATTTACCCAGTGTGCAGTTAGGGAGATATAGCGTCCCTGGCCGTGCTTACTGGTCCACGTATCTGTGGTTAGGTGGACCTTGCCACAGATGGCGTTGCGCAGTGCACACTTGATTTTATCGGATACTTGGTTGTGCAGGGAAGGCACGGCTCTCTTGGAGAAGTAGTGCCGGCTGGGAACAACATACTGTGGGACAGCAAGCGACATGAGCTGTTTGAAGCTGTCTGTGTCCACCAGCCTAAATGACAGCATTTCATAGGCCAGTAGTTTAGAAATGCTGGCATTCAGGGCCAGGGATCGAGGGTGGCTAGGTGGGAATTTACGCTTTCTATCAAATGTTTGTGAGATGGAGAGCTGAACGCTGGCGTGTGACATGGTTGAGACGCTTGGTGACGGAGGTGGTGGTGGTGGTGTTGGTGGTACATCCCCTGTTTGCTGGGCGGCAGGTGCCAACGTTCCTCCAGAGGCGGAGGAAGAGGCCGAGGCGGCAGCAGCAGAATAGGCCGAGGCGGCAGCAGCAGAAGAGGTAGCAGGGGGAGCCTGAGTGACTTCCTTGGTTTTAAGGTGTTTACTCCACTGCAGTTCATGCTTTGCATGCAGGTGCCTGGTCATGCAGGTTGTGCTCAGGTTCAGAACGTTAATGCCTCGCTTCAGGCTCTGATGGCACAGCGTGCAAACCACTCGGGTCTTGTCGTCAGCACATTGTTTGAAGAAGTGCCATGCCAGGGAACTCCTTGAAGCTGCCTTTGGGGTGCTCGGTCCCAGATGGCGGCGGTCAGTAGCAGGCGGAGTCTCTTGGCGGCGGGTGTTCTGCTTTTGCCCACTGCTCCCTCTTTTGCTACGCTGTTGGCTCGGTCTCACCACTGCCTCTTCCTCCGAACTGTGAAAGTCAGTGGCACGACCTTCATTCCATGTGGGGTCTAGGACCTCATCGTCCCCTGCATCGTCTTCCACCCAGTCTTGATCCCTGACCTCCTGTTCAGTCTGCACACTGCAGAAAGACGCAGCAGTTGGCACCTGTGTTTCGTCATCATCAGAGACATGCTGAGGTGGTATTCCCATGTCCTCATCATCAGGAAACATAAGTGGTTGTGCGTCAGTGCATTCTATGTCTTTCACCGCTGGGGAAGGGCTAGGTGGATGCCCTTGGGAAACCCTGCCAGCGGAGTCTTCAAACAGCATAAGAGACTGCTGCATAACTTGAGGCTGAGACAGTTTCCCTGGTATGCATGGGGGTGATGTGACAGACTGATGGGGTTGGTTTTCAGGCGCCATCTGTGCGCTTTCTGCAGAAGACTGGGTGGGAGATAATGTGAACGTGCTGGATCCACTGTCGGCCACCCAATTGACTAATGCCTGTACCTGCTCAGGCCTTACCATCCTTAGAACGGCATTGGGCCCCACCATATATCGCTGTAAATTCTGGCGGCTACTGGGACCTGAGGTAGTTGGTACACTAGGACGTGTGGATGTGGCAGAACGGCCACGTCCTCTCCCAGCACCAGAGGGTCCACTAACACCACCACGACCATGTCCACGTCCGCGTCCCTTACTAGATGTTTTTCTCATTGTTATGGTTCACCACAACAACAAATATATTATTTGGCCCAATGTATTGTATTCAAATTCAGCGGGATATAAATTTGAGGCCTAGTATTTAGGCGCTGGGTGACCGGTATGGATTTAGTGACAGAATTAGACTTGGAAATGCACAGAAGCGTGTGTGTGAAGTTATTCTGAATGACCCTATGTGCACCTTCAATATGATCTACCCTTTTAGGGATAGATTTCAAATAGCTCTGATATAGCAGAAACGACTAAATTATGAAATTGCTAAATTGGGAATTGTATTTCAACCCAGAACAAAAAATGTGCTTTGACGGACACTAAATAACTTTCCCAGCCACAACAGGACAGCGGTAACGAGAGATTTAGCGGGATATAAATTTGAGGCCTAGTATTTAGGCGCTGGGTGACAGGTATGGGTTTAGTGACAGAATTAGATTTGGAAATGCACAGTAGCGGGTGTGTGAAGTTATTCTGAATGACCCTATGTGCACCTTGAATATTATATACCCTTTTAGGGATAGATTTCAAATAGCTCTGATATAGCAGAAACCACTAAATTATGAAATTGCTAAATTGGGAATTGTATTTCAACCCAGAACAAGAAATGTGCTTGAACGGACACTAAATAACTCGCCCAGCTACAGCACTAGGGACAGATTTAGCGGGATATAAATTTGAGGCCTAGTATTTAGGCGCTGGGTGACAGGTATGGGTTTAGTGACAGAATTAGACTTGGAAATACACAGTAGCGGGTGTGTGTGAAGTTATTCTGAATGACCCTAATGTGCACCTTGAATATTATATACCCTTTTAGGGATAGATTTCAAATAGCTCTGATATAGCAGAAACCACTAAATTATGAAATTGCTAAATTGGGAATTGTATTTCAACCCAGAACAAGAAATGTGCTTGAACGGACACTAAATAACTCGCCCAGCTACAGCACTAAGGACAGATTTAGCGGGATATAAATTTGAGGCCTAGTATTTAGGCGCTGGGTGACAGGTATGGGTTTAGTGCCAGAATTAGACTTGGAAATACACAGTAGCGGGTGTGTGTGAAGTTATTCTGAATGACCCAATGTGCACCTTGAATATTATATACCCTTTTAGGGATAGATTTCAAATAGCTCTGATATAGCAGAAACCACTAAATTATGAAATTGCTAAATTGGGAATTGTATTTCAACCCAGAACAAGAAATGTGCTTGAACGGACACTAAATAACTCGCCCAGCTACAGCACTAAGGACAGATTTAGCGGGATATAAATTTGAGGCCTAGTATTTAGGCGCTGGGTGACAGGTATGGGTTTAGTGCCAGAATTAGACTTGGAAATACACAGTAGCGGGTGTGTGTGAAGTTATTCTGAATGACCCAATGTGCACCTTGAATATTATATACCCTTTTAGGGATAGATTTCAAATAGCTCTGATATAGCAGAAACCACTAAATTATGAAATTGCTAAATTGGGAATTGTATTTCAACCCAGAACAAGAAATGTGCTTGAACGGACACTAAATAACTCGCCCAGCTACAGCACTAAGGACAGATTTAGCGGGATATAAATTTGAGGCCTAGTATTTAGGCGCTGGGTGACAGGTATGGGTTTAGTGCCAGAATTAGACTTGGAAATACACAGTAGCGGGTGTGTGTGAAGTTATTCTGAATGACCCAATGTGCACCTTGAATATTATATACCCTTTTAGGGATAGATTTCAAATAGCTCTGATATAGCAGAAACCACTAAATTATGAAATTGCTAAATTGGGAATTGTATTTCAACCCAGAACAAGAAATGTGCTTGAACGGACACTAAATAACTCGCCCAGCTACAGCACTAAGGACAGATTTAGCGGGATATAAATTTGAGGCCTAGTATTTAGGCGCTGGGTGACAGGTATGGGTTTAGTGCCAGAATTAGACTTGGAAATACACAGTAGCGGGTGTGTGTGAAGTTATTCTGAATGACCCAATGTGCACCTTGAATATTATATACCCTTTTAGGGATAGATTTCAAATAGCTCTGATATAGCAGAAACCACTAAATTATGAAATTGCTAAATTGGGAATTGTATTTCAACCCAGAACAAGAAATGTGCTTGAACGGACACTAAATAACTCGCCCAGCTACAGCACTAAGGACAGATTTAGCGGGATATAAATTTGAGGCCTAGTATTTAGGCGCTGGGTGACAGGTATGGGTTTAGTGCCAGAATTAGACTTGGAAATACACAGTAGCGGGTGTGTGTGAAGTTATTCTGAATGACCCAATGTGCACCTTGAATATTATATACCCTTTTAGGGATAGATTTCAAATAGCTCTGATATAGCAGAAACCACTAAATTATGAAATTGCTAAATTGGGAATTGTATTTCAACCCAGAACAAGAAATGTGCTTGAACGGACACTAAATAACTCGCCCAGCTACAGCACTAAGGACAGATTTAGCGGGATATAAATTTGAGGCCTAGTATTTAGGCGCTGGGTGACAGGTATGGGTTTAGTGCCAGAATTAGACTTGGAAATACACAGTAGCGGGTGTGTGTGAAGTTATTCTGAATGACCCAATGTGCACCTTGAATATTATATACCCTTTTAGGGATAGATTTCAAATAGCTCTGATATAGCAGAAACCACTAAATTATGAAATTGCTAAATTGGGAATTGTATTTCAACCCAGAACAAGAAATGTGCTTGAACGGACACTAAATAACTCGCCCAGCTACAGCACTAAGGACAGATTTAGCGGGATATAAATTTGAGGCCTAGTATTTAGGCGCTGGGTGACAGGTATGGGTTTAGTGCCAGAATTAGACTTGGAAATACACAGTAGCGGGTGTGTGTGAAGTTATTCTGAATGACCCAATGTGCACCTTGAATATTATATACCCTTTTAGGGATAGATTTCAAATAGCTCTGATATAGCAGAAACCACTAAATTATGAAATTGCTAAATTGGGAATTGTATTTCAACCCAGAACAAGAAATGTGCTTGAACGGACACTAAATAACTCGCCCAGCTACAGCACTAAGGACAGATTTAGCGGGATATAAATTTGAGGCCTAGTATTTAGGCGCTGGGTGACAGGTATGGGTTTAGTGCCAGAATTAGACTTGGAAATACACAGTAGCGGGTGTGTGTGAAGTTATTCTGAATGACCCAATGTGCACCTTGAATATTATATACCCTTTTAGGGATAGATTTCAAATAGCTCTGATATAGCAGAAACCACTAAATTATGAAATTGCTAAATTGGGAATTGTATTTCAACCCAGAACAAGAAATGTGCTTGAACGGACACTAAATAACTCGCCCAGCTACAGCACTAGGGACAGATTTAGCTGGATATAAATTTGAGGCCTAGTATTTAGGCGCTGCGTGACAGGTATGGGTTTAGTGACAGAATTAGACTTGGAAATACACAGTAGCGGGTGTGTGTGAAGTTATTCTGAATGACCCAATGTGCACCTTGAATATTATATACCCTTTTAGGGATAGATTTCAAATAGCTCTGATATAGCAGAAACCACTAAATTATGAAATTGCTAAATTGGGAATTGTATTTCAACCCAGAACAAGAAATGTGCTTGAACGGACACTAAATAACTCGCCCAGCTACAGCACTAGGGACAGATTTAGCTGGATATAAATTTGAGGCCTAGTATTTAGGCGCTGGGTGACCGGTATGGATTTAGTGACAGAATTAGACTGGGATATGGCCAAAAAATAAACAGACTATTGCTGGTTAAATGCACTTGGTGTGACAGCTTCACCCTGATGTAGGCTTTAGCCAAAAAACAACCACACCATTGAGGGTTAAATGCACTTGGTGACAGGCGCAGCTTGCCCCTGATTTAGTATATGGCCAAAAAATGAACAGACTATTGCTGGTTAAATGCACTTGGTGTGACAGCTTCACCCTGATGTAGGCTTTAGCCAAAAAACAACCACACCATTGAGGGTTAAATGCACTTGGTGACAGGCGCAGCTTGCCCCTGATTTTGTATATGGCCAAAAAATGAACAGACTATTGCTGGTTAAATGCACTTGGTGTGACAGCTTCACCCTGATGTAGGCTTTAGCCAAAAAACAACCACACCATTGAGGGTTAAATGCACTTGGTCGCAGCTTGTGCTGGCGCACCACAAGACACAAAATGGCCGCCGATCACCCCAGAAAAATGTGACTGACAAACGGTCTGTGCAGCCTAAAAACAGTGAGCAATTGAGGATCAGCAGCTCAATGATCCACAGCTGCAGATCGATCAGTTAATCAAGTCCTTTGGAGGAGTTAATCTGCCTAATCTCGCCCTACTGTCGCAGCCGCAACCTCTCCCTACGCTAATCAGAGCAGAGTGACGGGCGGCGCTATGTGACTCCAGCTTAAATAGAGGCTGGGTCACATGGTGCTCTGGCCAATCACAGCCATGCCAATAGTAGGCATGGCTGTGATGGCCTCTTGGGGCAAGTAGTATGACGCTTGTTGATTGGCTGCTTTGCAGCCTTTCAAAAAGCGCCAAGAAAGCGTCACAAAAGCGCGAAGAAAGCGACGAACACCGAACCCGAACCCGGACTTTTACGAAAATGTCCGGGTTCGGGTCCGTGTCACGGACACCCCAAAATTCGGTACGAACCCGAACTATACAGTTCGAGTTCGCTCATCCCTAAAAGTGATACATCTTAAAATACTTATTACTTAAAGGGATTCTGTCACCAAGTTTTGGGCTATAGAGATGCGGACATGTACGGCTAGATCGCCGCTAGCATGTCCGCAATATATCTGTCCTATAGGGCTGTGTGGTTTTAATTTCTTTAAAAAAGGATTTTATATATATGTAAATGAGTCTTGTATGTGTCCAAGGGGCTGTACAAATCTTCCTGGAGCCTAGCCATGCCCAGCCACGCCCGCCTGTGAAGCAGCCCAGCACCGCCTATGTCCTCCGAATCTCCTCTTTTCATCAACTTTAGATTGCCATAATCTCGCGATGCGCGAGCTTGCGCATGGGCAGTGCCGGTATAGTGTTCCTTCCCTGTGCTGGCATCAGCCTCAGGAAAAGAACTGCGCATGCGCGAGATCGCGCATCGCGAGATTACAACAATCTATAGTTGATGAAAGGAGGAGATTCGGAGGACATAGGCAGTGCTGGGCTCCTTCAAAGGCGGGTGTAGCTGGGTATGGCTGGGCTCCAGGAAGGTTCGTACAGCCCCTTGGGCACCTTACAAAACTCATTTACATATCTATAACATCCTTTTTTAAATAAATTAAACCACACAGCCCTATAGGTGTGCAGTGTCCCAGGGGGTCAGTAGTGTATGCTGGGCTTTGTAGTGCAGATTGACCACTAACCTGGGATCCACTGTCGTCTTCAATTGGGGCAAATACTGGAACAGGCAGGTATTTAACAGTTCGTGACGCCAGTGTCAATTAAACGGTGACACGCCGTGTAAAGTATGGTGGAAAAATGAAGCAAGCACAGGATAGCCAACAAAAACTGGAACTTTTACTGAATATCAGTCAGGATAATACACGGACACTGGTAGTGCACAGTTCCATACAAGACGGTTGGTTTTGGAAGAATACAGATGGTTCTTGACAGTACAGAAAGGCCGGTCTTAGCGATGAATTTTACAGAGTGTTAATTTACAGGAGATGCAGTACAGGCGGCTTGCACACTATTCCTGTCTGGTCCCGCTATATGTGAATTTCTCCAAGGTCTAATGCCCTTTATCTGGCGTACCCTTGAAGCTGTCCTTATCTCGTACCTCCTCTGTTATCTTGAGTACCTCTCGCTTTATCTGATCGGCCTCTGTGGTAATCTGTGTCTTGGCTTGTGGCTCACTTATGCTGCTTCAGCTGAACGGATGGTGACTCAGGAGGGGAACCTTTTCCTTGGATCCGGAACCCGGTTACAGGGCCTTTACTACCCTCTCCTAGCCGACAGGCTTCAGGCCTGCTATGCTCTCACAGGCCCATAGCCTTGCTTTCTCTCAGACACAGGATCATTTTCTGACCTCTGCTTCCCACAGTCTGACTTCTCAGCCTGCTATTACTTCCTGACTGGGCCTTATATAACCTAGGGTTCCCTAGCTCCCTCTAGTGACTCAGAGCTGGAACTACACCCTAGCCGGCCTGCAATGCACGTTTCACAGTAACAGGAAATACATAGCATGACATTATAGATATTCTATACCAACTTCCCCTTAAATACAGGGGGAACGACAATACCCAAGTGACCCTTCAGTAGTGACGGGCATCTCGCTCCTGTACACTACATACCCCGCTGCTTTAAGCTGAGTACGACCTCGTACTCCATCAGGGCCCGTCCAACTGGAATCATGACCTGCAATAGAGGAAGACACATGCACGCATACAGATATGTCATTTACACTCTTATCAGACCCAATTGGAAATGGCGAAGTGCGGTGACAAGGGGCGTCGTTCTCTTTTTTCACAGGATAGTGAGTGGAACGGGGGCGCTGACCTGGCACAGCGGATGTTGAAAGAACCAGGATAGTCCATGACAATAAATAAGTCCATAATAAATTAACCTCTCAGAGGCTTGCACATAGGAAGTCCATCTCTGGGCACATATACTTGAATAGAAAAACCGGTTATTAAATACAGTCAGCAGCACATATATAAAATGACAATACAGGACTCTAACAATACCAGGGCCTTGTTATCCTGGCAAGTCCTGCTTACCCTTTAAAATAGTGCTGACATAAAAATGTCTTTTCAACCTGAAATGGGGGTGAAAAGGGGTTAAATTTGTGCAAAACTTCAAGGCACAACCGGGAATTCAGCAGCAAACCGGATGTCCCAAACAAAAACAGAGGCAGCTGGAAGCCTTGGTACACAGTGGCACGTTATAGAATTAGAATGCCACCGGCCGTGGGTAACTGGCAGCGAGCTACACCAGCTCTGCCAAACTGGAGGGACAAACGGCCATTAAGGAAAGGAACAAGAGGGCAAAAGTACTCACAGCCGGGTATCGTGCTCTTCCTCAGACGATGAGTCTACATATGGCACCTGCAACAGTTGCTCCGGCAAGGACGGCCACATTTGAAATCCATCTCCTCTCATTATTTTCAGCGGAGGAGGTTTGTCCTTTACGGCCTCCCTCTCGGCCTCCGTCCTCGGGAATGGGAACCACTGTATGCCTCCTGCGATACCGAGGTCCGCCACCCAATACACCTTTTTCTTCAGGGCCTCTAGTTCGGCCTTGGAACAAGTGGTCGGATCCACCGGGGGTTCAGGGGGTCCGGCCGCTGGGGGAGCACTGGCAGCTGCTGCTTGACTCTGGGCCTCGGCTCTCTCCTCGGCTCTCCGGTAACTATCCTGCTTCTCCTGCTCTTCCGCTCGTTTCACTGCAGCCGGAGGGGGGTACCGCTCTTCAAGGCCCTGCAGCACGATCGGTTCCCAGAAGACATCTGGGCTGAGGTAGGCTTGACGGTGAAGATGGGTGGACCGGCCCTTGTCCACGCTTGTACTGGCTATCTCACCCAGGTCGGCCTTGTCTCTTTCCGGATCCCAATTTTCAGCCGGCGCCCTCGGGCGAGTCACCGCGGTGGCGTAGGGGCCTCTTAAGCTCTCAGCAGGAGTGTACTCCACGATTTCCCCCATGGTGAGATTGTGAAGATGTTCTGGGAGGTAATGCCTTTTCACAGATCTCCGGTTGACATAAAAGTCCCGGCCAGTCCCCAACTCCTGGATAAACCCATAGCCTTTTTCCTTGTCAAAGGACACCACGATCCCGCGGCGCCTTTCAAGCTGAGGCTTACCCGGGAAGGAGTCTCCCTGGATCGACTTGGCCATCTCCTCGAAACGCTTCTTCCGGCTGGTATTCCTTGCGGCTACCGCGGCTTTCAGCTCTTTCATGATAGCCGGCCACTCTGCATGCCGGCGGCGGATCGGTGGAGACTCGGGCCGGATGATACTCAGATCCATCGCCTGGGCCCCGGAACTGACCGTCCAGTCTAAAGGATCCCACGGGCCCAACTCCGGAAAGTCCGGTGGAGTGGCGCCCCACTCGCACGTGGTCTCATCATCACTCTCAGCAGCGCACGCCATCTCTCCTCTTCCGGATTCCTGCATCACTTCTGACTCCTCCCACGCACTGGGCCAGTCTATCTCCATCGGAGCCCCGCCTCCCAGGCGCAACTTTTCAAAGTCATTAGCCGCTTCGCCACTCCTCAAGGTGGGCGGCGCTCCAGGGCAATCATCTCCTCCTTCTTCTTGGAAGGTTTCGGCGCCAAATCTTCGCGCCTCTGCACATCCTGATGGCGCAGTAAAAAGCCTCATGGCGCCGGCGGCCATTTTAGATATCCTGATGCTGCGACTCACTGACAGCAAGCAGGATGATGAAAAGTCCAGTAAAACACAGTCCACAAATGCGATTTTCTCTCTGGGGGTAGCGCAACACAGTATAGCGTCTTTGATTCCTCCCAGGCGCAATTGTAATCCACAAGTTAGGAATAAAGGTTTACAGTCTTTGTAATACGGTGCTGGAATGGTTAAAGCACACAGTTCACACTTCTCTGCACTGTAGAAGTATGCGTATCCTGTTCGTGACGCCAAAAAGAGCGATGCAGTGTCCCAGGGGGTCAGTAGTGTATGCTGGGCTTTGTAGTGCAGATTGACCACTAACCTGGGATCCACTGTCGTCTTCAATTGGGGCAAATACTGGAACAGGCAGGTATTTAACAGTTCGTGACGCCAGTGTCAATTAAACGGTGACACGCCGTGTAAAGTATGGTGGAAAAATGAAGCAAGCACAGGATAGCCAACAAAAACTGGAACTTTTACTGAATATCAGTCAGGATAATACACGGACACTGGTAGTGCACAGTTCCATACAAGACGGTTGGTTTTGGAAGAATACAGATGGTTCTTGACAGTACAGAAAGGCCGGTCTTAGCGATGAATTATACAGAGTGTTAATTACAGGAGATGCAGTACAGGCGGCTTGCACACTATTCCTGTCTGGTCCCGCTATATGTGAATTTCTCCAAGGTCTAATGCCCTTTATCTGGCGTACCCTTGAAGCTGTCCTTATCTAGTACCTCCTCTGTTATCTTGAGTACCTCTCGCTTTATCTGATCGGCCTCTGTGGTAATCTGTGTCTTGGCTTGTGGCTCACTTATGCTGCTTCAGCTGAACGGATGGTGACTCAGGAGGGGAACCTTTTCCTTGGATCCGGAACCCGGTTACAGGGCCTTTACTACCCTCTCCTAGCCGACAGGCTTCAGGCCTGCTATGCTCTCACAGGCCCATAGCCTTGCTTTCTCTCAGACACAGGATCATTTCTGACCTCTGCTTCCCACAGTCTGTACTTCCTCAGCCTGCTATTACTTCCTGACTGGGCCTTATATAACCTAGGGTTCTCTAGCTCCCTCTAGTGACTCAGAGCTGGAACTACACCCTAGCCGGCCTGCAATGCACGTTTCACAGTAACAGGAAATACATAGCATGACATTATAGATATTCTATACCAACTTCCCCTTAAATACAGGGGGAACGACAATACCCAAGTGACCCTTCAGTAGTGACGGGCATCTCGCTCCTGTACACTACAGGTGTCACGGCTGAGAATGGGGGAAACCCTCAACTGTGCGATGTCAATAGGATAGGGGTAGCTGCTAGGCCAGGACGACAGGATCAGGGAGCAGGTCACCTCCTAGCGCGTCCCTAATTCTGACCCTGACTCCTAACCGTTTGAGCCAACCCAGATGGTAGGAGGGCTCATACTCCGTAACATAGGGTCCCTACTAGCCCTCAGGAAATCCCTGGACTAGGAGCAGGGTAAGACGACTGTTCCTCCTAGACACGGACAAACAGGAGTCTCACTGGCCAAGGACCAAGGAGAGGGAAAACATATACAGCATATGGATATGGCAGGTGAGTTAAACCAGTACCACACATACCCGCCACAGACACGCTGACTGGAACCCGTGCACAAGTGCTCATGTCCACACAAACACTAAAGACACAGCACATACCACAAATCACACAGGTACCCAGGACACCCATAGCTGCAATAAACATAGAGAACATAAAAACATCTTCTTAATATATATATATATATATATATATATATATATATATACTTTGTGACCACAAGGGTGGCCCTCACTGGCTAGATGGCATATACATACCAGGAGGATGACTCCAGCATAAAGCATGGCTGGAGTACCCCTCAACTACAGGCATCTAGCAGGAGCTAAATAGCACAAGCAGCCACATCCACACACACATTCTAGGAAAGGAGTTAACTCTTCCAACACCAGACAAGGTAAGTGTCACTTAAAGGGGAAATGCACACACAACTAAATCCCGTGCACACCAAACATAGAAAGTGGACACATACAAACACACGTTGCCAAATGCAACCGCATGCCTTGACAGCAAGCCGCCTAGCAACCTAGCTCAGGCTGCTACACTGCCAACAACATCATGTTGCCAGCGGCAACCACACGTGAGGCAACAAACTAACTGCCCTCACCTGCGGAGACAACAAAGAGGAGACCGCTGACAACTGCATGCGACACAAAGAGTCACAACCAATGCCACAGTTGTGACAATAGGACAGATATATTGCGGACTTGCTAGCGGCGATCTAGCCGTGCATGTCCGCAGCTCTATAGCACAAAATTTGGTGACAGAATCCCTTTAACATTCCCCATATGTCTACTTTATGTTGGCATCATTTTGAAAATGCCATTTTATTTTAGAAACTACACCCCTCAAGTTATTCAAAACTGATTTTACAAACTTTGTCAACCCAAGGGCTGGATCTCCTATGCTTCTGTAGAAGGCAGGACCCAATGCCTCTGCAAGGCATCTGGCTGCCTTCTTACCCATCGGGTCTCCATCACCACAGAGCGGGGACCCAATGGGAACCCTCACCCGCCGCAAACACCTTCTATGCCACTGTCAGCGCTGACCACGGCATAGAAAGGGTTAATCCACCGGCATCGGCTTTTGCAGCAATCTCGATGGATATAGCAAGGGCCCAGCTATCAGTGACTGCCAGGCCCCTGCACTGATCGGGCATGCACCACTCCGGTGCCTGTGCAATCGGCATGATGTAGAAGTATGTCAAATTGCGGGAAGTCACTCTGTCACTATTTTGTCATATCTCTGGAAGGGGTTAAAGGCTCTTATTTTTATTATTTATATTTTATTGATTATAACATGTACAAACAAACAGACCATTCAGCATGACATATGGTAAAAATCAGGCATGCAGGCCTGCATACTTACAGTATAGCACATACAGGTATAATCATGTAGCAGAATACATGGTTAAGCATATGAACCAGACCATAAGGCCATGGAGATAATGGAATGAAACAAACCCCTCAGTCAAAGTAAAAAGGAGAAGTCTCCTGAAAAATATAAATGTTGAATCTATTGGAAGTGCCTGTGGTTACCAAATAGATAGGAAGGTAATTCTTGTGTGCAGTTCCCAGTGGAAAAGCTTTTCCAATCCAAATAACTGATCAACCTTGCTTATCCAATCAGCTATAGTGGGAGTCTCATCAGAAAACCAGTAGAGAGGAACCAAAAGGTGAGCTGCAGTAATCAGAAAGGAAAACAAAGTTGCAATATGTGCCCTTATTCCTTGAATGCCAAAGGCAAGGAAATGTATCAAAAGAGCAAGGTAAAGTCGTACAACAGATTGCATTAATCCGTTGAAAAACAGGGATAGGGATAGACGAAAGCCCATGGAATGGCTTGTTAGCTAGTAATAAGGCTCTGAGTGGTTGGGGAAATAAAATGTTCTCAATATTTAACCTAAGCCAATAAACCACTCTACAGAGATGGAAGACAGATGGCTTCCATATACATTTCAGGATCAGGAAGTCCTATCCCACCAAACGACTTAAGGCCTCATGCACACGACAGTTTTTTTTCACGGTCCGCAAAAACGGGGTCCGTGGGTCCGTGATCCGTGACCGTTTTTTCGTCCGTGGGTCTTCCTTGATTTTTGGAGGATCCACGGACATGAAAAAAAAGTCGTTTTGGTGTCCGCCTGGCCGTGCGGAGCCAAACGGATCCGTCCTGAATTACAATGCAAGTCAATAGGGACGGATCCGTTTGATGTTGACACAATATGGTGCCATTTCAAACGGATCCGTCCCCATTGACTTTCAATGTAAAGTCTGGAGTTCTTTTATACCATCGGATTGGAGTTTTCTCCAATCCGATGGTATATTTTAACTTGAAGCGTCCCCATCACCATGGGAACGCCTCTATGTTAGAATATACTGTCGGATATGAGCTACTTCATGAACCTCAGATCCGACAGTATATTCTAACACAGAGGCGTTTCCATGGTGATGGGGACGCTTCAGGTTAGAATACACTACAAACTTTGTACAAGACTGCCCCCTGCTGCCTGGCAGCACCCGATCTCTTACTGGGGGATATGATAGCACAATTAACCCCTTCAGGTGCGGCACCTAAAGGGGTTAATTGCACTATCATATTCCCCTGTAAGAGATCAGGGCTGCCAGGCAGCAGGGGGCAGCCCCCCCCTCCCCAGTTTGAATATCGTTGGTGGCACAGTGTGCCCCCACCATCGCCCCCCTCCCTCCCTCTATTGTATTAAATCGTTGGTGGCACAGTGTGCCAACCACCATCGGCCCCCCTCCCTCCCTCTATTGTATTAAATCGTTGGTGGCACAGTGTGCCCCCACCATCGCCCCCCCCCCTCCCTCCCTCTATTGTATTAAATCGTTGGTGGCACAGTGTGCCAACCACCATCGGCCCCCCTCCCTCCCTCTATTGTATTAAATCGTTGGTGGCACAGTGTGCCAACCACCATCGCCCCCCCCTCCCTCTATAGCAGTAACATTGGTGGCAGTGTGCGGTCTCCCATTCCCCCCCCCCAACAGTAGAAGATTCATACTTACCTGCTTGCTGCTGCGATGTCTGTGTCCGGCCGGGAGCTCCTCCTACTGGTAAGTGAAAGGTCTGTGCGGCGCATTGCTAAAGAACTGTCACTTACCAGTAGGAGGAGCTCCCGGCCGTTCACAGACATCGCAGCAGGAAGCAGGTAAGTATGAATCTTCTACTGTTGTACTATTGCTAAGTAACCATGGCAACCAGGGCTGCAGTAGCTTCCTGGTTGCCATGGTTACCGATCGGAGCCCCAGCGATTAAACTGGGACTCCGATCGGAACTCCGCCGCCACCAATGATGGGGGGGGGGGGGGTAATGGGAGACCGCACACTGCCACCAATGTTACTGCTATAGAGGGAGGGGGGGCGATGGTGGTTGGCACACTGTGCCACCAACGATTTAATTACAATAGAGGGAGGGGGGACGATGGTGGGGGCACACTGTGCCACCAACGATTTAATACAATAGAGAGAGGGAGGGGGGGCGATGGTGGGGGCACACTGTGCCACCAACGATTTATTACAATAGAGGGAGGGAGGGGGGGCCATGGTGGGCGCACACTGTGCCACCAACGATATTCAAACTGGGGAGGGGGGGGGGCTGCCCCCTGCTGCCTGGCAGCCCTGATCTCTTACAGGGGAATATGATAGTACAATTAACCCCTTTAGGTGCCGCACCTGAACGGGTTAATTGTGCTATCATATCCCCCTGTAAGAGATCGGGTGCTGCCAGGCAGCAGGGGGCAGTCTTGTACAAAGTTTGCAGTGTATTCTAAATAGAAGCGTCCCCATCACCATGGGAACGCTTCTGTGTTAGAATATACTGTCGGAAATGAGTTTTCACGAAGTGAAAACTTAGATCAGAAAAAGCTTTTATGCAGACGGATCTTCAGATCCGTCTGTATGAAAGCAACCTACGGCCACGGATCACGGACACGAATGCCAATCTTGTGTGCATCCGTGTTCTTTCACGGACCCATTGACTTGAATGGGTCCGTGAACCGTTGTCCGTCAAAAAAATAGGACAGGTCATATTTTTTTGACGGACAGGATACACGGATCACGGCCTCGGCTGCAAAACGGTGCATTTTCCGATTTTTCCACGGACCCATTGAAAGTCAATGGGTCCGCGAAAAAAACGGAAAACGGCACAACGGCCATGGATGCACACAACGGTCGTGTGCATGGGGCCTAAGTTTGAGAGGGTAGTAATTACAATATGGGCCCTCTTACTTTTCCAAATAAATCTACAAATATAACTATTCAATGTATAGAAATATGACTTGATATAAAATACTTGCATAACATATGTTAGTCTCAGCAAAACCAAGGACATAACCATATGCTTTCTACCAAACCAGGAAAGGTATGCAAAGTCTAAAGTTTCCATTTGGGAGGCATTGGTGTTGAGGTTTATAATTCATATCATATTAAATAAGTCCGGGAGGAGGAAAGGGAGAGCCTAATCCCTAGGTATGTCAAATGTTGAGATGGAAGAATCTAATTAGAGAGCAGGGATATGGGCAGAGGAAAGGCCAAAATGGAGTATTTGGGACTTTTGAGGGTTGACCTTAACATTAGATAGGTAGCAAAATAGTCAGAGCAAAGTGGTAGTTGCAGGCATAGCCTGTAAAGAATTGGTCGTGACTATCAGGAGGTTATTGGCGAAAGCACAGTTTATGTTCCTGTCCACCAATGTGAATTATCTTAATGCTAATTTCCTGCCCCAAAGCGTGTTTAAGGAGCTGCATTAGAAAATCAAATAAAAGAGGGGATAGAGGACATTCCTGCCTGGTGCCATTTTTTTGAGTAAACCAAGAGTATTATTAAAGGGGTTTTCCGGGTTCAGAGCTGAATCCGACCATACCAATATTTGCACCCAGGCAGCCCCACCAATGTTAGCATTGGAGCTAGATGGCGCAGGGCAAGGGCTATTTTATTTGAAACAACACACTGCCGGGAGGAAGCTTCTGCCTGGCAATGTGTTCGGTGGCGTCACCGGCTCTGATGGGTGTGCTTTAGTGCTGCCCTAGCCATTTTACTGGCTAGGGCAGCGCTAACTCCCACCCATCAGTGGCAGTGACGTCACAGGGCTTCCTGACAGCCCCAAAGAGAGCCCGGTTCGTCACTGGAATTCCTGAAAATGCCTTTGCCTTGCGCAATTTAGCGCAGGGAAAAAGGGAGCATCGGAGCATGAACTGCTCTGATGCTCAAGTCAGGGGGGCTGCCTGGGTAAAAATGGAGGTATGTCCGGGTTCAGCTCTGAACCTGGAAAACCCCTTTAACTGCTACCATTGTAGAATATAACTGAAATTTTAAGTGTCTTTCCGATAAATAACCAATCAATTCTATCAAATGCCTCCTCGGGCATTCAAAAACTTAGTGGTGTTATCTTTACCCTCCCTACCTTTATCAAAACCAACTTGATCTGAGTAAATGAACCTGGGGAGGAAGGCTTAAAGGCGTCACCTAACATTTTGGCCAGAAGCTTGAGGTGGAGATTCAGCAGAGAGATGGGGCAGTAGTTTGCGCACAAAGAAAGATCCTTCCCCTCTTTATGGATGATATAGGTTTGAACACGGGTCATATCTACTGACAAAGCAACATTGTGTATGGCAGAATTACATATAGGAAGAAGGTGCGTTAGAAATATTTCCTGGAACATGGAACAATAGGTAATTGAGAGCCCACATGGACCTGGGCATCTGGTCCTGGGTGTATGCTTAATGGCAGATTGTAGTTCAGCAACCGAAAATAGTTTTGATAAGGCCTTTTTTTTTGTGACCTAGTTAAGGATGACAAGTTAAACCCATTAGGGAAAGTGGCAATGGCCTTGTCTATACCAGGGGATGTGTGATCAGGTTCATCAGTAGTCAGGTTAGAGAGGGATTTATAAAACTCTAAATAAGACTCTAAATTGCTTTGCTATACTGTAGTATTCATGGTGTATAATCCCTGAGCCTGTGGAGTCTTAATAGTTAAGGACAATAGGAACATAGATAATTTATTTTTTTATTGTTTTCATCATAAGGCCTCTTGCACACGTTTACGCTCCGTTTTTGCATTCTGTATACGGACCTACATTTAAATGGATCAGCAAAAAAAACACGGAAGGTACTTCTTATGCCTTTTCCGCATTTCTATTTTTCCGCATAGCAGACAAGGATAGTACTGTTCTATTAGGGGCCAGCTGTTCCATTCCGCAAAAAAAAAACGGAATGCACACAGACGTCATCCGTATTTTTTGCGGACTGCAAAATACTGAAAAACCCATACAGTCGTGTGCAAGAGGCCTAAACTTGAATGTCTTATTACCATGGGCGAAGAACTTGTGTTGGGATAATAAGTAATATTTTGCCAAAGAGGCATTAAGTAGGTTTTTCAGGTCAGTTCTAAGGGAGGTAAGGGTAGTAAGATGTTGTGAAGCTAAGGATTGTTTATGGCCCTTTTCGAAAGTATGAATCTGGGCAAGCACAGAAGTTAAGTGAGCTGTAGATTCTTTTTTCAAGTGGGTACTCTTATGAACACTTTATAAGCATCCCATAACACTTAGTAACATAGTAACATAGTATATAAGACCGAAAAAAGACATTTGTCCATCCAGTTCGGCCTGTTATCCTGCAAGTTGATCCAGAGGAAGGCAAAACCTTGAAGGGAAATATCTCAAGTTTTGTTAAAGCGGGTTTCAAGTTATTTTTTTGATGACCTATCCTCAGAATAAGTCATCAATATCAGATTGGCAGGGATCCGACACCCGGCACACCCTGCCGACCAGCTGTGTCAGCGCTGCCTCCTGTCCATTGTTTATCTGCTCACTGCTGAGGATAGGTCATCAATAAATATAACTAGGACAACCCCGTGAGTAATATTCTTTACGCAGATTAGGCTACTTTCACACTCGCGTTTTGTGCGGATCCATCTTGTATCTGCACAGACGGATCTGTACCAATAATGCAAACGCTTGTATCTGTTAATAACGGATCCGTTTGCATTATTCATAAAAAAAAGTCTAAGTCAAAACGGATCCATCTTGAGTTACATTGAAAGTCAATGGGAGACAAATCCGTTTTCAATCGCACCATATTGTGTCAGTGAAAAACGTTTGGCTCCGCATAGTCAGACGGTCACCAAAATACTGCAAGCTGTGTTTTAGTGACCGTCTAAAAAACGCATCGGAGACCAAATTGATGCATTCTGAACGGATCCTTATCCATTCAGAATGCATTGGGGCTGAACTGATTCATTTTGGGCCGCTTGTGAGAGCCCTGAAACGGATCTCACAAGCGGACCCAGAAACGCCAGTGTGAAAGTAGCCTTAGAAATGTCTAGTGTTTTCTTCAGTACCTATGAGTGATTTGTGCAGCCTTTCCCGACCTGATGGCAGGTTTAAAAGGGCAGAAAATCGGGGAATGATTCAATGTCATATTTCCAATCCGAGCAGTACAGTCGTGGCCAAAGGTTTTGAGAATTACATAAATATTGGAAATTGGAAAAGTTGCTGCTTAAGTTTTTATAATAGCAATTTGCATATACTCTAGAATGTTATGAAGAGTGATCAGATGGATTGCATAGTCCTTCTTTGCCATGAAAATGAACTTAATCCCCCAAAAACATTTCCACTGCATTTCATTTCTGTCATTAAAGGACCTGCTGAGATCATTTCAGTAATCGTCTTGTTAACTCAGGTGAGAATGTTGACGAGCACTAGGCTGGAGATCATTATGTCAGGCTGATTAGGTTAAAATGGCAGACTTGACCTGTTAAAAGGAGGGTGATGCTCGAAATCATTGTTCTTCCATTGTTAACCATGGTGACCTGCAAAGAAACGCGTGCAGCCATCATTGAGTTGGATAAAAATGGCTTCACAGGCAAGGATATTGTGGCTACTAAGATTGCACCTCAATCAACAAGGAAAGAGGTTCAATTCTTGTTAAGAAGGCTTCAGGGCGTCCAAGAAAGTCCAGCAAGCGCCAGGATCGTCTCCTAAAGAGGATTCAGCTGCGGGATCGGAGTGCCACCAGTGTGGAACTTGCTCAGGAATGGCAGCAGGCAGGTGTGAGCGCATGTGCACGCACAGTGAGGCGAAGACTTTTGGAAGATGGCCTGGTGTCAAGAAGGGCAGCAAAGAAGCCACTTCTCTCCAAAAAAAAACATCAGGGACAGATTGATCTTCTGCAGAAAATATGGTGAATGGACTGCTGAGGACTGGGGCAAAGTCATATTCTCAGAAGAAAGCCTCTTTCCGATTGGGGCATCAGGAAAAAGGCTTGTCCGGAGAAGAAAAGGTGAGCGCTACCATCACTCCTGTGTCATGCCAACAGTAAAGCATCCTGAGACCTTTCATGTGTGGGGTTGCTTCTCATCCAAGGGAGTGGGCTCACTCACAATTTTGCACAAAAACACAGCCATGAATAAAGAATGGTACCAAAACACCCTCCAACAGCAACTTCTTCCAACAATCCAACAACAGTTTGGTGAAGAACAATGCATTTTCCAGCACGATGGAGCACCGTGCCATAAGGCAAAAGTGATAACTTAGTGGCTCGGGGACCAAAACGTTGACATTTTGGGTCCATGGCCTGGAAACTCCCCAGATCTTAATCCCATTGAGAACTTGTGGTCAATCCTCAAGAGGCGGGTGATCAAACAAAAACCCACTAATTCTGACAAACTCCAAGAAGTGATTATGAAAGAATGGGTTGCTATCAGTCAGGAATTGGCCCAGAAGTTGATTGAGAGCATGCCCAGTCGAATTGCAGAGGTCCTGAAAAAAAAAAGGCCAACACTGCAAATACTGACTCTTTGCATAAATGTCATGTAATTGTCGATAAAAGCCTTTGAAACGTATGAAGTGCGTGTAATTATATTTCACTACATCACATAAACAACTGAAACAAAGATCTAAAAGCAGTTAAGCAGCAAACTTTGTGAAAACTAATATTTGTGTCATTCTCAAAACTTTTGGTCATGACTGTAGAGCATAGGGGAAAGTGTTCTATAAAAATGAAAAGCTAGTTTATACTGCAGTAGGAGTCACAAGCAACAAAATAAAATAAAAAAATCAGCTAAGAAAGTGTTGAAGCAGTGCCACACATCAATCAAACCCAAATCTTGTCATCTAGAATCAAGTGTTCTGTATGATATGGAAGAGCATTTGGAGAAGGTGTCCTGAAGGGGATGTAAAGCTATTCCCCCCAGTATGAATATACCCTTCCTGTGAGAAACAAGTGACAACACAGATAGCAGCCGATCCACTTGGTCAGAGTTGGGTATTTAAATACTGACAAATTGTATACATGGAGGGGGCAATTTTGCCCTTTAGGATTATATAACAACCATAAAGATTTTGCACTTAAGAACTATAACAAAAAATTAAGCCATTCTGAAAGCCAGTTCTTACCCCCCTCCACCCCCTCCTCACCACAGTGAACCCAGAGGATAGGTCATCAGAGGATAAGTCATCAATATAAAAACAGTGGACAGCCCTTTTCAGTTGAATGGTTTCTTCCTTGGAGGTGATTTGTCACCCTCTTGTGGAACATCTAGAGACCACTTGTAAAAAGAATATAGGCTCAACTTTTTTTAGGGAAAGATATACATGGGTTACACCATTTTTATTTATTATTAGTTTCACCCGGTATTCCCATTTACATGAGATGTTATTTTGCAGCCTTGCTCAACCAATTTATTAGCTCCAGGGCTTTGGCAGCCCAGTCCCACCAGCTGCCAAAGCTGTGCGGCAGTCCAGGCTGCCAGAATGGCAAGTATGTAATCTGTAGTAAAGTGAGGAACCGCACTCAGTTCAAAAGGTGTCACCGGTGCCAATCAAGGGCTGTTAGGCCGTTATCCAAGTAATGAAATACTGAGGCACTCAGGTTGAAAATTTTGCAATTCAAGTATGATTTTTTTCATATTTTCTGCATCATCCATTTGCCCGTGGTATACATAAATAAATGACAGAATATTTCTGACCGGATGTTTCGGTCACGATGGACCTTCATCAGCGGTCATATTATCTGGAATAATATTAAATACATGTCTTGAATGGGTTGTTTTTCAGATAGCAGAGCATGAAGTTAAATATCATAATTATAATAATAGCCTAACTATAAATAATCTACAAACAAAATTTGATATAGTTATAGCAGCAGGGTAAGATGGTGTCCAGAGGTAGGTAAATACATATAAATACATAGAGTCCGTAAAACATGATTTACATACTGATGGTGGTGGAAAAACATAATGGTTTAGGGAGCATGATTATATAGATCTAGATATAGGCGTACCGTGGGAAGCAAACGACAGGAGGTATGGTGGACATAGTAAACATGATTATATGATTATATGGGGATCTGATTTGGAAACATGATCGTACAAAACATAGTCATCTTGTCTGTATCAAATACCGCAGAATACATCTCATCTGTGTCAAATATGGAACCACTAATAAGAATAGCTTGCATCATGCGCATATATGTAAAGGCACTGGGGACAGGCATAGAGGGATGGCCACGTGGTCATATCATTTGTATCAAATACAGCCAAAAGCATTTAATTAACCCCGAATGCTATTCCTACAAAGGGTATCTTGTATATAGATATGGAGGCATAAAGGGATGGCAACATGAAGGTATGCAATAGATTCTCATGGTCGGTCAAAGTAATTTGACGATGGAGCTTCACATACTATCTGTGGAAAAAAGATTAGAGTCAATCATATACTATTTAAACGGCGGTTAACACCGATAAACCCGCATCAAGCGCCCCAGGAATACCACTACCCACCCTACAGGTATATGATTGACTCTAATCTTTTTTCCACAGATAGTATGTTAAGCTCCATCGTCAAATTACTCTGACCGACCATGCCCCCATATCTATATACAAGATGTACCTATACGTAGGTTGTTTGCCTCTGCAGTGTACCAACTTCTGCCTGATGTCTAAAGTTGATCCTGACTCTTGCCTGTTCTCCGTACTAACCCAGCCTCGGACAGTTTATTGGATTGCACATTTCCTGACATCGGCCTGTCCCCGTTTAGCGTTTTACCTGATCACTTGGTCCTCTGTACGGCTGTCTCTTAACCTCCATTGGTTAGCAGTCACTTGAACAGAGACTACTGCAAATAGTCTTGTTGTACTGACTTTGTTGTTCATGTTATTTTCTGTCCTTGTGAATTTTATTATATTGGTAAGACAATCCGTCCTTTGTATAAACAAATATATGAACACCTCCATTCAATAGAAACAGGCAAGGGTAGCACTCGTCTCATTACCCACATATGGGATATACATAATGGAGATAATCAGTGTCTGCGATTTGCAGGTCTACGGAGAATACAGCCACCAGTAAACGGTTCCGATCATCATAGATCGCTTTTGCAATCTGAAGCAAGGTGGATAATGAAGACGAATGCACTAGAACCATTTGGATTCAATGATCAAAATAACCTTTACTCCTCCTTATAAGCAATTTTTTAAATATATTTTTGTATATTTTTGATATGTTAATTTATTTGGATTGTATATTTTCTTGCATTATGTGCAATGTTTAAAGAGGATCTTTCATGGGTCCTGACATTATCAAATAAGTAGGGGGTTGTTTAGGGCATAGTCCAGGGATGTAAAGTCACTTATTAGTTTATCTGTGCGGTGCTCCGTTCCCCCGCTGTGCCCCCCTTTTACTTTTCCCGCCTGGTATGTTAATGAATATCATCAGTACAGGGAGGAGGAGACCGGCCTGTTTCTCAATGGGCGTCTCCTTCTCCCTGGTTGTAGCGCAGTCCAATCACAGCAGAGAGCGTCACAGCGTTACAGGGAGAAAAAAAAAGATAACCTTCGCCCTGTAATGGTAGAGTGGCTGTGACGCTCTCTGCTGCGATGGGACCTGCGACACTCTCTGCTGCAAAGTACTTGGGTGCTCGAGTAGAACACTTTGCGATGCTTGGGTGCTCTGTAGAGTCAATGGGAGAAACCGAACTTTAAACCAGGCACCTCATGCTCTGAAGAGGGGAGGGTGCCAGGTCCCACTGAGGTCTATGCAGAAGATCTTGCTACAGTGGAGGAATCCCCCAGTGTGTGTCTGTGGCTTAGGAGTCCCTGTTCTGACTCCATATATAGCTATGTGCATATATGGAGTCAGTGCTTGGGGATACCCAGTGCATTTAAATCTAATTTAGCCTCTGTTTCTGAAAAGTTTCTGCTGGGATTTGAACTGACAATCTTGTACATTAGAGACAAGGACTCTAACCACTCAGCTATAAAGCTAAATGATAAACTGTGTCAGAAAAACCTCATAGCAATTTGTCATGTAGTAAGTATTCCTATTCAGTAAAAGTATAATTTCATATTTCAGCGCAGGTTAACATGTAGCTGTATAGCATAGTGGTTAAAGTTATTGGCTCTAATGTAGAAGGTTGTGAGTTCAAATCCCAGCAGAAACTTTTCAGAAACAAGGTATTTGGCCGAACACTGCGATGTGCTGAGCATCACGATGCTTGAGCCAAACTAGTGTTCGGCCAAGCATGTTTGCTCAACACTACTGGAGATGCCTTCTCAGCCAATCACTGGCTGAGGTAGCAGTAAATATTAATGAATTTCCTTAGAATAATCTGTTTTGCTTCCGGTCCAAATAAATTCAGCCAGAATCAAAAGTGCCCCAATTGACTTAAATAATTGTGTATGAGATTGTTGGGTCTTCTGTGAATAATTTTATCCCCCATCAAGCTCTTTAATGACAATATAGCATTAATAATGTACCCTGCTGTTTGTGACCACACATTTTTTAAATATTGATTTGAAATACCATCCCATGTATTTAAGTGGCACTGTTTCTGGGGGAAAGAATATCACATTCATTCTTGCATATTTGTTTTAACCCCTTAAGGACCGGGCTCATTTTCACCTTAAGGACCAGGCCATTTTTTGCAAATCTGACCAGTGTCACTTTAAGTGGTGATAACTTTAAAACGCTTTGACTTATCCAGGCCATTCTGAGATTGTTTTTTCGTCACATATTGTACTTCATGATACTAGTAAAAAAAAGTCAAAAAAATTAATTTTTTTGCATAATAAAATACCTAATTTACCAAAAATTTGGAAAAATTAGCAAATTTCAAAGTTTCAGTTTCTCTACTTCTGTAATACATAGTAATACCCCAAAAAATTGTGATGACTTAACATTCCCCATATGTCTACTTCATGTTTGAATTATTTTGGGAATGATATTTTATTTTTTGGGGATGTTACAAGGCTTAGAAGTTTAGAAGCAAATCTTGAAATTTTTCAGAAATTTACAAAAACCCAATTTTTAGGGACCACTACAGCTCTGAAGTCACTTTGCGAGGCTTACATAATAGAAACCGCCCAAAAATGACCCCATTCTATAAACTACACCCCTCAAGGTATTCAAAACTGATTTTACAAACTCCGTTAACCCTTTAGGTGTTGCACAAGAGTTATTGGCAAATGGGGATGAAATTTGAGAATTTCATTTTTTTGCCTAATTTTCCATTTTAACCCATTTTTTCCACTAACAAAGCAAGGGTTAACAGCCAAACAAGACTGTATCTTTATTGCCCTGACTCTGCTGTTTACAGAAACACCCCATATGTGGCCATAAACTACTGTACGGCCACACAGCGGGGCGTAGAGTGAAAGGTGCGCCGTATGGTTTTTGGAAGCCAGATTTTGCTGGACAGTTTTTTTGACACCATGTCCCATTTGAAGCCCCCTGATGCACCCCTAGAGTAGAAACTCCATAAAAGTGACCCCATCTAAGAAACTACACCCCTCAAGGTATTCAAAACTGATTTTACAAACTCCGTTAACCCTTTAGGTGTTGCACAAGAGTTATTGGCAAATGGGGATGAAATTTGAGAATTTCATTTTTTTGCCTAATTTTCCATTTTAACCCATTTTTTCCACTAACAAAGCAAGGGTTAACAGCCAAACAAGACTGTATCTTTATTGCCCTGACTCTACTGTTTACAGAAACACCCCATATGTGGCCATAAACTACTGTACGGCCACACAGCGGGGCGTAGAGTGAAAGGTGCGCCGTATGGTTTTTGGAAGGCAGATTGTGCTGGACAGTTTTTTTGACACCATGTCCCATTTGAAGCCCCCCTGATGCACCCCTAGAGTAGAAACTCCATAAAAGTGACCCCATCTAAGAAACTACACCCCTCAAGGTATTCAAAACTGATTTTACAAACTTTGTTAACCCTTTAGGTGTTGCACAAGATTCAATGGAAAATAGAGATACAATTTCAAAATTTCACTTTTTTGGCAGATTTTCCATTTTAATATTTTTTTTCCTGTAACAAAGCAAGGGTTAACAGCCAAACAAAACTCATTATTTATGGCCCTGATTCTGTAGTTTACAGAAACACCCCATATGTGGTCCTAAACTACTGTACGGGCACACGGCAGGGTGCAGAAGAAAAGGAATGCCATACGGTTTTTGGAAGGCAGATTTTGCTGGACTGGTTTTTTGACACCATGTCCCATTTGAAGCCCCCCTGATGCACCCCT
This sequence comes from Bufo gargarizans, assembly GCF_014858855.1. NCBI lineage: Eukaryota > Metazoa > Chordata > Amphibia > Anura > Bufonidae > Bufo > Bufo gargarizans. The sequence goes on along the minus strand of NC_058084.1, from coordinate 372,820,272 downwards.
AGAGTAGAAACTCCAAAAAAAGTGACCCCATTTTAGAAAGTACGGAATAGGGTGGCAGTATTGTTGGTACTAGTTTAGGGTACATATGATTTTTGGTTGCTTACACTTTTTGTGCGGCAAGGTAACAAGAAATAGCTTTTTTGGCATTTTTTTTTTTTGTTATTTACAACATTCATCTGACAGGTTAGATCACGTGGTAATTTTATAGAGCAGGTTGTCACGGACGCGGCGATACCTAATATGTATACAATTTTTTTTATTTATGTAAGTTTTATACAATAACTTCATTTTGAAAACCAAAAAATTGTTTAGTGTCTCCATAGTCTAAGAGCCATAGTTTTTTCAGTTTTTGGGTGATTATCTTGAGTAGGGTCTAATTTTTTGCGGGGTGAGATGACAGTTTGATTGGAACTATTTTGGGGTGCATATGACTTTTTGATCGCTTGCTATTACACTTTTTGTGACGTAAGATGGCAAAAAATTGCTTTTTTTACACAGTTTTTTTTTTTTTTTTTTACGGTGGTCACCTGAGGGGTTAGGATCATGTGATATTTATATAGAGCCGGTCGATACGGACGCGGCGATACCTAATATGTATACTTTATTTTTATTTATGTACATTTTACACAATGATTTTATTTTTGAAACCAAAAAAAATCATGTTTTAGTGTTTCCATAGTCTAAGAGCCATAGTTTTTTCAGTTTTTGGGCGATTATCTTGAGTAGGGTCTCATTTTTTGCGGGATGAGATGACGGTTTGATTGGTACTATTTTGGCGTACATGCGACTTTTTTGATCACTTTTATTACCTTTTTTGGGAAGTAAGGTGGGCAAAATTTCAATTTTCTCATAGTTTTTATTTTTTTATTTTTATGGCGTTCACTGTGCAGGGAAAGTAACATGACCATTTTATATATCAGGTCGTTACGGACGCGGCGATACCTAATATGTGTAGTGTATTTTATTTTTTTAATTTTTATTCAGTGATAAATGTTTTTTTTTTTTATCTTAACTTTTTTCACTTTTTATTTGATTTTTTTGACCCAGACCCACTTGGTTCTTGAAGATCCAGTGGGTCTGATGTCTGTAAAATACAGAACAGAACCTATATAGGGTTCTGCACTGTATTTTACTTACACTGAACAGGTCTATGCTTTCAGCACAGATCTGTTCAGCACCATGGACAGCAGGACGCCTGATCAGGCGTCCTGTTGCCATGGGAACCTTCCCCGTCTGCTCAGTTATGGTCAGAACTTCGCAGACGGGGAAGGGTAAGGACGGGGTTCTGGGGGGGCTGTCTGGGGGCTCTCTCCTTCTCCCATCGGGGGGCTGCAAAGGCACAGCAGCCCCCCGATCGGAGAGGGAGGGAGCTCCCTCTTACTGTTAACCTTTTCCATACAGCGGTCCGTACGGACCGCTGTATGGAAAGGGTTAAACGGCTGACATCGCATCAACGATGTCAGCCGTTTATACCAGGGTGCCAGCAATGTGCTGGCACCCTGGTATACCCACTGTACACCAACGATTATGCAATGGGAGGCGGGCGGGGGATCGCGATCCCGCCTGCCGCACCGCCCGCCTCCCGCAACGCCCCCACTGCATGCGACACCCCCCCTGCACCACCCGCCGCCATCAAATCGTGCAGGGGTGCAGGGGGGGGTTAACAATATTGATTTCGGGCACTCTGAAGTTTCTGATCCCCGCGGTCAGGGACCGCGGGGATCAGAAACGGCAAAAAGCGCAGCAAACCGCAGGTCTGAATTGACCTGCGGTTTTCTGCGATCGCCGATACGGGGGGGTCAAATGACCCCCCCCCTGCGTTGTTACGGGATGCCGGCTGAATGATTTCAGCCGAAATCCCGTTCCGATTAACCCCAGCGGCGCCGGAATTAAGATTTTAAGTTAGGACGTACCGGTACGCCCTTGGTCCTTAAGGACTCGGGAAATAGGGCGTACCGGTACGCCCTATGTCCTTAAGGGGTTAAGGGGAAAAAAACACTCCACCTCACTACACAAGACTCCACCGGACTCCACTGTGGAGTCCAGGTTGGCTCAGTGAATCCCCAGTTGAGCTTCTGAACTTTGATTGTAGGGTAGGCTTTCTTATTGGGGGTTATCACTAACCATTGAGCATGGTGTCCTGTGACAGTGACATCACACAATCCAAAACTCAACACCATCTGCTGGCCCCCTAGTGCTTACACTGCCTCCTCCTCTCAGGCTGTGTGTGCTTAATGTCAATAACTACACCTGCAATGAGCATACTCTGGACTCACAGTTATCACTGTGTCTCATCTGTGGTGTTACTTAGGACTGCAGGTAACATCTTTCTCTTCCTCTGCTTCCTCAGCTTTGTGGTGTCCTGCAGCATCCCACATTTGTGTGTAAATGGGACACTTTAAACATCTGCTTATTTATATATTTATCTAATCTATGGTATTTCCCACTATCAGTCTGGCATTGTCATTTCATCCATTCACCCCTAGGTGGTGCTGGCACAACACTATATATAGCGTTGGGTGTGTCTAGCTTAGAGCAGAAAGAGAAGAATGTTATGTTAGAGTCAGAGTGAGAGAGTAGAAGCAAGTTCATGGAGGAGAGAAACAGGCCTAAATCAACATGTAGCTGTTTTCCTTTCCTCTGGGCCCTGATCAAGCCTGGAGAAGATAACCAAAGCAACCAAGCACCAGACAGTGAGTCTATGTCTAAATATGAAGCAAGCCTGAGGGTTATAGCTGAATCTAGCTTATGGACCTCATCAGCACAAGTGCCTGAGAGCAACTTTCTCAGTGAAGGGAACACAAATGGATAATTAGTGCACAGAATTGTCCTTATCCACTACACAAGCCTTCCAGGACAGTGTAAAAACATAAACCTTTTTAAGAGAGCATCTTTCAAATAATGCAGCATAAGATTGATGCCTGCCACGAGGGAGAATGCTCTTATAGGATAGCTCAAAGTAAACCAAAACCAGCATATTTAGTACCAGAGTGATATAGATTAAGCTTAGAACTATTATAAGATTTTTTGCCTTCCTCTGGATCAACTTGCAGGATGACAGGCCGAACTGGATGGACAAATGTCTTTTTTCGGCCTTATGTACTATGTTACTATGTAAGATGTCTTGCCTGTAAAGGGTCAACCCTAAAAAGAAAACCCCTTAGCTGACATTTGCCTAAACCTGATAAGAGTCATCACTTATGCCATATGAATGCACTTTATTAATGGACTGTAACATCTGCCTTGAGACTGGTGATTTAAGTAAAGGTTGGAATTGACTCTTCATTACTATGGCTACTGTGAGACAGTGACAGGTCTCACGCAGGTTAGAGGCAAGGAAGGGGTGGATAGTTCGGTCCACACCCCTATTCCACCACAGGTGAGACCAGCTGGAAGTAATCGGCCTGGCACAAAGCACCTCCCAGGGTGTCAGCAAGGGGGGAGTGTGTTGCCTGTGGACAGAGGCCTGGAGGCTCTGTGTGGTCCAAGCCAGGAGGCTGAGAGACCACTATTCCCCATGTGTGCTGAGACACTGGACTGGAGGCAGTGGGCGTACTGTGCTCTGTACAGCCAGGAGGCTGGGGGACATTGGCTGAGAAAGCCGCTTGTGTTCACAGGGTGTGAACAAGGACTTAGGTGAGTCAGGAACCTCTGTGTTAGTTAGAGCCTAGCCGGGCAAGTGTTTATTATTTTATGTGGATGTCACATGTGTTAGGTGAAGCTGCGACTTTATGATAACCTGTATTGGTTGGAGTGTGTGCAATAAATGCACGGTTTGGACCTGAAGCCTGGTGTCCTAAAGTCGTATCTGTGAGAATGACCCCCAAATAAGAGGCGATCCCTTACAATTGGTGTCGGATGCGGGCAAGTTGTCCATGAGAGAAGGGCAACGGTCGGTTGCTAGGAGCAACGCTGAGACTGCAGGTGCTGCTAAAAGCTGTTTTTTGCCGTGTGTGGCGTTAAAGGAACGGAAGCTTTTTTTTGTCCAGTGGAGCAGGTGCTGCTCATAAGAGTGTGAACTATTTTGCTGTGGTGCAAGTAAAACTGCAGTGAATTAACCACCTCAGGACCGCCGTACGCAGGATTGCGTCCTGGCGGCGGTCCTGCTCTTCTGGGTGGACGCATATACGCGTCCTCCCGCGAGAGCCGAGATTTCCTGTGAACGCGCGCACACAGGCGCGCGCGCTCACAGGAACGGAAGGTAAGCGAGTGGATCTCCAGCATGCCAGCGGCGATCGTTCGCTGGCAGGCTGGAGATCCGAATTTTTTAACCCCTAACAGGTATATTAGACGCTGTTTTCATAACAGCGTCTAATATACCCCCTACCTGGTCCTCTGGTGGTCCCTTTTGTTAGGATCGACCACCAGAGGACTCAAGTAGGTCAGTACAGTCGCACCCAACACCACACTACACTACACCCCCCCCCCCGTCACTTATTAACCCCTTATAAACCCCCGATCACCCATGATCACCCCATATAAACTCCCTGATCACCCCCCTGTCATTGATCACCCCCCTGTCAGGCTCCGTTCAGACGTCCGTATGATTTTTACGGATCCACGGATACATGGATCGGATCCGCAAAAAGCATACGGACGTCTGAATGGAGCCTTACAGGGGGGTGATCAATGACAGGCGGGTGATCACCCATATACACTCCCTGATCACCCCCTGTCATTGATCACCCCCCTGTCACTGATCACCCCCCCTGTAAGGCTCCATTCAGACATCCGCATGATTTTTACGGATCCATGGATACATGGATCGGATCCGCAAAACACATGCGGACGTCTGAATGGAGGGTGATCAATGACAGGCGGGTGATCACCCATATACACTTCCTGATCACCCCCTGTCATTGATAACCCCCCTGTAAGGCTCCATTCAGACGTCCGCATGCGTTCTGTGGATCCGATCCATGGATCCGTAAAAAATCATGCGGATGTCTGAATGGAGCCTTACAGGGGGGGTGATCAGTGACAGGGGGGTGATCACCCTGATTACCCTGATCACCCCCTGTCATTGATAACCCCCCTGTAAGGCTCCATTCAGACGTCCGCATGCGTTCTGTGGATCCGATCCATGTATCCATGGATCCGTAAAAAATCATGCGGATGTCTGAATGGAGCCTTACAGGGGGGGTGATCAGTGACAGGGGGGTGATTACCCTGATCACCCCCTGTCATTGATAACCCCCCTGTAAGGCTCCATTCAGACGTCCGCATGCGTTTTGTGGATCCGATCCATGTATCCATGGATCCGTAAAAAATCATGCGGATGTCTGAATGGAGCCTTACAGGGGGGGTGATCAGTGACAGGGGGGTGATCACCCTGATCACCCCCTGTCATTGATAACCCCCCTGTAAGGCTCCATTCAGACGTCCGCATGCGTTCTGTGGATCCGATCCATGTATCCATGGATCCGTAAAAAATCATGCGGATGTCTGAATGGAGCCTTACAGGGGGGGTGATCAGTGACAGGGGGGTGATCACCCCGATTACCCTGATCACCCCCTGTCATTGATAACCCCCCTGTAAGGCTCCATTCAGACGTCCGCATGCGTTTTGTGGATCCGATCCATGTATCCATGGATCCGTAAAAAATCATGCGGATGTCTGAATGGAGCCTTACAGGGGGGGTGATCAGTGACAGGGGGGTGATCACCCCGATTACCCTGATCACCCCCTGTCATTGATAACCCCCCTGTAAGGCTCCATTCAGACGTCCGCATGCGTTTTGTGGATCCGATCCATGTATCCATGGATCCGTAAAAAATCATGCGGATGTCTGAATGGAGCCTTACAGGGGGGGTGATCAGTGACAGGGGGGTGATCACCCTGATTACCCTGATCACCCCCTGTCATTGATAACCCCCCTGTAAGGCTCCATTCAGACGTCCGCATGCGTTCTGTGGATCCGATCCATGTATCCATGGATCCGTAAAAAATCATGCGGATGTCTGAATGGAGCCTTACAGGGGGGTGATCAATGACAGGGGGGTGATCAGGGAGTCTATATGGGTGATCACCCCCCTGTCATTGATCACCCCCCTGTCATTGATCACCCCCCCCCCCCCCCCCCCTGGTAAGGCTCCATTCAGACATTTTTTTTTGGCACAAGTTAGCGGAAATTTTTTGTTTGTTTTTGTTTTTTCTTACAAAGTCTCATATTCTACTAACTTGTGTCAAAAAATAAAATCTCACATGAACTCGCCATACCCCTCACGGAATCCAAATGCGTAAACATTTTTAGACATTTATATTCCAGACTTCTTCTCACGCTTTAGGGCCCCTAAAAAGCCAGGGCAGTATAAATACCCCACATGTGACCCCATTTCGGAAAGAAGACACCCCAAGGTATTCCGTGAGGGGCATATTGAGTCCATGAAAGATTGAAATTTTTGTCCTAAGTTAGCGGAAAGTGAGACTTTGTGAGAAAAAAAACAACAAAAAAAATCAATATCCGCTAACTTATGCAAAAAAAAAAAAAATTCTAGGAACTCGCCATGCCCCTCATTGAATACCTTGGGGTGTCTTCTTTCCAAAGTGGGGTCACATGTGGGGTATTTATACTGCCCTGGCTTTTTAGGGGCCCGAAAGTGTGAGAAGAAGTCTGGGATCCAAATGTCTAAAAATGCCCTCCTAAAAGGAATTTGGGCCCCTTTGCCCACCTTGGCTGCAAAAAAGTGTCACACATCTGGTATCGCCGTACTCAGGAGAAGTTGGGCAATGTGTTTTGGGGTGTCATTTTACATATACCCATGCTGGGTGAGAAAAATATCTTGGTCAAATGCCAACTTTGTATAAAAAAATGGGAAAAGTTGTCTTTTGCCAAGATATTTCTCTCACCCAGCATGGGTATATGTAAAATGACCCCCCAAAACACATTACCCAACTTCTCCTGAGTACGGCGATACCAGATGTGTGACACTTTTTTGCAGCCAAGGTGGGCAAAGGGGCACCTTTCGGATTTCGCAGGCCATTTTTTACACATTTTGATTGCAAGGTACTTCTTACACATTTGGGCCCCTAAATTGCCAGGGCAGTATAACTACGCCACAAGTGACCCCATTTTGGAAAGAAGACACCCCAAGGTATTCCGTGAGGGGCACGGCGAGTTCCTAGAATTTTTTATTTTTTGTCACAAGTTAGCGGAAAATGATGATTTTTCTTTTTTTTTCTTTTTTCCTTACAAAGTCTCATATTCCACTAACTTGCGACAAAAAATAAAAAATTCTAGGAACTCGCCATGCCCCTCACGGAATACCTTGGGGTGTCTTCTTTCCAAAATGGGGTCACTTGTGGGGTAGTTATACTGCCCTGGCAATTTAGGGGCCCAAATGTGTGAGAAGAACTTTGCAATCAAAATGTGTAGAAAATGCCCTGCAAAATCCGAAAGGTGCACTTTGGAATATGTGCCCCTTTGCCCACCTTGGCAGCAAAAAAGTGTGACACATCTGGTATCGCCGTACTCAGGAGAAGTTGGGCAATGTGTTTTGGGGTGTCATTTTACATATACCCATGCTGGGTGAGAAAAATATCTTGGTCAAATGCCAACTTTGTATAAAAAAATGGGAAAAGTTGTCTTTTGCCAAGATATTTCTCTCACCCAGCATGGGTATATGTAAAATGACACCCCAAAACACATTCCCCAACTTCTCCTGAGTACGGCGATACCAGATGTGTGACACTTTTTTGATGCCAAGGTGGGCAAAGGGGCACATATTCCAAAGTGCACCTTTCGGATTTCACCGGTAATTTTTTACACATTTTGATTGCAAGGTACTTCTCACACATATGGGCCCCTAAATTGCCAGGGCAGTATAGCTACGCCACAAGTGACCCCATTTTGGAAAGAAGACACCCCAAGGTATTCCGTGAGGGGCATGGCGAGTTCCTCGAATTTTTTATTTTTTGTCGCAAGTTAGTGGAATATGAGACTTTGTAAGGAAAAAAGAAAAAAAAAGAAAAATCATCATTTTCCGCTAACTTGTGACAAAAAATAAAAAATTCTAGGAACTCGCCGTGCCCCTCACGGAATACCTTGGGGTGTCTTCTTTCCAAAATGGGGTCACTTGTGGCGTAGTTATACTGCCCTGGCAATTTAGGGGCCCAAATGTGTGAGAAGTACCTTGCAATCAAAATGTGTAAAAAATGGCCTGCGAAATCCGAAAGGTGCACTTTGGAATATGTGCCCCTTTGCCCACCTTGGCAGCAAAAAAGTGTGACACATCTGGTATCGCCGTACTCGGGAGAAGTTGGGGAATGTGTTTTGGGGTGTCATTTTACATATACCCATGCTGGATGAGAGAAATATCTTGGCAAAATACAACTTTTCCCATTTTTTTATACAAAGTTGGCATTTGACCAAGATATTTTTCTCACCCAGCATGGGTATATGTAAAATGACACCCCAAAACACATTCCCCAACTTCTCCTGAGTACGGCGATACCAGATGTGTCACACTTTTTTGCTGCCAAGGTGGGCAAAGGGGCACATATTCCAAAGTGCACCTTTTGGATTTCACCGGTCATTTTTTACACATTTTGATTGCAAAGTTCTTCTCACACATTTGGGCCCCTAAATTGCCAGGGCAGTATAACTACCCCACAAGTGACCCCATTTTGGAAAGAAGACACCCCAAGGTATTCTGTGAGGGGCATGGCGAGTTCCTAGAATTTTTTATTTTTTGTCGCAAGTTAGTGGAATATGAGACTTTGTAAGAAAAAATAAAAAAAATAAAATCATCATCATTTTCCGCTAACTTGTGACAAAAAATAAAAAGTTCTATGAACTCACTATGCCCATCAGCGAATACCTTAGGGTGTCTACTTTCCGAAATGGGGTCATTTGTGGGGGTTTTCTACTGTTTGGGCATTGTAGAACCTCAGGAAACATGACAGGTGCTCAGAAAGTCAGAGCTGTTTCAAAAAGCGGAAATTCACATTTTTGTACCATAGTTTGTAAATGCTATAACTTTTACCCAAACCATTTTTTTTTTGCCCAAACATTTTTTTTTTATCAAAGACATGTAGAACAATAAATTTGGCGAAAAATTTATATATGGATGTCGTTTTTTTTGCAAAATTTTTCAGCTGAAAGTGAAAAATGTCATTTTTTTGCAAAAAAATCGTTACATTTTGATTAATAACAAAAAAAGTAAAAATGCCAGCAGCAATGAAATACCACCCAATGAAAGCTCTATTAGTGAGAAGAAAAGGAGGTAAAATTCATTTGGGTGGTAAGTTGCATGACCGAGCAATAAACGGTGAAAGTAGTGTAGTGCCGAAGTGTAAAAAGTGGCCTGGTCATGAAGGGGGTTTCACCTAGCGGGGCTGAAGTGGTTAAAGGGCCAGTAGCCTAGCAAAAGTGGACTTGTGGCTGAAAGCTTTTCCTGCTACCATGGGTCTCGGGGAAGAGTATGTCCGGCAGCGCTGGCACATACAGCAGGCAGAAGACATGGCCATAGCAATTGGCTACACTAAAAATGAATTGGCGGAATTTGATGCAGAGCGAGAGGCTTTGGAGGCGCAGTTGCAGCTGGCCTTGAGAAATGGGTTCTCAACACTGTATGGACCCTGTACAAAGTTCCAAGAGGTGGGTGGTGTGCCGGGACTATCAGGGGAAAAGCAAAGATATGCCGTTGCCAAGGGCAACCGTCGGGAAGACTAGGAGGTGAAGAGCGGTGCGGTTCTCAGGAGTGCATATCTTCCCTGCGACTGTGTCCGGAGTCCTAGAGAGGAAGTGCGGAGGTGCAGTAAAGCTGTTGCTAGGAGCAACCACAACCTTGATGAGTCCGCGGGAGAGGATGTCACTGCTTTACCAGAATGGTTGATTACAAAGGGTAAGACTGTTCCTGTTATTGACCATGTGGCAGAGCCAGTGACAGTGAGCCGGCGGCAGGGGATATCTGCTGGGCCGGGAGGTAATAAGTCACACAGAGAGACAACCGTGTCTGGACAGGCGGATAAGCCTGCTGTGATTGCTCCCTCGCAGAAGCCTGCAGGGGAGAAGGTCTCTGTGTTTCCTCAGTTGCCCATGACCAAAGCTAGTTTTGGGATGACAAGGATCCGGGATCCCATGCTAGCCCGGGTAAGGGGTAGCACAATATTGAAACCTGAGACTGGTAAAATAATAAAGGTGCTGGACAGTTGTGCGGAGAAGGACTATCCACTGATTTTCACTGAGCGTGAGACTCCAATGAGAACAGAGACTGATGAACTTGATGTTACAGATACGCTTATGCATGAGGGAGTGTTGGGGTGTACTTTTCCCTTATGCTGGGAGTTGTGGAGTAATGGAGACACTTCTGCAGAGAGTGCAAAAACTCCTGCAGAACCTGTACCTGTACCTTTAAGGGAGCTGCACTTTAACCTGCATGGAGAAAACATATTGACCATTGGAAACAATGGTGCTGGTCAAATGCAAAGTGATGGTGACAAAAGTGCGGAAATGCATAAGGAAAATGTGATGTCATATGAAATATGTGATAATAATGACATGGCTTTTCCTTTGCAGGCTGTGATTGGGGAAAAAGCTCCCCCTGTTGGTAAACATGTGTCTGATATAAAAGTGTTGATAAATGTTGAAGAAACACCGCTAGGAGACCCCATTGTAGACAATGTGGCGGGGCTAGAGGGTGTACCACACGGACCAGAGGTGGATGTGCAGTCTCCACAGGTTTCTATGATTAATAAAATGTCCCAGGTGGGGATGGACTCAGGGGTGCCCCTAGAGGCCAGGGTTAATAATGACTCGAGCAGTATAAGTGGCCTATGTGACGTGACAGTTAGCAACTCCGAGAGTGAGGCTACCATGTCAAGACCCAGCAAAACTAAAGTGGTTACTAGTAGCGAGTCTAGCGACCAGATGACAGTTATATCTGACGAGACGAGAGTTCAGTCGGGTGACAGCCTAGTGTCTGAAGCTCATATCCTGACAGTTGTAGATGACCTGACAGGACAGTACAGCTACAAACTTGAAGATGTTTTCGCTCATTCTGCACAGTCCCTAGATACACTAGAGATGGGGCTAGCGGTTCTTGCAGAGCAACTGCAGGAATCTCCAGAGGAGTCACAGAAAGAGATGAATGAACTGAAGGAACTAGAGCAGTGGTTCTTAACCTGGGTTCAATCGAACCCCAGGGGTTCGGTGAGTCAGTCTTGCGGGTTCGGCAGCTGGCCCTGGGGGGGCGCTTTGATAGGTGGCTGCCACAAGACAGGAAAATATTTATTTCCTGTTACTCAGACTCCTTTTGCGCCCGCTGTGGCTCATGATCAGAAGAGCCGAGCGAGCGCAATGATTTTGCTTCCGCCAGCCGCCGGATGTGAGCGGCATATGACGACATGGCGTCATATCCGGCGGCTGTGCGGCGGCGGATCTAGTGACTGCACAGCATGGTGGCGGCGGCGGCATCCTGTCCCTCCTGCACACAGACACCGGCATCACTGAGCTAAGCTGACCTGTTGTACTACAGGTAAGAGTAAAGGGGCTTGGAGGACCTATTGTGTATTGTATTTAAGGGGTCAGCATTGTATTGGAGGGGGGTTAGCAGTGTATTAGGCAAAGGAGGGATCATTAGTGTATTAGGGGAAGGGGGATCATCAGTGTATTAGATAGTGGAGAGGGGGGGGCAGTAGTATATTAGGCGCAGTGACTTATGGGGCTGACATAGATTTTTTTCCCAGGGCTGCTTTGTATCCCCAGTCCGGCCCTGGAGGTCAAGACACACACCCGAATCGCCCCGCTTGTCCATCATTGGCTGCAGGTGATCACGCAACATCGCTTGGCCTATCCCTTCATACTAACTATGTCGAGCAAAAAAAGAAAGTGGTCGGACGAATATGTACAATATGGATTCACATGTATAACGGAACGTGATGGGAGTCAGCGTCCTAACTGTATGATTTGCAATGCCAAGTTGAGCAATTCTAGTCTAGCACCGGCAAAACTAAGAGAACACTTCCTTAAGCTGCATGGAGATGGAAAATACAAGAACACAATGCTCGCTGAATTCAAGGTGAGGAGAGCCAGATTCGATGAAAAGGCTAGTCTGCCTGTTCTCGGCTTTGTACCCATCAACAAACCGATCCTCATAGCATCGTACGAAGTTGCTTACCTGATCGCAAAGCAGGGCAAACCCCACACCATTGGTGAAACACTTATAAAACCAGCTGTGTTGAAGATGGCCGTGCGGAGGCGAGCGGATCCGTTCCGACTTACAATGTAAGTCAATGGGGACGGATCTGCTTGAAGATGACACCATATGGCTCAATCTTCAAGCGGATCCGTCCCCCATGGACTTTCAATTTAAAGTCTGAACGGATCCGCTCAGGCTACTTTCACACTTAGAAATTTTTTCTACGTTTAATGCAGACGGATCCGTTCTGAACGGAGCCACCGTCTTCATTAATATGAGCGGATCCGTTCAGAACTTGATCCGATCGAACGCAGGTGTGAAAGTAGCCTTAAGTTATCCCAAATTCCTCTTTCAAATGACACCATCAGCGACAGAATAGAGGACATGAGCAAAGACATCTTGGCTCAAATAGTTGCAGATCTGATTTCAAGCCCGGCAAAATTCAGCCTTCAACTCGACGAGACCACAGACGTCTCCATTCTAAGCCAGCTTGCAGTATTCGTGCGCTATGTGAAAGACGACGTGATAAAGGAAGAGTTTTTATTTTGTAAGCCTCTTACAACAACAACTAAGGCAGCCGATGTGAAGAAACTTGTGGATGACTTCTTCAAAGACAACAATCTTTCGTGGGATATGGTTTCTGCAGTTTGTTTGGATGGAGCTCCAGCCATGCTGGGAAGAAAGTCTGGTTTTGGTGCGCTAGTGAAAGCCGATGCACCACACATCATTGTTACGCATTGTATTCTGCATAGGCATGCATTGGCAACAAAAACCTTGCCTCCAAAACTGGCAGAAGTATTAAAAATTGTAGTGAAATGTGTGAACTATGTGCGAAATAGTGCTCTGAGGCACCGCATCTTCAGGGAGCTGTGTAAAGAAATGGGATCTGAATTTGAGGTACTTCTGTACCATTCCAGCGTTCGGTGGTTATCCCGGGGACAGGTGTTGAATCGTGTTTTTGCCGTGCGTGTGGAATTAGCCCTGTTTTTGCAAGAGCACCAACATTGTCATGCAGATTGCTTCAAAGATTCTGAGTTCATTCTCATTTTAACGTACATGACTGATATCTTTGCAGCTCTAAATCATCTCAATCAACAGATGCAGGGCGGTGGAGTCAACATCATCGAAGCGGAAGAAAACCTGAAGGCTTTTCAAAAAAAGCTACCGTTATGGAAACGACGAATAGAGAACGATAACTTCGCAAACTTTCCCCTGCTAGACGACTGTGTAAGTAAGATCGAAGATGTATCTGGAATTGGAGACATTTCTGTACCCACGGAACTGAAGCAAGCAATTGCCACGCACTTAGATGAGCTTGCAACGTCTCTTGATGGATACTTCCCTACAAGAGAGTCATATCCAGCATGGGTGAGACAGCCGTTCACATTTAGTGTTGAGACAACAGATGTCAATGATGAATACCTCGATGAAATCATTGAACTTCAGCAGAGCCAGGTTCAACAGCAACTCTTCAGAACAACAACGCTCTCAACGTTTTGGTGTCAACAAATGGTAACGTACCCTGTTATTGCTAAGAAAGCTCTGGAGTTTTTCATACCGTTTGTTACAACATATCTTTGCGAGCAATCCTTTTCAAGGATGCTGGACATAAAAACGAAGAAAAGGAACAGATTTTGTTACGAAAATGACATGTGAGTGGCACTTGCCAAGGTAAAGCCGCGCATTTCTGACCTGGTCTCTGAAAGACAACAGCAGAAGTCACACTGATTTGCAGTAAATATTCATTATTATGTTTTAATTTTTGTGTGAAAATCATGTTTTAATGGTTTTGTTCTTTGTTCTTTATGGTTTTGTTCTTTAATGGTTTTATTCACTTTGTGCACCTATGTATAAATATATACCTATGTTTTGAATTTGAAAAAATCATATTAAATTTTTCCAATTAAGAAGGGTTCGGTGAATGCGCATATGAAACTGGTGGGGTTCAGTACCTCCAACAAGGTTAAGAACCACTGAACTAGAGTCACTAATAGAAGCGGAAATTCTCCAACTTCAAGAGGAACTTGCAGCTTCTGAGCGATCCAGACTTCATGCAGAGCAGGAAAGAGATGAGCTGGCTGATGAGGTTCTAAACAGCGCCTCAGAAAAATCTGCTCTTTTGGAGGAGAAAAGACATTTGGAAGCCAGGATGGCTCAACTTGATCAAGAGTTATGTGATCGCATGGTGGACCTGGACCACCAGAGACAAACTGTATCTAGATTGGAGAAGAAACAAAAGAAGTTTGACCAGCTCTTGGTTGAAGAGAAATACATATCGGCTCGATATGCCGAAGAACGTGACCGAGTGGAGGCTGATGCTCGGGAGAAAGAGTCCAAGGCCCTCTCCCTTGCTAGAGCCCTTGAAGAAGTGCTTGAGGAGCGAAATGAATTAGAGAGGCTGAACAAGCAACTCCGAGCAGAGATGACATCTTTCCATTTCATCCACCATGACGGCCCACATTGAGATTGACCCTTGACCTCTGTAGGGGCAGGAACACATAGAGAGTTTAAGAACCCCCCACCCCTCCACCTCCTCAGTGCTTTCCTGCCCCTACAGGGGCCAACACGTGGAGAGTTCCTCCTTCATGGAGGATGAAATAGCCTTATCTTTCTTGCAGGTTCTCCAGCTGGCCTCCCGCGGCAGGGGCCAAGGCTGGCCAGCTAGGAGCATCGAGGACCCTCGTCTTGGCTTATGCCGAGGCCTGTGGTCCTCCCCATACCTTCAGACTTCCTTCCCTCTTTGTGGAAGCAGTTGAGGGTGCCGGCTTCTCAGCGCGCGCGGCGCTCGGCGTCCTTTCCTTCTGGAGGACCCAGCTCTAGCGTCCGGCAGGGGGAGCAGGTGCGACGCATGGAGCATCTCTATGGGCGGGCCGGGCGACGCACGCCTCTCTTAGTAGGCTAGTGCGGCGCAGGCCTACGCCGTCATGCAGGGCGCAGCTAAATGACGTCAGACGCCGGGAATTTTAAAAAAAGAAGACCGCGGTTCCTTTCGGCACCTCACCTGTTACACCGCGATGTCTGAGACACCTGCTCCCCGCCAGGAAGGTCCTGATCCTTCTGCCTCCAGCACCGTGAGTCCCCTTCTGGGGGGTGTATATTTCAGTTTTTGTAAGCCTGAATTACTAATGCTGGGTTATCTGGTTGCTTCCTTCTGCAGGGCAGCAAGGAGTTAAAATCCAAAACAAAACCCTTAAAATGCTGTGCTTGTTCCAAGCGTCTCCCCGAAAATTATAAAAAGAGACTATGCAAACCTTGCACTTCGGAGATTTGGAAAGAGGAGCAACCAGATATACTTTCGGAGATGAAGTCTTTTATTTCTGACGAGATTAAGTCCTCTTTAGCCTCCTTATCTACCCCTCCCAGCAACCCCATCCCTTCTAAGAAGCGCAAAATATCCGTTATTTCTTCTTCTGAGGGTGAAGAGGTTGAAGTGGCCTCTGCCTCGTCCAGACAATTTCCTAATGAGGAACCCTTGTCGGACGGAGAGATTCTGGAGGAGGATAAAAGATACTTTTTTTCCGCTAATGAAATGGAAGAGCTGCTCCGAGCAGTCAGGTCCACTATGGGCATTGAAGATATTCCTAAACCCCGTACGGTTCAGGATGAAATGTTTGGGGGCCTTAGAGCTAGGTCTCCTATTGTTTTCCCCATCAATGAAAATATAAAGGAAATGATATTAGAGGAATGGTCAGATCCAGAAAAGAGACTTGGCGTTCCTAAAGAATTCATGAATAGGCTCTGCTTTGACCCGTCTGAAAGTAAAATATATAACCAGACGCCTAAGGTCGATTTGCAAGTATCCAAGGTAGCAAAAAAGACCGCCCTACCCTTTGAGGATTCCTCTCAGCTAGGTGATCCTATGGATAGAAAGGCAGATGGCCTCCTTAAGAAATCCTGGGAAGCGGCGATGTTTGGGGTAAAAACTAATATTTCCGCTCCATCCGTTGCCAGAGCAATGTATATATGGCTTGGAGAACTGGACGAACATCTGAAAAACAAGACTCCAAGAGAAGAGATCAGGGAATCTCTCCCCCTTCTCCGCTCCGCTACGGCATTTTTGGCCGATGCGTCTGCAGAGTCCATCAGATTTTCCGCCAAGGATGCTGCCCTTTCTAATGCTGCCCGTCGGGCTTTATGGATGAAAGCCTGGTCCGGAGACAAGGCATCCAAGGCCAAGCTTTGTTCTATCCCCTTTTCAGGGGAATTTGTCTTCGGCCCCACTCTGGATAAAATCCTAGAGGGCGCAGCAGACAAGAAGAAGGGTTTTCCAGAGGACAAAGAACCAAAAAAGAAGCCCTTTCGGCAGTACCAGCCCCAGCAGAGATCCTACAGGGGGAAAGGGAAGTCTGGCCGATGGAGTTATCCAAAAGGGGGAGAGGAAGAGGCTTTATCCTCAATCCCCAGAATAGGCAACCTAAGCAGCAATGACGCCAGGGTAGGGGGGTGACTGATGGGTTTTCTATCCTCCTGGAGTCAGGTAACTTCAAATCCCTGGGTGCTAAATATAATCTCCCAGGGTTACAGGATAGAGTTCACATCAGTCCCCCCAAGAAGATACTGCATTACACCTCAGAGCAGATCAGATCTCCCGAAAATCTGGCAGGGCGTCCAAGACCTCTTAGAGCTAGGGGTAATTCGAAAGGTTCCTATCCCAGAGGAAAGGAGAGGATTCTATTCCAGTCTTTTTTTAGTAAAAAAACCAGACCAATCCTTTCGCACGATAATAAACTTAAAACCCCTAAACAGGTCTATCTTATACAGGAGGTTCAGGATGGAGACCATCCCATCCACAATCCCTCTGATTCCAAAAGGGGCATTCATGTCGTCAATCGATCTGAAGGACGCTTACTACCACGTCCCCATCCATCATCTTTCCCAAAAGTATCTAAGATTCGCTCTAAGAGGACCAGACAGGTCGATACATCACTTCCAATATGTCTCCCTCCCTTTCGGTATCTCCTCGGCCCCCAGGGTCTTCACAAAGATCGTAGTAGAGATGGTGGCCTGCCTTCGTCAGCAAGGAATCACAATTATTCCTTATCTCGACGACTTTTTAATTCTGGGCAAGACAGAATCCGAGAACCTTCTGGCGACCCAAAGATTCTCGGAACTCTTAAAGAGCCTCGGATGGATTATAAATATAAAAAAATCCACCCTAACCCCGTCCATGAGAATAAAGTTCCTGGGTGTGGAATTAGATTCGTCCCGGCTGATGACCTTCCTCCCTCAGGACAAAGCTACTGCACTGACAGAGAAAGTCAGAACATTCCAGAAGGCTCGCAACTGCTCCATCAGAAAGGCCATGAGTCTCCTGGGAAGCCTAACCGCCTGCATCCCCTCGGTGGCATGGTGCCAAAGCCACACAAGAATAATCCAAAATTGGATCCTAACTATCTGGGACGGAAGACAGTTAAGTCTAGACAGGGTCTTTCGGATCCCTCAGTCTGTAAAAACAGACTTGGATTGGTGGAAGGTAAAAAGAAGACTGCTAGGAGGCCTTCAGTGGCGGAATCATCCCGTCATTCAGGTAATCACGGACGCAAGCCTCGGAGGCTGGGGAGCAAAGATAGGAGATCATCTTCTACAGGGTACCTGGCCCGCCGAGATAAGAGACAGATCCTCCAACTACCGAGAGCTTTACGCAGTCCTGGAAGCATTATTAAAAGGAGAGTGCCTTCTAAAAGGGCGACATCTAAGAGTAATGTCAGACAACACCACAACGGTGGCTTATCTGCGTCACCAGGGGGGAACAAGATCACGGCCTCTTGGCGAGATAGCAAAAAGAATTTTCTCCTGGGCAGAAGTAAACACTTTATCTCTGTCCGCCATTCACCTAAGGGGCTGCGAAAACACAGTAGCAGACTTTCTGAGCAGAGAGATAGTAGACCCAGGAGAATGGTCTCTGAACAGGAATATCTTCCAAAAGATCTCGGAAAGATGGGGCTGTCCAGAGGTAGACTTATTCGCCTCCAGAAAAAATGCGCAGGTAGACTGTTTTTGCTCCCTAAACCCAGGAGACAATCCATGGGCAATCGATGCTCTATCAATACAATGGAATTGGAGACTAGCCTACGCCTTTCCCCCAATACCACTACTACCTCGGGTCGTCCAGAAGCTTCTGGAGGAACCGACTACTCTCATCCTGATAGCCCCTCTATGGCCAAAGAGAAGTTGGTTCTCCACTCTAAGACAGCTTTCGCTGGAGGATCCGTGGGAGATTCCCTTCCAGAGGGACATTCTAGTCCAGGGCCCTCTTCTTCATCCAGACCCAGGCATGTTCAGGCTGTCAGCCTGGATCCTGAGAGCGAGACACTAAGAAGCAGAGGACTTTCGGAAAAGGTGATACGTACTCTGAGGGCAAGTAGAAAAAAGGTGACCTCCTCCATCTACCTCAAGATCTGGAAGAAATACTGTTCCTGGTTAGGAGTTGAGCGCCCAGACACCACCTCTCCTCCCATCAATAGAATTCTGGACTTTCTACAGTGCGGCCTTGAGTTAGGCCTTAGACCTAGTACTTTGAAGGTCCAAATTTCTGCCCTAAGCTCCTTCTATGACTGCAGCCTGGCCAACCACAGATGGATCAGGAGGTTCTTCAGAGCGGTTGCAAGGTTGAGACCCTCCCTGAGATCCAGAACTCCGACCTGGGATCTTAACACCGTACTAGAGGGCTTAACAAAACCTCCATTTGTACCTTCGTCGGAGATCTCTTTAAAACACCTTTCCCTTAAGACTGCCTTTCTGATCGCTATCACCTCAGCCAGACGCATCGGGGAGATCCAGGCTTTATCGTGTAGAGAGCCCTACCTCCAAATTAACAAGGATCACATCTGTCTAACTCTCGACCCAGGCTTTCTCCCTAAAGTAGTCTCTCCTTTCCATCTAGAGCAGGAGATCTTCCTACACTCTATCCCTAGGTCCGAACATGCAGGGTCTAGTGATAGGTTACATCTCCTGGATGTTAGGGACATAGTTATCCGTTACCTGGATTCTACCAGAGATTTTAGGGTGGATGACAATCTCCTTATTCAGTTTTCAGGGAAGAATAAAGGAAAGAAGTTAGCCAGGTCTTCCATAGCTAGATGGATCAGATCCACTATTGAATGCTGCTACAAGATCCAGAACAAACCCAGTCCTGGTAATGTTAAAGCCCATTCTACTAGGGCCACGGCCTCTTCTTGGGCCGAGAAAGGAGGGGTCTCGCTGGACCAGATTTGTAAAGCCGCAACCTGGTCTAGCACTAATACTTTTGTAAGACACTATCGTCTTAATCTTCCGGACGCAAATGAAGCTCTTTTCGGCCGGAAGGTTCTACAGGCGATATCCCCACCCATTTAGTTATCTGATATGTCTCAATGTGGGCCGTCATGGTGGATGAAATGGAAAAACCGCAATTAGACTTACCGGTAATTCCGTTTCCTTGAATCCACCATGACGGCCCATACTATTACCCTTCCCAAAAAAATAAAAAATATATATATATAAAATATATAAAAAAAAAAAAATAAAAAAAAAAGATTTTTGGGATTTATGTTGCATATACATGCAGGAGTTTAAGGGTATGGATCAATATCCTTTTACTTTTGTTCCACCTTTTCGGGTAATTGTAAAGCACTGAGGAGGTGGAGGGGTGGGGGGTTCTTAAACTCTCTATGTGTTCCTGCCCCTACAGAGGTCAAGGGTCAATCTCAATGTGGGCCGTCATGGTGGATTCAAGGAAACGGAATTACCGGTAAGTCTAATTGCGGTTTTTTGAGCTCATGAGAGCTTCCATCTATGAGGTGGAGAAGCCTAAGCGTGCTCCTGCACAGCATGTGGAAGAAAGTGAGAAACTGGAAGAGGAAGATCCTCTGGAAGACGTCAAGAAGCCAGAGCCTGTTAAAAATGGGACTGGAGAGGGTGGCACTGTGGTGCTGGCTGTGGCAGAGAAGATGGAAGATGCTTCTGCTAAACCAGTTGATGGGGCTGATGTGGATGCCAAAGACCACAGAGCCGTGGTAGCGTGTAACCTAGGCCTGGAAGACGTCCCCTCTGCATACAGGGCCTTCCAAATAGCCAGCAGGATGCTGGGAAGAAGTACGAGGAGGTGAACGATCAGTTTTCGGATCCGGGCTATTACAATGGGCTGTATCTCCTGACTCCTCCACAAAAGGAGAACAGTGTCCTGGGTGAGCTTCTGGAGAAAATGACAGAAGACGAGGAGTCTGCTGAAGACCCTGGTGCCTCCTGCCTCGATGAGAAAGAGGGGGAGGGGTTAACAGGGCAAGTGTATGGTGCCATGTCCGAGAAGGATGAGAAGGCATTCAAGAAGACAAAGACTGAAAAAGTTAAGGCCGACGTTAAGTCCCCAGGTGCTACAGAGACCAAAGTTAAGCCAAAGGGAGCCGCGGCCAAAGTGGAAAAAGCCGCTAAAGAAGCAGAGGTCTCTAAAACTACCATAGTAGCTGGGGTAACTACTACTGGAAAGAAGGAAGAAGTGACCCAGATGCACGTAAAAGAAGCAAGTAGGGGCAAGCATGCTCTGCTGAAGGAGCCCTGCAAAGCAAAGGAGAAAGTGTCTGGATATGACCATGACTGGGAACAGTTCAGGCAAGAGCTGCAGCAGTCCAAGAAAGGACGTGAGGCGCATGTACAGGAGCCAGAGGATCTAAAAAGAGAGAGATATCAAAATATACGACAGCGCATCATTATCACTCGGGAAAAAGTAGGAAAAGAGTATCTGGTCATGAGATGGGCACATGAGGCCTTTAGGCAGTTTTGGTTAGGCAAGATGTTGGTTTTGGTGATAAACCAAGCTCTGCTGGCGTGGGTCTGGCAGAACAAAGGGAAGGTACGTGTCATCGAGGTTCCTGGCCTCGGTGAAATAAGAACCGGTAATTTTCTGTGTCAGTGGCAGCTAGTGCTCGCTGACACTGGGTTACTTAGTGTGGCTGTAAAGCCAATCCGGGCCGGTTCTTATTGGGAGCAGCCAAAGAGCAGGGTGGGTGGCTGTTCCCCACGTCCAGGCCAGGTGGATGCCCTCTCACCAGCCTCCCGTGGTTATGCAGGTGTTCACCCTCACAGGCTTGAACAAAGGGGGGGATATGTGAGACAGTGACAGGTCTCACGCAGGTGAGAGGCAAGGAAGGGGTGGATAGTTCGGTCCACACCCCTATTCCACCACAGGTGAGACCAGCTGGAAGTAATCGGCCTGGCACAAAGCACCTCCCAGGGTGTCAGCAAGGGGGGAGTGTGTTGCCTGTGGACAGAGGCCTGGAGGCTCTGTGTGGTCCAAGCCAGGAAGCTGAGAGACCACTATTCCCCATGTGTGCTGAGACACTGGACTGGAGGCAGTGGGCGTACTGTGCTCTGTACAGCCAGGAGGCTGAGGGACATTGGCTGAGAAAACCGCTTGTGTTCACAGGGTGTGAACAAGGACTTAGGTGAGTCAGGAACCTCTGTGTTAGTTAGAGCCTAGCCGGGCAAGTGTTTATTATTTTATGTGGATGTCACATGTGTTAGGTGAAGCTGCGACTTCATGATAACCTGTATTGGTTGGAGTGTGCGCAATAAATGCACGGTTTGGACCTGAAGCCTGGTGTCCTAAAGTCGTATCTGTGAGAATGACCCCCAAATAAGAGGCGATCCCTTACACTACACTCAACATTTGCACCTTACGGTGCTGGCGTCACAAACACAGGGGCCCAGCCACCAAAGCTCCTTAAACACATATAACATCAAGGGCACCTCAACTTCCATCTGGCTGGTGTTCCCTGCAATAGAGAGTGCCCCGGAGGATTTAGTGCTGTCCTCCATTCCACTGCACTACCAGCCCAGAGAGGCTCTGCTAACCATGAGTACATGAACAACTACCCCCATCGGACCACCGTAGCCTCACGTGTTTTCCATGCGGACCCAGCACATTGCATCCCCATCACAAAAAAAGCATGTCACTCCTCTGATTTGCATCACCAGTATGTACTATATGCAAGTGCCAGGGCATAGAGCAGGAGTGGGGAACATTTTTGCTGCCAAGGGCCATTTGAAAATTTGTAACATCGTTTGCGAGCCATACAAAATTCTCAACTTTGAGTGCTATATTTGGTCAGTTACAGAAATTGCGCTTTAATTACAAAAAAACTACAGCGCTGTATTTTTGCAGCACAAAATGGCGCCTGCACTAGATATATTACATATAGTACAGGTGCCATTTTGACCAAACATAGCAGTCTAATTTTTAAGTTCAGAATGTTATTTATTCAGGTGCTTCCCCCTTCCTGTGATGCCTGAGCAATATTGTAGTTTTCTACAGCAAAGGTTCCAGCTCGTTGTGGTATCCTGACCTCGTCTCTGCCTGATCCTCCTGTACCTCAATGCTCTCAAGTGTATGATTCGGATTGTCGACCACGCCTCTGTCTGCTGTTCAGCTTGTTACACCTGCTGCACCTGAGCTATTCATCTCTGCTGTTTTAACAGCTCCAGATCTGCTAAATCACTAACTCAGCTCTGTTTCATCTGACTCTGCTGCGGCACTCCTTCCATCTAGTGACAGCTCGCTCCACCTGCCTGTATCCCCCAAGCACTGGGGTGTTCTTAGCCGGGACCATTCTTGCAGTAGCAACCTTGTGTCTCCCTTGCAGCTAAGACCAGCTTCCACATCTTGGAGCGGAATAAAGGGTGAAAACCAGGGGAACACTTAGATTCCTGCTGCCAAGTTTGGCCCAAAGCCAAACCGTTAAGTGGCACAGCGGATCCACACCCGTTGGAGAGTTACCGTTTGCTCAGGCCATGGACCCATTGGCAAGCTCAAGCCTGTGGTGCAAGATCCAAGAGCTACAATGCCAGAGTGAACGTCAAGATGTCCTGCTGCAGTGTAAAGCTGATCAGCGGGGGTGCCGGATGTCGGACCCCAGCCGATTTGATATTGATGACCTATCCTGAGTATAGGTCATCAATATTAAAAAACCCGGACAGCCCATTTAAGCAGTTCAGCCATTTTCAGTGCCTCAATTCAAGTGTGTTTGTAGAAGA
This sequence comes from Bufo gargarizans, assembly GCF_014858855.1. Taxonomy (NCBI): domain Eukaryota; kingdom Metazoa; phylum Chordata; class Amphibia; order Anura; family Bufonidae; genus Bufo; species Bufo gargarizans. The sequence continues at coordinate 372,797,124 of NC_058084.1, read as the reverse complement.
GGACAATTAATTGCACCTCTATTATTTACCAAAAATAACTGTTGCAATTTTGCTACCATTTATAATTAAGCAGCTGAGCGCTTTTCGGTGAATGAATAACATTAGGTTCATAGAATGGAATGTTTAATTGCGCACCGAAGAAACGGCTGCAATTTTTCTACCATTTATAATTATGCAGTTCAGTGCCTTTCGGTGTTCAATACCTGTGTGTTCATAGAAGAGGATTTTTAGTTGTGCCATCACACATTCATTTTCAGAACCATTGACGTGTGTTGGCCTATTCACAGGGCCATTTTTTTAATGGCTGTGAAAAATGGCTACGAAAAAGTAGGACTAATATAAATGAACGGGCTGTTTTCAAGGTCATATGTTAGAAAGCACCAATTAAAAAATCGGCTTTGAATGGCTTTTTTTTCAACAGTTGTATGAATGTAGCCTCAGTCAATGAAACCTGAAGTGTTGGAGCAGAGGTATAGCTAGGCTTTCCTGCGCCCAGGGCAAGGATTCAGCATTGCGTTTTCCCTCACACTTGCCACTCAAATTTACATAAAGAGGGAAAAGTTTAGCAGAGCGAATTCTGTGCCTTGGCAATTTATTTTTATACTTAGCCGCTCCACTTCTCTGCCCAATTCTTAACTATACTCACCTAGTCCCAACTAATAAAATATATCATATCATAGGGTACACGGTGGTACCAAAGCACCTTAAAATAAATGAAAGAACCAACTGGTCCTACTTCCTCCTGGGTGTTGCTGGCATGTTGGCGTGATGTCTGCTGTATCCGGAAAAAGGTTGCTGTGGTGAGAGAGCAAAAAGTATAATCGCAAGGAAGGGATGGTAACTGCTAGAGATGAGCACATTTAAAAAAAAATTGATTCACCCAATTTTTGGGGAAAAATTTGGTTTTATCCAAATATATTTGCGGCAAATTATGTTAAAAAACAGCTATTTCCTGGCTGCAGAGAGCCCTTTGTAGAACACTGTGCCTTGCAGTAACATGCATAGGGAGTCTTCTTTGGTAGTGAAATAATACTGTGAGTCCGTATGACAAGCAGATGACAGGCGTCACACTAAAATCACTGGACACTTCACTTTTTTAGGCAGTCATGGGGCCAAAACTGACCAAATAACTCAAGTATGAACTCAGCCTTACAGGTCAATATTAGCGCTAAGAAGAAGCACATTCCTTTTACACCGTCATCAGTGGTGATGAACACCAGGGGCAATATTTGAATTCACTATATTTCACCAATATTTGGGCTAATATTCGAGAATTCGACAGTTTGCCATTAATTTATTGATTCTGAAAATCAGTAATGTAATATGCGCGCATTGCGTGCGCAATACAGGCGTGGGTCACTTTTGCTACATTTTTCAAGCTGCTAGAAGTTTCCTGAGACTGGAGAAAATGGTTGGCTTGGCAGAACATTACAATAGCTTTATATGCAGACAGAGAGCTTCAATATATTCGCGATTGTGCAAATTGGCAATTAATGATGCGCAAATTTTGGCGCAATACGTGCAACTTCACATTTTAGCAGGTCTGACCACATATTTCTGATTGGTGCACTATGTGTTGTTGTGAACTTGTGACATCACAGCACTATGTCTGTAGCATGTATGTATGGAAAGCAGAACATATCACACTACAGCATCAGCTACACTATATCACAATCTAATCTACACTGACTATATCCCACTAACTATCTGTATTATATATATATATATATATATATATATATATATATATAAGAGCTAACTAACTTACTATTTACAGCAAAGCACAGAGCACATCAATGACACTGCTGTCTTTCTAAGAACTGCAAAAAACTGCAGAAAAAGGCTGCTGGGGAGGTTCTTATATAGTAAGGGGTAGGCAACTATCCCATTGGTTACTAGGGATGTTGCTAAGCTCAGACAAATACATTGCAGCCTTCTCATTGGCCCACAAGCAAGGAGCAGGGAGGGATCATTGGTTCAGATGAAAGAAAATCTAGAATATTCACGAATACCAATATATAGCACTATATTCTAAATCTTCGCAAATTCTCAAAGTGGCCATATTCGCTATTAAAATTTGCGATTCGAATATTCGCGCCCAACACTAGTCATCAGCTGATTCCACATAGATTTCTACAGACCCTGTTCAATTAAACGCTTATACAAGTAGAGCCCCCCAACAGAGTGGAGAGGGTGTCAGCAGTAAGTTTGTGTTGATGTCACTAAATATTTTGCCCTTCCTCTTATCCGTCAAAACAATAATCCCCAAAAAACGGATCCTGTCTGTGGAGCATCCGCCTTCAAGAGGTCAGCATTTGATCAGTAATCCATCAGTATTGCTAATGCCCAAAAAACAGGCGTGGATCCCAAACAGAGATGACACGTGAATTGAATAGTCGCATGTCTTCTATGTTTTTGTACCCACTCCTGCTTTTGGCTACCAACTCACAAGCCAATTCTTTTTTTTTTTTTTTTTTTACACGGAAGAAAAAAATACTTTATTTAACAAACAGGATATTAACACACATAAAATACAACACAGAAGGGGCAAAACCACAAGATTTAAAAGACAAACCGAAAAACAAAGTGCTTCATCAACACGAATGGATTGACATCAATAAACCAGAGTCCAGGTCCGCGCTTCAAAGGAGATATAGTTTAGAAAACGCCTTATTAAAGGAAAGCACAGTTTAAATCATATCCCACGCTGAAACTTCCCCACAGGCACACGCGACACTGCCGACCGAAACTTCACAGGACAGCGATGATCCTTCAAAAGATCAGCAATAGGGATGAGCGAACCCGAACTGTATAGTTCGGGTTAGTACCGAATTTTGGGGTGTCCGTGACACGGACCCGAACCCGAATATTTTCGTAAAAGTCCGGGTTCGGTGTTCGTCGCTTTCTTGGCGCTTTTTGAAAGGCTGCAAAGCAGCCAATCAACAAGCGTCATACTACTTGCCCCAAGAGGCCATAACAGCCATGCCTACTATTGGCATGGCTGTGATTGGCCAGTGCAGCATGTGACCCAGCCTCTATTTAAGCTGGAGTCACGTAGTGCTGCACGTCACTCTGCTCTGAACAGTGTAGGGAGAGGTTGCAGCAGCGACTGTTAGGGCGAGATTAGGCAGTGATTAACTCCTCCAAAAGACTTAAGTCAGTGATCGATCTACAGCTGTGGATCATTGAACTGCTGCTATTCAATTGCTCACTGTTTTTAGGCTGCCCAGAGCGTTTTTCAGTCACTTTTTTCTGGGGTGATCAGCGGCCATTTTGTGTCTTGTGGTGCGCCAGCACAAGCTGCCACCAAGTACATTTAACCATCAATAGTGTGGTTATTTTTTTGGCTATATCCTACATCAGGGGCAAGCTGTCACCAAGTGCATTTTACCATCAATAGTGTGGTTATTTTTTGGCTATATCCTACATCAGGGGCAAGCTGTCACCAAGTGCATTTAACCATCAATAGTGTGGTTATTTTTTGGCTATATCCTACATCAGGGGCAAGCTGTCACCAAGTGCATTTAACCATCAATAGTGTGGTTATTTTTTGGCTATATCCTACATCAGGGGCAAGCTGTCACCAAGTGCATTTAACCATCAATAGTGTGGTTATTTTTTGGCTATATCCTACATCAGGGGCAAGCTGTCACCAAGTGCATTTAACCATCAATAGTGTGGTTATTTTTTGGCTATATCCTACATCAGGGGCAAGCTGTCACCAAATGCATTTAACCATCAATAGTGTGGTTATTTTTTGGCTATATCCTACATCAGGGGCTTGGCTGTGCTTGCTATTTTATTGAGGGGTGAAATACAATTGCCAAAATAGCAGTACCCTAAATCTGGTGTTTCAGCTGTGGCCAGCCAATTGTAATACTGTCTGCTGTCTGGCAAAGGATATATTTTTGTTCAGGGTTGAAATACAATTCCCAACTTAGCAATTTCCTAAATTAGTGGTTTCTGCTATATCAGGGCTACTTTAAATCTATTCATTAAAACGGTATATTAGATTCAAGGTGCTAATAGGGTCATTCTCAATAACTTCACACACACGCTACTGTGCAATTCCAAGTCTAATTCTGTCTGTAAACGTATACCTGTCACCCAGCGCCTAAATAATAGGCCTCATATTTATATTCATCTAAATCTGTGGTTATGCTGAGGCTAGTCAAGTTATTTTGGGTCCGTCAAAGCACAGTTTTTGTTCTGGGTTGAAATACAATTCCCAACTTAGCAATTCTCTAAATTAGTGGTTTCTGCTGTATCACGCCTATTTTAAATCTATCCCTAAAAGGGTATATTAGATTCAAGGTACTGATATGCTCATTCTCAATAACTTCACACAGACGCTACTGTGCATTTCCAAGTCTAATTCTGTCTGTTAACGTATTCCTGTCACCCAGCGCCTAAATAATAGGCCTCAAATTTATATTCAGCTAAATCTGTCGTTACTGCTGTGCCTTTATTAGTGTAATACGGTACCTAAATAGATAGCCAGATAGTGTTAGGTGTTTGGAAAAAAAAGGCCTAAATTAGAATTCAATACATTGGGCCAAATAATATTTTTCTTATTGTTGTAAACGGTAACAATGAGGAAAAAATCTAGTAAGTGACACGGACGCGGACATGGTCGTGGTGGTGTTAGTGGACCCTCTGGTGCTGGGAGAGGACGTGGCCGTTCTGCCACAGCCACACATCCTAGTGTACCAACTACCTCAGGTCCCATTAGCCGCCATAATTTACAGCGATATTTGGTGGGGCCCAATGCCGTTCTAAGGATGGTAAGGCCTGAGCAGGTACAGGCATTAGTCAATTGGGTGGCTGACAGTGGATCCAGCACGTTCACATTATCTCCCACCCAGTCTTCTGCAGAAAGCGCACAGATGGTGCCTGAAAACCAAGCCCATAAGTCTGTCACATCACCCCCATGCATACCAGGGAAACTGTCTGAGCCTCAAGTTATGCAGCAGTCTCTTATGCTGTTTGAAGACTCCGCTGGCAGGGTTTCCCAAGGGCATCCACCTAGCCCTTCCCCAGCGGTGGAAGACATAGAATGCACTGACGCACAACCACTTATGTTTCCTGATGATGAGGACATGGGAATACCACCTCAGCATGTCTCTGATGATGACGAAACACAGGTGCCAACTGCTGCGTCTTTCTGCAGTGTGCAGACTGAACAGGAGGTCAGGGATCAAGACTGGGTGGAAGACGATGCAGTGGAACGATGAGGTCCTAGACCCCACATGGAATGAAGGTTGTGCCACTGACTTTCACAGTTCGGAGGAAGAGGCAGTGGTGAGACGGAGCCAATAGCGTAGCAAAAGAGGGAGCAGTGGGCAAAAGCAGAACACCCGCCGCCAAGAGACTCCGCCTGCTACTGACCGCTGCCATCTGGGACCGAGCACCCAAAGGCAGCTTCAAGGAGTTCCCTGGCATGGCACTTCTTCAAACAATGTGCTGACGACAAGACCCGAGTGATTTGCACGCTGTGCCATCAGAGCCTGAAGTGAAGCATTAACATTCTGAACCTTAGCACAACCTGCATGACCAGGCACCTGCATGCAAAGCATGAACTGCAGTGGAGTAAACGCCTTAAAAACAAGGAAGTCACTCAGGCTCCCCCTGCTACCTCTGCTGCTGCCGCCTTGGCCTCTTCTGCTGCTGCCGCCTCGGCCTCTTCCTCCGCCTCTGGAAGAACGTTGGCACCTGCCGCCCAGCAAACAGAGGATGTACCACCAACACCACCACCTCCGTCACCAAGCATCTCAATCATGTCACACGCCAGCGTTCAGCTCTCCATCTCACAAACATTTATGAGAAAGCGTAAATTCCCAACTAGCCACCCTCGATCCCTGGCCCTGAATGCCAGCATTTCTAAACTACTGGCCTATGAAATGCTGTCATTTAGGCTGGTGGACACAGACAGCTTCAAACAGCTCATGTCGTTTGCTGTCCCACAGTATGTTGTTCCCAGCCGGCACTACTTCTCTAAGAGAGCCGTGCCTTCCCTGCACAACCAAGTATCCGATAAAATCAAGTGTGCAATGCGCAACGCCATCTGTGGCAAGGTCCACCTAACCACAGATACGTGGACCAGTAAGCACGGCCAGGGACGCTCTATCTCCCTAACTGCACACTGGGTAAATGTAGTGGCGGCTGAGCCCCAGGCGGAGAACTGTTTGGCGCACGTCCTTCCGCCGCCAAGGATTGCAGGGCAACATTCTTTGCCTCCTGTTGCCTCCTCCTCCTACTCGGCTTCCTCCTCCTCTTCTTCCACCTGCTCATCCAGTCAGCCACACACCTTCACCACCAACTTCAGCAAAGCCCGGGGTAAACATCAGCAGGACATTCTGAAACTCATATGTTTGGGGGACAGGCGGGGTATAGAACAGGAGTTGTGGCGGGGTATAGAACAACAGACCGACGAGTGGTTGCTGCCGGTGAGCGTCAAGCCCGGCCTGGTGGTGAGCGATAATGGGCGAAATCTCATCACAGCTCTGGGACTAGCCGGTTTAACGCACATCCCTTGCTTGGCGCATGTGCTGAATTTGGTGGTGCAGAAGTTCATTCACAACTACCCTGACATGTCAGAGCTGCTGCATAAAGTGCGGGCCGTCTGTTCGCGCTTCCGGCGTTCACATCCTGCCGCTGCTTGCCTGTCTGCGCTACAGCGTAACTTCGGCCTTCCCGCTCACCGCCTCATATGCGACGTGCCCACCAGGTGGAACTCCACCTTGCACATGCTGGACAGACTGTGCGAGCAGCAGCAGGCCATAGTGGAGTTTCAGCTGCAGCACGCACGGGTCAGTCGCACTGCGGAACAGCACCACTTCACCACCAATGACTGGGCCTCCATGCGAGACCTGTGTGCCCTGTTGCACTGTTTCGAGTACTCCACCAACATGGCCAGTGGCGATGACGCCGTTATCAGCGTTACAATACCACTTCTATGTCTCCTTGAGAAAACACTTAGGGCGATGATGGAAGAGGAGGAGGAAGAGGGGTCATTTTTAGCACTTTCAGGCCAGTCTCTTCGAAGTGACTCAGAGGGAGGATTTTTGCAACAGCAGAGGCCAGGTACAAATGTGGCCAGCCAGGGCCCACTACTGGAGGACGAGGAGGATGAGGATGAGGAGGAGGTGGAGGAGGATGAGGATGAAGCATGGTCACAGCGGGGTGGCACCCAACGGAGCTCGGGCCCATCACTGGTGCGTGGCTGGGGGGAAACGCAGGATGATGACGATACGCCTCCCACAGAGGACAGCTTGTCCTTACCTCTGGGCAGCCTGGCACACATGAGTGACTACATGCTGCAGTGCCTGCGCAACGACAGCAGAGTTGCCCACATTTTAACATGTGCGGACTACTGGGTTGCCACCCTGCTGGATCCACGGTACAAAGACAATGTGCCCACCTTACTTCCTGCACTGGAGCGTGAGAGGAAGATGCTCGAGTACAAGCGCACGTTGGTAGACGCGCTACTGAGAGCATTCCCAAATGTCACAGGGGAACAAGTGGAAGCCCAAGGCGAAGGCAGAGGAGGAGCAAGAGGTCGCCAAGGCAGCTGTGTCACGGCCAGCTCCTCTGAGGGCAGGGTTAGCATGACAGAGATGTGGAAAAGTGTTGTCAACACGCCACAGCTAACTGCACCACCACCTGATACGCAACGTGTTAGCAGGAGGCAACATTTCACTAACATGGTGGAGCAGTACGTGTGCACACCCCTCCACGTACTGACTGATGGTTCGGCCCCATTCAACTTCTGGGTCTCTAAATTGTCCACGTGGCCAGAGCTAGCCTTTTATGCCTTGGAGGTGCTGGCCTGCCCGGCGGCCAGCGTTTTGTCTGAACGTGTATTCAGCACGGCAGGGGGCGTCATTACAGACAAACGCAGCCGCCTGTCTACAGCCAATATGGACAAGCTGACGTTCATAAAAATGAACCAGGCATGGATCCCACAGGACCTGTCCATCCCTTGTGCAGATTAGACATTAACCACCTCCCCTTAACCATATATTATTGGACTCCAGGGCACTTCCTCATTCAATCCTATTTTTATTTTCATTTTACCATTATATTGCGGGGCAACCCAAAGTTGAATGAACCTCTCCTCTGCCTGGGTGCCTGGGCCTAAATATCTGACAATGGACTGTTCCAGTGTTGGGTGACGTAAACCATGATTCTCTGCTATGACATGAAGACTGATTCTCTGCTGACATGAAGCCAGATTCTCTGTTATGGGACCTCTCTCCTCTGCCTGGGTGCCGGGGCCTAAATATATGACAATGGACTGTTCCAGTGGTGGGTGACGTGAAGCCAGATTCTCTGCTATGGGACCTCTCTCCAATTGATATTGGTTAATTTGTATTTATTTTATTTTATTCATTTCCCTATACACATTTGTTTGCAGGGGATTTACCTACATGTTGCTGCCTTTTTCAGCCCTCTAGCCCTTTCCTGGGCTGTTTTACAGACTTTTTGTGCCGAAAAGTTCGGGTCCCCATTGACTTCAATGGGGTTCGGGACGAAGTTCGGGTCGGGTTCGGATCCCGAACCCGAACATTTCCGGGAAGTTCGGCCGAACTTCTCGAACCCGAACATCCAGGCGTTCGCTCAACTCTAATCAGCAACATAGTGCAGTACCCGTGAATATGTCAAAGATTAAGTTTTAAATCACTAGAAATCAGCATATAAAATCTTCTTAAATATCAATGCCCAACCCGGGTTTTTCCCAGAGGTTTCGTCAGGGGAGCCTGACGAAACCTCTGAAGCGCGGACCTGGACTCTGGTTTATTGATTGCATGTGATAAGAAGGTTGGATTGACTCCTATTTCCAGGACTGCTGTTTAGTTTGCGACTTTGACACATAGAAATATTTATTTCTCCTTGCTAAAGAATGGATTGACGACTAGTGTCGGAGTGACCACGATGGTAATGCATATGGATCAAGAAATGTATTGGGTTATGGCTGATAACTGGAGGACAGTCCAGCAAACAAGCCGACTCCAGCTCATTCTGTGACGAGCTAGATTGCTGATAAGTGGATTCTTTTTTTTTCTTTTTAAAATCTTTTTATTGATTGTTGAAATACAGTTTACAGTACAAGTTAGTACAAGTGCACAATAATACAGTATGAAAGCTAATCGTGTAGGTAAACAATGTATGTAGCCAAACTAGTTACAAGGGGGTTACAACATTATTTCACAATAAGCAAGTTATCTGCTCTTGGCCGCGGTCTGTATACTATTTTATTTAAGACCTGAGCTCTTTTTTATTCCTTGCATTAATGGTGAGGCCACATTACTGTAACAACGAATGAGAACAAAAAAAAGGAACAAAACAATCAGAAATCACAGCTCGCTTTGTCGAAAGACTAGCCATAGTTAGAAAAAAGGGGTGAGTGAGGGTGGGGGAGGAGGGAGGATCCAGTGCCTGTTATAAATATCTCAGGAGATGTGTTGTGTCACATAATGGTTTCTCTTAAGGTCTATGAGTAATCCTATATAGACCATCTGTAGCTTACATTATGAGAGGTATATGACAACCAATCATGTCATAACGGAGCATTGTATAGTGAACTCAATTATTAGATTTCCAATACACCCATTGTGACCAAATCTTAACATATTTTTGTTGAGTTATTAGTTCCCAATGTGAAAGCTCTTCTAATCTGGAGAGTGATTCTACTTTGTTGATCCATTGTGTTTGGGTAGGAGGTAGTCCGGTTTTCCACTTGTAAGCAATCAGCAGTCTTGCTGCTGCTAACAGAATTCTCAGCAAACTTTTCTCTGGTCTAGAGAGAGAGTCCGGTAATAAATTTAGTAGTGCAATCTCGGGACAAGTCTGAAGTTTAGTGCTTCCTAACTTGAGAATGCTATTTAGATTTTCAAAAATCTTACTCCAAAAGGATTTTAGACAAGTGCAGGACCACCATATGTGCATAAAGGAGCCTTTGTCTGTTTGGCACCTCCAGCACTTATCCAATGTGGAACCACACATCTGTTTCAACTTTAGGTGTCAGGTACCATCTGGATATGACTTTATATGTATTCTCTTGTACATTTACACATCTCAAAGTTAGTTTAGGAGATTTAGTATAGCTTTAATGTCTGTGTCCGAGAATTTTGTATGCAAGTCGCTTTCCCACTTTCTAATGAAATATAATGAGGTAGGGGGTTTCGGTTTTAATTAAGTTCTGGCTTATGGTGGAGATTAGTCTGCTTGGGGGTTGTGATTGTGATATTAGTTTTTCAAACCAGGTTAATTCGGCAAGTTGGTTATCTTGTGTTAAGACAGTTTTAAGGGCAGCATGTATGATAACATATTGTATGTCATTCAACTGTGTTTGTTGAAACTTCATTCTAATGGTCTCTATGTCTAGGAAAACACCATCTTGATCGAGTATTTCCTGTGGGGGGACAGTTGAGTTTCATAATTGAGTTGGTAAGGAAAAATAGTCATCACCGGCTGATAATAGACAGTCTCCCACAGACATCATGTTCACTGGGTATTTAAAGCATAATTCTCAAATTTCTGGGATTTTCCAGACTGATAAGGTAGCTTTAAGCATAGAATTGTCTTTAGAGTTATGGGGGGTGTTTTGTGGGTCAGAGAAAATCAGCCCTTTAAGCGGGTAGTTAGATCTTCTATCCAAATCCAGTGTTTATGAGACAACTTTCTAATCCAGTCAACTACTCGGCTAAGGTGGGTTGCCCTATAATATCTTAAAAGGGATTGAAGACCAATCCCTCCCTTGTTGAATGGGAGTTGTAGGATTTTGGAGGTGATTCTCGACTTCACTTTACCCCATATGTATTTAGTACATACTTTGCAGAAGTTAGCAAAGAAATGGCTTGGGAGAGCTATCGGAAGAACTTGTAAGAGGTATGTGATTTTAGGGAAAATTAGAGTGTTGAACATGTTTTTTTGCACTATCCAGGAAATAAAGGTTGGTGACCAGGGGCTTAGAAGCTCAGGTATAGATTTTAGTAGGGGGAGGTAATTTAAGTCGTATAGTTTATTGAGGTCCGGTGGTATGTTAATTTCTAAGAATTTCTCAGTCCACTCAAATGGTGAATCTGTACTAAGTTTTCTGAGCTCTCTAGTCGGCATGTTTAGTCCCATAGCTTGGGATTTAGCAATGTTGATTTTGATATTAGAGACTATACCTAATGAGTTGAAGCTCTCAATATATGCTGGGAAGGCCTGTGTGGGGTTAGAGACTAGCAAGAGTAAGTCATCAGCATAAGTTGAGTTGAGTTCCAGATATCCGCAAACTAGGCATTTAATCTCTTTGGATTGTGTAATATGTTGTAGTAAAGGTTCCACTGTTAAAATAAATAAGATCGGAGAGAGGGGCAACACTGTCTGGTACCATTATTGATGTTAACTGCTTGGGATAGGATGTAATTTACTTTAATGTGGGCACTTGGGGACTCATACATCACAAATATTGCCCTGATGAAGTAGTCGGGGAATACAAACTTAGTCAGTATGCATTTAATAAAAGGCTTTCTCTGTGTTGGTTCCTAATATAACTAAAGAGTTATTCCTTTTCTTCACCAAAGCAATAGCATGCACAATTTTGTATGTATTGTCTTTGCCTTATCCAGGTATAAATCCTGTTTGATCAGGATGAATCAAATTCTTGAGTAGGGGTTTGATCCTTGTTGATAATATTCTTGCGTATATTTTGAGATCTAGGTTCAGTAGGGAGATAGGCCTATAGCTTGAACATAGAGTCGGATCTTTTTGCGGCTTGTGAATTAAGGTAATGTGAGAATTCAGGGTCTGGGGTGGAAATGGGGTACCATATAACACTGTGTTAAAAGATTGGCGCAAAAAAGGGTAAGAGAGTATCAATAAAGGTTGTGTAATATAGGACCGAGGGGCAATCAGGGCCTGGGGATTTTCCTTTTGCAATGTGTTTCAGGGTCTCCGTTATTTCCCTTGAAGATATTGGAGTACATAAATTGAATGCTTGATCTTCAGAGATAAAGTACAGACCAAAAGTTTGGACACACCTTCTTATTCGAAGAGTTTTCTTTATTTTCATGACTATGAAAATTGTAGATTCACACTGAAGGCATCAAAACTATGAATTAACACATCTGGAATTATATACATAACAAAAAAGTGTGAAACAACTGAAAATATGTCATATTCTAGGTTCTTTAAAGTAGCCACCTTTTGCTTTGATAACTGCTTTGCACACTCTTGGCATTCTCTTGATGAGCTTCAAGAGGTAGTCACCTGAAATGGTCTTCCAACAGTCTTGAAGGAGTTCCCAGAGATGCTTAGCACTTGTTGGCCCTTTTGCCTTTACTCTGCTGTCCAGCTCACCCCAAACCATCTCGATTGGGTTCAGGTCCGGTGACTGTGGAGGCCAGGTCATCTGGCGCAGCACCCCATCACTCTCCTTCATGGTCAAATAGCCCTTACACAGCCTGGAGGTGTGTTTGGGGTCATTGTCCTGTTGAAAAATAAATGATGGTCCAACTAAACGCAAACCGGATGGAATAGCATGCCGCTGCAAGATGCTGTGGTAGCCATGCTGGTTCAGTATGCCTTCAATTTTGAATAAATCCACAACAGTGTCACCAGCAAAGGACCCCCACACCATCACACCTCCTCCTCCATGCTTCAAGGTGGGAACCAGGTATGTAGAGTCCATCCATTCACCTTTTCTGCGTCGCACAAAGACACGGTGGTTGGAACCAAAGATCTCAAATTTGGACTCATCAGACCAAAGCACAGATTTCCACTGGTCTAATGTCCATTCCATGTGTTCTTTAGCCCAACCAAGTCTCTTCTGCTTGTTGCCTGTCCTTAGCAGTGGTTTCCTAGCAGATATTCTACCATGAAGGCCTGATTCACACAGTCTCCTCTTAACAGTTGTTCTAGAGATGTGTCTGCTGCTAGAACTCTGTGTGGCATTGACCTGGTCTCTAATCTGAGCTGCTGTTATCCTGCGATTTCTGAGGCTGGTGACTCGGATGAACTTATCCTCCGCAGCAGAGGTGACCCTTGGTCTTCCTTTTCTGGGGCGGTCCGCATGTGAGCCAGTTTCTTTGTAACGCTTGATGGTTTTTGTGACTGCACTTGGGGACACTTTCAAAGTTTTCCCAATTTTTCGGACTGACTGACCTTCATTTCTTAAAGTAATGATGGCCACTCGTTTTTCTTTACTTAGCTGCTTTTTTCTTGCCATAATACAAATTCTAACAGTCTATTCAGTAGGACTATCAGCTGTGTATCCACCTGACTTCTCCACAACGCAACTGATGGTCCCAACCCCATTTATGAGGCAAGAAATCCCACTTATTAAACCTGACAGGGCACACCTGTGAACTGAAAACCATTTTTAGGTGACTACCTCTTGAAGCTCATCAAGAGAATGCAAAGAGTGTGCAAAGCAGTAATCAAAGCAAAAGGTGGCTACTTTGAAGAATCTAGAATATGACATATTTTCAGTTGTTTCACACTTTTTTGTTATGTATATAATTCCACATGTGTTAATTCATAGTTTTGATGCCTTCAGTGTGAATCTACAATTTTCATAGTAATGAAAATAAAGAAAACTCTTTGAATGAGAAGGTGTGTCCAAACTTTTGGTCTGTACTGTAGATGGTAAGTGTAACTTTTGCAGGAAATCTTTTGTGAGATCAGCTATTGAGTTTCTAGAGGCTTCTGAATCTTCCGTTTTAATGTTATATATATCTGAATAAAAGCTATGAAAGGCTTTAGCTATGCTGATGTCATCTCTTTTTAATATGTTCCCTTCTAATTTAATAGCGGGGATTCTTGATTTCCGTTTACGCTGTCTCAGAAGTGCAAGCATGAACTTCACAGCTTTATTCCCATGGGCAAAAAACTTCTGCTTTAGGGATAAATATAGTTTAGCGGACTGTGCATTTCATAATTTTTTAAGTTCATCTCTTGCCTCCGATAGCTTATCTAGATATCTGCATTTTTGGGAGCGTTTGTGTGTGCATTCTAGTTTAGAAATTTTGTCATACAAATCTTTTATGTTCTTGCGTCTTTCTTTAAGTGAGAAGCAATGGAGATGAATTCCCCATTTATAACCGACTTATGTGCTTCTCAAACCATATGAGGGGATATATCTTCTGCTGCATTGATAGAGAAAAGATTCCTTTAGTTTTTTGTCTATTCTTTCTTTGACAGTTGGGTTATCTATTAGAGTCTCGTTTAATCTCCAGTTGGGCATCCTAGTGTGGGGATCCTGAAAATCAAAGGAGGCAAATACTGGGGCATGATCTGAGTGGATAATTGAGTCAATTTTTACTTCGGTACATAAATGTAACTGGGTCTCTGGGAATAGAATGTAATCTAGTCTCTGATATGTGAAAAGGAAATCACTACAGCTCTCACCTGCCACCTCCCAGTGGAGCACGGAAAATCAGATCCGGACTGAGTCAGGTGCAAAATTGGAAAAATCAAAGGATTCCAGCTCTCCTTAATAAAAATGCTTTATTTGACTTCCATAAAATCCGACATCAAAATAGGACACTTTGCTTTGACGCGTTTCGGGCTATAACATCTCAGCCCTTCATCAAGACAAACAAATATACTAAAAACCTCCATTTTATACACAGATACAGGACATGCCCATCTGATTGAATAATTCCCATCACCTGGACTCAGCACCTGGTGACTAATAGACATTAACAGAGGGAAAGAAATTCAATCACGTGCAACGGAAAACCAATGCATGTGAAAATCATATTATTTATATTGTAGAGTTAAGTCATGTTTTCTATTCAACCCCTTAGGTATACATGTTCCAAGATTAAACATCCAGTAGATCTCTCTACTAAAAAGTTTTTGTCTGCGATCTCCCCCTCTGACTGGTGTAGTAACTCTTTTGATGCCTTGCACCAGAAACACAGAGGTATCGCCCTTATGGACTATTGCAAAATTGGTTTATTAGTCACCAAGTGCTGATTCCAGGTGTGTATAAAATGGAGGTTTTTAGTATATTTGTTTGTCTATTCTCTGATATGTATTGTGTGGTGGGGAGTAGTGAGTATAATCTTTTGTGGTGGTGGTTAAGATTTCCCCATATATCTGCAAGGGCTCTTTTATAGATGAGCTTTTTAATGGTATTCAGAGTTCCTTTAGAGATAACTGACTTTCCGGTTGATGTGTCTATACGAGGGTTAAGGGCGATATTAAAGTCTCCTGCAATAATGACTGTACTCTCTCTGAACTGTTCCATTTTCTGCCAGAATTCTTCAAACCATTGTCTATGTGAGACATTAAGTGCATATATTTTAACCAAAGTGTAGAGATGATTGTCTATGTTCCCCTTTAACATTTGTGAAATGCGAAATGCTACTAATGCGAAATTAGTGTGTTTGTGAATTCCTATCCTTGATCCTAGTCTATTAGAGAAGGCGAAGGAACTATGGAACCAGAGATTTTAACTGAAGCATGAGAGGACCGGTATATTATTATGCTTAAAGTGTGTTTCTTGTATAAAGATGAGGTCGGTTCTCTCTTTATGCAATTGATGTATGATTTGGCTCCTTTTAGCTGGGGATTTGAAGACCCATACATTGTATGTTGGAATTCTAAATTTGGTCATAATGAATGATATGTTTGGGATTGCATGGCATGCTTCATTATACTCACAGTCCCAAAAATGTAAAGTAGAAGAGATTCAGAAGTGAGAGGAAGCTTGGTACCCAAGACATGGTAGATAGATCGGGAGGGAAGGGCTAAGACAGGTATGATAAAGAACAAAAACAAACATTAGTAACAACATTCCTCCAAAATTGAACACCGTAGGGTCGGTTCTAAACGGTAAATGAAACCTGATTAAGTCAGTTTTTTTTTGATCTTTCAAGATGTTGGTAGACCGCAGTATGGATATGGTACTGTCGGTACTTAGAGAGAGTGAAATAGGTGGTTTATATAACTGCTCACAAATTAAACTCAAAAAGAAGGTAACTTAATAAATAAAACATCTGAGGTAACCCCCACACTCGGTCGGCTATATCGAACAAGCCACCATTATGTTAGCAATTGGTTGGTAGGAGCATAGGAGTTCACCCTCCAGTCCTGTTGGCAAACATGACTCTGAGCCAGTGATAATTCACTATTGCCTGGACCTCTATAGGTATAAAGCATGTACCCTAGAGGGCCTTCAGTCCTCTTCAGTAATGATGTATCTTGGTGTCATTCTTTACTGTTTCTTTCTTGCTCTTTGCGCTTTACCGGAGGCGACGGTCTCCCACGAATTAGAGTTAGGTATTTCTGAGGGTTTGCAGATATCGATAGTGGCTGACCAATCCGGAATGTCGATATTTTCAGTCTCTAGTGCAGCAAATACGTCAGGAAGATCTTTTGGGGATCTTTTGGTGATCATCATTCCAAAAGGGAATAGCCATCTGAAGGCAATTTGTTGGTGTCTCAGATAGTCCGTCATGGGTTTGAGCATGCGTCTCTTGTGGGCAGTTTATATAGCTTTCTTCATTACTTGTTCCTTTTGTGCAAAATGTAGGAGCTTGCAAATTATATCTCTTGGAGGGTTGCCAGGTCTGAGCTCAGGGAGTAGAGCTTTATGGGACCTTTCAATTGTTATAGGACCGGTGTGACCTTCACCCAGCAGAGATTTGCATATTTCAGTCACTGCTTTAGGTACTGCCTCGGGTGCTACTGATTCTGGGACTCCTCTGAAGTGTATGTTGTTCCTCCTACCTCTATTGTCTTCATCCTCAATATACTCATACAACTGGTTTATATGTTGTTGATATGTAGATAGGGTTTCTGTGTTTTGAATAGTTGGTAATGGCAGTTTGAGTAGATTCTAAAGCTTCAACTCTAGAACCAATCTGTCTCATCCCTTTTTTAATTTCAGAAAGTTCTTCTATAACTGGATTGAGGGCTTGAGAAATGAAAGATCTGGAAATCGGGAGATCTTGTGTAGTGCCTGTATTTTCTTGTTCGTCACTATCTCCATCATGCTGTATCATTGCTTGACTTGAAGAGGAGCTTTTAGGAGTTGAAGAGTAGGATTGAGCGAACCCGAACTGTAAACTTTGGGTTCATACCAAACTTTAGGATTTTTGGACCCCGTACCTGAACCCGAAATTTTGCAGTAAAAGTTTGGGTTCGGGGTTCGGCAAGTTAATGGCGCTTTTTGAAAGGCTTTTGAAAGGCTTCAGAGCAGCCAATCAACAAGCGTTTAACTCGTGTGCCCTTAGAAGCCATCACAGCCATGCCTACTAATGGCCTAGTAATTGCATGGCTCTGATTGGCCAGTGCAGCATGTGACCCAGCCTCTATATATCTGGAGTCACGTAGCACTGCACGTCACTCTGCAATTATTAGTATTATTATTAGTGTAGGGATAGAATGCTGCTGCTGTGAGGTAGAGAATAGGAAAGAATCTTTCATCAGAAGTGCTTGTTTAACTCAGCGATCTACAGCGATTTTGTTTTGTGGGTGAAGTGCACATTTTTTTTTATCCTGCCCTGAGCCCAGTAACACAGAAAAAAAACTTTTATCCGTCTAGTAGTTAGGTGGGCGTCGGTGGCAATTTTATGCAAGTTCAGTGCACCAGCGCAGCATATGTGCTTTTGCGACAGTCAAATACAAGCTTGAAATACTGAAATTATATTCTGGATAAAAAAAAAAAATCACCCATTTTTGGCAATACCCTACATCTGGGGTCTTTGCTGCATTTGCCAATGTGAAATACAAGCTTAAAATACCGCCATAATATTTTGGGTTTAAAAAAACACTAATTTTTGGCAATACTCTACATATGGGGCCTTTGCTACATTTTTCAGTGTGAAATACAAGCTTGAAATACTGCCATAATATTCTATCATTAAAAAAACACCCATTTTGGGCAAAATAGTAAATTTGCAGCCTTGGCTGCATCTGTCAGTGTGAAATACAAGTTTGAAATACTGCAATAATATTCTGGGTTTAAAAAAACTAAAACATTTTTGGCAATACCCTACATCTGGTGCCTTTGCTGCATCTGTCAGTGTGAAATCCAAGCTTGAAATACTGCAATAATATTCTGTTATTTAAAAAAACACCAATTTTTGGCAATACCCTGCATCTGCGGCCTTTGCTGCATCTGTCAGTGTGAAAAACAAGCTTGAAATACTGCAATAATATTCTGTTATTTAAAAAAAAAAACACCCATTTTGGGCAAAATACTAATTTAGCGTCCTTTGCTGCATTTTTCAGTGTGAAATACAAGAGTTAGATAATGAGTTATATTCTGTTACAAAAAAAAACACCCATTTTGGGCAAAATACTAAATTTGAGGCCTTTGCTGCAACTGTCAGTGTGAAATACAAGTTTGAAATACTGCAATAATATTCTGTTATTTAAAAAAAAAACACCCATTTTGGGCAGAATGAGGAGAGCGTCAAAAAATGGACATGGCCCCGGTCGTGGTGCTGCTGGTGGAGCTCCTGTTGCAGGGAGAGGACATGGTCGATCTGTGCCAGATACACGCACAAGTGAAGCACCTTCCTCAGGTGCGAGTAGGCGACAGACCCGCCAGCGTAATTTGGTCTGGCATAATGTGGCTCTACGAATGGTGATGCCAGAACAAGTATAGGCGATAGAAGATTGGGTTGCTGACAGTGCCTCCAGTTCCTTCACATTATCTCCCACCCAGTCTCCTGCACAAAGATCAGAATTGGCACCTGCAGCTGATGTCAATCAGTCTTTCACCTCACCCCATTGCAAATCAGCCAAGCAGTCTGAGCCCCAAGTCATGCAGCAGTCTCTTCTGCTTTTTGATGACTCTGCTAGCAAGGTTTCCCGGGGCCATCCACATAGCCCTTCCCCAGAAGTGCCCTACCATTTATGTTTCAAGATGAGTACATGGAAGGACCACCGCAGCACATCTCGGATGATGACGAAACACAGGTGCCAACTGCTGTGGCTTTCTGCAGTGTGCAGACCGACAAGGAGGGCAGGGGTGAAGACTGGGTGAAAGATGATGTGGAGGAAGATGAGGTCCTCGACCCCACATGGAATCATGGTCATTCAAGTGACCTGTGTAGTTCGGAGGAAGTGGCGGTGGTCGCACAGAGCCACCAGCAGAGCAGAAGAGGGAGCAGGGTGCAAAAGCGGAGCGGCTGTCCCCTAGACAGTACGCCTGCTACTGCCCAATGCAGCAAGGGACCGAGCACATCAAAGCCAGCTCCAAGGAGTTCCCTGGCGTGGCAGTTCTTCAGACAATGTGCTGACTACAAGACACGGGTGGTTTGCACACTGTGCAATCAGAGCCTGAAGCGAGACATAAACGTTCTCAACCTGAGGACAACCTACATGACCAGGCATCTACTTGCAAAGCACGAGCTACAGTGGAATAGACAACTTAAAAACTAAGAAAGGTCTCTCGCTCCTCTTGCTTCCTCTTCTGCTGCAGTCTCGGCCTCTTTTTTTAACCTCTGGAGTGACAGTGGCACCTGCCACCCCGCAAACAGAGTTTCTGCTAGAAACACCACCACCTGGGTCACCAAGCATCTCCACAATGTCCCATGAAAGTGTTCAGCTCTCTATCTCCCAAATACTGGAGCAGAAGAGGAAGTACCCCCCTACCCACCCACGATCCCTGGCCCTGAATGCCAGCATTTCAAAATTACTGGCCTTTGAAATGCTGTCATTCCATCTGATGGAGAAGGAGAGTTTTAAAAGCCTTATGGCGGTGGCTGTCCCACAGTACGTCGAGCCCAGCTGCCACTACTTTTCCAGGCGAGCCATCCCTTCCCTGCACAATTAAGTGTGGGACAAAATCAGGTGTGCACTGCGCAACGCCATCTGTGGTCCACCTAACTACGTATTCTGTCTCAGCATCGGTTGTACCTGCGACAAGCTTCTTGTAGACCCAGTCTGTAAGGATGTGTGCGGCAGGTTGAATGATGACTTTAACAGATAGCTTACTCAATGAATAAAGACTCCAGAGGTGATTTTCAATGCTTCTTTATGCTTCAAGGTAGCAAGGGTATGAACATAGAGGCTTTTTCATAGGTAAATTTCTAATGAAGTTACACAGCTCCCACACTCTGCAGTCTATTCACAACTATACAAAATGGAGATACAGCAGGAAATGGAGGGTGGGAACAACCAACTAGCCAGAAACAGCAGGGGTGTAAGGATCATACCAAATAATATAGTAACATAACATGTAATAACAACTGCTAGACAGTTAAAGCTTCGTGGCAGCACACTCCCCGCCTGGTATCGTGAGATACCACTATACACCACATTATTTTCTTTTAACATACTATTAACATTGCATACAGTAACATGCTATTTAACCTTCTCAAGTCTATAAGTTAGCTATATTAAAGGTCTTAAGTGACTCCTTCACATAACGCTGAATCAGAATTTTTGGAAGCAGGCATAATTAGGACTGTCTCGGTGACTGGTCTCAGGAAGGTTTTTGATGCCCCATCATTAAGGATCCTGACTTCCACACTTCGGACTCTTCCATCATCACTGGTAATGGCCTTTGTAATAAGTCCAACTGGCCACTGGATCCGGTGAGCTTGCTGGTCTTTTAGCAGGACCAGGTCCCCTTCCTTTAAGTTAGGCTTCTGGGTTTGCCACTTTTTACATCCTTGAAAAAGTGTGAGGTATTCCTTCCTCCATCTGTCCAGGAAACAATCTGCAAGGTATTGAGCGTATCTCCACTGACGTTTATATATGTCCTTTTCATCAAAGATACCCTTTGGCGCTGGAATCTGTCCAATCTTTCAGCTCAATAATGTAGCTGGAGTTAAGATAGTCAGAAATTCTGGGTCTGTAGATACGGCGGTCAACGGTCTTGAGTTGATTATTGCTGCAACCTCAGCAAGAAATGTGGTGATGAGTATTTTATGGGTAAGGCGTGAAGAACTCACATCAAGCAACATTTAATCCAGTATGCGCCTTGCCATCCCAATAATGTGCTCCAATGCTCTGCCCATGTGTGAAGAGTCTGGTGGGTTGAATTTCCACACGCAGCCTTGATCACTCAAATAACTTCCAACTTGTTGTCAGTCTATCTGTAACTCTCTACAAGCACCAATGAAGTTAGTTCCACAATCCGATCTCAACATCTTCACGGGACCTCTTAGAGCAAGAAATCTCCTTAGAGCATTGATAAAACTCGAAGTGTCCATTGACTCGATTACTTCGATATGTACAGCTCTTTCACTTAAGCAGGTGAACATTACAGCCCATCTTTTGCTGTTGACTTGACGACCACGAGTTCTTCTATCCGTTACTGTCCATGGTCCAAATATATAGATTCCAACATATGCAAAAGGTGTATCTTCACTCAGTCTTTGGCCTTCCCGCTCACCCCCTCATATGCGACGTGCCCACAAGGTGGAAAGTGGCCAGACTGTGCGAGGAGCAGCAGGCAATAGTGGAGTTTCAGCTGCCGCACGCACGGGTGAGTGGCTCTGCGGAACAACACCATTTCACCACCAATGACTGGGCCTGTATGCGAGACCTGTGTGCCTTGTTGCGCTGTTTCGAGTACTCCACCAACATGGCCAGTGCCGATGACGCCGTTATCAGTGTTACTAAGCCACTACCATTTTGTGGGACATATGCCTTTTTAATCACTTGGTGTTGCACTTTTTGTGATGTAAGGTGACAAAAATGGCTTTTTTTTGACAGTTATTATTATTTATTTTTTATGGTGTTTATTGGACTGGGTTGATTATGTGATATATTTATAGAGCTGACCGTCACGAACGCGGAAATACCGAATATGCATTTTTTTTCTTTCTATTTTAAACTTTTTTTTTTTTTATTCCTTACTTTATTCTTTTTTTTTAAATGTGAAATTATTTTATTTTATTTTTTTTACATTTATTTATTTTTTTACACTTTTCGGCCCCCATAAGGTCATACAAGACCTCTGGGGGACATTTACTTCACTTTTTCTTTTTTTTTTTCACTGTTGATTTCTCCTGTAACTGGGGCTGACATAGTAGCCCCAGTTACAGGAGAAATGCACCCCCTAGAGAGGCTGTACAGCCTCAGTGGAGGGCTGATCAAGGTCTCTGAAAGACCTCACACAGCTCCTGCACTCTCCGGTCCGGCGGTCACATAACCGCCGGGCCGGAACAGGAAGCTCATAGCTCAGTGAGATCTGTGTATGCAGCGATCCAGAAGGCAGGGACACCTGGGCACTGTCCCTGCCTTCTCTTAGGGTTGCCCTGCTGTCACTGACAGCGGGCAACCCGATCAGCAGCTGCACGATTAGCGTGCAGCTGCAGTTTCTGAACGGACGCTCTGGAACGTCCGTTCAGAAATAGAGAACCACCTCCCGGACGTTTATAGTCTATGGGCGGACGGGAGGTGGTTAAGTACTATAGTTGTATCTGGCCACAATATACATTTTTAGCGCAACCTGCGCTAAATAGCTTGCAATTGTTTGGCCGCTGCAGACAGCAACATTATCTGCACTACATCTCCTGTCTAACATGTGCGCAGCCTAAAAATATCTGCGACATCCAGTGTACTTTTTCCGTAGATGGTGTCTGCTGTGGACAGTTACATTATCTGTGCTACATCTCCTGTATAACGTTTGTGTATGCAAAATATCAGTGACATTCAGTCTCATTTTTTTGCTGCTGGTGACAGAGACATTACCTGAGCTACATTTCCTGTATAATGTTTTCCCATCCTTAATATCAGTAACATTGATTCAGTGTAATTTTTTATTAGCCGCTGGTGACAGCGACATTACTTGCACTATACCTCCTGCATAACGTTTGTGCATCCTAAATGTCAGTGACATTCATCCAGTGTCATTTTTTTATTAGCGGTGGTGACAGCAACATTACTTACGCTATACCACCTGTATAACGTTTGTGCAACCAAAATATCAGTGACATTAATTCAGTGCAATTTTTTTATTAGGCGGTGGTGACAGCAACATTACTTGCACTATACCTCCTGCATAAGAGATCGCCTTGACGTGTGGCAGACGGGCTCAAATAATTTTGTACAAAACGATTTGCCAAGCATCTCTAACTTATTAGTATAGGATTTGCAATTATGATGCAATTTTGTACTTTATTTGGTTTGCAGTGAGCTGTTGCATTGTATGTTTTGTTTAACAGTCTTGTTCTCAGCCATAGCAACGTGCCCCTGCGCTTTGGGATGTGCTGACTGACCTCCTTTTTCTTTGCAGCTTGTGCTGGAGGTGTGGCTGCCTCCTCAGTTGTGCACTTCTGAGCAGCTCGTCTGCCTCATTGGCTGATTTTAATTAGTGTTAGTATATAGCTTGGCCTGCTCCCCCTCACTCACTGAAGCCATATGGCACCAGGAGAGAGATAGTGTGTGGACTCTCATTGCAGTCCCTGGTGGCCATGTGTTGCCGGGAGTGGTGTGGAGTGGGCCCGGCATGCATGCTGGTAACTGCTTTCCGTGGATATAATAGAGGCCATTTTGGCACCAAAAATGACAGAAATTCAGGCGGATCCAGCATGCATGTGGAACCTGCACTTTCTGAATTATATGGTAGCCGTCATGGCACATAACAGGTAAAATTTAGTGTTAGGAACCCGTCTAACTAGAGATCACCTTGATGTGTGGCAGACGGGCTCAAATAATTTTGTACAAAACGATTTGCCAAGCATCTCTAACTTATTAGTATAGCATTTGCAATTATGATGCAATTTTGTACTTTATTTGGTTTGCAGTGAGCTGTTGCATTGCATGTTTTGTTTAACAGTCTTGTTCTCAGCCATAGCAACATGCCCCTGCACTTTGGGATGTACTGACTGACCCCCTTTTTCTTGACAGCGACATTACTTGCGCTATGCTTCCTGTTTAACGTGTGCGCATCCTAAAAATATCTGTGACATTCTGTGTACTTTATTTGTGTATACACTTACAAAATCTGCACTACTGTACATGTGACATACTTGCAACCATTTAATATGTGCAAGACGGGCAGTAAGGGACGGGGAAGTGGCCGTGCTGTTGATGGTGCAAGCACAGGCCGTGGCCCTTGGCGCGGTGAAACTGCGCCTGCTGCCAGAGCACAAGAAACACACTCATCCACGATACCTAGCTTCATGTCCCAGTTTGCAAGGCGGCGCAGGACATCACTCTTGAAGTCACACCAGTGCAACCAGGTGGTCGGTTGGATTGCAGCAGATAATGCTTCCAGTCAATTAAGCACCACCTTGTCTTCCACAAAGTCCAGTTTCAGTAGCCAAAAGTCTGGTCAACAGAATCCTCACCCTGATCTTCCTTCCACCCACCATGGAGAGTCTTGGCAAACAAGTGATCCCACACTCGGATATTCCGAGGAGCTGTTTTCATCACCATTCCTTCATTTTGGCCTCTCGCCAAGCCCGCTTGAAAAGGGACATGAGGAGATCTTGTGCCCTGATTCCCAAACTCTGAAGTAGTGAAGAGCGGGAGGTGCCATATTCGATTTTCGCAATATTTTGCGAATATTCGATTGAATATTCGTCTTATATTCATCAAAATCGAATATTAGTCATTAGTTTATTTATTGCAAATAATATGCCATTTAATTATTCACGTATTGCGATTTCCTTTTAACTGTATAAGGCAACTTTCCTATTGGTTGGCTATGGCTATGGTTAATATGTGTATTTTACGATTATTCGCTATATTGCTATATATTCTTGTTTTAGAATATTACATATAGAATGCAATTTAGCTAATATAGTGCTATAATCTTTTTTTATAGTCTATTTTTTATTTTTCTCTTCTGAAGTTCAGATTTATAAAAAATGTACACTATTAAAAAAAAATACTATAGCACTATATTAGCTAAATTGCAGTCTAAATGTGTATTTCCCGAATATTCACAAAATTGCTATAACTTCGTGTTTTAGAATATGATGAATATTCTAAAAAATGAAGTTGTAGCAATATAGCAAATATTCGTAAAATGCACATATAGACTACAATTTAGCTAATATAGTGCAATAGTATATTTTTTTTTTACATTCAAATTTTTTGGGTCTCTCCTGAAATTCAGATTTGGAAAAAATGTACACTATGAAAAAAAATAATAATACTATAGCACCATATTAGCTCAATTGCAGTCCATATGTGTATTTCACGAATATTCGCTATATTGCTATAACTTTGTGTTTTAGAATATGACAAATATTCTAAAAAACAAAGTTATTGCAATATAGCGAATATTTGTTATTTTAGAATATTATACTTTTTTTTTTTCAATCTGTACGGTCGTTCACATACTCCTTCCTGACAAGCGTCCCTGTCACCATGGGAATGCCTGTGGGTTAGAATATACCATCGGATCTGAGTTTTCGCATTCTCAGGGAAAACTCAGATCCGATGGTATTTTCTAACCCACAGGCGTTCCCATGGTGACAGGGACGCTTGTCGGGGAGGAGTATGCGAATGACCGTACAGATTGGGAAAAAAATTTGAATATTCTAAATAATAAATATATTCCCTATATTGCTATATATTTGTTTTTTAGAATATTTGTCATTTTATTTTCCATATGAAATCATGATTCCTTCCTGCTTAAGTTGCTTGTGGGCCAATGACTTATTGACCCACAAGAAAGAAGCAGGGAGGAATCATGTTTTCAGATGTTAAAAGATTACGAATATTCAATATAGCGAATATAGAGCACTATATTCGTAAAATTCGCGAATAAGTTGCGATATTCGCTATTCGAATATTCACGCTCAACACTACTCTGGAGCATCCACAGTCAGAAGAAGATGACGGTTGGTGTGGCGAAACCAACCTCGCCACGGTGTTTTGGAGGGGGCTGTTTGCCAGCCTCCTGCCCCAGGATTATGGCCCTTTAAGATACTTTTACTAACTTTTAAACCCCTGAACCTATTCAAGTGAACTTTGGATAGGTTTGTCCCCAAGTTATACTGGTTAAATTGATATAAGTTATATGTATGTACAATGTAAACTCACAAAGTGGTAACAATTTATAAGAAGTGTAACTTTTCAGCTTAGGAGATAGTTGAGTAGATACAGAAATTGACTCAATTATCTCCTAGACAGAGGGGAGGAAAATGCTGGGGGTGTTTCTATTGTCCCATTGTGCCATTGTCCCATTGTGTGTTTAAATGGTGATTTCTGTCCTGTTGTCTCCACATGTGTATTGGCGATTTCCCTTTGTCCTGAGAGATAATTGAATTGCTCCTCGGGTGTCTCCAGGGCAGAGAGGAGGAAACCATGATGCATTGTGGGGATGTGTTGTGTCTGTGTATCCTGAATTGCTACATATCTGTCCTGTGTCACAGTCTTCCTTCTGATCCCCTAGGGGCGTGGCCATCAGATGGGGACCTGCATAAATACGGGCGGGTGGCCCTCAATAAAGTGTTGCTGCTTTTATACCTTCATGAAGTTTTGGCTCATGTTTGGGGAATGCGATTCCTACACTCTTAGGGATTGCTATATCACAATACTCCCCTGAGTATAAGCTCTTGTAAGAGCTTGTTCCTGGTTCCTGCTCTCTGGATGTAGGAGAGGTTTCCCCACTGGAAGCTGAAGCCCAGTCTTGGGTCCAGCGTGGGTGGAGGAAGGTGAGACCCCAACCAAGCTGCAGCGGTTCGTGGGGTCTGCAGTGCGTACGATGTCAGGTGGAGTGCTTGGAGTCCTCGGAAAGCACTAGGAGCATCTATCGACGGAGGTATCCGGTCTTGGTGCCGGGCGTTCCGTTACAGTGGGGAAAAGCAATTAGTGTTTCACGAGGTGGATGATGATGATGAGACACAGTTGCCAATAAGTCAACCACAATTATTGTCTCAAGAGGTTCATGGTGAGGATGAGACACAGTTATCAATAACTGAGGTTGTTGTTAGGTCAACAAGTCAGGAGGATGACCAGAGTGAGGAAGTGAAAGAGGTGTGTAGTGTCCCACTAGGTAAAGGTGGGCACTGCACAGGTTAATGTGTTTCATTGCATTAAATGTCATGTGCATGTTTTTCCCTGTATTATCTGGGTGTCAGGCCTGTCAGGGTGTAGTTTAGCCTCCCGGACGCTAGAGGGAGCTGGAGAGCCCTAGTTATATATAGGAAGGCCCAGACAGGGGAGAGTTAGTTCATTCCAGGGGACTAGAGGAGTTACCTCGTCAGCCTGAAGCTCCTGAGGCTAAGCTTAGCTCAGTTGAGACACCCCAGTAGCAGGACAGAACCTCCTGGGAGA
This sequence comes from Bufo gargarizans, assembly GCF_014858855.1. Lineage (NCBI taxonomy): Eukaryota > Metazoa > Chordata > Amphibia > Anura > Bufonidae > Bufo > Bufo gargarizans. Next base: position 372,769,926 of record NC_058084.1, on the reverse strand, counting down.
AACCCACAGCCCTTCACCAGACAAGTCAGGATACCACCAGTAAAGCTAAGTAACCCTGATGGGCAGATGCATTAGAAAGTAAAGCAAGAATCTAATACCTGAGGAAGATATATTTTACCAAGGATTTAAGCCACCATTTAGGCATCCGGGCCTTGGGATAGAAAGCCAGACAGGAGTTCTAGAAAGAACAGTGTACACTATTTCTGAGGAAAGGTACAACCTGATTCTGAGTGCGTTGTGGATTTACCCTATGAGTATCTTGCATAATTAATACCTGCCATTTTGTGGAGTAAGCCTGCTTGTAAAGCTGTGATCTAAAAGACTGTGTTACCATCTGATGTACAAAGTTGGACCGTTAAGTAAAGCAACGTTTGGTTCACTATACCACCTGTGTACCTCACTTATTCCAACTATCAACCGGTGTGCCACCGTCAAAGGCACTGGCGTCACGAACCTTAAAGGGACCTTGCCCCAGGCACTTAAAATACCCGTAACATCCAGGGCACCTCACCCACCATCAGGCCTGGTCCCTACATACAGAGTGTGCCCCAGAGGAACCGTGTCTACCTCTCCTTCACTGCCACATGCCTGCCCAGGGTTCTCCAATACAGTGAGCAACCCTTGATTGCCCATAACCGTGACCTCACTTCGCTATACTCTGCAGATCTGGTGTGTTGCATAAATTGGCGTCACGAACAGGATAAGAACATTCCTGCGCCATTGCGGATACAAAAACTGTATGCTGTAAATTGCCTTAAAGTGACAAGCCCTAATTGCTTTATTGAAAATTGCTGGGCCAAAGTGAACTGTGATAATTGCGGTGTGAAGATTGTATTATCTGGACTGTTTGCTGCCGATTTAAGCCACCGCTTGCTGTCAGTGAATAGACAGCCATATTGCCCCCTTCACCTTGAAAGGATTACAAGTACGCCTCGTGGAGCTGTTTGGCGCGAAAAAGAGGACTTTGGCGCGAAAGGAACCAGGCGGAGCCGTCGCCTAGCCAACAAGGAAGAAGAACGCCGCCCTGTCTGGAAGAAAAGGTGCCGCCTACCTGAGTCCTGGAGTTACGAGAGGCCGCGCCCATCTGCTGACGCGGTACGAGGGACGTCCGACACCCGTAGCTGCGCATCTCGCGAGACCTGGAGCGAGCACCGCCGGAGTAAGTGCAGACTTTAAAAACTTTTGCCGGCTTCTCCGCTTACCTTACCAGAAGCTTCCCGACCCCTGCCAGGGCACCGGAGGGACCCCCGCTAGTAATCAAAGACTTGTCTGAAAAAAAAAAAGTTTAAGTTACTGCCATTGCCGCTCCGGTCCACTCCGCTACATTTAAAGGGCCATACTCACCTAGCAATGCCATGTCCGCACCTGAGGAAATCTGGCAAGCGGCCCCAGTCGTGCCTGCTGAAGTACCCACAGCCGACTCTAGGGCCCCTGCCGCCGCGGCACCGCCCAGCCTGATGCCGCTAACCATGCCGTACTATTTCGGGGCCTCCTGGTTCCCACGTTATTCAGGGGAAGCCCACAAGTTAAAAGACTTCAGGGAGCAGATACTGGCCTTGTTCCGGCTTTATCCCATAACTGCTGAGCAACAAATGGAGATCCTCTTAGCTCAGTTAGAAGGGGCCGCCCGCAGGGAAGTAATGTCATGGCCCCGTTCTGAGAAGAGTAGCCTGGAACAGATCTTTGAACGCTTGGGCACCACATTTGAAGCCAGAACGGTGTCAGAAGTTAAAATGCGTTTCTTCAGCAGAAAACAGCAGCCTGGAGAGTCTCTCTGCGATTTTGCCCTGTCCTTACAAGAGACGCTGAGAGCTGTAGTCCAAGTGGATCCTAAAGAAGCTGAGGACCAGGACCGGACTCTTAGGGAGCAATTCATTGCGGGCATCGGTACTGAACACTTAAAGGGCCAGCTACGCATGTTGTCAGCTCAACACCCCAACTGTACATTTTTGGATTTTAAGGAATTGGCAATTAGTATACTAGGCCAGAACCCTGCTCCAGGGCCAGCAGCCTTCCCTGAACCCCAGGCTTCCCAGCCAAAGACTGTTAATGTGGGGTCTGCAGGAGTCGGTCAAGCCACCCAAGCTCCAGTCACGGATGTAGTGGCAGCACTAATGGAGCAAGTAAACTATCTTACTCTAAGTCTAGAGAAGGTGTGCAAGAAAATAGAGGAGTGGGAGAGACCATTGTTACTAGAAGATGAAGGCCTTTTTCCTCCAAGACTCCCACCTGCATATGGAGATGTATATCCAAAACAGCCTGATGGACGACCGAAGTACCGGCCCAGAAGCAGAAAACAGCCTGTCTGCCAACACTGCAAGAAATATGGACATACTGAATCAATGTGCTGGCAGTTAAACGAGTAACCCCTGAGGCAGAGGACCGCCCCTCGGGAGGTAGAACAGTAGGTCCAAAAGATCCAAGCTGGATGCCTAAGTATGTAGGATCCCATCCGAAAATTAATATATGTATCAACGGGATACCCTTTGAAGCCCTGTTGGACACTGGGTCACAGGTCACCACCATTCAACGGCCTGCCTTTGACAAGTTCTGGGATCCAAGTCTCCTCACCCAGCCACCAGAGTCCTGGTTAGATATCATCGCTAGCAACGGTAAGCCAGTGAAAGTGCATGGGTATTGGGAACCTACCCTTCAGGTGGGAGAAGCCACCCTGCCACAGCAAGGCGTGATTGTGGTACAAGCCGGAGATAAAGGAGGACACCCTGTGATCTTAGGGACTAATGTTCTTAAAAATTGTTACTCCGAAGTGCTTGAAGCATTGAATCAAACCATATCGTCAGCCTCGCCTACTTCCAGAAGAGTTATTCAAAAGACTATTAGCGTGCTGTGTGCTCAACAAAGGTTCGCCAACAAGAAAGGAGAAATTTGCACTGTCCGGATCCGGGATAACCGGCCGGTAATTTTGCCTCCAAATTCCCAGATCATCCTGTGGTGCCGTGCTGTATTAGGGATCCAGGGCCAGGACTATCAAGCCCTAGTGGAACCTATTCCCATTAAAGATCACCCCTTCATACGGACAGCCAAGAGTCTGGTGACCGTGTCCCAAGGTAAAGTGCCTGTTCGTTTAATCAACTTTGGTGATCATCCCGTTACTCTCTTTAAACACTGCCCCGTTGCTCAGCTTTTCCAGGTGTCTTTCCAGGATGTGATCCGTCTGCCTGCCGGGGAGGCCTTCCAGACCACACAGAGCAGCAGCACCCCGACGGCATCCTGGTGGGAAGAACTACATGTGGGGGACGAATCCACCCCAAAGGAGCAACTAGAGGGAGTCCTGAAGCTGGTGAAGGAGCACCACCAGGCTTTCAGCAAACACTCCACGGACTATGGAGAGGTCAGTGTAATCAAACACACCATACCCTCTGGCTCTCACCCTCCTATTAAGGAGAGGCACAGACCCATACCACCTACTACCTATCAGTCTGTGAAAGAGATGATACAAGAGATGAAAGACTCTAATATAATCCGGGACAGTCATAGTCCCTGGGCTGCGCCCCTAGTACTTGTCCGGAAAAAAGATGGCAGCATAAGGTTCTGCGTGGATTACAGGAAAATTAATCAAATCACCCACAAGGATGCGTACCCCTTGCCACGCATTGAAGAGTCCTTGACTGCCCTAGGGTCATCAGCCTATTTCTCCACCTTGGACTTAACCAGTGGGTACTGGCAGGTACCCATGGCCCCAGAAGATCGAGAAAAGACTGCTTTCACTACACCTATGGGCTTGCTCGAATTCAATTATATGCCATTTGGACTGTGTAATGCTCCAGGAACGTTCCAGAGGCTGATGGAATGTTGTTTAGGCCATAGGAATTTTGAGACGGTACTATTATTCCTGGATGACGTCATTATATACTCCAAGACGTATGAGGACCATCTAGAGCACCTGGGTGAGGTGTTTCAAGTTCTTAATAAATATGGCCTCAAAATCAAACCATCCAAGTGCCACCTGCTGAAACCAGCCGTCAAATATCTCGGGCACGTTGTCAGCGCTGAAGGAGTACAGCCTGATCCTGATAAACTTGCTGCTGTCCGTAACTGGCCTACTCCTACGACCGTGAAAGAGGTGAGAAGCTTTCTCAGTTTTGCAGGGTATTATAGGCGTTTCATCCCGCATTTCGCACAAATTGCGGATCCCATCCAGGAACTCTTGAGGGGGCATCCAAAGAAAGGCCAAAAGACTCCTATTCCTGTTGAATGGAATGAAGAGCGGGAAATTGCCTTCCAACTCCTAAAGAAGAAGTTGACTGAACCCCCTGTTCTGGGTTACCCAGATTATCAGAAGCCATTCCACCTCTACACAGATGCCAGTAGAAGAGGTCTGGGGGCCGTGTTGGCTCAAGTGCAAGATAACAAAGAAAGGGTAATTGCCTACGCCAGCAGATCCCTGAAGGGAGCTGAGAAGAACGACCAGAATTACAGTTCTTTCAAGCTGGAGTTTCTTGCCTTAGTGTGGGCTGTGACCGAAAAGTTTAAGGACTATCTCGCTGCCACACCGTTTGTTGCCTTCACAGATAATAATCCCCTGGCGCATCTGAATACGGACAAATTAGGGGCACTGGAGCAAAGATGGGCCTCCCGCCTGGCCAACTATGACTTTACTGTGAAATACCAGGCAGGCCGCTCCAATGATAACGCTGATGCTCTGTCACGACTCCCCACTACAGAAGCCCCAGATGAACCAAAAGATGCTTGGGAAAAGGTGGAGATGCCAGCGTTCTATAATAAATTTACCCAGCAGGATAATATATGTACTGAAGATTCCCCTGCTGCTGATCCTTCCTCATCAGATGGTCATGAGTCCAGAGGCGATCAAGAAAGATGGATTAAGCTCCAGTCCGAAAGTAGAGTCCTCGGTGAACTGCTTGACTTCCTTACCAGCGGGAGAATCCCTGAGAGGATCCGCAGGAAGAGTGCAGACCCAGAGCTAGCGAGACTGTGGAGACATCACCACCAACTATTCCTGTTGCTCAGAAGGAGTCTGGATCAAGTGTCCTATGATAGAGTCTACCAAATTCTCCTGCCACGTCGGGATGCCAGCCTGGTGCTGGATATGTATCACAACCAGTCCGGACACTTTGGTGTGCAAAAGACTGAGGCTACCATACCCAGAAGATTCTATTGGATCGGGATGAGAGAAGATATTGAGAAATGGTGCCGAGAATGCACTGCCTGTGCTGTGGGGCGGACTGAACGCCATGACCAGAGGGCGCCTCTCCATCCTATTGTAAGTAAAACTCCTTTAGAACTTGTTGCCATTGATCATGTAAAGTTGGAGCCAAGTCGCTCAGGGTACACGTATGCCATGACTATAATTGATCACTTCACCAAGTGCCTGTGAAAGACCTGACGGCCAAGACTACAGCGGAGGCGTTCTGGAAGCATTTCCTGCTGCCCTACGGCTGCCCAGAAAGGATCCTCACCGACCAAGGGTCTGCGTTTGAGTCACAGCTGTTTCATGAGATGTGCCTGCTACACAACTGCCAGAAGGTCCGGACCACCGCTTATCATCCGCAAGGTAACGGACTCTGTGAGAAAATGAATAAGACTCTCATTGAAATGCTGAGAGCAGTACCCCCTGAGACGAGGGGTGATTGGCCTACTATGTTGCCGCAGCTTATGTACACTTACAACAACACCATCCATTGTTCCACCGGTTACACCCCGTTCTATTTGATGTTTGGCCGACTAGGGAGATTACCTGCGGATCACTCCCTAGGGGTACAAGTGCCGGATGTGATCAACCCACTGCCCAGGACTGATTGGGTGGTGGAGCACCAAAGGCGTCTCCTCGATGCTAAGGAGATCGTCCAGGGACGAATGGAGATTGTTCGGGAGAGGCAGCAAAAGGACTATGATCAGGCTGCCCATGCAGAACCTCTGGCCCTCGGAGACAAGGTGTGGTTAAAAAACAACCACCGGACCAGCAAGTTGGACAGCAAGTGGGAAAGGATTCCCTATATCATCACTGCCATCCCCAATGCTGCAGCCCACATCTATCAAGTCTCCAGAGATGGAAAAGGTTCCTAAGTCGTCCACAGGAACCGCCTCAAGCCTTGTATGGAAGGAGAACCAGCGGCAGAGGAGATGGAACCTGAGCCTTCTGAAGAGGAGATGCCGGCTCCACCTATGGACCCTGTGGAGAACTTAATCCATGATAAAGAGCCGCTCCACTGGGCCCTCACGCCTTGGTTGAATTTATTGGTTCCTGCTCCTGTTCCTGCTAGCCCTCAGCCTCAGGACACCTTACCCCAGAGAGCTCCTGAAGAAGCTCCAGAGGCGATGGGCTCCTCTGACATTCCTGAAGCCAGGCAGGAAGAATCCCTGCCAGTAAGGAGGTCCACTCGTTCTACCAGGGGGCACCCACCTGTGAGGTTCGGGGACTACATTATGGGCCCAGGTAGCCCCTCACGGGAAACCCCTGTTTATCCTTTGCAAGCCTGGGTATGGACTCATGTTCTTCTTTGAGCCTCCAAGGACTTATGTTTATTTACCTTTATACGGACTATCCTGGTTTATTGATACGCTGTGCCAGGTCAGCGCCCCTGTTCCCTTATGTTATCCTGAGAGAAGAGAACGACACCCCTTGTCACCACTCCTTTCAGTGATCCTGTTTGCCCACTGTTATATTGTTAATGTGGTGAATGCTGTATATGCATGTTCTCATCTGTCTTTGAGGCTGCCGCTTCCAGATGGGCGGATCCTTCATGTTGCGCCGAGGACGGGCAACGTCATAGCATGGGGGTATGTAGTGTCCCACTAGGTAAAGGTGGGAACTGCACAGGTTAATGTGTTTCATTGCATTGAATGTCATGTGCATGTTTTTCCCTGTATTATCTGGGTGTCAGGCCTGTCACGGTGTAGTTTAGCCTCCCGGACGCTAGAGGGAGCTGGAGAGCCCTAGTTATATATAGGAAGGCCCAGACAGGGGAGAGTTAGTTCATTCCAGGGGACTAGAGGAGTTACCTCGTCAGCCTGAAGCTCCTGAGGCTAAGCTTAGCTCAGTTGAGACACCCCAGTAGCAGGACAGAACCTCCTGGGAGAAACCCACAGCCCTTCACCAGACAAGTCAGGATACCACCAGTAAAGCTAAGTAACCCTGATGGGCAGATGCATTAGAAAGTAAAGCAAGAATCTAATACCTGAGGAAGATATATTTTACCAAGGATTTAAGCCACCATTTAGGCATCTGGGCCTTGGGATAGAAAGCCAGACAGGAGTTCTAGAAAGAACAGTGTACACTATTTCTGAGGAAAGGTACAACCTGATTCTGAGTGCGTTGTGGATTTACCCTCTGAGTATCTTGCATAATTAATAACTGCCATTTTGTGGAGTAAGCCTGCTTGTAAAGCTTTGATCTAAAATACTGTGTTACAATCTGATGTACAAAGTTGGACTGTTAAGTAAAGCAATGTTTGGTTCACTATACCACCTGTGTACCTCACTTATTCCAACTATCAACCGGTGTGCCACCGTCAAAGGCACTGGCGTCACGAACCTTAAAGGGACCTTGCCCCAGGCACTCAAAATACCCGTAACATCCAGGGCACCTCACCCACCATCAGGCCTGGTCCCTACATACAGAGTGTGCCCCAGAGGAACCGTGTCTACCTCTCCTTCACTGCCACATGCCTGCCCAGGGTCCTCCAATACAGTGAGCAACCCTCGATTGCCCATAACCGTGACCTCACTTTGCTATACCCTGCAGGTCTGGCGTGTTGCAGGTGCTGGACGATAAAGTCACTGACCCAACCTGGGAAGGTGGCAAGCCGAGCGAGCACAGCAGTAAAGAGGGGGAGGGATCTGCAGCACCGCAACAGGCCTGGAAGAGGCAGTGGGGTGGCAAAAGGGAGAACGTGGGCCACACCAAACAGACCCACAACTGTTCCCCAGAGCCCCCCCTTGTAGTAAACTCCCTTGCCAAGGGCTAGGTGTTCACCAGTCACCAGTTTGAGGAAAGTGCGGGCGATAAAAGAATTGTCATTTGCAACCTGTGCCGTACCAAAATGAGAAGCGGCGTGAACACTACCAACCTCATCACCATTAACATGATCCGCCACTTGGCATCAAAGCACCCTAATAAGTGGGCCGAATGGCTGGGTCCACAACTAGGTTCTGCGGGACACACCACTGCCTCCTCTCACCCTGTGTTACGTGCTGGCCAATCAACTGTCCAAGATGCAGGCCCGCCATGCCTCCCGCCATGCACCTGGACCTTTGCAAGCACCATCAGCTAGCACATCCACTTCTGTGTCCCTTCACAGCATGCAGATGTCTATACCCCAGGCCTTTGAAAGAAAGCGCAAATACCCACCCACCCATAAACCATAGCACTAAGTGCGCACCTTTCCAAATTGCTGGCCCTGGAAATGTTGCCATTTAGGCTTGTGGACACTGAGGCTTTCAGCGGCCTGATGTCGGCAGCTGTCCCGCTGTACTCTGTACTCAGCCGCCAATATTTTTCACTGTGTGCAGTCCATGCCTTACACCAGCATGTGTCCTCTAACATCACCCATGCCCTGACCAATGCAGTTATTGGGAAGGTCCACTTAATGACACATGGATAAGTGCCTTTGGCCAGGGATGCTACATTTCCCTGACGGTGCACTAGGTGAACGTTGTGGAGGCCAGGAGTGAGTCGCACCCTGGGATGGCATAGGTACTAACGATACCAAGGATTTCGGGACATACTTTCATGAGGATTTCCGCCGCCACCTACGTTAGTGACTGCAACCTCCCCTTCTCCTCCTCCACTTCCACCTCTAAATTATCATCTTGTAGCACCAGTCAGCCATAAGTCAAAAGCTGGAAGCAGTGTGCAGTAGCACTGCAGTGGGGAAGCGGCAACAGGCCAGCCTAAACTGATCTGCTTAGGTGACAAACATCACACCGCCGCAGAGCTGTGGCAGGGGATGAGGGACCAGACTGAGCTCCACTCAACCTACAAGTAGGCATGGTTGTGTCTGATAATGGCCGTAACTTGGTGGCGGCTTTGGAGCTCGGCAAGCTCACACACATACCATGCCTAGCCCACGTGTTCAACCTAGTGGTTCAGCGGTTTAAACATACCCCAATTTGCCTGAGCTACTGGTGAAGGTGCGCCGTTTGTGTGCCCATTTCCGCAAGTTATCGACGGCTTCCGCCGGTCTGTCAACGTTGCCGCAGTGCTTGCAATTGTGAGCAGCAGAGGGCAGTAGTGGAATACCAGCTGCAACATGGCAGTCTGTCACACACACAGGGGGTGGGGAAGTGACCACTGAGCTCAACCCGCGCCCCTATCCCTGCCTACTTGCCTCGCAAGTCCTAGTGACAAGGGACAACTGGTCAACAAAACCTCAGCTAGGATAAGTGCAAGGAAGACAGACAATACATGCAACAGAGTAGTCAAACAAGCCGAGTCAGAAACCAAGAGAGCAGCACGGTACCAGAGGAGCAAGCGGAGGATCGTCAGGAGAAGACGAAGTCAGAACCAGGAGGAAACACCAATACCAAGGGATGAAACGGACGGTTAATCAGAAGACAAGCAGAACCAACAAACCAGGTAAGTAATATTGCAGATTGCCGGTTTAACCTCTTCAGGACACATGACATACCGGTACGTCATGTTGTCCTGGTACTTAAGGACCCATGACTTACCAGTACGTCATGTGTTGCTCCGATCACTGCCGCCAGGCGGGCGGTGATCGGAACCCGGTGCCTGCTCAAATCATTGAGCAGGCACCTTGGCTAGATGCGCCGTGGGGTCCTGTGACCCCCCATGTCGGCGATCGCAGCAAACCGCAGGTCAATTCAGACCTGCGGTTTGCTGCGCTTTCTGCAGTTTCTGATCCCCACAGTCCCTGACCACGGGGATCAGAAACTTTATAATGCCGAAAATATAGATTTTTCACCCCCCCCTGCACCCCTGAATGATTATTATGCGGCGGGTGGTGCAGGGGGTGCAGGCGGTGCGGGAGGCAGGAGGTGTGGCAGGCGGAATCGCGATCCCCCACCCGCCTTCTCTTGAATATTCATTGGTGTCCAGTGGTTATACCAGAGTGTCAGCACATTGGTGACATCTGTGCTGCGATGTCAGCTGTTTAACCCTTTCCATACCGCGGTCCGTACCGCTGTATGGAAAGGGTTAACAGTCAGGGAGCTCCCTCTCCCATCGGGGGGCTGCTGTACCTTTGCAGCCCCCAGACAGGATGGAGTCACAGAAGGAGGGAGCTCCCCTCCTTCCCCTTCCCCGTCTGCTCAGTTGTGGCAGACGGGGAAGGTTCCCATGGCAACAGGACACCTTCTCAGGCTTCCTGCTGTCCATGGTGCTGAACAGATCTGTGCTAAAGGCATAGATCTGTTCAGACAAAATGTAAGTAAAATACAGTACAATACACTATATAGTGTACTGTACTGTATTATACAGACATAAGACCCACTGGATCTTCAAGAACCAAGTGGGTCTGGGTAAAAAAAAAGTGAAAAAAATTAAAAATCAAAAGACACACTTATCACTGATTAAAAATGAAAAAAATAAAATTCCCTACACATGTTTGATATTACTGCGTCCGTAACGACCTTTTTCTATAAAGCGGTCATGATTCTTTACCCAAACTGTGAAATTTTGCCCACCTTACTTCCCAAAAAAGGTAATAAAAGTAATAAAAAAAGTCGTATGTACGCAAAATAGTACCAATCAAACCGTCACCTCATCCCACAAAAAATGAGACCCTACCTAAGATAATTTCTTAGAATACGGAGACACTAAAACTTGATTTTTTTGTTTTTGTTTCAAAAATGAAATAATTGTGTAAAACTTACATAAATAAAAAAAGTATGCATATTAGCCGCTACAGGACCGCCGTACGCAGGATTGCGTCCTGCCGGTGGCCCTGCTCTTCTGGGTGGACGCATATACGCGTCCTCCCGCGAGAGCCGAGATTTCCTGTGAACGCGCGCACACAGGCGCGCGCTCACAGAAACGGAAGGTAAGCGAGTGGATCTCCAGCCTGCCAGCGGCGATCGCTCGCTGGCAGGCTGGAGATTTGATTTTTTTTAACCCCTAACAGGTATATTAGACGCTGTTTTGATAACAGCGTCTAATATACCTGCTACCTGGTCCTCTGGTGGTCCCTTTTGTTTGGATCGACCACCAGAAGACTCAGGCAGCTCAGTAAAGTAGCACCAAAGACCACTACTCTACACTACACCCCCCCCCCTGTCACTTATTAACCCTTTATGAACCACTGATCACCCCTGATCACCCCATACAGACTTCCTGATCACCCCCCTGTCATTGATCACCCCCCTGTAAGGGTCCATTCAGACGTCCGTATGAGTTTTACGGATCCACGGATACATGGATCGGATCCGCAAAACGCATACGGACGTCTGAATGGAGCCTTACAGGGGGGTGATCAATGACAAAGGGGTGATCACGCATATAGACTTCCTGATCACTTCCCTGTCATTGATCACCCCCCTGTCATTGATCACCCCCCTGTAAGGCTCCATTCAGACGTCCATATGATTTTTACGGATCCACGGATACATGGATCGGATCCGCAAAACGCAGAGAAGAAAAGGAGGTAAAATTAATTTGGGTGGTAAGTTGCATGACCGAGCAATAAACGGTGAAAGTAGTGTAGTGCAGAAGTGTAAAAAGTGGCCTGGTCATTAAGGGGGTTTCAGCTAGCGGGGTTGAAGTGGTTAGGTATCGCCGTGTCTGCTGTATAAAAATATCACATGACCTAACCCCTCAGGTGAATACCGTAAAAAATAATAATAATTAAGTGTAAAAAAAGCTATTTTTTGTCACCTTACATCACAAAAAGTGTAATAGCAAGCGATCAAAAAGTCATACTTACTCAAAAATAGTGCCAATCAAACAGTCATCTCATCCCGCAAAAACCATACCCTACCCAAATTATTTGCCCAAAAACTGAAAAAACTATGGCTCTCAGACTATGGAGACACTAAAACATGATTTTTTTGTTTAAAAAATGAAATCATTGTGTAAAACTTACATAAATAAAAAAAATTGTATACATATTAGGTATCGCCACATCCGTGACAACCTGCTCTATAAAAAAATTACATGATCTAACCTGTCAGATGAATGTTGAAAATAACATAAAATAAAAACGGTGCCAAAACAGCTATTTCTTGTTACCTTGCCTCACAAAAAGTGTAATATAGAGCAACCAAAAATCATATGTACCCTAAACTAGTAACAACAATACTGCCACCCTATTCCGTAGTTTCTAAAATGGTGTAACTTTTATGGAGTTTCTACTCTAGGGGTGCATCAGGGGGGCTTCAAATGGGACATTGTGTCAAAAAAACAGGTCCTGCTAAATCTGCCTTCCAAAACCGTATGGCATTCCTTTCCTTCTGCACCCTGCCGTGTGCCCGTACAACGGTTTACAACCACATATGGAGTGTTTCTGTAAACTACAGAATCAGAGCCATAAATGTTGAGTTTTGTTTGGCTGTTAACCCTTGCTTTGTAACTAGAAAAAAATTATTAAAATGGAAAATCTGCCAAAAAAGTGAAATTTTGAAATTGTATCTCTATATACCATTAAATCTTGTGGAACACCTAAAGGGTTAACAAAGTTTGTAAAATCAGTTTTGAATACCTTGAGGGGTGTAGTTTCTTAGATTGGTTACTTTTATGGAGTTTCTACCCTAGGGGTGCATCAGGGGGGCTTCAAATGGGACATGGTGTCAAAAAAAACAGTCCAGCAAAATCTGTCTTCCAAAAACCATACTGCACACCTTTCCCTCTACGCCCTACTGTGTAAATAATGGATTAAAATGGAAAATTTGCCCAAAAATCTAAATTCTGAAATTTTATCACTATTTGCCATTAACTCTTCTGGAACACCTAAAGGGTTAACAACGTTTGTAAAATCTGTTTTGAATACCTTGAGGGGTGTTGTTCCTAGAATGGGGTCATTTTTGGGTGGTTTCTATTATGTAAGCCTCACAAAGTGACTTCAGACCTGAACTGGTCCCAAAAAAGATGGTTTTTGAACATTTCTGAAAAATTTCAAGATTTGCTTCTAAACTTCTAAGCCTTGTAAAATATCATTCCCAAATTGATCCAAACATGAAATAGACATATGGGGAATGTAAAGTAATAACTATTTTTGTAGGTATTACTATGTATTATAGAAGTAGAGAAATTAAAACTTGGAAATTTTCTATTTTTTACCTTATTTTGGGTAAATTTGGTATTTTTTTGATAAATAAAAATGTTTTTTTTTTACTTCATTTTACTAGTGTCATGAAGTACAATATGTGACAAAAAAAAACTATCTCAGAATGGCCTGGATAAATCAAAGCGTTTTAAAGTTATCAGCACTTAAAGTGACACTGGTCAGATGTGCAAAAAATGGCCTGGTCCTTAAGGTAAAATATGGCTGTGTCCTAAAGGGGTTAAATAGGGCACTAGTGGAGTCGTGTGACATGGTGAGTGTCACATAAATGCTGCGTTGCAATAAAACCGAGCACCGAGTGATCAGCTCGCCACTCAGCCCCAGTGTGGTTACCACGGGAACAGGCGACGCCCATCGCGCTGATGACTCGAGCGCGCCTCGGCTGTCTCCGCCTCCTGGAACCACGCACAGAGCGCATCGTGAAACGCAGGGCCACTAGACCCAAGGCCCCAGACGACAGCTTCTCAGGATGTCCCACATAGCCAGTGCACCAGGTACTGTAAAGAGGTACGGACTCTCCTAGCATCCAAGACCTTGGAAACCACAAACTCCTCGGAATGATTAACCAGTACCGGCGGCGGAGCGGACTGTGAAGGAACAACAGGAGCAATATGTTTTTTAAGCAGAGATTTGTGGAAGACGTCATTGATGTGGAACGATTCGGGCAGCTTCAACCTAAAAGATACTGGATTAATTACCTCCGTAATCTCGTACAGACCTATAAAGTGAGGTGCAAATGTTTTGGAGGCCATCTTAAGAGGCACATTTTTAGCAGATAGCCACACCTTCTCCCCAACCTGAAAAACTGTCCCCTTAGAACGTTTCTTATTTGCTTTGATTTTTTTTATTATTTTGAGCTTTTCCTAGGTTCGACTGAACCCGAGCCCAAAACATGCACAGTTCTGACGAGACCTTGTTCGACTCGGGGTTGGACGAGGAGACGGGTGACCCAGAATGAAAACGAGGATGGAAACCGTAATTACAAAAGAATGGGGAGACACCAGCGGAGGAATTCACATAGTAACCTAGTACATAAGGCCGAAAAAAGACATTTGTCCATCCAGTTCGGCCTGTCATCCTGCAAGTTGATCCAGAGGAAGGCAAAAAAAACTGTGAGGTAGAAGCCAATTTTCCCCACTTTAGTGGAATAAAAAATTCCTTCCCGACTCCAATCACGCAATCAGAATAATTCCCTGGATCAACTACCCCTCTCTAGTAGCTATAGCCTGTAATATTATTACACTCCAGAAATACATCCAGGCCCCTCTTGAATTCCTTTATTGTACTTATCATCACCTCCTCCTCAGGCAGAGAGTTCCATAGTCTCACTGCTCTTACAGTAAAGAATCCTCTTCTATGTTTGTGTACAAACTTTTTTTCCTCCAGATGCAGAGGATGCCCCCTCGTCACAATCACAGTCCTGGGGATAAATAGATGATGGGATAGATCTCTTTACTGACCCCTGATATATTTATAAATAGTAATTAGATCTCCCCTCAGTCGTCTTTTTTCTAAATTGAATAACCCTAATTTTGACAATATTTCAGGGTACTGTAGTTGCCCAAATACAGTTATTACTTTAGTTGCCCTCCTCTGGACCCTCTCCAGCTCTGATTTGTCTGACTTGTTCACAGGAGCCCAGAACTGTACACAGTACTCCATGTGTGGTCTGACTAATGATTTGTAAAGTGGTAGGACTTTGTTCTTATTACGGGCATCTATGCCCCTTTTGATGCAACCTATTATCTTATTGGCCTTGGTAGCAGCTGCCTGATATTGGTTTTTGTAGCTTATTTTGCTGTTTATTAAAATTTCTAGTTCCTTTTCCATGTCAGTGTTACCAAGTGTTTTACTAATTAGTATGTACCGCCGGCTTGCTTTATTCCTTCCCATGTGCATAACTTTACATCTGTCAGTGTTAAACTACATGGTTGTTTATCGCAAATTCTGCCAAAGGAAGGTACTTAACCCATAATTGTTGATCATCGAAGATGTATCACATGAGAAATTGTTCGACAGACTGATTAAGTCGTTCCGTCTGCCCGTTACTCTCAGGATGATAGGCAGACGAGAAAGACAATGAGATTTGACACCTCTGACAGAAGGCTCTCCAAAATCTAGACACAAACTGGACACCCCTATCAGATACAATGTTCTCGGGAATACCGTGCAAACGTACAATTTGTTCTACAAATACAGAGGCCAGTGTCTTAGCATTAGGAAGCTTAGCAAGAGGAATAAAATGTACGATCTTACTGAACCTATAAACCACAACCCAAACCACAGTTTTACCCTCTGCAGGTGGCAGGTCTGTGATGAAATCCATAGAAATATGAGACCAGGGTCTACTGGGAATGGGTAGGGGTAGCAACTCTCCAGCAGGGCGAGTTCTAGGGGTTTTAGACTTAGCACACACCTCGCAGGCCAACACATAGGACTTGACATCCTTGAATAGGGTGGGCCACCAGTAAGACCTTGATACCAGCTCTTTAGTACTCTCGATACCAGGATGTTCACACAAAACATAATCATGACACTCATCCAACAGCCAGAGACGAAATTGTTTTGGGACAAACAACTTATCTGTTGGTGTGGATGTCAGGGTCAGATGTTGTTCTGCCTTAACCCCTTAAGGACACGGCCATATTTCACCTTAAGGACCAGGCCATTTTTTGCAAATCTGACCAGTGTCACTTTATGTGTGAATAACTTTAAAATGCTTTTACTTATCCAGGCCATTCAGAGATCGTTTTCTCATCACAGAGTCATTGAATAGCCTGAGGTTTGGAGGACCTAGCGACACCTAGAGAACGAGGGTTGCACGCTCAGCGTCTGGAGGACTACTGGGCCACACTCCCCCAAAAGGTACTGGAGTTGCCACAGCCTTGAGGCTGCAGTATTGATGTTGGCTGAGGAAAGCCGCATATGTTGTCCATGTGTGAACTGAGCTCTATGAGTGAGGTAGGGACGTATTTTGTTTAGTTAGTGCCTAGACGGGCAGGAGTTTATTTGTGTTTTAGGTGTTGGCGGTGCGGGAACCTCACCCCACCCAGTGATGTATAACTGGATTATCCTTTATAAGAAGACTGTCAAAATAAATGCACAGTTTGGACATGAAAATCTGTTGTCTGGTGAGATATCTGTGAGTGTGACCCCCTGAAAACAGACGATCCCTTACATATGGTGGTTTAAAACTTGGATAGGGGGGTCACTCAAATATCAGGCAGATACACGATATTAAGTATCCACACTAAACTTTATAATTGTGCATAAAAACTACAATAACAAATGCAATTTAAAACATGTCATAAAACACATACAATAAAATGTTAAAATATAAACCGCTAGGTCCCTAATATCTGTAGATGCTATGACCGCAATGGGGGATTGGGTGTCCCAAATAACAATGCCGTCCAGATTCATTCAAACTGATGTTTGGGGCTGAAACAAGATCATTCTTCCATTTGCACTCTTTAAGAATAGCTAACAGGGAGTGCTATTGGTTATAAGTTCGTTGTACGTTACCGCATCTTCATCCGGTAGTCGCCGGTGTGGTATTCGTACCAATTCTTCGGTTCGGTGAAGTCTCCCGCTCCTCTATGCGAAGCACAGTGATGTAGTACAGCGTTGTAGTAGGACCTTACTGCTGTGACCTTCCAGGACCTACCTGGCGTCCCACGTGGTTCACTGCTTGGTCATGTGTTGCTGACGTCTTCTGCGCGGAGATTCAAATCACCTGTATCCGAATATTTGATGAGTTCATGCGTAGATAAAGTTCATAGTCTATACATCTATACATCTATATACATCTATGTACATCAATGATAAAAGACGGTCATAGCATCTAAAGATATTGGGACCTAGCGGTTTATATTTTAACATATTATTGTATGTGTTTTATGACATGTTTTAAATTGCATTTGTTATTGTAGTTTTTATGCACAATTATTAAGTTTAGTGTGGATACTTAATATCGTGTGTCTGCCTGATATTTGAGTGACCCCCTATCCAAGTTTTAAACCACTATTACGCACCAGCAATTGGGAGTGCTGAGGGGCTGTGCACCAATCCAGAAGTGGTACAGTGAGAGAGCCACCATTTGTTTTTCTATTTTGACCCTTACATATGGTGTCGGATGCGGGCAAGTTGTCCAAGAGAGAAAAGCAACGGTAGGTTGCTAGGGGCAACAACAAGAGAACGGGTGCTGCTGAATCCTGCTGTGCTGGAGTTTAAAGGGCTGGAAGCCTGTTTATTCGGTGGAGCAAGGGCTGCTCATGTTATTGTAGACTATTTCTGCTGTGGTGCAGAGATTTAAAGGGCCAGAAGCCCAGAAAAGAGACTGACCTGTTTGAAAAAAAAGAAAAAAAAAAGATGCTGTGTTGCTAGAGAGGACTATCTTTTGCTATGGGGTGGTGTCACCACCAGACATCTGAGAAGCTCTGACAGACGTCCTTCAAAACCTCCTCCTCGAGGTTCCTTTTGTTTTGCTTTCATTTTCTCATCTCATTAGCCTCTCTCAGCTGTCATGTAGTTGCACTGATTGCATCCCTTTAAATCCCTTCCCATACTGCATCACTTTGCAGTTTATATTACTTCCTGGAGTGTGTGCATGCTGATGCTACTACTGAGTCTTCTACAGATAAGTGTTGTTCATTCATTTGTGTTTTCCTATTTGCTGGATCCCAGGTGACCATGACTCCCTCCGTATCAAGTGTAGGGAGCCGGTGGTCGTGTCCCCTCACTATTATAGGGTGTTCAGGTGTTATACAGTCGAGGTACGAGGATATGCAATCATCTACCATTGAGATTTTTGCATAGGCTGAGCAGTTAGGGAGAGAGCCAGGTCTGTTGCAGGGCTCTCCCTTTTGTTTCTTAGTTTTGGATCCAGTCAGTCGGATCTTCATTTTGTGTCTTCTAGTTTTCTGTACACTGTAGGGGATTAGCTCTTTCCCAGGGGTTGCAAACACAGATACGCCTCTTGTTTGGGGGTCATTCGCACAGATATCTTCAGGACACCAAGTTTCAGATCCAAACACTGTGCTTTATTGCGGCACATCCGCATGAACATAAACAATAATACAAAAATAACAAACACTTGCCCGGCTAGGCTCTAACTAAACAAATAGATGCCTGACTCACCTAAAGTGTAGCACAGTTCACACCCGTGATGAGATGCGGCTTTCTGAGCCCAACCTTCAGCCTCCCGGCTGTACAGGGCACAGTACGCCCACTGTCTCCAGTTTAGTATTTCTTGTGGGGGATTGGGGCTCAATAGTCTGCCTGACTATGGCCCTGCGACCCTCCCAGGCGTCGCCGCGTCCCCCAACTCCAGACTACCACCCAGCCTCGTGGCCCCTCAGCCTTGCCTGGCTGAGACCACTCTCACAGAGCCTCCAGGCCTCTGTCACAGTCTCTGTCCCAAGACAACACTTCCCCTTGCTAACACCCTGGGAGGTGCTTTATGCCAGCCCTTATTATCTCCAGCTCGCCTCACCTGTGGTGGAATGGGGGTGTGGACCGCACTATCCACCCCTTCCTTTCCTCTAAGCTGCGTGAGACCTGTCACTGTCTCACAACACCTTCTGTGACAGGTGGATGGAGGATTTCACCAAGCAGCTGATGCGGGCCAATCTGAAGGCTAGCCAAAGGCAAATTATGTGGCAACAGGAGCAGGAAAAGCTCATGTGCGGGTTGGACAAACCAAGAGACGTCCTAGCCCAAGGCGTTTCCCATGGTAACTGCTGTGCGACGGAACTGGGCAGTGACCTCGTGACCAGGAGCCAAGAACTGCAGGTTCTCAGGATGCGGTTGGATACAGAGGTGGGGTATGCCGTTGCCAAGGGCAACCGACGGGAAGAGAGTGAGATGGAGAGCCGTGCGGCTCTCAAAAGTTCAAGTGTTTTCTGCCAAGGTGTACAGAGTCCTAGAGAGGATGTGCAAAGATGCAGTAATGCTGTTGCTAAAAGCAACCAACCTCGACAGCGTCTGTCCGGCAAAAGAGAGAGTGCTGCTGGAGATGTCGCCAAGTGGGAAGGTGTGCACCTGGTTGTCCTATGACCAGGAATCAAAGATGGGAGGTTCTCAACATCCTGGAAAAGGATGATGTCTACTGTGGAGATCGACGTATCGCACGTGAGAGGGATGAACCCGAGGCGACAATGGGCAAGATCGTTCCTGTAATTGCTGGTGTAGCGGACCACGTGACAGTGAGCACAGCTCTGGAGGTTGGGCATGTGACTGACCGGGGCCCTGGTACCTCAGAGACTGTGAACTGTGGTGTGAGCCGGCGGCAGTTGCTATATGGTGGGCCAGGAGATGTTGAGACACTGGGACTAGAGACTGCGCCGAAAATGTGAGGTCATGTGAAGCATATGATGTTGACATGCCTTTTCCCTTTCAGGATGTGATCAGGAGAGAAGTGCCCCCTCCTGGTAAAAATATATGCGATACAAAAATGCTGGTTAATGTTGTGAGCCCAAAGGGTGTACCACACGTACCAGGGGTGGATATGCAGTACCCACAGGGTTTTATGGTTGCTGGGGAAGTGTCCAATGTGGGGATTAGCACATCAGTGCCCCTAAAGGTCAGAACTGATAATGACACAAGTAATATAGGTGACGCATGTGCCGTAGCCAATGGCAACTCAGAGCAGGAAGCTACCCAGTCAAGGTCTTGCAAAATTAAAGTAGTTGCTAGTAGTGACCAGACTATAGTTATACCTGACGTGACGAGAGTTAAGTGGGGAGACGTCAGCCTAGTGACTGAGACCTATACCCAGGCAGTGGTAGATGACCAGACGTGTCAGTACATAAAGAGATGAGTGAGCTGAAGGATCTACTGCCTGATATCCAGGTGAAGAGTAAAGGTTCCAAAGAAGCACAGAAAACTGCAGTAGACATGGACAATGTGCTTAAAAGACTCTGGGTAGAACCCCCACAGGGTGTCCAAAAGGGAATGGTGGTACTCCTACATCTGCTGCTGCAGCAGAGCAAAGCGGGGAGCAGCTGGAACAGGAAGTCAAAGAGTGGGGCGCTTCCATTACGCTGGTGTGCAAAACCAAGAACAAACTTCAGCAAGAATTGGATGATCTGATGGTGGACCTGGACCACCAGAGGCAAATTATGTCTCATATGGAGAAATACGGCTCGGCCCAATATGCCGAAAAACGTGACCTGGAAATGAGGCTGATGCTCGGGTGAAGGAGACCAAGGCCCTCTCCTTGGTTAGAACCCTTGAAGAAGCGCTTGAGGAGCGAGGTGAATGTGAGAGGCTGAACAAGCAACCCAGAGCAGAGATGGAGAATCTGATGAGCTCAAAGGATGACGTCGGGAAGATCATCTATGAGTTGAAGACTAAGCTTGACGAGTTAGAGGCAAGAGCTTCTCGAGATGACATGTTGGCTCAATCAAAGGAAAATTAGAAACCTGAAGAGGAGCATCTTCTGAAAGATGCCAAGAAGTCAGAGCCTGTTAGGAACGGGCCTGAAGATGGTGGCACTGCACTGCCGGCTGAGGCAGAGAAGATGGAAGAAGTTTCTTCTGAACAAGTTGATGAAGCTGATGTGGAGGTAGAAGTCAAGAATCCATGGCAGTGAGTAGCAAGGGCCGGGTCATGAAAGATGTCCCCTCTGCCGTCAATGCGTTCCAGAAAGCCAGCAGTCTGCTGGGTAAGAAATATGAGGAGACAGATGGCCAGCATGCAGATGTTGTCTACTACTGTGAGATGGCTCTCCTAGAGCCTGCCCGAAAGGAGAACAATGTCCTGGGTGACCATCTGGAGGGAATGCCAGAAGAGGAAGAGTCTAATGAGGACCCCGGGGTCTCCAGTACCTCCAACCTTGATGAGAAAGAGGAGGGGTTAAAGATGCAAGTATATGATTGCGGTGTCCGAGGAGGATGAGAAAGAGAATAGAGTGAAGGAAGACTCCAAAGGAGACTCAAAGGCTGAAGAAGCTAAGGCCGATGAGTTGGAGTGGGAGAAATCCTCAGATGTTCCAGAGACCAAGGATAAGTCTGAAGAGGGGTCTGCCGAAGTTGGGAGAGCCATGAAGAAGTAGAAAACTTTGAAACTGAATCCAAACCTGAGCTAAACCCTGTGGGGTGTAAAGAAAAAAGAGAAGTGTTATCTGTTGATATAAGAAAGAAACAAAGCGAGTGTGAACACCAGGTGACACCAGAGCGACTAAAGGGTGTTATAAAACTGACCAGCTGGATCTCCAACAAAAGGAGGAGGCGGGAGCTGGAAAACACAGCTGTAAAGATTGCAGAAGTTAGATTCACACCTGCATTTAGGTGCGGATCCGTCTGGTATCTGCACAGACGGATCCGCACCTATAATGCAAACGCTTAGATCCGTTCAGAACGGATCCATTTGCATCACCATGAACAAAAAAAAAATTTTGTTCATGATAATGCAAACGGATCCGTTTTGACTTACATTGAAAGTCAATGGGGGACGGATCCGTTTGAAAATTGAGCCATAATGTGTCAACTTCAAACGGATCCGTCCCCATTGACTTACATTGTAAGTCTGGACGGATCCATTTGCCTCCGCATGGCCACGCGGACACCCGAACGCTGCAATCAGCATTTGTGTGTCTGCCTGCTGAGCGGAGCGGAGGACAAACGGTGCCAGACTGATGCATTCTGAGCGGATCCGCATCCACTCAGAATGCATTAGGGCAGTACGGATCCGTTCGGGAACGCTTGTGAGAGCCTTCAAACGGAACTCACAAGCGGAGCCCCAAACACTAGTGTGAAAGTAGCCTAAGAAGAAATCTGGAAAAGGAGCAAACCAGAAAGCTAAGAAAAAGTTCTCCAGCAAAAAGGAGGAGGACTCCCTTAGACACTGTCTGCTAGGTAAAAAGTCAGTGTTTATGAAATACCAAGCTCTGCTAGCCTGGGGGTGGCAGAATAGAGAGAAATATGTGACACTGACCACATCTTCCAGAGGGCATGGTACGATGTGGGAAAATCCCCAGACCTCCGGTCTGAAGAAGGGGGGGGGGGGATATGTGGTAATGTGAACAGTGCTGGAAGGTGTGTTGTCCCACTTCAGGTACCTCAGATGGGTGAGACTGGTAAAATCCAGAGAGTGGCAGTAGTCTCAGCAAAGCATAGTTTGCTGAGACATTTCTGTATACATTTTCTGGGCTGGATTTTACTTGGACTGGTGGCTAGGCTTGGTAGAGGGAGTTCCCAGTCCACACCCATCCTGTACGGGTATTCCTTTCTACCTGAGGTGATCACAGGTGAGGCCTGCTGTAAGCAGGCTTGCATAAAGCGCCTCAGAGTAGGTCAGTCTGAAGAGGGAGAGCGAGACTGTTTTGTGAAGCAGAGGCTCTGTTTGTGGTCTCAGTCAGGAGGACTGAGGGGCCATAAGGCTTTGAATAGCCTGAGGTTTGGAGGACCTAGCGACACCTATAGAACGAGGGTTGCACGCCCAGCGTCTGGAGGACTACTGGGCCACACTCCTCCAAAAGATACTGGAGTTGCCACAGCCTTGAGGCTGCAGTATTGATGTTGGCTGAGGAAAGCCGCATATGTTGTCCATGTGTGAACTGAGCTCTATGAGTGAGGTAGGGACATAGTTTGTTTAGGTAGCGCCTAGACGGGCAGGAGTTTATTTGTGTTTTAAGTGTTGGCGGTGCGGGAACCTCACCCCACCCAGTGATGTATAACTGGACTATCCTTTATAAGAAGACTGCCAAAATAAATGCACAGTTTGGACATGAAAATCCATTGTCTGGTGAGATATCTGTGAGTGTGACCCCCTGAAAAGAAACAATCCCTTACAATTTATAAAAAAATTACCAAAAATTTGGAAAACTTTGCAAATTTCCAAGTTTCAATTTCTCTACTTCTATAATAAATAGTAATACCTTCAAAAATAGTTATTACTTTACATTCCCCATATGTATACTTTATGTTTGGATCATTTTGGGAATTAAACTAAATTTTTTGGGGACATTAAAAGGTTTAGAAATTTAGAAGCAAATCTTGAAATTTTTCAGAAATTTTCAAAAACCCACTTTTTAAGGACCAGTTCAGGTCTGAAGTCACTTTGTGAGGCTTACAAAATAGAAACCACACAAAAATGACCCCATTCTAGAAACTACACCCCTCAAGGTATTCAAACGTCGTTAACCCTTTAGGTGTTCCACAACCTTTAATGGCAAATGGAAATAAAATTTCTGAATTTATATTTTTTGACAAATTTTCTATTTCTATCCATTTTCTCCAGTAACAAAGCAAGGGTTAACAGCCAAACAAAATGTAATATTTATTGCCCTGATTCTGTAGTTTGCAGAAACACCCCATATGTGGCCATAAAAGGAAAGGTGCACCATGTGGTTTTTGGAAGGCAGATTTTGCTGGACTAGTTTATTTACACCAAAGCTCATTTGAAGCCTGCCTGATGCACCCCTAGAGTAGAAACTCCTTAAAAGTGACCCCATCTAAGAAACTACACCCTTCAAGGTATTCAAAACTGATTTTACAAACTTGTTTGACCCTTTAGGTGTTCCACAAGAGTTATTGGCAAATGGAGATGAAATTTGAGAACTTCCATTTTTTGGCAAATTTTCAATTTTAATCCATTTTTTCCAATAACAAAGCAAGGGATAACAGCCAAACAAAACACTATATTTATTGCCCTGATTTTGTAGTTTGCAGAAACACCCCATATGTGGCTCTCAACTACTATACGGGCATACGGTAGGGCGTAGAGGGAAAGGTGCGTCGTGTGGTTTTTGGAAGGCAGATTTTGCTGGACTAGTTTATTTACACCATGTGCCATTTGAAGCCCCCCCCCCCCAGATGCACCCCTAGAGTAGAAACTCCATAAAAGTGATCCCATTTTGGAAACTACAGGATAAGGTAGCAGTTTTGTTGGGACTATTACATTTTTGTGAGGCAAGGTTACCAAAAATAGAAATTCTGAAATTTCATCTCCATTTGCCATAAACTGTTGAGGAACACCTAAAGGGTAAATAAAGTTTGTAAAATCAGTTTTGAATACCTTGAGGGGTGTAGTTTCTTAGATGGGGTCACTTTTATAGAGTTTCTACTCTAGGGGTGCATCAGGGGTTCTTCAAATGGGACATGGTGCCCCCAAAAAAGACCATCAGAATCTGCCTTCCAGAAACCATACGGGGGTTCCTTTCCTTCTGCGCCCTGCTGTTTGGTCATACAGCAGTTTACGACCACATATGGGGTTTTTCTGTAAAGTGCAGAATCAGGGTAATAAATATTAAGTTTTGTCTACCTGTTAACCCTTGCTTTGTTACTGGGAAAAATGGATTAAAATGGAAAATTTGCCAAAAAATAGATTTTTTGCCACCCTCTTTATTTCATTATTTTGACCGTGTTCATCTGAGGGGTTAGTTCATGAGGTATTTTTATAGATCAGATTCTTACAGACGCGGCAATACCTAATTTGTCTACTTTTTGTACATTTATTTATGTTTTACACTATATTATCCTTTTATTAAAAAAAATTATAATAATAAAATGAGTACCTCTATAGTCTAAGACTCCTATTTTTTTTATTTTTAGCCGATTATCTTATGTAGGGACTCATTTTTTGCGGGATGAGAGGACGGTTTTAATGGCCCTATTTTGGGGGCATATGACTTTGTGATTGCTTGCTATTACACTTTTTGTGATGTAAGGTGACAAAAAAATACCTTTTTTTTCACAGTTTTTATTTTATTTTTTGGACCGTGTTTATCTGAGGGGTTAGGTCATGGGGTATTTTTATAGAGTATATTCTTACGGACATGGCAATACCTAAAATGTCTTCTTTTTCAAATTTATTTAGGTTTTACACTATATTATCCTTTTATAAACAAAAAAAACAAACATTTTAGTATCTGCATAGTCTGAAAAAAAAATTTAGTTTTAGTGTTTCAAGTCTGAGAACCATAGTTTTTTTTCCGATTGTCAGTGGCTAAATGGAATTAAAATTGGGACAGGGGATTATAAATTTAGTACTCCATGGAAGTTTGGTACTTCCTGAAGCAACCAATAATGCAGAGGCCCGGATGATCGGGGCATGTGTCACACTGAGTGGTGGTGTCCTTCCATATACCCCTCCTGTGACACACTCTGCACCTTTTTGGGGTCTCTCCCTTCTTTCCAGTATGGGGGACCATTTCCCTGTGTTTCTAGCGCTCCGGGACAGCACAAAAGAGTTGTACAAGGCAACCAGTACCAACTAGACCGCAACTTTTTTGTACCATGCACGGGTTTTGCACATGGTATTATATGGCTTGAGGACTTGATCAGAGAGATCAACTCCTCCCATATACCGATTGTAGTCAACTATACAATCGGGCTTGGGGATCGTTGCCACGGTACCTTGCACAGGGACAGGGGTGATGCTATTACCGTAAATTGTGGACAGTACAAGGACTTCCCTATTGTCCCTATATCTGACCAGAAACAGGTTTCCACTGGTAAGGGCACGGGTCTCACCCCTAGGGATAGGTACCTGGAGGGGGTGGGTTGATTTTTCTGCATGGTCCCACAAGCGGATGTGTTTCTGATGGCGAGGGATTGGAACAAGAGGACACTAGTATAAAATTCATCCATATAAAGGTGGTAACCTTTATCTAGCAGTGGGTGCATAAGGTCCCACACAGGTTTTCCGCTAACACCCAGAGTGGGGGGACATTCTGGGGGTTCAATAGGGGAATCTCGCCCCTCGTACACACGAAACTTGTAAGTGTGCCCTGAGGTACTCTCACAAAGTTTGTTCAGCTTCACGCCATACCTCGCCCGTTTAGAGCAAACATACTGGCGGAAAATGAGTCTCCCCTTGAAAGCAATGAGAGACTCTTCAACCACGACCTCACTTCCAGGTACATAGGCCTCCAAAAATTTGGCCCCGAAGTGATCGATGACCTGCCTGATTTTGTACAGGCGGTCATAGGCAGAATCACCTTGGGGGGGGGACATGCTGCATTATCTGCATAATGCAGGCATTTCCGGATGGCCTCAAACCGGGTACGTGTCATGCAGTGGCGGTTCTAGCTTTCAAATTTTGGGGGTGGCACACTGGGGGCCAGGATAAAAGTAGGGGGGGCAGCTATAACAACGAAACATTTACACAAGTACGCTTAGAAATGCTGTGATACTTTACCCAATACCTAAAACCGCAACAGGGAAGAAAAGTCTCACTCAGATTCCAACATGTCCTAGCTGCCTGTGGATGACACTTTTATAGGGAGGGGGCTCTGTGGATGACACTCCTATGGGGGGGATCTGTGGATGCCACATACCGTAAATAGCATCTTATGCTATATGTGTCATCCACAGATCCACCCCATGACAGTGTCATCCCCATTTCCCCCTCCATAACAGTGTCATCCACAGATCTGCCTCCCGCCGCTCACAGGAGTGTACATTTGACATTTCTAAACTGTAATCCATATCCTACAGTAACTTTAACTTTAAATCAGGATTAAAGGGGTTGTCCAGGTTCAGAGCTGAACCTGGACAGCCCTCCATTTTCACCCAGGCAGCCCCCTGACATGAGCATCGGAGCAGTTCATGCTCCGATGCTCTCCTTTGCCCTGCGCTAAATTGCACAGGGCAAAGGCATTTTTCAGAGTTCCGGTGACGTACCGGGGCTCTCCATGGGGCTGACAGGAAGCCCGGTGACGTCACCGGCACTGATGGGCGGGATTTGGCTCTGCCCTTCAGAGCTGAACCCGGACATACCCTTATTTTCACCCCGACAGCCCCCCTGAGCCTAGCATCGGAGCATCTCATGCTCAGATGCGCTCCAGTGCCCTGCGCTAGATCGCGCAGGGCATGGGCTCTTTTGTTTTCAAAAACACACTGCCGGGCGGTAACTTCCGCCCGGCAGTGTGTTATTGAAAACAAAAGAGCCCATGCCCTGCGCGATCTAGCGCAGGGCACTGGAGCGCATCGGAGCTTGAGATGCTCCGATGCTAGGCTCAGGGGGGCTGCCGGGGTGAAAATAAGGGTATGTCCGGGTTCAGCTCTGAACCCGGACAACCCCTTTAAGCGGCCGTTCATCTCTACTAGTACCTTAACCTTACACCACTCGGCTAGCTTCGGTAACAGGGCCAGGCTACAGCCTACAGGCACTGCCTGTTAGTTGCTACCGAGCGAGTGCTGATTTCTGCAGTTCAGAGCATACAGATTACAGTTTAGAAGAAATGTACACTCCTGTGAGCAGTCCAGACCAGTGGCGGATCCAGAGCCTGGTCTCGGGAGGGGCACTTCCAGATTATTTTCTGTCCACTGCCATAGAACAAGGGGGCTTATAGAACAGACTACACAGTGTAGAGGTATACTGTACATTGTGTGGCACAGTGTAGAGGTATACTGTACATTGTGTGGCACAGTGTAGCGGTATACTGTATATTGTGTGACACAGTGTATGCTATATGTGTATAACAAACATATTTCACATGAAAACTCACAATTACTTGGCTTGGCCCTTGGGGATCTCGGACGCCACTTCAACACTTTGGCCGGGCGGCTCGGTAGAGCTGATGTTGTGTTTTATCCTAATGAGAAAGATTTGGAGAAGGGGCAGAGGGGTCACAGAGCAGGGAGAGGCTGGTGCTGCTACTAGGGGGTCATACCATAGGGGAGTAATAAAGCCCACCATAATGCCACCCAGTAGAAATAATTCTCCTTATGATGTGACAATGCAAAGAATACCCCCTTGTAATGCCACCGGCCCTAGCCAAAAAGGAGACCGGGTGTTGAGCAATGAACTGTTGGGCGAACACGTTCGTTTGCTCCACCATCAGATTCACAAAGTGGTCACTGAAAAAAAGACTGAAATAGTCATATTCAGTGAAGCCCACTGTGGGAATCTGGATTATTGCTTGGCCAACAAAATCAGGAATCACAGGCTCAAAATGCTCTGGGGTACACAATGCAAGTTTACTGGTAGGGGGCTCCGGTGGACTTAACTGGTGGGCCGTAAAACTAGTATGAGCCCCAGAGCTTCTTGTACTAGTGTGGGCCACAGGGTCCCTGGCATGGCGCTCCTCTTGCTCCGCCTTGCGCCGTCTCCGCCGCCTTGGGGGCTCATCATCATCGCTAGATGATGAGGAGGACGCGGATGAAAAAAGGAAAGTGGTGTTATCCTCGTCGGAGTCGGAGGCAAGCTGGGCGTATCCCTCCTCGGCGGAGAACATCTGGCGAGCCATTGGGGAGTGTGTGTGCGTGTGTGTAAATCTTTATTTAGTGTGTGTGAGTGCATAAAAAAAAAAAAAACTGTGTCCTTAAGTACCGGGACATCATAACATACTGATATGTCATGCGGCCCCAAGAGGTTAAGGGGGTAACCCCCACTACAAAGAGAACTTCTCATCTCTCATTCCTGTGGTGGAGAGGACGAGCAAAATGGTGCAATACCAGAAGTTCCTTGTGGAAAAATTGCTCCAAAGATTTCCAGTTGACAACCCTGGCTGCAGAGTATGTAATTCCTTGGCCAACCGAGGAGGGGAACACACAACAGTTCCAACAGAGGCAGGGCAACACTCTCCAAGGCCTGGGACAGTTTTATGACACCCCACCAGCACCCTCAACCTGATGTGCGGCCTAGTGTCACAAGAAGGGAAAATTTTTGGAAGATTGTAAAGGATTACGTAGCATCAGCGTCCTCAGTGATCCCTGTATGCCTTACAACTATTGGGTGTCCAAACTGGACACGTGGCAAGAACTGGCGCTCTACGCCTTTGATGTTCAGGCCTGCCCCGCCACCAGCGTTTTGTCAGAGCGTGTATTTAGTGCTGCTAGGGGCATAATAACTGATAAGCGCATCCGCCTGTCAATTGAAAATGCTGACCGGGTGACTCTTATCAAAATGAACAAGACCTGGATTGCCCCTGATTTCTCTACTCCACCAGAGGAAAACAGCTGAACATAAAGGCACTCTAAATGTGGCTTTTATGATGTATTGAATACACTGTATTTCCATGCACCCCTTCAACCACTAAAAAGGGTATATGGTTCAATCTTACTTTTCTCATCCTCCTCCTCCATCATATGAACATGCTTATTAGTCTGCCCTTGCTTCTAATCTTTAAGAGGGTCAGCAGCAGGCCTTCACCCATATTGTTTTTGAAGGTCACCAACAGGCTATCAACCATAATGTTTTAGAGGGTCAGCTCAGCACCAGACCTTCACCCCCAATTTTTTATATGGTCAGCTCGGCAGCAGGCCCTCGACCACAAAATGAATTAGATGGTCAGCTCTGCAGCAGACCCTCACCCCTAATAATGTTTTAGATGGTCAGCTCAGCAGCAGGCCCTCACCCACAAATTTTTTTACATGGTCAGCTCGACAGCAGGCCCTCACCCACAATATTTTTTAGATGGTCAGCTCGGCAGAAGGCCCTTTACCCACAATTTTTTTTAGATGGTCGGCTCGACAGCAGGCCCTCACCCCTAATGTTTCAGATGGTCAGCTCAGCAACAGACCGTCACCCCTAATGTTTTAGAGGGTCACCAGGAGGCCCTTGCTCCTAATGTTTTTGAGGGTCACCAGCAGGCCATAATTTTTCAAGGGTGTGTATGATTCCCTCCTTTATGTGTAATAAAGGGTGTATTGGAGTGCCGGTTCCTTGTAATTTTTGGCAGCTTTTTCCCTTAGTGCATAGGCTTTATGAGTGTAGGAGTCCTACTACCTGAACAATTGTACCACAATGTGAATGAGGCCCCTTTATGTGATATACAGGTTGTATCGGAGTGCCCCTTCCTTTTCATTTTTTGTAGCACTTGCACTTTATATACAAATATAAAATGACTGCTCCTTCGTGTCGATGACCTACTTCTGGGGGTTAACACCCACGGTTGGTTTTTGCATATCTTTGCCATAAATGATGTTCCTTTTCACTGACTGTAGACAGAGGTCTTGATGGACAACTGTATCAAACTCTGCCATCATCTTTCTAGGCGCCACGTCTCCAGTCCCCTGACCAGCCAGATTTACCAGCATCTGTTAGAGGACATATAGCAGTGGAATGACATCATTCATTCCGTAGTCCTGGCGACTGACAAATAATGTGGCCTCCTCAAAGGGCCTGAGCAAATGGTAGGTGTCACGCATAAGTTGCTACTTGCTGACATCGAAGTTACACAGGGTACTACTCCTGTCCACTTGGATCATCAAGAAATCGTTGATGGCCTTTCTCTGTTCGTACAGTCGGTCGAACATATAGAGGGTGGAATTCCAACAGTTGGAAACGTTGCATATCAGCCTTTGTTGGGGGATGCCGTTCTGCCGCTGCAGCTCAAGGAAGGTGTGCTTTGCAGTGTACGAGTAGCTGAAATGCATGCAAAGTTTTTAGGATGTATTGCAGGTGGATGGAAGACTTCAGGAACCGCTTGACAACCAAATTGAACACGTGTGCCATGCAGTGCGCATGGCTCAGCCCTCCTTGATGCAGTGCCGATACCATGTTCTTCCCATTGTCAGTCACCATGCTTACGATTTTCAGTTGTCGCGGAGTAAGCCAGAGTTCGATTTCTTGAAGGACACAGAGCAGTTCCTCCCCTGTGTGACTCTGTTCGCCTAGGCAAACCACGTGCAGATCAGCGTGAGAGTGATGAGAGGGGTCGCACATGGCTTGCAAACACTACATGCCTCTAACATAATTCTTTGATCTCTACATGAAAATAATGTATTTGGTGTAAATCGCGAGAGGGGCATATTTGGAGACATTGACTTCACATAAAGAATTTCACCACTAAGTAAGTTGGTCCATACCGCAAAATGAGGTGTACATCACGCCTACATTTTCTGAAAAAAAGCCAGTGTCACATAAAGAATTTCACCACTAAGTACTTCAATCCATACCACAAAAGGAGGTGTACATTCACCCATATATTTTCCCAAAAAACTCAAGTGTCACATAAAGAATTTCATCACTATGGACTTCAGTCCATACTGAAAATGGAGGTGTACATCACGCCTACATTTTCCAAAAAAAAGTCAGTGTCACATAAAGAATTTCACCACTAAGTACTTCAGTCCATACATCCATACAGCAAAAGGAGGTGTACATTCACCTATACATCTTCAGGAAAAAAGCCAGTGTCACATAAAGAATTTCACCACTAAGTACTTTGTTCCATACAGAAAAAGGAGGTGTACATTAACACATACATTTAACAAAAAAAAGCAAGTGTCACATAAAGAATTGCATCACTAAGTACTTCAAATAGGCCCTAATCATTTTCCAATTTTCCACTACACCAAAAGCTTTTCAACAGATAAGTGCAATATTTTTATTTCGCCACTAATGCAGAGCAAACAGGGCTGTAGAATATATCACTGCATCCCTGAATGGAAATTAGGCCTTAATTTTTTTTTACTTTTACACAACACAACAGGCTTTTCAACAGATAAGTGCAACGCCGGACGGTAAAATATATTTTGATTTTGACACTAATACACAGCAAACAGGGCTGTAGATTATATAACTGCACCACTGAATGGCAATTAGGCCCTAATTTTTTTTTTCGACTTTTACACAACACGAAAGGCTTTTCGACAGATAATTGCAATGCCAGACGGCAAATATATTTTTATTTTGCCATTAATACACAGCAAACAAAGTTGTAGAATATATCTCTGCACCGCTGAACGGCAATTATTCCTCAATTTTTTCTTTTTTTAACTACACAAAAGGCTTTTCAACAGATGAGTGCAACGCTGGACGGCGAATATATTTTTATTTTGCCACTAATAAATGGCAAATAAGGCTGTGGAATATATCACTGCACCGCTGAACGGCAAGCAGGCCCTATTTTTTTTCCACTTTTCCACTACACCAAAGGCCTTTCAACAGATAAGTACAACACCGGACGGCAAAAATATTTTTATTTTGCCACTAATACACAGCTAACAAAGTTGTATAATATATCTCTGCACCGTTGAACGGCAATTATTCCCTAATTTTTTTTCTTGTTTTAAACTACACAAAAGGCTTTTCAACAGATAAGTGCAACGCCGGACGGCAAATATATTTTTATTTCGCCACTAATACACAGCAAACAGGGCTGTACAATATATTACTGCACCGCTGAATGGCAATTTGGCCCAAATTTTTCTTCTACTTTTACACAACAGGCTTTTCAACAGATAAGTGCAACGCTTAATGGCTAGTGTTTAGCGTGAATATTCTAAAAACAAATTTTTATCGCAAAGATCGGCACTTCGGGATTTTGCGAATATTTAGAATATAGCGCTATAATATTTGTGTTTTTTTACACAAATTATGTGTATTGTGTAAAAAAAAAAGTGATCATCCCTCCCTGCTTTTAGCTTGTGGTCCAAATTAGAAGGCTCCATTATTAATTATAGTGAGTCAGTGAGTGAAGAGCAAATATTCATAACGCGACACTGATGCCTCTTTTAGCTTGTGGGCCAATGAAAAGGATGTAAATATATTAAATATAGTAGTCAGAGGTTAGCAACATCCCTAGCAACCAATAGGAAAGTTGTCCACCCTTCACTATATATATAAGATCCTTCCCAGCAGCAATTTTGTGCAGTTTCATGTGGTTGGTTGTGAGAGGAGCTTGAATACTGTGCTGTGCGTTTTTAAAAGCAAATAACATATCTGATACATACTGAACTGATAGTTAGTGTTAGATAGGGTAGGTTAGTGTAGAAGATAGGTTCTAGTGTAGGGTATAGTGTTACAGATGTAGCAGGGTTAACACTCAAACCCTTAACTCAAATTTCTTAACTCATCGTGTTTGTCTTGAAACAAAAGCCATTGAAAAGTAATTGAATGTTTCTGTTTAACGCATTTTGTTTAGTTAACACATCTAATAAAGCATGAGTGTTAACTCTATTACATCTGTAGTTAGCTGAAAGATATAATCTGTTTAGTTACTGTGAGATAATATAGGTTAGGGTATAGTGTAGCTGATAGATTCTAGTGCAGGGTATAGATTAGGTATAGTAAAGTGTAGACTTTAGGTGTATTTTAGTGTTTTAATTTAGTGTCTGCGTTAGTTACAAAAACGAGTTTATTGGTGTTAGTTTCTTAATGTTTAGTTAGTGTAGTGTCTGCATCTTTTGTTAGTTAAAAAACAAACTAACAAAAAGTTTAATAATGTTTGTTTTTACTTATAGTTTTTTTAGTTGGTGTATTGATTAGTGTCTGCGTCAGAGTCTACGTCTTTTGTTATTTTAAAAAATAAATAAAAAAAACGTATTAGTGTAAGTTTTTTACTGTTTAGTTGGTGTATTGATTAGTGTCAGTGTCTGCGTCTTTTTTTAGTAAAAAATAAATAAAAAACTCATTTATTAGTGTTAGTTTTTAGTGTTACTTTTTACTGCTTAGTTGGTTTATTAATTAGTGTCTGTGTCAGTGTCTGCTTCTTTTGTTAGTTAAAAAAAAAAGTTTAAAAAAGTTTATTAGTTTTTTATTGTTTAGTTAGTGTAGTGATTAGTGTCTGTGTCAGTGTCTGCATCTTTTGTTTGTGAAAAAAACACACAAAAAACAGGCTTTTACTGTTATTGTGTTAGTGATTCCATTTTTTTAATTAAATGTTTGCCCCAGAGTCCCCATCCCAACAAAGTTTTTCCCAAATTCCCTTAATATTTTATTTTGGTTTTTTTCTTCATATATAAAGCAATATGCGTACTTCACATGGGCGTTCAGACAGCAGTGGTAGGGGAGTTGGTTCCAGTGCTTGACCGCTGCCAGCACAGGGCCGCTCCTCTACTCACGGAGGGGTGGGCGCAGGTGTCAGGGGCGTCCGCCGCATTCGTGACTTTTTTTGGCAGGGCAGCCGTTCCCTTTCCTCTCAGGATGCTGAGGAAGTAGTGGCACAAGCAAGTGCCATGGAGTCCTCTGCCCTGGCTCCTAGCAGCAACAGCAGCACTCCGCCTCCTGCAGACCCAACCCTTAGCCCCCAAGAATCTACTCTGCTTCTGTTTGACAGCGACACTGAGAGGCACATCTTGGGGGAGGTAATGCAGGAGGCTGAATTGCAGTTCAGTCCTCATGCTCAGAACCTTTTGGAAGGGATAGAGGAGGAGGAGGGGGCAACACCTGTCAGTACACCAGTGACATCCCTTCCAACTGATGCAGGTGGTTTCAGCCACCAAACCCCCGCACCTAGTCAGACCCAGGCATCAGCGAGGGGACAGCGGAGCCAGGTCAAGGGCTCCACATCTGCTGTTCCCCTAGGTCCGGCACTGGTTTGCCCTGGGTCTGACATATCGGGGGAACGAAAAGGATGGTGACCATGAATGGGTGCCATCTCCCTTTTCAGGCATCAGCAGCACTGATGAGGAGGAAGGTAGGCACCTGAGGCAAAATGTGCGACAGGTTGCCAGGGAGCCCAGCATCAGGGGCTCAACTGGTAATGGCAGCAGGAGGAGGCAGCAGCAGCCAGGTGTGCACACCGAGCCCAAACAGGCACAAGTCAGCACCACCCCATCAGACAGGAGGTTGGTGCATAAGTCGCCTGTTTGGGATTACTTCACCCTGGCAGCAGACAATGTAACTATAGCCATCTGTCAGCAGTGCCATGCCAAGGTGAGGAGAGGGAGGTCTGTTGCTTGGCTGGGTACCACTGCACTTACCCAGCACCTGAGAGTCAACCACTGGTGGGAGTGGGAACAGATGCAGGGTGGACATAGCAGCGCCACCAGCAGAGTGCAGGGGACAGCAGCTCCTGCCACTGTACTGCAGCCACCCCAACCCCCTCCAACTATGCATTCCCACTCCCCTGCTCCCTCTCCTAGAGGTACTGGTACAGGAAGCCAGACCTCTGTCTCCACTGCACCCTCCTCTATGTCCTTTACTGGCGTCCGGCGCCAGCCGTCGGTTGCCGATGCATTTGAACGCACCGCACCCTGCGCCCCCTGGGGACCGACGCATGCGTTAATTCATTGGGCTCCTGGCAAGAGTTATCAACCAACATCTGCTGCCCTTTAATCTTGTGAACAGCAATCCATTCCGGCAGATATTAGAACAGGCCCAACGCAGATAGCATGTCCCTAGCCGCCAATTTTTTGCCAGGACCGGCATCCCTGCCCTACTGTCACGGAAGGTG
This sequence comes from Bufo gargarizans, assembly GCF_014858855.1. Classification (NCBI taxonomy): domain Eukaryota; kingdom Metazoa; phylum Chordata; class Amphibia; order Anura; family Bufonidae; genus Bufo; species Bufo gargarizans. The sequence goes on along the minus strand of NC_058084.1, from coordinate 372,734,634 downwards.
TGCAGGAAACTAGAAAACAAAAAATAAATATACGACTGACTGGATCCAAAACTAAAGAACAAAAAGGGAGAGCCCTGCATCAGACCTGGCTCTCTCCCTAACTGCTCAGCCTATGCAAAAATCCCAATGGTAGATGATCGCATATCCTCGTACCTCGACTGTATAACACCTGAACACCCTATAATAGTGAGGGGACACGACCACCGGCTCCCTACACTAGATACGGAGGGAGTCAGGGTCACCTGGGATCCAGCAAACAGAAAAACACAAATAAATGAACAAAACTTATCTTGTAGAAGACTGAGAAGTAGGAACAACATGCACACACTCCAGGAAGTTGTATAAACCACAAAGTGATGCACTATGGGAAAAGGATTTAAAGGGATGCAATCAGTGCAACTACATGACAGCTGAGAGAGGCTAACGAGATGAGAAAATGAAAGCAAAACAAAGGAACCTCAAGGAGGAGGTTCTATACGTCTGTCAGAGCTTCTCAGATGTCTGGTGGTGACAGTACCCCTCCTTCTACGAGTGGACTCCGGACACTCAAAGCCCACCTTCTCAGGATGGGACCTATGGAAAGCCCTGATGAGACGAGTGGCCTTAATGTCCGTCACTGGGACCCACATCCTCTCCTCAGGACCATAACCCTCCCAATGAACGAGGTACTGGAGAGAACCGCGGACAACACGAGAATCCACAATCCTAGAGACCTGAAATTCAAGATTACCATCAACCACAATCGGAGGAGGAGGCAAAGACGAGGGTACAATGGGTTGGACATAAGGTTTTAATAAGGACTTATGAAAACATTATGGATCTTCCAAGTCTGAGGAAGATCAAGACGGTAGGCAACAGGATTGATGACGGACAAGATTTTGTAAGGCCCAATAAACTTAGGACCCAACTTCCAGGAGGGAACCTTCAATTTGATATTCTTAGTAGACAACCATACCAGATCACCAACATTCAGGTCCGGATCAGGCACACGTCTCTTATCCGCCACACGCTTATATCTCTCACTCATGCTCTTTAGATTATCCTGAATCTTTTGCCAAATAGATGACAAAGACGAGGAGAATCTGTCCTCATCAGGTAAACCAGAAGACCCCTCTTCCGAGAATGTACCAAACTGCGGATGAAACACATATGCACCAAAAAATTGTGACTTATCAGAGGACTCCTGACGACGGTTATTTAAAGCAAACTCAGCAAGAGACAAAAATTGGTGTTAATCCTCCTGATTCTCCGCCACAAAACAGCGCAGATATGTCTCCAGATTCTGATTGACGCGCTCTGTCTGGCAATTCGACTGCGGGTGGAAAGCAGAAGAGAATGACAACCGAACCCCCAAGCGAGAACAGAAAGCCTTCCAGAATCTGGAAACAAACTGCGTGCCCCTATCAGAGACTATGTCTGAAGGAATACCATGCAATTTGACAATGTGATCAATAAATGCATGCGCCAGCGTCTTAGCATTGGGCAAGCCAGGAAAAGGGATGAAATGCACCATTTTGCTAAAACGGTCCACCACCACCAGAATCACAGTCTTCCCCGAGGAACGAGGCAGGTCCGTAATGAAGTCCATGGACAGATGTGTCCAAGGATGGGAAGGAATGGGTAAGGGAAGGAGAGGACCTGATGGCCGTGAATGAGGGACTTTGGCACGAGCGCAGGTCTCGCAGGCTGCCACAAAATCCTCAATCGATTTACGAAGCGCCGGCCAACAGAATCTCTGAGTGATGAGATCCACTGTGGCTCTTGCCCCCGGGTGCCCAGCAAGGACAGTATCGTGGTGTTCCTTAAAAATCTTGTGTCTTAAAACGAGAGGCACAAACAACCTCCCAGGAGGACAAATATCAGGAGCCTCTGACTGGGCTACCTGAACCTCTGCCTCCAATTCAGAATAAAGAGCAGAGACCACCACACCTTCAGCCAAAATGGGACCCGGGTCTTCAAAATTCCCACCTCCCAGAAAACAACGTGACAGGGCATCCGCCTTCACATTGTTAACCCCAGGGCGGAACGTGACAACAAAATTAAACCTGGAAAAGAACAAAGACCATCTGGCCTGTCTCGGGTTCAAACGCTTGGCTGACTCCAAGTAGGCCAGATTCTTATGGTCAGTAAACACGGTAATAGGGTGTCTGGCTCCCTCTAGCCAATGGCGCCATTCCTCAAAAGCCAATTTGATGGCCAACAACTCCCTATCTCCCACATCGTAATTTCTTCGAGAAAAAGGCACACGGTCGCCATTTGGCAGGAGAGGGACCCTGAGACAAGACCGCACCCACACCCACCTCAGAAGCATCAACCTCAACTATGAAGGGTAGAGAAATATCAGGTTGTACCAAGATGGGAGCGGAAGCAAAACTCTCCTTGATATTAGAAAAGGCCTTACGCGCCTCTACCGACCAGGAGGAAAAATCTACCCCCTTTCTAGTCATATCAGTGAGTGGTTTAACAACAGAGGAATAATTCAAAATAAACTTCCTGTAATAATTGGCAAAGCCCAAAAAACGCATCAGCGCCTTCTGATTCTCAGGAAGCTCCCACTCAAGCACAGCGCGGACCTTCTCGGGGTCCATGCGAAAACCAGAAGCGGAGAGAAGAAACCCCAGAAATTGAATTTCTGGAACCGCAAACACGCATTTCTCCAGTTTAGCGTACAATTTATTCTCCCGCAGGATGAGCAAGACCTGACGTAAGTGTTCCCTATGAGTTTTGAAATCAGGAGAAAAAATCTAAATGTCATCCAGATACACTAATACAAATTTCCCCATTAAATGATAAAAAATGCTGTTCACAAAATGCTGAAAGACGGCTGGAGCATTCATCAAACCAAAAGGTATAACCAAATTCTCAAAATGGCCCTCAGGGGTATTGAAGGCCGTCTTACATTCGTCTCCTTCTCTGACCCTGACCAGGTTGTATGCCCCTCTTAGATCCAACTTGGAAAAAACTTTAGCCCCAACAATCTGGTTAAACAGGTCCGGGATCAAAGGAAGCGAATAAGGGTCACGAATTGTGATACTGTTCGGCTCCCTGAAATCCAGACATGGTCTTAAAGAACCATCTTTTTTCTTAACAAAGAAAAAAACTGCGGCAACAGGTGACTTCGAGGGTCGTATGTGTCCCTTTCTCAGACTCTCAGAGATATAAGCACGCATAGCGACCCTTTCAGGTTGGGAGAGATTGTATAAACGAGATTTAGGCAGCTTGGCGCTTGGGATGAGATTAATAGGGCAATCATACTCCCTGTGCGGGGGCAAGTCCTGAACACCACTCTCAGAGAAGACATCCGAAAATTCAGAGAGAAAAGATGGTACAGTCTTAGTAGAAACCTCAGAAACAGATGTCGTGAGGCAATTCTTTCTGCAAAAGTCACTCCAACCATTTATTTGCCTCGCTTGCCAATCAATGGTGGGGTTAAGTTTAGTGAGCCAGGGTAGCCCCAACACTAGAGGAGTAGGCAACCCGCTAAGGACGAAACATGACACATCCTCAACATGAGCATCACTCACAATCAAACGGATATTGTGAACTATGCCCTTTAATGATTTCTGAGAAAGTGGAGCAATAGCAAAAACAGGTATATCCTTTCCCAAAGTGCATACCTGGAAACCATGAGTTATAGCAAATTGATTATCAATGAGATTGACAGCTGCTCCACTATCTACAAAAATCTCACAAAAAAATGTTCTTGCTCTCTAGCGCCACCCTGGCAGGTAGGACAAAACGGGAACTACAAGCAAACAGAAAACCTTCAATTTCCGCATCAACCCTGCCAATGGTAACAGATGGAACATTTTTAAAGGATTTTTTCTTTATGATTCTTTATTACTCTCAAAAAACTGCCTGAATCTCTTAGAGGGACAAACATTTGCCAAATTATTTATACCTCCACAACAGAAACAAACCTTCCCATGAGGGCTGAATCTTCTATTGTTAGAGGCAATCAAACCCAGTTGGATGGGCCCCTGCTCAGAAGGGGTTGACAGCGACTGAGACCCTTGTGCACAGAATGAGACCGCCGCACTGTCCTGGGATTGAGTATGACAGGAAGGAGTGATCTCTCCTCTCTCTCTAAGACGCCTGTCAATACGAACGGCCCAAGACATGGCAGAGTCCAAGGAGGTAGGCCTCTCATAAAAGGCAAATGCGTCTTTCAATCCCTCTGAAAGACCATGGCAAAATTTACTTCAGAGTGCAGCATCATTCCAACCAGTATCAGCTGCCCATCTCCGAAATTCTGAACAGTATATTTCTGCGGATTGTTTACCCTGACATAAAAGACGTAGTCTAGACTAGTCTAGCCAGAGCAACACGATCCGGATCATCATATATCTGACCCAGGGCTAAAAAGAAATCATCCACTGAACGGAGGGGCCGTGCCCCCACCGGCAGCGAAAAGGCCCAGGACTGAGCGTTATCCCTGAGCAGCGATATGATGATCCCCACCCTCTGTTCCTCATCACCAGAGGAATGGGGAAGTAGGCGAAAATGGAGTTTGCAAGCCTCTCTAAAACGCACAAAATTCTCACTACCCCCGGAGAACGTATCCGGGAGTGAGATCTTAGGCTCAGAACAAGCTCCATGAGCGCAAGCTGAACCGGTCATTTGAAACTGAGAAAGATTCTGACGGAGATCTGCTACCTCCAATGAAAGACCCTGCACGCGTTCAGTCAAAAGTGAAACCGGATCCATGCTTGAGACGGTTTCGGCGGTTTATAATGTCACGGAAGGTGTGCAGGAAACTAGAAAACACAAAATAAATATACGACTGACTGGATCCAAAACTAAGGAACAAAAGGGAGAGCCCTGCATCAGACCTGGCTCTCTCCCTAACTGCTCAGCCTATGCGAAAATCCCAATGGTAGATGATCGCATATCCTCGTACCTCAACTGTATAACACCTGAACACCCTATAATAGTGAGGGGACACGACCACCGGCTCCCCACACTAGATACGGAGGGAGTCAGGGTCACCTGGGATCCAGCAAACAGAAAAACACAAATAAATGAACAAAACTTATCTTGTAGAAGACTGAGAAGTAGGAACAGCATGCACACACTCCAGGAAGTTGTATAAACCGCAAAGTGATGCACTATGGGAAAAGGATTTAAAGGGATGCAATCAGTGCAACTACATGACAGCTGAGAGAGGCTAACAAGATGAGAAAATGAAAGCAAAACAAAGGAACTTCAAGGAGGAGGTTCTAGACGTCTGTCAGAGCTTCTCAGATGTCTGGTGGTAACACCTACACCAGCACATTGTGCAGAATGTATTCCTGTCACTGGATCATGCTGTCAGCGACAGGGTGCATCTGACAATGGATGCTTGGACCAGCAGACATGGGCAGGGATGATACATCAATTTTACAGCCCATTGGGTGTTCCTCTGGGGAGGGTTCAGTGGTGGTATCTGAGTTTTTGGTGCCGCCCCAGGGTGTCCAGGGGAGAAATGCTGCTCTCCTTCAAGCCACTGTCTCCACAGCTGCTGATCCCCCAGCAAGTGTCCCAATAGCTACGCAAGTGTGGGGCACATCCGCTGCCAGGCCATGCTCCAGCTTGTGAGTTTAGGGGAACAGAGACACAGTGGACCTGATGTTCTGGCCGCACTACAGACTAAGGTCCAGAAGTGGCTTACACCTATCAGGCTAGAGGCAGATAAGGTTGTCTGTGACAATGGCAGCAACCTCCTCACCACCCTCCATGCTGGCAGTCTTACACAGGTGCCCTGCATGGCACATGTCCTCAACCTTCTGGTACAAAAGTTCTTACGCACATTCCCAAGGTTGAGTGACATTGTGCAAAGGGTACAGAGTATTGCCAGCCACTTACGATGCTCCCCAACCGCCACCGCGCCCCTGTCCAAACTGCAGCAGGAAAACAGCTTGCCCCTAACAGGCTGATTGTGGACAGCATGACGCGGTGGAACTTCACCCTCCACATGCTGGAGAGGTTGTGAGAGCAGCGACGGGCTGTGAGGGAATACCTGCTAGATATAGGCACTTCAGGGCCATCACACTCACTCCCCTACATCACTAATGTGGAGTGGAGGCAGATACAGCAGGTCTGCCACATGTTGGCCCCATTTTAGCAAGCAACCAAGATGGTCAGATGGGAAAATGTCGGCCCCCTGTCTGCTGGACAGGACACTAGATCGCCTGCTCGAGGCTGGGGAGAGTGCCTTGGTGGAGTAAGAAGAGGCAACACTTCTCCACCAAGACCAGACCCAGGATGAGGGGGAGGAATTTGTTGATAAGTTTGATGACGTTCAGGAGTATGGGCCTGGTCAAGAGAGAGAGCCGGTGAGGGGTGCACCGTTAGTCCGAGGGTGGGGCAGCTCCCACCGGGAGCAGCAGCAACAGCAGCAGCAGCAGGGGGACGAAGAGGTCATGGTTACGGGCAGCCATGAAGGGTCACAGCAGGCTGTCCTCCTCTGCCCACATGCTGTGATTCCTCAGAAGGGACCCCCAGATCAGGAAAACTAAGGAGAGGGATGATTATTTGGATGGCCACCCTTTTAGACCCTCGCTGCAAGGGGAAACTGGAGCAGTTCATCCCAGCTAGCCGGAGGTAAGCTCGGATGAATCAACTGCACGCCTGTCTGATCAACCAGCTGGAGCAGGCAAACCCTCAGCCTCACGCTCCAGTTCTCCCCACCCATCTCATCAAGCAAGTGGCTGTCCCCAGCAGCACCAGCCGAGCAGGTGACCTTATGGGTGAGATGAGGTTGTTCTAGCAGTCTGCGCAACCCAATATCAGCAGCAGCAGCAGTAGTCACCACCAGCGGCTGTCCTGCATGGTGGCAAACTACATGGGGTCCGTTGGTGCTTCCAACAGCATGAGCACCGACGACCCCATAGAGTACTGGATTGCCAGGCTGGGTACCTGCCATGAGCTCACTCAGTATACGCTGGAGTTCCTGTCTTGGCCCCCCTCCAGCATACAGTTTGAGCAGACATTCAGCATGGCAGGTGGGGTGTTCACCGAGAAGTGGACCTGTCTGTCCACTGACTCCTTGGACAGACTGAGATTTATCAAAATGAACAAGTCCTGGATCGGCAGTGACTTCTCAGCCCCATGCTGTTGGTTCAGGGTGCTGAAGGGTCCTGTCACGGCCATGGCTATGACCGTGACTCTCTAACCGCATGCGGTTGCCTGCAGTTTCGTGTGGGTTTAAACCACAGGTGAGGGCCGCTGGCGTGTGGCTTAACTTGTGGTTGCCGCGGGCAACCAGTAGTCTCATGTGTATGTGTCAGCAGCAGCCTGAGCGTTGCTAAGCAGCTTGCTGCAGTTGCATGCGGTTGCACCTAACAACCTTTCTGTTAGGTGCGTGTGTATTTATGCACTGTTGTTTGTCTGTATGCACTCTGTGTAGTATGTGTGGTGTGCACTGACACCTTTCCCCTCACTGTGGTTGTCCGTGGCAACGTTTGGCGGTATTGTGTACATGTGGTGGCACTGTCCCGGCCTTCGGGCTGACTCCCAGGACAGGGTTGCCATCCATGTCGTTGCCAGCGGCAACAGCCACAGTGTGTGATGTTTGTTGGACACTTCCTGTGTATTTGGTGCAGCATACGGTTCTGGATTCCAGTCTTCTTTGGGATCCAGTCAGCAAGGCTGTGGCAGGATGGTGGAACTTCTTGTTCGCCTGCCATTCCCGTATAGCTGTTTATGAGTTCCCCTTTTACCAACAGCTCGGCCTTTGAGACTCCTGCTCCTCCGTGCCTAGGAGGAGTAGGTCGTCTTACCCAGCTCCTAGCGCAGGGATCTGCGGAGGGTAAGATAGGGCTCCGAGGTTCCTGCGCATGGACCCTCCTACCTTTAAGGTCGGCCCATGTAGGTTAGGAGTAGAGTTGAGCGAACACCTGGATGTTCGGGTTCGAGAAGTTCGGCCGAACATCCCGGAAATGTTCGGGTTCGGGATCCGAACCCGATCCGAACTTCGTCCCGAACCCGAACCCCATTGAAGTCAATGGGGACCCGAACTTTTCGGCACTAAAAAGGCTGTAAAACAGCCCAGGAAAGAGCTAGAGGGCTGCAAAAGGCAGCAACATGTAGGTAAATCCCCTGCAAACAAATGTGGATAGGGAAATGAATTAAAATAAAAATTAAATAAATAAAAATTAACCAAAATCAATTGGAGAGAGGTTCCATAGCAGAGAATCTGGCTTCCCGTCACCCACCACTGGAACAGTCCATTCTCAGATATTTAGGCCCCGGCACCCAGGCAGAGGAGAGAGGTCCCGTAACAGAGAATCTGTCTTCATGTCAGCAGAGAATTAGTCTGCATGTCATAGCAGAGAATGAGGCTTCACGTCAGCCACCACTGCAACAGTCCATTGGCATATATTTAGGCCCAGCACCCAGGCAGAGGAGGGAGGTCCCGTAACAGAGAATCTGTCTTCATGTCAGCAGAGAATTAGTCTGCATGTCATAGCAGAGAATGAGGCTTCACGTCAGCCACCACAGCAACAGTCCATTGGCATATATTTAGGCCCAGCACACACACAGGCAGAGGAGAGAGGTCCCGTAACAGACAATCTGGCTTCATGTCAGCAGAGAATTAGTCTGCATGTCATAGCAGAGAATGAGGCTTCACGTCAGCCACCACTGCAACAGTCCATTGGCATATATTTAGGCCCAGCACACACACAGGCAGAGGAGAGAGGTCCCGTAACAGAGAATCTGTCTTCATGTCAGCAGAGAATTAGTCTGCATGTCATAGCAGAGAATGAGGCTTCACGTCAGCCACCACTGCAACAGTCCATTGGCATATATTTAGGCCCAGCACACACACAGGCAGAGGAGAGAGGTCCCGTAACAGAGAATCTGTCTTCATGTCAGCAGAGAATCAGTCTTCATATCATAGCAGAGAATCAGGCTTCACGTCACCCACCACTGTAAGAGTCAATTTTCATAAATTTAGGCCCAGAACCCAGGCAGAGGAGAAAGGTCCCGTAACAGACAATCTGGCTTCATGTCAGCAGAGAATCAGTCTTCATATCATAGCAGAGAATCAGGCTTCACGTCACCCACCACTGTAAGAGTCAATTTTCATAAATTTAGGCCCAGAACCCAGGCAGAGGAGAAAGGTCCCGTAACAGACAATCTGGCTTCATGTCAGCAGAGAATCAGTCTTCATATCATAGCAGAGAATCAGGCTTCACGTCACCCACCACTGTAAGAGTCAATTTTCATAAATTTAGGCCCAGAACCCAGGCAGAGGAGAAAGGTCCCGTAACAGACAATCTGGCTTCATGTCAGCAGAGAATCAGTCTTCATATCATAGCAGAGAATCAGGCTTCACGTCACCCACCACTGTAAGAGTCAATTTTCATAAATTTAGGCCCAGAACCCAGGCAGAGGAGAAAGGTCCCGTAACAGACAATCTGGCTTCATGTCAGCAGAGAATCAGTCTTCATATCATAGCAGAGAATCAGGCTTCACGTCACCCACCACTGTAAGAGTCAATTTTCATAAATTTAGGCCCAGAACCCAGGCAGAGGAGAAAGGTCCCGTAACAGACAATCTGGCTTCATGTCAGCAGAGAATCAGTCTTCATATCATAGCAGAGAATCAGGCTTCACGTCACCCACCACTGTAAGAGTCAATTTTCATAAATTTAGGCCCAGAACCCAGGCAGAGGAGAAAGGTCCCGTAACAGACAATCTGGCTTCATGTCAGCAGAGAATCAGTCTTCATATCATAGCAGAGAATCAGGCTTCACGTCACCCACCACTGTAAGAGTCAATTTTCATAAATTTAGGCCCAGAACCCAGGCAGAGGAGAAAGGTCCCGTAACAGACAATCTGGCTTCATGTCAGCAGAGAATCAGTCTTCATATCATAGCAGAGAATCAGGCTTCACGTCACCCACCACTGTAAGAGTCAATTTTCATAAATTTAGGCCCAGAACCCAGGCAGAGGAGAAAGGTCCCGTAACAGACAATCTGGCTTCATGTCAGCAGAGAATCAGTCTTCATATCATAGCAGAGAATCAGGCTTCACGTCACCCACCACTGTAAGAGTCAATTTTCATAAATTTAGGCCCAGAACCCAGGCAGAGGAGAAAGGTCCCGTAACAGACAATCTGGCTTCATGTCAGCAGAGAATCAGTCTTCATATCATAGCAGAGAATCAGGCTTCACGTCACCCACCACTGTAAGAGTCAATTTTCATAAATTTAGGCCCAGAACCCAGGCAGAGGAGAAAGGTCCCGTAACAGACAATCTGGCTTCATGTCAGCAGAGAATCAGTCTTCATATCATAGCAGAGAATCAGGCTTCACGTCACCCACCACTGTAAGAGTCAATTTTCATAAATTTAGGCCCAGAACCCAGGTAGAGGAGAAAGGTCCCGTAACAGACAATCTGGCTTCATGACAGCAGAGAATCAGTCTGCATGTCATAGCAGAGAATCAGGCTTCACGTCAGCCACCACTGCAACAGTCCATTGTCATAAATTTAGGCCCAGCACCCAGGCAGAGGAGAGAGGTCCCGTAACAGAGGATCTGGCTTCATGTCAGCAGAGAATCAGTCTGCATGTCATAGCAGAGAATGAGGCTTCACGTCAGCCACCACTGCAACAGTCCATTGGCATATATTTAGGCCCAGCACACACACAGGCAGAGGAGAGAGGTCCCGTAACAGACAATCTGGCTTCATGTCAGCAGAGAATTAGTCTGCATGTCATAGCAGAGAATGAGGCTTCACGTCACCCACCACTGCAACAGTCCATTGGCATATATTCAGGCCCAGCACCCAGGCAGAGGAGAGAGGTCCCGTAACAGAGGATCTGGCTTCATGTCAGCAGAGAATCAGTCTGCATGTCATAGCAGAGAATCAGGCTTCACGTCAGCCACCACTGCAACAGTCCATTGTCATAAATTTAGGCCCAGCACCCAGGCAGAGGAGAGAGGTCCCGTAACAGAGGATCTGGCTTCATGTCAGCAGAGAATCAGTCTGCATGTCATAGCAGAGAATCAGGCTTCACGTCAGCCACCACTGCAACAGTCCATTGTCATAAATTTAGGCCCAGCACCCAGGCAGAGGAGAGAGGTCCCGTAACAGACAATCTGGCTTCATGTCAGCAGAGAATTAGTCTGCATGTCATAGCAGAGAATCAGGCTTCATGTCAGCCACCACTGCAACAGTCCATTGGCATATATTTAGGCCTAGCACACAGGCAGAGGAGAGGTTCATTCAACTTTGGGTAGCATCGCAATATAATGGTAAAATGAAAATAAAAATAGGATTGAATGAGGAAGTGCCCTGGAGTCCAATAATATATGGTTATGGGGAGGTAGTTAATGTCTAATCTGGACAAGGGACGGACAGGTCCTGTGGGATCCATGCCTGGTTCATTTTTATGAACGTCAGCTTGTCCACATTGGCTGTAGACAGGCGGCTGCGTTTGTCTGTAATGACGCCCCCTGCCGTGCTGAATACACGTTCAGACAAAACGCTGGCTGCCGGGCAGGCCAGCACCTCCAAGGCATAAAAGGCTAGCTCTGGCCACGTGGACCCAGAAGTTGAATGGGGCCCAGAAGTTGAATGGGGCCGAACCATCAGTCAGTACGTGGAGGGGTGTGCACACGTACTGTTCCACCATGTTAGTGAAATGTTGCCTCCTGCTAACACGTTGCGTATCAGGTGGTGGTGCAGTTAGCTGTGGCGTGTTGACAAAAGTTTTCCACATCTCTGCCATGCTAACCCTGCCCTCAGAGGAGCTGGCCGTGACACAGCTGCCTTGGCGACCTCTTGCTCCTCCTCTGCCTTGGCCTTGGGCTTCCACTTGTTCCCCTGTGACATTTGGGAATGCTCTCAGTAGCGCGTCTACCAACGTGCGCTTGTACTCGCGCATCTTCCTATCACGCTCCAGTGCAGGAAGTAAGGTGGGCACATTGTCTTTGTAGCGTGGATCCAGCAGGGTGGCAACCCAGTAGTCCGCACAGGTTAAAATGTGGGCAACTCTGCTGTCGTTGCGCAGGCACTGCAGCATGTAGTCGCTCATGTGTGCCAGGCTGCCCAGGGGTAAGGACAAGCTGTCCTCTGTGGGAGGCGTATCGTCATCGTCCTGCCTTTCCCCCCAGCCACGCACCAGTGATGGACCCGAGCTGCGTTGGGTGCCACCCCGCTGTGACCATGCTTCATCCTCATCCTCCTCCACCTCCTCCTCATCCTCGTCCTCCTCGTCCTCCAGTAGTGGGCCCTGGCTGGCCACATTTGTACCTGGCCTCTGCTGTTGCAAAAAACCTCCCTCTGAGTCACTTCGAAGAGACTGGCCTGAAAGTGCTAAAAATGACCCCTCTTCCTCATCCTCCTCCTCCTCCTCCTGGGCCACCTCCTGTTCCATCATCGCCCTAAGTGTTTTCTCAAGGAGACATAGAAGTGGTATTGTAACGCTGATAACGGTGTCATCGCCACTGGCCATGTTGGTGGAGTACTCGAAACAGCGCAACAGGGCACACAGGTCTCGCATGGAGGCCCAGTCATTGGTGGTGAAGTGGTGCTGTTCTGTAGTGCGACTGACCCGTGCGTGCTGCAGCTGAAACTCCACTATGGCCTGCTGCTGCTCGCACAGTCTGTCCAGCATGTGCAAGGTGGAGTTCCACCTGGTGGGCACGTCGCATATGAGGCGGTGAGCGGGAAGGCCGAAGTTACGCTGTAGCGCAGACAGGCGAGCAGCGGCAGGATGTGAACGCCGGAAGCGCGAACAGACGGCCCGCACTTTATGCAGCAGCTCTGACATGTCGGGGTAGTTGTGAATGAACTTCTGCACCACCAAATTCAGCACATGCGCCAAGCAAGGGATGTGCGTCAAATTGGCTAGTCCCAGAGCTGCAACGAGATTTCGCCCATTATCACACACCACCAGGCCGGGCTTGAGGCTCACCGGCAGCAACCACTCGTCGGTCTGTTGTTCTATACCCCGCCACAACTCCTGTGCGGTGTGGGGCCTGTCCCCCAAACATATGAGTTTCAGAATGGCCTGCTGACGTTTACCCCGGGCTGTGCTGAAGTTGGTGGTGAAGGTGTGTGGCTGACTGGATGAGCAGGTGGAAGAAGAGGAGGAGGAAGCCGAGAAGGAGGAGGTGGCAACAGGAGGCAAAGAATGTTGCCCTGCGATCCTTGGCGGCGGAAGGACGTGCGCCAAACAGCTCTCCGCCTGGGGCCCAGCTGCCACTACATTTACCCAGTGTGCAGTTAGGGAGATATAGCGTCCCTGGCCGTGCTTACTGGTCCACGTATCTGTGGTTAGGTGGACCTTGCCACAGATGGCGTTGCGCAGTGCACACTTGATTTTATCGGATACTTGGTTGTGCAGGGAAGGCACGGCTCTCTTGGAGAAGTAGTGCCGGCTGGGAACAACATACTGTGGGACAGCAAGCGACATGAGCTGTTTGAAGCTGTCTGTGTCCACCAGCCTAAATGACAGCATTTCATAGGCCAGTAGTTTAGAAATGCTGGCATTCAGGGCCAGGGATCGAGGGTGGCTAGGTGGGAATTTACGCTTTCTATCAAATGTTTGTGAGATGGAGAGCTGAACGCTGGCGTGTGACATGGTTGAGACGCTTGGTGACGGAGGTGGTGGTGGTGGTGTTGGTGGTACATCCCCTGTTTGCTGGGCGGCAGGTGCCAACGTTCCTCCAGAGGCGGAGGAAGAGGCCGAGGCGGCAGCAGCAGAATAGGCCGAGGCGGCAGCAGCAGAAGAGGTAGCAGGGGGAGCCTGAGTGACTTCCTTGGTTTTAAGGTGTTTACTCCACTGCAGTTCATGCTTTGCATGCAGGTGCCTGGTCATGCAGGTTGTGCTCAGGTTCAGAACGTTAATGCCTCGCTTCAGGCTCTGATGGCACAGCGTGCAAACCACTCGGGTCTTGTCGTCAGCACATTGTTTGAAGAAGTGCCATGCCAGGGAACTCCTTGAAGCTGCCTTTGGGGTGCTCGGTCCCAGATGGCGGCGGTCAGTAGCAGGCGGAGTCTCTTGGCGGCGGGTGTTCTGCTTTTGCCCACTGCTCCCTCTTTTGCTACGCTGTTGGCTCGGTCTCACCACTGCCTCTTCCTCCGAACTGTGAAAGTCAGTGGCACGACCTTCATTCCATGTGGGGTCTAGGACCTCATCGTCCCCTGCATCGTCTTCCACCCAGTCTTGATCCCTGACCTCCTGTTCAGTCTGCACACTGCAGAAAGACGCAGCAGTTGGCACCTGTGTTTCGTCATCATCAGAGACATGCTGAGGTGGTATTCCCATGTCCTCATCATCAGGAAACATAAGTGGTTGTGCGTCAGTGCATTCTATGTCTTTCACCGCTGGGGAAGGGCTAGGTGGATGCCCTTGGGAAACCCTGCCAGCGGAGTCTTCAAACAGCATAAGAGACTGCTGCATAACTTGAGGCTGAGACAGTTTCCCTGGTATGCATGGGGGTGATGTGACAGACTGATGGGGTTGGTTTTCAGGCGCCATCTGTGCGCTTTCTGCAGAAGACTGGGTGGGAGATAATGTGAACGTGCTGGATCCACTGTCGGCCACCCAATTGACTAATGCCTGTACCTGCTCAGGCCTTACCATCCTTAGAACGGCATTGGGCCCCACCATATATCGCTGTAAATTCTGGCGGCTACTGGGACCTGAGGTAGTTGGTACACTAGGACGTGTGGATGTGGCAGAACGGCCACGTCCTCTCCCAGCACCAGAGGGTCCACTAACACCACCACGACCATGTCCACGTCCGCGTCCCTTACTAGATGTTTTTCTCATTGTTATGGTTCACCACAACAACAAATATATTATTTGGCCCAATGTATTGTATTCAAATTCAGCGGGATATAAATTTGAGGCCTAGTATTTAGGCGCTGGGTGACCGGTATGGATTTAGTGACAGAATTAGACTTGGAAATGCACAGAAGCGTGTGTGTGAAGTTATTCTGAATGACCCAATGTGCACCTTGAATATTATATACCCTTTTTGGGATAGATTTCAAATAGCTCTGATATAGCAGGAACCACTAAATTATGAAATTGCTAAATTGGGAATTGTACTTCAACCCAGAACAAAAAATGTGCTTTGACGGGCACTAAATAACTTTCCCAGCTACAACAGGACAGCGGTAACGAGAGATTTAGAGGGATTTAAATTTGAGGCCTAGTATTTAGGCGCTGGGTGACAGGTATGGGTTTAGTGACAGAATTAGACTTGGAAATACACAGTAGCGGGTGTGTGTGAAGTTATTCTGAATGACCCAATGTGCACCTTCAATATTATATACCCTTTTAGGGATAGATTTCAAATAGCTCTGATATAGCAGGAACCACTAAATTATGAAATTGCTAAATTGGGAATTGTACTTCAACCCAGAACAAAAAATGTGCTTTGACGGACACTAAATATCTTGCCCAGCAACAACAGTACAGCGGTGGGTAACGAGAGATTTAGAGGGATTTAAATTTGAGGCCTAGTATTTAGGCGCTGGGTCACCGGTATGGATTTAGTGACAGAATTAGACTTGGAAATGCACAGAAGCGTGTGTGTGAAGTTATTCTGAATGACCCTATGTGCACCTTCAATATTATATACCCTTTTAGGGATAGATTTCAAATAGCTCTGATATAGCAGAAACCACTAAATTATGAAATTGCTAAATTGGGAATTGTACTTCAACCCAGAACAAAAAATGTGCTTTGACGGACACTAAATATCTTGCCCAGCAACAACAGTACAGCGGTGGGTAACGAGAGATTTAGAGGGATTTAAATTTGAGGCCTAGTATTTAGGCGCTGGGTCACCGGTATGGATTTAGTGACAGAATTAGACTTGGAAATGCACAGAAGCGTGTGTGTGAAGTTATTCTGAATGACCCTATGTGCACCTTCAATATTATATACCCTTTTAGGGATAGATTTCAAATAGCTCTGATATAGCAGAAACCACTAAATTATGAAATTGCTAAATTGGGAATTGTACTTCAACCCAGAACAAAAAATGTGCTTTGACGGACACTAAATATCTTGCCCAGCAACAACAGTACAGCGGTGGGTAACGAGAGATTTAGAGGGATTTAAATTTGAGGCCTAGTATTTAGGCGCTGGGTCACCGGTATGGATTTAGTGACAGAATTAGACTTGGAAATGCACAGAAGCGTGTGTGTGAAGTTATTCTGAATGACCCTATGTGCACCTTCAATATTATATACCCTTTTAGGGATAGATTTCAAATAGCTCTGATATAGCAGAAACCACTAAATTATGAAATTGCTAAATTGGGAATTGTACTTCAACCCAGAACAAAAAATGTGCTTTGACGGACACTAAATATCTTGCCCAGCAACAACAGTACAGCGGTGGGTAACGAGAGATTTAGAGGGATTTAAATTTGAGGCCTAGTATTTAGGCGCTGGGTCACCGGTATGGATTTAGTGACAGAATTAGACTTGGAAATGCACAGAAGCGTGTGTGTGAAGTTATTCTGAATGACCCTATGTGCACCTTCAATATTATATACCCTTTTAGGGATAGATTTCAAATAGCTCTGATATAGCAGAAACCACTAAATTATGAAATTGCTAAATTGGGAATTGTACTTCAACCCAGAACAAAAAATGTGCTTTGACGGACACTAAATATCTTGCCCAGCAACAACAGTACAGCGGTGGGTAACGAGAGATTTAGAGGGATTTAAATTTGAGGCCTAGTATTTAGGCGCTGGGTCACCGGTATGGATTTAGTGACAGAATTAGACTTGGAAATGCACAGAAGCGTGTGTGTGAAGTTATTCTGAATGACCCTATGTGCACCTTCAATATTATATACCCTTTTAGGGATAGATTTCAAATAGCTCTGATATAGCAGAAACCACTAAATTATGAAATTGCTAAATTGGGAATTGTACTTCAACCCAGAACAAAAAATGTGCTTTGACGGACACTAAATATCTTGCCCAGCAACAACAGTACAGCGGTGGGTAACGAGAGATTTAGAGGGATTTAAATTTGAGGCCTAGTATTTAGGCGCTGGGTCACCGGTATGGATTTAGTGACAGAATTAGACTTGGAAATGCACAGAAGCGTGTGTGTGAAGTTATTCTGAATGACCCTATGTGCACCTTCAATATTATATACCCTTTTAGGGATAGATTTCAAATAGCTCTGATATAGCAGAAACCACTAAATTATGAAATTGCTAAATTGGGAATTGTACTTCAACCCAGAACAAAAAATGTGCTTTGACGGACACTAAATATCTTGCCCAGCAACAACAGTACAGCGGTGGGTAACGAGAGATTTAGAGGGATTTAAATTTGAGGCCTAGTATTTAGGCGCTGGGTCACCGGTATGGATTTAGTGACAGAATTAGACTTGGAAATGCACAGAAGCGTGTGTGTGAAGTTATTCTGAATGACCCTATGTGCACCTTCAATATTATATACCCTTTTAGGGATAGATTTCAAATAGCTCTGATATAGCAGAAACCACTAAATTATGAAATTGCTAAATTGGGAATTGTACTTCAACCCAGAACAAAAAATGTGCTTTGACGGACACTAAATATCTTGCCCAGCAACAACAGTACAGCGGTGGGTAACGAGAGATTTAGAGGGATTTAAATTTGAGGCCTAGTATTTAGGCGCTGGGTCACCGGTATGGATTTAGTGACAGAATTAGACTTGGAAATGCACAGAAGCGTGTGTGTGAAGTTATTCTGAATGACCCTATGTGCACCTTCAATATTATATACCCTTTTAGGGATAGATTTCAAATAGCTCTGATATAGCAGAAACCACTAAATTATGAAATTGCTAAATTGGGAATTGTACTTCAACCCAGAACAAAAAATGTGCTTTGACGGACACTAAATATCTTGCCCAGCAACAACAGTACAGCGGTGGGTAACGAGAGATTTAGAGGGATTTAAATTTGAGGCCTAGTATTTAGGCGCTGGGTCACCGGTATGGATTTAGTGACAGAATTAGACTTGGAAATGCACAGAAGCGTGTGTGTGAAGTTATTCTGAATGACCCTATGTGCACCTTCAATATTATATACCCTTTTAGGGATAGATTTCAAATAGCTCTGATATAGCAGAAACCACTAAATTATGAAATTGCTAAATTGGGAATTGTACTTCAACCCAGAACAAAAAATGTGCTTTGACGGACACTAAATATCTTGCCCAGCAACAACAGTACAGCGGTGGGTAACGAGAGATTTAGAGGGATTTAAATTTGAGGCCTAGTATTTAGGCGCTGGGTCACCGGTATGGATTTAGTGACAGAATTAGACTTGGAAATGCACAGAAGCGTGTGTGTGAAGTTATTCTGAATGACCCTATGTGCACCTTCAATATTATATACCCTTTTAGGGATAGATTTCAAATAGCTCTGATATAGCAGAAACCACTAAATTATGAAATTGCTAAATTGGGAATTGTACTTCAACCCAGAACAAAAAATGTGCTTTGACGGACACTAAATATCTTGCCCAGCAACAACAGTACAGCGGTGGGTAACGAGAGATTTAGAGGGATTTAAATTTGAGGCCTAGTATTTAGGCGCTGGGTGACAGGTATGGGTTTAGTGACAGAATTAGACTTGGAAATACACAGTAGCGGGTGTGTGTGAAGTTATTCTGAATGACCCAATGTGCACCTTCAATATTATATACCCTTTTTGGGATAGATTTCAAATAGCTCTGATATAGCAGGAACCACTAAATTATGAAATTGCTAAATTGGGAATTGTATTTCAACCCAGAACAAGAAATGTGCTTGAACGGACACTAAATAACTCGCCCAGCTACAGCACTAGGGACAGATTTAGCTGGATATAAATTTGAGGCCTAGTATTTAGGCGCTGGGTGACCGGTATGGATTTAGTGACAGAATTAGACTGGGATATGGCCAAAAAATAAACAGACTATTGCTGGTTAAATGCACTTGGTGTGACAGCTTCACCCTGATGTAGGCTTTAGCCAAAAAACAACCACACCATTGAGGGTTAAATGCACTTGGTGACAGGCGCAGCTTGCCCCTGATTTTGTATATGGCCAAAAAATGAACAGACTATTGCTGGTTAAATGCACTTGGTGTGACAGCTTCACCCTGATGTAGGCTTTAGCCAAAAAACAACCACACCATTGAGGGTTAAATGCACTTGGTGACAGGCGCAGCTTGCCCCTGATTTTGTATATGGCCAAAAAATGAACAGACTATTGCTGGTTAAATGCACTTGGTGTCACAGCTTCACCCTGATGTAGGCTTTAGCCAAAAAACAACCACACCATTGAGGGTTAAATGCACTTGGTGACAGGCGCAGCTTGCCCCTGATTTTGTATATGGCCAAAAAATGAACAGACTATTGCTGGATAAATGCACTTGGTGTGACAGCTTCACCCTGATGTAGGCTTTAGCCAAAAAACAACCACACCATTGAGGGTTAAATGCACTTGGTCGCAGCTTGTGCTGGCGCACCACAAGACACAAAATGGCCGCCGATCACCCCAGAAAAATGAGACTGACAAACGGTCTGTGCAGCCTAAAAACAGTGAGCAATTGAGGATCAGCAGCTCAATGATCCACAGCTGCAGATCGATCAGTTAATCAAGTCCTTTGGAGGAGTTAATCTGCCTAATCTCGCCCTACTGTCGCAGCCGCAACCTCTCCCTACGCTAATCAGAGCAGAGTGACGGGCGGCGCTATGTGACTCCAGCTTAAATAGAGGCTGGGTCACATGGTGCTCTGGCCAATCACAGCCATGCCAATAGTAGGCATGGCTGTGATGGCCTCTTGGGGCAAGTAGTATGACGCTTGTTGATTGGCTGCTTTGCAGCCTTTCAAAAAGCGCCAAGAAAGCGTCACAAAAGCGCGAAGAAAGCGACGAACACCGAACCCGAACCCGGACTTTTACGAAAATGTCCGGGTTCGGGTCCGTGTCACGGACACCCCAAAATTCGGTACGAACCCGAACTATACAGTTCGAGTTCGCTCATCCCTAGTTAGGAGTCAGGGTCAGGGTAGGGATGCTGTAGGAGGTGACCTGCTCCCTATCCTGTTCGCATGGTCGAGTAGCCTTTACAACACCTGGCACCACAAGGCTGAGGGTTTCCCCCATCCTCAGCCGTGACAGGTCCCTTGTCCATCCTTCTCCTATTCTCTCCCTCCAAAATTGCTTTGTTTCTTAACCTTTTTAATGTATTTATTGATGTATATAATTATTAATTTATTGATGAATTTTTTAATGTATTTATGTTCTAATATATTTATATATTTCTTTATTTATTTAAATAATGTATTTCTAGATTGATTTTATTGATGGTTTCATTTTTTTATATATGTAATTATTTATTGATATATTTCTATTTTAATGATTTTTTTTATCGCGTATAATGTATTAATTTAATTAAATTGAAAATTTTGTAATTTCTTTATTTTTTTATTTATTGTCATATTTTATTATTGATGAATTTATGTAAACATGTAGCTGGAGATTAATTTAGTTATTTATTAAATGGTTGTTTTTTAAATGTATTTATTTATGTACTGATTTATTTCTATATCGAGTATTTTTTTTTAATATCTTGTATTTTGACTTTACTTAAGTAATTTATTGATGTATTTATATATAAAAAAAATTTAAATCAGGTGTTTATAAATTAACAGGCAATATAAAATGAGTGCATAAAAATTGTTAGGAACAGTCTATATTAAATGGCAAGGAAACTTGACCACCTTATCTTTTTTAGTTAAATTACTCCATTCAATTGATTACTTTTTTTAGCCCTAGTATAGTGCACCTTATAGTCCTCTTTGTCAGGACACTGCGCTCGATACATAAACCATACTGGAAAGTAGATCTCTCAGATACCAATCAGCACACAGCGCTCCACACACCGCCTGCACCAATCTGCTCTAAGTTTCCGTATCTGGCACATCGAGTCTGTAGCAGACCATTGCGGTAACGCAGCTAGCCTCGCCGTGTGCTGATTCCTCCAAGCCAGAGGGCAGTAGGAGTGGCGGTGTTTATCAGCAGCTCTCTCATCCTTCTTTTGTCTGTGAGGAGGCATGGGTACCGCCGCTCTCCACCCATACACGATCGGCACCACACACACATTGGGCTCCGGCCACGGCAGGACCCATCCGTCCTCTGCCCGTCTGAGCACAGAAGGCAGTGATGATCCAGCTTGCCTTGGCCAGGGTCTAGAAGTATCCCTGGCTCTGCCGCCGGGATTAATTCACCTTCCCATCGGTAAAGACTCTCATCCAGGACATGCATCACATGTGCGAACGAGCCCTAAGACGCACCTGCCCATAAGACACACCTAGGTTTTAGAGGGTTAAAATAGAAAACAAATATTTGGAACCTAAAGGTGTGCTTTTGGTGGGTGGGCTGTGGATGACACTATTATGGGGGATCTGTGGATGACACTGCTATGGGTGGATCTGTGGATGACACATATATAGCATTATTCACAGATCCCCCCCCATAACAGTGTCCCTGTGTAAATAATGACCACCAATATAGGGGCTGGAGGCCGGCAAGTGAGGTTGATATCGCGGCGGGGCCAGGTGCAGTCACTGTACTCTATTACATCTGGCCCCGATCACCGCAGTCTTTATATGTAAGGTGTAGACATGTGAGGTTTTTTAAAGTATGGCAATCCTCTGTAGTACTCACTTTGAAACTTCTGTAGCAGGCGGGAGAGTAACGTCACTCACTACATGATGCGCCTGCGTAGTGAGTGGGAGACATAAAGAGCGTCTTATAGGGTGAAAAATACGGTACCTGTATAGTGAAGTGACGGTACGGTATAGAGTATACAGCTGTGGTGCACCCTGGGTAACGCTAAATGAACCAGCAAATACTGGAGGTCTGACAAAGAAAGCTTCTCCTGACTGACAAGACATAAAATCTAATCTATAGACTATATGTGTGTGTGTGTGTGTGTGTGTGTGTGTGTGTGTGGTATATAGTGTGTGGCAGGAAAATGGATGTGCAATGTGCATGTGATTGATATTTCTCTGCTGTCCATACATGCATACATGCTACAGACATAGTGCTGTAATGTCACAACAATATTTATTGCACCAATCAGTAATATCTACTCAGACCTGATAAAAGATGCAGTTGTATGCATTGCGTAAAGATAATCGCAACATTATTGCCGATTTGCGGACGCAAATATTTTACAACACCATTTCTGAATATAAAGCTATTGTTGTGACATGCTTGAGAAATGTAATCAAAGTGTTAACGTAAAAATACTTACAGTGATCATGACTTTGTCCTCTTTGTCGTGAAATTTGCTGCCAGTCATTTTACCAATCTTAGGAAACTTTGTGCAGTTTGAAAAACGTAGCAACGCTGAGCCACACCCATAATGTGCATTTGCATTACCCAAATATTACCTGGCCAATTTTGCACAATAAAAAAAAAAAATTGTGGATAGCGAATATTCGAACTCGCAAATATTTGACAAATATTCTACTTAATATCCGCAAAATATTGCAAATTCGAATATTGCCCTGCTGCTCATCACTATTAACGGCGGATGTATTTTTATTTTGCCACTAATACACGGCAAACAGGGCTGTAGAATATATCACTGCACCGCTGAACGGCAATTAGGCCCCAATATTTTTCTTTTTTTAAACCACACAAAAATCTTTCAACAGATAAGTGCAATGCTGAACGGCGAATATATTTTTATGTCGCTACTAATACACGGCAAACAGGGCTGTAGAATATATCACTGCACCGCACAAGTGCAAATATGTTTTTCTTTTGCCACTAATACACGGAAAAAAGGACTTAACATATAACTGCACCGCACAAGGGCAAATAAGACGTACTGTAGAAATATTTCCTTGTAATAAACCCTGTTAATGACTTTATCAAACAGCACTTGCACCCCAATAACCAGAATGACTTGCTGAAATTCTAGAGCTGTATAATGGCAATTTGGATCCCCAGTCAGTGCACCAAAGTGTAATAGGATTGTTCCTATTACCCAGTCAACCTCCTCTACTGAACCCTGTTCTACACAAATGCTTTGAACTATTCCTCCCTATCCTTTCCCTGCACTTATAAATCGTTTTTATAGCACAATGAAATTTTTTCTAACACTGTCCTAAGCACCTGCTGACATCTCTCCCTGCACTAAATACACTGGTAAATGGCAGAATCTAAAATGGCTGCCACTATTTATAGGGATGTGATGTCACAGGGCTGGCTGGCTGCTGATTGGACGCATGCATGGCATTATGGGCGATCCCGCTATCCCAGAGTTCCTTTCTCCATGTCCTCACACGTGCAGCAGCCATTTTAGGCCCTATAAGACCGAGCTATCCCAACGTATAACAGGGTAATCTAGGTTATTTCCCCTACTAGAATAAAGTGTCTGTGGATCACTACAGCTGGGTAATGGATTCAAGGTGCTCTTGGTTTATGTGACCCACCCAGTCACAGAAAAGATTGCAAAAAATACCAAGGTTAAACCAGGCACTCAATGTGGAATAAATTGATCAAGCTATTTATTAAGGGAAGGTTCCCACAATAACAATAAAATGTACCAATAAAATAATATAAAATACCATAAAATCACATAAATTCACATGAGAGAAAACACTGATCAATAGCAGCAATGGTAGGCTACTTTCACACTAGCGTTCGTCGGTCCGCTCGTGAGCTCCGTTTGAAGGGGCTCACGAGCGGACCCGAACGCAGCCGTCCAGCCCTGATGCAGTCTGAATGGAGCGGATCCGCTCAGACTGCATCAGTCTGGCGGCGTTCAGCCTCCGCTCCGCTCGCCTCCGCACGGACAGGCGGACAGCTGAACGCTGCTTGCAGCGTTCGGGTGTCCGCCTGGCCGTGCGGAGGCGTGCGGATCCGTCCAGACTTACAATGTAAGTCAATGGGGACGGATCCGTTTGAAGATGCCACAATTTGGCTCAATCTTCAGGCGGATCCGTCCCCCATTGACTTTACATTGAAAGTCTGGACGGATCCGTACGAGGCTATTTTCACACTTGGCTGTTATATGCTAAAATAATGCAGACGGATCCGTTCTGAACGGAGCCTCCGTCTGCATTATTATGATCGGATCCGTTCAGAACGGATCCGATCGAACGCTAGTGTGAAAGTAGCCGTAGTCATATACTTTAAGGCAGCGATGCGGCTTGGATTTTAAATACCGCAACCCTTATTCCGGTCTGGAAGAAATCGCAATTCCATATATTGTAAAAAGTCTTATGAACACTCACCGGTCTTAAATCGGCAGTTACAAAGTGCAATTGTGCACCAAGGTGGCGTCCCACCTATTTGAGCAACTATGTTGCTTTGTTTCACCTGGCCGGTATGTCCTTATCCTACGTCCGGACCTAAGGAGATGCGCTGTGGGCACGATGTCACCTGGATATCCGCTCACGAAACTATGTTTGTGGCTTTTTGTGCAGGGATTCCTCCGGTGCTCGTCGCTCTCGATCACAGCTGTTCGGTTTCAAAGTCCAGGGGAGCTACTGTCCCAGCATGCCGGTACAAGGTATTAACCATACGCGTTTTGGGGTTGTCTGGATGACCCCTTCCTCAGTGGTAACCTTGAAGTGCTTCCCCACATCCTTTTATAGCAAATCGTGGAAAAAGGCAAATTCCGGACAAGGATCTCGTCATACCAAAAACATGGAAAACTCGGATTATCCGGTATAGTCATTGTATGCGATTTTTCTTACACAGTTCTTAAAGTGCGGTTTTTTAGAATGCAATTTTTTTTTTTTAAATTGCGTTTTGTGCTCCATTGCTGCTTAAATATAAATTAAATAGTATACCATATAATTTTTATTACAATATAATTTTTAAAATAAGTTAAAAATGTAAAAAACACAATTATATCACAAACTATTATAACTTAGACTATTTTGATGAATTAATATCTGGGTTAGAAAGGAGGGGAGGGGAGAATCAAGAGTCATGGGATCACAAGAAGCCAAAAAGTTCCTAGTCGGCATTCAGTCCCTTTGTAACTAGGGAACCAAAATCAAATATGAATTTAAATTCCACCCTTGACATCTTTTTTATCAAATCACCTCTTCTCCACTCTGGCGTCACCGTTGTTAAAGCTGTATAAATAAGACCTGTTGGGTCCTTATTGTGACATAACTTAAAGTGCTTTGAAACAGTGTGATTTTCATAACCTTTGCGAATATTCGCTACATGTTCCGAGATCCTTGTCTTGAGGCACCTCTTAGTGCGACCAATATACTGCTTTCTACAGGGACAGGTTAACAGATAAATGACATTCTTGCTGTTACATGTCAAAAAAGTTTTAATTTCATACGAGTATTCATTACTGGTCGAAGATGCTTTCATTGTTTTCCTCGGGAAATTCGTTGTTTTACAATTTGAGCATGTTCTACACCTAAAAAAGCCCTCAAAACACAACCATTGGTTATCCTTTTTCTTTAAATTATTTCTAGATGTTTTTATTGTAGGTGCTTTTTTTAGACCCAGATTATGCGCCCGGGTGTAAATTATTTTTGGTTTTGCCGGCATCAGTGGTCCTATAATTTTATCTTTCTGCAGAAATGACCAGTGTTTAGCAATGATTTTGGTTCCCTAGTTCCAAAGGGACTGAATGCCGACTAGGAACTTTTTGGCTTCTTGTGATCCCATGACTCTTGATTCTCCCCTCCCCTCCTTTCTAACCCAGATATTAATTCATCAAAATATTCTAAGTTGTAATAGTTTGTGATATAATTGTGTTTTTTAAATTTTTAGCTTATTTTAAAAATTATATTGCAATAAATATTATATGGTATACTATTTAATTTATATTTAAGCAGCAATGGAGCACAAAACGCAATTTCCCCCCAAAAAAATTGCATTCTAAAAAACCGCACTTTAAGAACTGTGTAAGAAATATCGCATACAATGACTATACCGGATAATCCAAGTTTTCCATGTTTTTGGTATGACGAGATCCTTGTCCGGACTTTGCCTTTTTCCACGATTTGCTATAAAAGGATGTGGGGAAGCACTTCAAGGTTATCAATGAGGAAGGGGTCATCCAGACAACCCCGAAACGCGTATGGTTAATACCTTGTATCGGCATGCTGGGACAGTAGCTCCCCTGGACTTTGAAACCGAACAGCTGTGATCGAGAGCGACGAACACCGGAGAAATCCTTGCACAAAAAGCCACAAACATAGTTTTGTGAGCAGATATCCAGGTGACATCGTGCCCACAGCGCATCTCCTTAGGCCCGGACGTAGGATAAGGACATACCGGCCAGGTAAAACAAAGCAACATAGTTGCTCAAATAAGTGGGACGCCACCTTGGTGCACAATTGCACTTTGTGACTGCCGATTTAAGACCGGCGAGTGTTCATAAGACTTTTTACAATATATGGAATTGCGATTTCTTCCAGACCGGAATAAGGGTTGCGGTATTTAAAATCCAAGCCGCATCGCTGCCTTAAAGTATATGACTACCATTGCTGCTATTGATCAGTGTTTTCTCTCATGTGAATTTATGTGATTTTATGGTATTGTATATTATTTTATTGGTACATTTTATTGTTATTGTGGGAACCTTCCCTTAATAAATAGCTTGATCAATTTACTCCACATTGAGTGCCTGGTTTAACCTTGGCATTTTTTTTTGCAATTATTTCCCCTACTACATAGTACTAATGACCACATTTTGTCCGCTCACAGTACTAATGCCCACATTTTGCCCCCTCACAGTAGTTATGTCCTCCTTTGTGCCCCTTTACAGTAGTAATGCCCACCTTGTGGCCCCCTCCACAATAGTTATGTCCACCTTTGTGCCCCCTCACAATAGTTATGTCCATCTTTGTGCTCCTTCACAGTAGTTAAGCCAACTATTGTGCCCCTTCACAGCAGTTAGGCCAAATTTTGTGTCCCTTCAAAGTAGCTATGTCTGCCTTTGTGCCTCCTCACAGTAGTTATGTCCACCTTTGTGCCCCTTCAAAGTAATTATGCTCACCTTTGTGCCACCTCACAATATTTATGCCCTCCTTTGTATCCCCTCACTGCAGTTATATCCTCCTTGTGCTCCCCTGTGGCCCCTAGTGTTCCTCTCTAGCTCCATAATTTATTTTTTAAATACTTCCCTACTTCCCTGATGATCGACACATCCATCCGGCCATTCCCAGCAACAGCATGACATAGACACATCTCACTGCTGGCTGTGCAGGAGGCTGGTTCCTGGGCTTTCACAGCTCGTCCCACATAGCCAGCAGCATGATGTATGGCCTGTAGGGGAGCAATGGAGATCAGCTGAGCACGGTGGCTCCCTGCTTCACTATGTAAAGGAACTGCCTGGAAAGTGCGCCCCCCTCACTAGGCCCCTGTGTTGAAGAAATATCACACAATAAATAAAAGGTCCCATCTACCATTTACTCTTACGTTTAGTATGACCTGGTATGTGCTCATTCTAACCATGGCAATATTTTCAAACTGGAAAAATGCATACATTAAAAATGGCAACTATAAAGAAGAAATATTTCTTACTAAATGATGGTTATTATTTGGCTTAGATCTTAGATTATAAGTTACTGCCAACAGTAGTCAAAGTGGTTCCTACTTTATTTTTTTACTGAGGCCACTATAAATTCAAGAGTCAAACAATTACTCATGTGGTAATTTTTCCAAGATGTTCCTTTCAAATGCAGCTGAAAACTGCTATAAACCAATAGATGTTATATTTAGAGACTGGTGAGAATACTAATAACATTCATCTCTCTGCCACACTTTAGTAAGAAAAGTGCCACAAAAGTCTATTGTGGATCTCCTTACCACAAACAAATACAAAATGAATGACAGAGTCAGATGATAACTCTGATACACTTACTAGTAAAGAATGTCATTCCAAGGTCAGAATGTCAATGGGTTAGACTGAAGATTAGTTAAGCCATGACAGGCATCTGAATACATACAGTATTGAATGGAGGAGGTTATAAATAAATTGCTTAATAATCGTCACTCTCTGCCAGTACAGTTTAGCATGTTGGTTACAGTTAAGTAACATAACAGAGTTACATAACAGTTGAGAACCACACTAATGCTTGTGTACATTTCTAAAAAGATTACATCAAATATTTAATTTTAATTTTTTACTTCATTGAATTCTATTAGTCCCAACTTTTTTTTTTTTTACATATTTTTGTTGATGCTTTTGCATCAATCCGGGGGATATATCAGTGGTCCACCAGGATACAGTATTATTAATATTGTATGTTGAGTACTCTATGAAAAACTAGTAATTGGCTCTGAAGACCCCAAAATGTTAACCCCCACAAAAGAAAAGGATCACTGAAGGGATCACTTGTGACCACCTACACACATACGGATGTAGTAGAGTTAACACTCATGATTTATGAGACGTGTTAGCTAAACTTTTTTGGCTTTTGTCTCAAGATAACGCGATAAGTAAAGAGCTTGAGTGCTAACCCTGCTACATCTATATAAGAGTATCCAATCAAATTAACTGGCACCAGTACAGTTAAGATCCATAAATCCTTATGGGAAACATCCAGTTAATCCGATAGTGTTTTATCCTATCCATAAGGGAATGGGTCCTACCTAAACTGTAACGCCAGTGGTCCATGCAAACCTGCATCCTTCAGCTTCCTGTGGGCAGGGCCACCAGGTGCCTGATTGTGGTCCAAAGGACCATGCCAGATTGTGTCATCCTACATCTTACCTACATCCTACCAGGGGGCACAGCCTCTGAAGCAGTGATACAGAGGCCTCCTCTATCAGACCTACGCGGCCTGTCTCCTCTTTCTCTCTGCTTAGGGCTCAACCTAATCTTTCCCAGCCTTTGACTCAATATTCCCCCATGGCCCTTGGACCATTATTCATGATGTGGCTGTTCAGCCAATAGCTGGCCTCAGTGGTCATATGCACAGTGAATGGCTGAGTTGTCATGGGATCAATGGATCACTTCCAGTTCAATTGGTACCATACCTTGAGCATCGAAACAAAGGGACATTTTAACAAATCAGTTAAAGGAAATGTGTCACAGAAATTTCTTGCCAGTTAAAACCATATAGTGACACACATACTTTTTTACTTATTTGTTTTAATTTTCTGATTGCAGATTTCTTTATTCTATTACCTGAACATGATTATGGGGGCAGCCATCCTGCCTAAGCTGTTCTTAACATCATTTAGAAAGCATTAAAAAAAATTGCTTTGCGGCAGCCCCCTAGGGCCATAGACACAATGGTCAGGAGGGGACCTCATTGACTTCTATGGGAGAGTTTTATAGGCATGTTCTGTAACCTGTGCAGAGCTCAGGAGGGAGATAATAAGCTGTAAAATCACCTATTGTGAATGGTGGACCCTGAATTCTCTGTAATAGGCCACTTTCACACAAATGTGTGTGCTCCGTGGCCGTATTGCGGACCGCATTTGCGGATCTGCAATACACGGGCGCCGTTCCGTGGGCATTCCGCATCACGGATGCGGACCCATTCACTTGAATGGGTTAGCAAATCCAGAGATGCAAAACGGAAGCACGGAACGTAACCTTATGGAGTGCTTATGTGGGGTTTCATCCCGTACTTCGGTTCCACAAAAAGATGTGCTATCTTTTTGCAGAACGCGCGGATCGCGGACCCAATAAATTGAATGGGCCCGCGCTGCGGCTACCCCGCGGACGGTGTTCGTGCATGGCGGCGTGCATTTTGCACGACCAAGGGGCGCACACGTTCGTGTGCGGGAGGCCATATAATGAGGCTGTAATGTTGTAGAGTAGAGCAGTAAAGTGATCAGTCTCTGCCTATTACTAGGCTAAGTGGCCAGTGTGAAAACTGCAGGATTTATGGTTTTTGCATAAATATAGATATAGACATGAAATTTTTTTAATAGCATCACAAAAAATTCTTAAAAACCTTGTTTTACATAAAAATATGCTTCAAACAATAGGTCATGTTCTGAAGACACGTTTCATTGAAGCATCTGTTATATTTTTAATCCGGAAGGCAAGTAAAAATGATCGGCTGGTCCAGTGAAGGGAGTTACCCTGGAGGAGCGTAGGAAAATCCAGGCAAAACATTAATTTAGCTTCACGTGGATTAAAAATTCATCCTTTTTATTATATCATATTAAAAACAACCACGGCATACAGTAAGTACAGCAAATGAATCAAGCCAGCACTGGAGACAATAAGGACCATCACAATACATTAGTAAATGCCTTGTATTAACTCTGTCTACATGATAAATGCCATTTTCCTTCAGCAAAATGAAAATATAGTTCCAGTGTATATCATAAATGAAATTTGTAATCATGCTCTCAGGATATTTCTAGTGGAATTAATATTATCAGCATTGGAATTGAGTTAACACATTGTAAGAATTCCAGAGCAGCAACTTGTCAATCCAGCATGGGTCAGTGTTGTGTGCTTTACAGCTTTAAGTGCTGACCATCTGGTCGGAGCTTTTCTATTCTCCTATTCTGTAAAGACTGGATAAGGGCCAGCTGGTATTGGTATTAATAGATGCCCTGCTTTGCTATTGGAGGGAAGCTCTGAGGCAGCAGCTGCAGCCACAGGACTCAGCAAAGCCAGGGTGGGGACAGGGACACTGACACCAGACACCTGTAAATTATTCACTTGTGCTGTGAACACCCGCACTGATTTCCTCTGGGACTGAGAATTCATTTGGGGAGCCCATAGGAGAAGCAAGCAGAAGTCACCTTGGAAATCCAGAGGCCAGAATGACCAGCAGCCAGAACATACACACTACCGGGCAGATGGAGGGTAACAGACTGCGCTTCTTTCTATGCTTCCAGCTTCAGTTCATTAGGCAGCATGCAGTAGCTTCCATACATAACTTAGTTTTCACAATGACATCAGGAATCATTTGTTTCCTCAACTGTGTGCCTAGAACCGTCTGGTTATTTCATGCGTCTTTATTGCCTTCCAGTCATTTTCAGAACTTGTCATTATGATTTGCTGTAGATAATTCTGGGAGCCATCTCCCCTGAATAACAGCTGAACTGACATCAGAAAGAACTAACTTTACCCAAGTGCAGTTTTCCATGTGGGTTTGACTGCCTTATGCAAAGCTAATATCACATTGGAAACTGTATGCATTGCATTGATTTCAAGTACCTTAAGGAACAATGAATAGTGAAGGAATGCAGAGAAAAGTTCTAGATTCCCCCAGTATTTTCCTAGTATGACTTACTTCCCCAAATACTTGTATGAGCCACACAGCGTATAAGTCATCAACTCAAACTGTCACTGCTGAGTCAAGGGTTAATATTGAGGTCAAGTATTCCTAACTGGGAGCTTTCCAAGGTTTTTCACCCGGAGCTGTCTTTCTCTCGGATTCTAGGCTGAGTAGCTAGTTTGTGGCTATTTTAAGAGAAATTGTTATTTACCTTACTTTAATCTGAAATTTCTCAAGTTTGAAATTATGTTATGTTTTTTACTCGTTCGTGATATTTTATATTTATTATGATTGTGGTAAGCTGTGAGTATCGTACAGTATATTCTTTTTCACTGTAGATAGTTTGGGGGGGATTATCCTTGACACTAGTAATATCTCACCCTTTATCTTTCATATACAAGTTTCATTTGTTGGATTTATTTAGTATTTGTTTTGATTGCTGTTACTTTTGTGTCTTTTTCAAAGATTCAAATGTGGATACTTCTTTTGTTTGTGGAAAAATAGACAACTGTGAATGCGTTAATGATGTCATAGGGTAATTGTTTGATGCCTGCTTGAGCTACAGTACTTAATGCTCGAGATGTAGTGATTTATTTATGCATGACGCCACCAAGATGCAATACCTGCAGTGACCAAAAACACTAAACCCTCAGAATCGGCAACACATCATTTTTACCATATTCCTTTGACTGTACTATTGAATTATGGAATAGGGTTATTGAATTAAATTGACATATATAATCGGGACAGCCATGTATAGTAATGGGAATAAAATGAGTATAAAATATCAGACATTGTATGAAGTCTACTGAAAGGGCACATTCACAAATTGTCCTATAGAATGTATGCTTTGTAGTTGGATTCATTAATCACTGAAAAAAAGTGCACCACAATAATATGCGACTGACCATACTGGCTAGACCCTCATGCTGATGTTAAACGCTGAGACTTTAGCCAATATCTTTCAGTCAGGAACATTCCGGAGCCCTGCGCACCCCGTCAAGGTATCTCAGTGTGGCGTGGGTCCTACCGCTAAACTACCTATCGTGTGTGAACATAGTCTGATAGGTGCTAAGGACCGACTCACAGCCAAGCTCCTACATACCTCCATAGTAAGATCCCTAATACAATGGGAGGGGGGAGGAGGCTGCGAGCCCCACCTATAACAGGTAATGTGGCACAAGGCTACCAGGTGCACCAGAATGTTACCAATGACACGCATTAGCACATTCAATACATGTAAAGAAAAATCATTGAATAAAGTGGCCTAAATGGGAGGAAGTTCTCAACCCCAAACACTATAGCGTATTTATAATCGGGGGAGCAATTCCTCCGCAAGTGATCCGTTGCTAACGGCAATACCCAGCAAAAATGCATACAATGGAGGATGCCGGCAGTGGACTACATGTACCACAAAAACATCCTACACAAGATGAAATAATGTGTGGATGAAAATATAAAAATACATAAATCACTGAAAAAAGGTGCACCACAATAATATGTGACTGACCATACTGGCTAGACCCTCACCCTGATGTTAAAAGCTGAGACTTTAGCCAATATCTTCAAGTCAGGAACATATCAGAGCCCTACGCACCCCGTCAAGGTATCTCAGTGTGGCGTGGGTCCTACCACTAAACTACCTATCATGTGTGAATGCAGTCTGATAGGTGCTAAGGACCGACTAACAGCCAAGCTCCTACATACCTCCATAGTAAGATCCCTAATACAATGGAAGGGAAGAATGAGGGGGCTGCAGGCCATGTGACACAGGCTACCAGGTGCACCAGAATGTTACCAATGACAAGCATTAGCACATTCAATACATGTAAAGAAAAATCACTGAATAAAGTGGCCACTTTATTCAGTGATTTTTCTTTATATGTATTGAATGTGCTTATGCTTGTCATTGGTAATTCACTTTATTTGGTGATTTTTCTTTACATGTATTTAATGTGCTAATGCTTGTCATTGGTAACATTCTGGTGCACCTGGTAGCCTGTGCCACATTACCTGTTATAGGTGGGGCTCGCAGCCTCCCTTCTCCCTCCCATTGTATTAGGGATCTTACTATGGAGGTATGTAGGAGCTTGGCTGTGAGTTGGTCCTTAGCACCTATCAGACTGTGTTCACACACGATAGGTAGTTTAGCGGTAGGACCCACGCCACACTGAGATACCTTGACGGGGTGCGCAGGGCTCCAATATGTTCCTGACTGAAAAATATTGGCTAAAATCTCAGCTTTTAACATTAGCGTGAGGGTCTAGCCAGTTTGTTCAGTCGCATATTATTGTGGTGCACCTTTTTTCAGTGATTTATGTATTTTTATATTGTCATCCACACATTATTTCATCTTGTGTAGGATGTTTTTGTGGTGCATGTGGTCCGCTGCCGGCATCCTCCATTGTATGCATTTTTGCTGGGGATTGCCGTTAGCAACGAATCACATGCGGAGGAATTGCCCCCCCCCCCCCCCCCCCGATTATAAATAAGCTACAGAGTTTGGGGTTGAGAATTTCCTTCCATTTAGGCCACTTTAATCAGTGATTTTTCTTTGTATTTGGATTAACCAGTGCAGAGTGGCCCTTTAAAAATAATCATTTGACAGATATAACAATCTGTGCTACAGGTCATGTCTCTTATGATTTAATTTGTAGTCAAATTGATTTGCTGCACTCAAAATTCAACCCAAATTTATGAAAAAGTTCTGATTCAGTGGGTAGAGAATGAAATAGACAGTGTGAGAGAAAGAGAATCTAAAGCACTTTTGATTTAAGCAGAATCAATTTTTACTCAAATAAAATTTCTTGGTTGATTCAGACTAATCAGACCAAAACCAATTTTTAGAAAATGTGCTCAACTTTAGATTCCATCTCTCAGTGGCCATTAGAAAAATAGAAGGAGCATTCTGGTAATGGGAAGCTACTACACTTTTCCCTTGAATTACTGTAGTTTTCATCAATCTCTACCTACGTGTTTGATCCATTATTTTGGATGGGAGAAATAATTCTGCAAGGAGGACCTTTCATCTCATCAAAAATAATGGATATCTGATGGAACTGACACAAACTGATGCAAAATTAGCACTACAGATGCTCAAAGCATAGGATCCATTTTGTTCTGTTCTCCTGATGGATCAGAAGAACAGAAAATAAAATGGTGATGTGAATGCGGCCTAAGCAGAATACCTCTGTATTGTCGGATTTCCAATGAGGCACCCAATGATTTTATTTTGTAGCTGAATTTTATGTGTATGGAAGAATTCTACCCCAAAAGCTTTCTGAAGTAGGAAGCTACATGCCCTTTCTGCACTGGTCACTGCTGTGTGCATGAGTCTTTACAAGTTTTGCTGCTTATTTATATGTATATCCTTGGACAAGAAAAATGATATTCCTATGTATACATTATTGGCCCATGAAAGTTGCATCACATAGTACGTGACTATGTACAAGCACATGGTACTCATTTGCAATTGCTGGAAAAAAATAAAAAAAAACATGGTGGTAAGCACTCGGCTGGGATCTGTGTTTTGTGGATCTGCAATTTGCAGACCGCAAAAAGAGATACAGTCATGTGCAGGAGCCCTTATTCACAGATGTTCCACGACGTTTTCTTCTCCTGCAGTGTCAGCAGAGAGGGACCAGGGAACAAGGCTTTGTGCACAGAGGTAGCGCTAAGAACAGAAAAACACTAAATATCACTCGTGTTCTACAGGGAGGACTATGTACTACAGCAAAACATACACCAAGGAGATATTGAAATGCATTTTTTTTTTTTTTTTCGGGAGGGGGTTGTGGACCATCATTTAGGGTGACAATTTTGCAAGAAGGACATTGCTGTAAAGATTACATGCATGCTAAGAACAATGTGATAAGGAGATTTTCCTCTATTTGCTATTATTAAAGGGGTTATCGGTGTGTAATAGGTGGGCGTCCGATACACGTGACCTCTGCCAGAAGGTAGCAACTCTAGAGCCGCAGCCTTTTCTCTCTACGCCGAGTGACGGCACGTTCATATCACGAGGCCTAGGATCAGATCAGCCTCAGTCAACTGAATGTACTGTGCTATGCTTGGTAAGCTGCGAGAAGGCAGTGGCGCGCACACGAGCACTGCTGCCTTCTCAAACATCTGATCGACTGGGCTCGCGGGTTTTGGATCCCCGCTGATCATATACTGATGAACCATCCAGAGGCTAAAAATATATCAGAAAACCCTTTTAACTATCCGTTCAAATCTAGAACTTGCTTTTCATTTTATGCTTGCAATGAGCAGGGTCAGTCCTTTCAGGTATTATATCTTGTTTTCTAGGGTTGAACCTTCTGATAGATGCTCTTTAAACTTCATTTACTTGATTTTGTGTGCCACAGTTTAAGTGCCAGGTCAACATAAAAGTATTTTTTTTTTACTTCAAATAGCCATTTGTTAAACAAACATTTAGTGGTATATTTGTGGGTTATGAGAAATGGGTGCTGGACTTGGAATAAAATTAAATGTTGCCTAAATTTCTTCATCATCAGACTTCAGAACTTTGCTGGCAAAGCTATGATACTGTTGATCGCGAATGTTCTAATCGATAATTTTTATTGCGAATATTGGCACTTCGAGAATTTGCGAAGATCTAGAGTATAGTGCTATATCTTCGTAATCGTGAATGCTCTAGATTTATTTTTCATCAGTACCCTCACTGCTTCTTGCTTGTGGGCTAATGAGAAGGCTGCAATATTTTTGTCTGAGGTTAGCAATATCCCTAGCAACCAATAGAAACATTGCCTACCCCTTACTAAATAGGAAACTCCCCAGCAGCCATTTTATGCTGTATTTTGGAGTCTGCGAGAGAAAGAGAGCAGTGTCATTGCTGTGCTCTGTGCTTTGCTGAGTCATCTGGATCCTTATTCAATTACATTAGATAGTTAGTTAGGTCATATATATATATATATATATATATATATATATATATATATACATATATATATATATATATATATATATATATATATAATACAGATAATTAGTGGGTTAGTTAGTCAGTGTGTGTGGTATATAGTGTGTGGCAGGAAAATGGATGTGCAATGTGCATGTGAGAGATACTTCTCTGCTGTCCATACATACATGCTACAGACATAGTGCTGTGATGTCACAACAATACTTAGTGCACCATCAGTAATATCTACTCAGACCTGATAAAATGGGAAGTTGCATGTATTGCGGCAAAACATATGCGCATCATTAGTGCCGATTTGCACAATCGCAAATATATTGGAGCACTGAATCTGCATATAAAGCTATTGTTCTGCCATGCATGCAAAATGTAATCAAAAACAGTGCTGTAATGTAAAATTACTTACAGTGATCCGGAGTTCTTCCCCACAGTCACGAAAGTTGCTGCCAACCGTTTTCTCCAGTCTCAGGAAACTTTTAGCAGCTTGAAAAATTTAGCAAAAGTGAGCCACGCCTGTATTTCACAATCAAGAAAATAATGATTCTATAATTTGCGAATTGATGGCGAATATTAGGCCACAAATATGCAAAATATTGCAAAAACGAATATTGCATATGCTGCTCAGAACTACTCAACAGAGCAAAAATAGATATTAAGCTGACACTATTAAGTTGTGACAGTGGGAGACATTTAAAAAAGTACTGGGATAATATGTCAGTTTGGGCACACAGACAGACCAGTCCTGCCAGCCCTGATGGAGCCTGGCAGAACTAGCATCATTTTATACACATGCTACAGCTATAATGATTTATTTATTTTTTATCAGGAAAACAAATTGAATGGCCTTTCCTTAGGGTAATCCATCAATTCTTAATTGGAATTCTGGCCTCTACTGATTAGCAAAATGGTTGTCCCTAGCAGGATGGTACTTCTGTACATGGGTCTGTGCCTGGAAGTGTATGTAGATCATGCCAAACTAAGCTTTATTTACTTGAATGAGACTAGGTTACAGTATGGGCCTGCTGATGTGACTGAATAAGGTTTGAGGAGGTTATGGCACTGCAATGACTGTGGGCTTCCTAATGGTCAGAAGCTATAAGGATGAACTATCAGAGTGTATTCCTGTAAAACCTATTTAAAGGGCTTCTGTCACCCCCAAAACACAATTATTATTTTTTTTTTTGGGGGGGGGCTTTTTAAAATCCTTATTTAACGACTTATACCTATATAGGGCTCTTACCTTTGTCTGTGGCTTTGTTTCCTTAAAAATCGATCTTTTAAAATATGCAAATCACTTCACTACCAGCAAGTAGGGCTGGCCCTGTCAGCATTTCAAATCCCGCGCCTGTCTTCATTCGGCGCAGGCGCTCTGAGAGAAGGAAGCTCGCCTCCTCAGCACTCCGTCAGTGCGCCTGCGCTGATGACGTCCCCGAAAGAGAAGACGTCATCGGCGCAGGCGCACTGAGAGAGTGCTGAGGAGGCGAGCCTCCTTCTCTCAGAGCGCCTGCGCCAAATGAAGACAGGCAACGGATTTGAAATGCTGATAGGGCCAGCCGGAGGATGAGAGCGTTCGCTGGCCTTGTCAATCAACAGGAGGAGGGGCGTTTTTTTGCGGCGGCTACCAGCAAGTAGACGCCGTACTTGCTGGTAGTGAAGTGATTTGCATATTTTAAGGAAACAAAGCCACAGACAAATGTAAGAGCCCTGTATAGGGAATAGTCGTTAAATAAGGATTTTAACAAGCCCAAAAAAATAATTTGTGTTTTGGGTGTGACAGAAGCCCTTTAAAAGGAATTTGTCATCAGAGAATGACCTATTGTTTAAATCATATTTTGATATTTACCAGATTTGACTTTTTTAGAATTTTTTATGATTTTTGTTTTCATTTTTCATGTCTCAAGAAATATTTTAAAAAATACCTAAAATTGTGCAGTTGTTGCACTGACCACTAGGCCTCAAAGTATGTTGAGACATTCTGTTCTGTACAGGTAACTTTGCAGTAGTCACGTCTTTATCACCACAAGCAGGATTAGAATTACAGGTATCACCATTGTATAGCTAACAAAGGATCCAGCATTCACAATAGGTCATATCACATCTTATCTATTCC
Source organism: Bufo gargarizans (assembly GCF_014858855.1). Taxonomy (NCBI): domain Eukaryota; kingdom Metazoa; phylum Chordata; class Amphibia; order Anura; family Bufonidae; genus Bufo; species Bufo gargarizans. The sequence continues at coordinate 372,696,386 of NC_058084.1, read as the reverse complement.
CTCCTCACCTCTTTACAGGTCACAGAGTATGCCTAGAAAACACTCCCATAGAAGTCAATGCATCCATGGCCTATGTAGTTGCCCTCAAAGAAAAGGAAATCTTGGCATATTTTAGACCTAGCAGCCAGTGTGAAAACTGGGCAATTTTTACTTTTTTGTTTGTTTTTATTTACATAGATATAAAGATAAAGGGAGATATAAAGTTTAAAAAAAACCACTAATAATAATTTAAAAAAAATGTTTAACATAGAAACTTGATATAAAGTTGTAGTCATTTTCCGATGACACATTCCCTTTAAAATCACCAAAAAATAATATATACCCTATCTGGGAAAGGATATATAATATAACAATCACATAGCCTGGACAGGCTGATATCCTCGCTTGTCCCAGATAATAAAATATAACTTTTAATAGATAAATTTAAATTAAAAGAAAAACATCACATCTATTGAAATATTATTAGTGAGCAAAAAAGTGTGCGTTAAAACTAGCTGATACTCATTGTTGGCGCTGTAGTACTGCGTAGTTTATAGAGGGTAACTGGGAGTGCACTCCCCCGCACTACCACTCTGATTATGGCACACACTGGAACACAGTATCCACTCTTAGACACTCTTCTAAACTACCAGCTAATCTGGCTTCTGCTGCTGCCCGTTAGAAGCCAGATTACCTGGCGAAACATGTTGGGGGGTAGAATTAGTTTTTAGTTTGCTGATCTCTTTTGTCAATAAGCTAAATAGCGAAAGTAGTTTAGAAGAGTGGACAGTCTTTGCCAATGTGTGGCATAATCAGAGTGGTAGTGCAGGAAAGTACACTCCCAGCTACCGTCTATAAACAATGCAGTACTTTAGCACTAAATATAATAGATGAATATCAAATAGTTTTAACCTACCCTTTTTTGCTCACTAATAATATTTTATTTTTATTTATCTATTAAAAGTTATATTTTATTATCTGGGACAAGCGAGGGTATCAGCCTGCCCAGGCTATGTGATTGTTCCATTCCCTTTAAAGCAGTGTTCCTCAACTCCAGTCCTCAGGGCCCACTTGCTGGTCATGATTTGAGAATATCTGGGGGCGGAGGGGCCACAGAGGTGAATGGCCATGGGTTAGTTTAGCTCCGGAATGAGAAGCAGCACGGCGTGTCTACCAGCTTAAAAGAGAGGCAGCAGGGGCGCTTGAATCAGCAATACAGATAATCCCTCATACTTGCCATGTCTGGCAGGAGGGGGAAGTCTATGTGGAGCGAGAGATACATCAGGCACATCTCCCCCACTGTATTAAATAAAGATGGCGCACGCAGCAGGAAAAAGGAGCAGGGAAGCATGGCAAGGACACTGAGCGATGCTATAGAGGAAGAGGAGAGATCACCAAGCAGACTCTCCAACTAATCTACAACCCCCCCACAGCTAGGGCAATATTTAGCAGAGTCCCATGCAGAAAGCGTTGTAAGGGAGCAAAGTAAGAATAAAAGCAATGCTCCAACATCTGCCACAGCCTCTCGCTCAGCCAAAGATCCTAGGAATCAAAATCTACCTCTGATTACAGAGGAAGCTCTAATCTGCAGTCCTTTCTTTCTTGTCATGAGCCCATCACTGAAGTAACAGTCAAGAAGATACTGCTGAGTCTGCAGAAGGATGCAAGTTACGACATGAACGCCATGGTGCAGCATCTTAAAACTTCCATTGATGAAGTGGCTCCTACGCTGATCATGTGGAAAGTAAAATGGGGAAATAAAGATTTTAACGACCTAGTGGATTCCCAGAAGGATCTTACAGACAAGTAACAAGCTACCACGGATAAAATCACAGATTTGGAAGATCACTCCAGAAGAAACAACCTCAAAATCTGGGGAATTTCAGAGGAGATAACCAATGCGGATCTATCCAACTATCTTCAATATCTCTTCAAGACTCTGGTTGCTGAGCTGATGGATCTCTACGTCTCCATTGATGGAGCCCACTGTCTGCCCAAACCAATATTCCTTCCAGATCCCTATTCTAAATTATCGATCTACGCAGACCTCTCAGCAGTGGCCTTACAGTTTCTCAAAAAGCCAATCACGGTAGCATTAAGGAATAAAAATATTCCTTACAAATGGGTATATGTGTCCAGAAACAGATCATCATATATGATTTGCACTATTGAAGATGGATCTAAACTTGTACAACAACTGGAGCTTCCCTGGTTGACGGTCAGAAACAAAAACGCGTCCCCTGCATGGCTATCCCCAGAGTGACAAGTTACATGAAGGATAATTTACTATATCTTTTCTTTTCAAGTTTAATGCTATAGTGTTAGTTCTTCTTATACAGACAGGACCAATGCCGGATTATAATAGGGGCACTTGGGTCAGCAGCCCTGGGCCCCATGTAAGTGAGGGGCCCATCGCCATCCCAAACTCCCATGTGCCATTATATAATATGTATACGCAGGGCTAGTGCTGCGATAAAAAACAGCCATGCCCCGATTGGAAGGAACAGGGGAAAGGAGAGGGAGGGGGAGGGACTTATGTCACTGCACACCTCCTCCAATCAGGTGGCAGCTAAAAGTTCCCACCGTACCTGCCCCTCTCTTCTTCATCTTTAATGGAATATTTGTCCCAGCGCCAGCTTTCTCTTCACCTCATGGCGTGCTGGGCGCCTGTGAAGAGAGAGGCAGGGTGGAGCAGCAGTTGCATCCGGAGAAAGAGTGTGGCCAGTGGCCGCTGCCAGGTTAGGCAGAGCCAAAGCTCTAAACAGAGTGCTACTTCAAACACTGACAGTAGGATTCAATCTACATTGTCACTACATTACTTGGCTGTCTTAGAGTGAAACAGCCAAGCCAGCCCCCAGTTATATTTAGCTCTGTGTCCTCCATTTGTTGGTGGCTCTGGAGGCAGTGGAAGAAGATTCCCAACCCAGAGTCCACTCCTGTGGCCAGCAGCAGCCGCCATAGTCCTCTATTCCAGGAGTTGCCTGTTCCTTTTTTGGACTCTAGTTGGTAGGTTGAGGTTCCTCGTTTACTTTTGCATTAGTTAGGGTCCATTCACATGTCCGCAACCGCACATGGCTGGCACTATGATAGAAATGCCTTTTCTTGTCCGTGGCTTCAGACAAGAATAGGACATGTTCTATTTTTGTGTAGTGCCATGGAACGGAAATGCGGATGCGGAAAGCACACGGTGTGCTGTCCACATCTTTTGTGGCCCCATTGAAAACTAATGAGTCCGCACCTGTTCCGCAAAATTGTGGAACGGATGCGGACCCATTTTGTGGACGTGTGATTGGACCCTTAGGCTAAGTTCACACCACCGTTAAAAAAAAAAAAAAAAACAGATCCTGTAAAAAAAACAAAAACAAATCCTGTAAAAAAAAAAGAAAGAAACGGATCCTGTGCATCAGTTGCATATTTGACCTCCGTTTAAACCATTTACATATGAGATCCATTATCTTGCATGCATTATATTTTTTTCCATCTAAAAAAAACTAATTTGAGACTGAAATGGCTCAAACGGAGGACAAATGTGCAACTGATGCACAGGATCCATGGCTGGGAGTGCTGTGGCCTTCTTGCAGCTTACAAAGCATAGCACTGTCGATTGTATAGCAACAGTGCATTGCAGCTCAGATCCATTGACTTAAATGGAACTGAGCTGTGCCTGGGTCATGAGACCGATAAACGTGACGTCACTGTATACTGTGGGGTGGTATATAGTCTATAGCCCAGTGATGGTGAACCTTTTACAGATCGAGTGCCCAAAGTGCAATCCAAAACCCACTTATTTATCGCAAAGTGCCAACTTGGCAATTTAACCTGAATACTACAGTCCAGTATAGTATATCTTCCATGTACTGTATCATTTAGCTATAATAGCCTGTCTAAACTCAATGCACTGCCTGTGCCATTCATAGAAAAGTCTAAGGCATATTGGTACACTGTAGACTTTTTCCAGGGCGTGGGTGCCCACAGAAAGGGCCTTGAGTGCCGCCTCTGGCACCGGTGCCGTAAGTTCGCCACCACTGCTATAGTGTATACTATAGTTTTCCTTAATATTTACCAGGAAGAAATAAATATAGGGCTGTACCTGAAAGGGGGGGGGGGGGGGGTTGTCAGGGCAAATGGAGGGAGGGGACCCAAAATGGATAATCAGCCCCAGGCCTATGATACACTTAATCTGCCCCTGAACAGGACTTATCTACTGATAGATTATTGAGAATGCGAATGCGAATGGGAAAATGTTATTGGGCATTTATCATTTCTCAAGTAAGTTAAATTAGTTAATTTGTGTTGATTTGCCTCTTACCATCAGAGATTAGTTACAGATAAGAACATGTCTCTGGGCAGAAGATGGTGAACATTTCTTTTCCCATTTACTTAGTTTAATAGAAAGTTCAGTTTTTGTTTTATTTTATTATTTGGTACATAGAACAGATATCAGGGTCCGTACTTTGGAGGACATACTTTATGCACATCAGGGTCAGAGTTTATTACCGAGCATACTGTTATATAATACCAATGCTGATTAAGATCACATCTTTAAATGTCAAAGGCCTAAATAAAAATAGATGTGGGACGAAGCTATAAAGAGTAAGAGCGACATAATATTTATCCAGAAAACCCACTTCCAAAGAGATCATGCCCCCAGATGAAATCACCCTACATTTCCACATATTATCCCATCTTTTCGTAAGAAGAACAAGAAGGGTACTGATAGCAATTAGGGATATGGTGGCCTTTAATTTAATTTCGGTCCACGCCAATCGTCAGAGCAGTTATAAATATACTCTAGTCAATATACAGTTGAAACCAGACGTTTACATACACTATATAAAAAGACACATGTGCATTTTTTCTCAATATCTGACATGAAATCAGAATGAACCATTCCTGTTTTTGGTCAATTAGGATTACCATAATTATTACTATTTGTCAAATGCCAGACTAATAAGAGAAAGATAATGTTTTAAGGCATTTTTATTACTTTCTGCAATTTCAAAAGTTTACATATACTAAGATTATTATGCCTTTAAACAATTCTGGACTGCCCATATGATGATGTCATATGTTTGGAACCTTCTGTTAGGTTTGTTGGCAACATCTAAGCTAATTAGAGACACACCCGTTGAGGTATTTAAATGTACACCTGAAACACACTGCTTCTTTGTGTAGCATCATGGGAAAGTCTAAAGAAATCAGCCAAGATATCAGGAAGAGAATTGCGGACTTGCACAAGTCTGACTCAACCTTGGGTGCAATTTCAAGATACCTGAAGGTGCCTTGTTCTTCTGTACAAACAATTATATGCAAGTACAAACACAATGGAAATGTACAGCCATCATACCGCTCAGGAAGGAGACGGGTTCTGTGTCCCAGAGATGAACGTATTTTAGTCCAACATGCGCATATCAACCCAAGAACAAAAGCATTATCTCAAGACATCAGCCAGAAAGTTAATGCTTGGGCAGAAATGGGTCTTCCAAATGGACAATGACCCAAAGCATACTGACAAACTGGTTACAAAGTGGTTTGAGGATAACAAAGTCAATGTTCTGGAGTGGCCATCACAAAGGCCTGATCTCAATCCTATTGAAAATTCATGGGCAAAGCGGAAAAGGCAGGTGCGAGCAAGGCGAGCAACAAACATGGCTCAATTACACCAGTTTTGTCCGGAGGAATGGGCCCAAATTCCGACCAACTATAGTGAAAAGCTTGTAGAAGGATATCTAAAATGTTTGACCTAAGTCATACAGTTTAAGTGCAATGGTACCAAATATTAATGAAATGGATGTAAACTTTTGACTTTGCAGAAAGTAAAAAAAAAATGCCTTAAAACATTCTCTCTCTCATTATTCTGGCATTTGGCAAATAATTATATTTATGGTAATCCTACTTGACCAAAAACAGGAAAGGTTTATGCTGATTTCATGTCAGATATTGAGAAAAACATGCATATGTGTCTTTTTATATAGTGTATGTAAACTTCTGGTTTCAACTGTATATGCCCCCATAACAATCAGCATAATAAATTATCTTTAATATCATAACTGACCCAGACCTAGACACCTCCACCAGGTCATATAGACCCCCTAATATCCAAAAATGGCTCGACAAAGAAGATTTGCTTGACCCGAGGAGGTGAGACTTTACTTTTTTTTTTTTACACTCGTCACATCTAGAATGTATTATTTTCTGGTGGTTAAATGCACATTGCAATTAATATCTAGGGCAGATATAGGAGTGACCATGCTCCCACTTATATATATGTGACAGACTCAGGTGAAAGTCAATACTCCCCATGGTGTATCAACAAAAACTTATTAAAGCACCTATCACATGAGAAATATATAGCTGAACACTTATCACTTTTCTTTGAATTGAATGCTCCATCTACTACAATACCAACCCTTTTTATTGCTATAGTCATCTCATAAAGCTTACATGAGGGGTATCCTTATTCAGGCCGCTTCAAGACTCAAATAAGAGAGAGAAGAAGTCCCAAATACTAATAGGAAATATCCAGAGGTTAGAAATGCAAAATACATTGAAACCAACCCCAGAAAATGGTAAATTACTAAAGGAATATAGAGCACAATGCCAACAATTATTGCTATTCCAGTATGAGAAACTGCTTAAAATATACCAGATGGACATATACAGAAATAACAATATACTGGGGAGAAAGCTGGTCAATCTGATCCAAGACAAAACAAAGTAGAAATAAAATCTATTAGATGATAAGGGACAAAAGATAGTTAAACCCAAAAAACATATTGTAGCAAATGCCTTTGGATTGTTTTATACTAAACTATATGATCTACAGTATCTAAATGACTAGACCACCCATCAATCATCCGAAGATGAAATTACTAGATTCCTAAAGAAGGTGATTTTCCCAAAAGTCTCAGGAACTAAATAAAATATCAACTCCTATTTTTTCCTAGATGGTATTATCCATCTACCCAAGAATAAGGCTCCTGGTCAGGATGAATATACGCATGAGTAAGGGGGTGTGACTACCAAAACGTCACGCAGTATAGGATAGGACTCAGCTCAGCATTTTCAGAATGGAAGGAATGCCTGTGAGCCATTGATTGTGTAAAGATACAATAAAAAGCTTGAAAGTACATATTGTGCTCCTGGAGAGTAAGTATTCATATTTTCTCACCAAGATTTGTTGACTGCTATAAGGCTGACTAGATAGTGCTGGACTGTGATTGCGGAGCCAGAGTGTAGGCCACGAGTCAGACCGTGATTGTTGCTCCATGTGGGAGCTGTTTGTATATATTCCGGATTAAGATACTTTTCAAAAATATATGACCTCCATAAATAATTATAGGCCAATCTCCTATCTCCCTAGTAAACCTGGTTCTAGATAAGTTTGGAATCCTAAACAAGGCTAAGGATGTTATATTAGCATTAAATATGAATCCCTCCGCCACAGTCTTCTGCTCAGGTATGCTCTCAGATCCCTTCCCATTTACCAATGGGAGTAGGCAGGAATGTTCCCTTGCCCCTTTAAATTTAGCTCTGGCCATGGAACCTTTGGCAGAATTAATAAGGTCTAAAGACCAAATTAGCAGCATCTCTATAGGAGGTATATATGCTGATGATATAATTCTGGCAGTGTGTAATCCAGAATCCACTGCAACTTATATCCAAGAAGCTGTTTCTCAATTCTCTAAGGTCTCATATTATAAAGTCAATGATTCCAAGAGCCAGATTATGCCTTTTAACATCACCAAAGAGGACAAATTAAGGATCCAAATGATTTGTCCTTGTAGGCTAAATAAAAAAAAAATAATAATAATAAAAAATAAAAAATAAATATATATATATATATATATAAGAGAAGGAAAATTCCAGCGGGAGCACCAACCAGGTTACGGGTGCAAAGTCCAGCAGAGGGTAACGGCTATACCCAGGATTTGTAAAGACGAAAAAAGTCGGACTGCACTCCAAAATGATGGTGAAATAAAAATGTTTTAATCACCCATAATATGGCAAGTTGCCATATTATGGGTGATTAAAACATTTTTATTTCACCATCATTTTGGAGTGCAGTCCGACTTTTTTCGTCTTTATATATATATATATATATATAGAAAAAAAAGAAAAAAGTGGCAGCACCGTCCCTGGTGAAAACAAGAGGGTGCAGCTGACCCAATGTGGATAAAAGCCAATCCAATAGATAAAAGACAAAAAATGGGCAGCACTCCAAGAAGTAAAAAAATACAAAAATACTTTATTTACCCAAGCAGGACATGCTATGTCCTGCTTGGGTAAATAAAGTATTTTTGTATTTTTTTACTTCTTGAAGTGCTGCCCATTTTTTGTCATATATATATATATATATATATATATATATATATATATTTCCTCATATCCCTGGTTCTCTTCTGGCCCTTTGTTTACATGCAATAACAACAATATCTGATGTTTTCCTCATGAATATTTGTGGGTGTCAAAAAAGACTGCCCCTCCCCCTGCTCTGCAAAGTAAGTGAATATAAGTGCTGCCCTGAGTGAAATGTCTGACTGCTGGGATACTCAGCAGCATATTGTATGTGTGGGATTACAAGTCCCAGCTGTACAATGACACTGCTGATACACACAGGATCTTCCCCCTACATGTTCTTGTGCAATGCTCTGCAGAACCCCTCCAGTCTGTCAGCTCTGCGTCTGCAGGATGAGGAAGGAAACATAGTAACATAAGGCCGAAAAAAGACCTTTGTCCATCCAGTTCGGCCTGTCACCCTGCAAGTTGATCCAGAGGAAGGCAAGTTGATCCAGAGGAAGGCAAAAAAATAACTGTGAGGTAGAAGCCAATTTTCCTCACTTTAGGGGAATAAAAAATTCCTTCCCGACTCCAATCAGGCAATCAGAATAACTTCCTGGATCAACGATCTCTCTCTAGTAGCTATATCCTGTAATATTATTATTCTCCAGAAATACATCCAGGCCCCTCTTGAATTCCTTTATTGTACTCACCATCACCACCTCCTCAGGCAGAGAGTTCCATAGTCTCACTGCTCTTACCGTAAAGAAGATCCTGAATATTTGTCCCTTCACTACCTGCAGCTGTTCAGCAAAGCCTCCAGCCCTGAGTCTGTGCTGCTGATGGTAGAAGGGATGAATCTTTCCTGAAGAATCCAGTGGGAGGTAGACACAGGGCAGACAGCAGAAGACGGCAGTGCAGGGGCCATGGCCAGCACAGTAAACTCTTGTGCACAGATACAGACCTGCTCCCCAGGCTTATGCACAAAATAGGTCATGTGACCCTCAGTGAAATTTGAGAAAAAAGGCACTGCAGATGAATTAAGTGAATTGTAAACCCCTTACATTTGATTAATTAGAAACATACAAAGAACAAAAAAATTACCCTGAAAACCCCTTTAAAGGGAACCTGTCACCAGTTTTATGGTGTCCTAACTAAGGGCAACATAAATAAGTGACTGATTCTCTTAGAAAAATGCTGGGTCACTTTCTTTAATTGACCCAGTCAATCTGCCAACATCCGCCTACCTGCTGCTGTTTGACAGTTATTTTCCATATGAATCAGCAGCAGGTGGGCAGGGGAGTGGCTATAGCTCTGAATACAAAAACGCTGACATCACGCTGGACTCAAATCAGCTCATTAGCATGCGGCATGTGGCATCTTTGTGTGTATATTATGAGATAACCATCTGTCACACCAGTAAGTGAATACATCTAAGGCTTTTTTTTAGTAGTTAATGATTGTATATAATTAGTTCGATTATAATCAAATATCCACATGACAGGTTCCCTTTAAGCATCTTGGTGTCTTCCTTACAGCAAATTGCCATGATCTATTTATGAGAAATTGCAACCCCCTTATAATTCAGGTATCCTCATTGCTGGAGTCCTATTCACAACAGTTCCTATCCTGGTCAGGTTGAATAGTAGTAGTTGGTATCACTCTGTTTTATGGTTTATTGCCATAAAGAACCTAAAATGATACATCAAACACAATGGAAAAGTCATTTTGAACGTTCCTTTTCTTATCTACAGTAGAATGGAAGAAGTTGTCTTTTCTCCTTAAATGCATTTCTAGAAGCATGGCCCATAGAGAAATGTCAATGAAGAGTGTTTCCTTTCAAAACACAATAAATTCATTAAACTTTATTGGATTAGATATGATCCCAAAAAGTGTCTGATTGGCCACATTCTATTACTGATTGGTCACTGATTGGCCACATTCTATTAGCTACAAGGACAGTAATTATTAAAAGATGGAAGGACCCCCATCCGCCTTCATTACCTGATCTTACAAATATTTTAGAATATAATCACTCTATGGAGTAAATTATCACAATCAGAATAAACAGATATTAGGCATTTGAAGCCATGTGGGATTTATGGAGGAAGCATACCCCCAAAAAAACTTTCAGACTTAGCTAGATGTATTTCTGTGCCATGCCAATAGAATGAGGATATTGAAGAAAAAGGGTGTTTTTAGTATGGGTGAATCACAAATTTTCCCTCTTGATCTTGAACGGTTGTCAGAAATATGTGGCAAATTAGACTTTTCCTCTGACATTGGACCATACCTGATACTTGGAAGGTTTATTTTCTTAAGTTAGTTTTATCTTTGTTTCCTTTTTTTCCTTTTATGTTCTTATGTGCCAGTTTTGGTATGCAATAGGAAAATGACAATTCGGTATTGGAAGATGTTATATCGTTATTACTGCTGTAACCAATATAAGCTGCTACACATTGTTGTATTTAAAACTCTAATAAAATTTATTGCTAAAAAAATAATAATTTGAGAATATCTCATATCATTAAAATCTGTGGTAAGTCCTGAAAACATGACCGACAGGTGGTCCCTGAGGACTGGCGTTGAGGCAAGGCAAATAGTTCAACTATAAAAGCACCTAAGAGAGAGTATGTGTTGTACATGGTACATTGCTGTCTGATTGTGTAATTTGTATCTTCACTTTCACAGTGCAATGATCAGGCAGGCACAGAAGCTGTGCTTGTTCAATCAGGGTAGGGGTCTGGCTATGACTGACAGCAAGGCTCCTGTTGTAACTGCTAACATCTCCCAGCAGTTTAACCCTTTTTACACGGTGGTCAATGCTAACCACCTCTCACTCCATTATGCCGATGGCTGCTACGGCAGCAGAAAGCCTTCAGGTCTGCTACTTATGGAAGCAATTGGCAGGATGTTTCCTTTCCATGTTTTTTAAAGTTCCATATGTGGAATGATTCACTTCAATGGGGCTTAGAAAAAAAATGGAAATTACTCAGTGTGCATTCCATGTCCATATGTCCGCATGTCTGTTCCGCAAAAACAGATTTTGCGGACAAAGATAGGCATTGTTACAATGGATCCACACAAAAAAAATGGATGCAACAGAGACATCACACGGATGTCATGTGTTTTGCGGACCACAAAATACATACGGTGGTCTGCATGAGCCCTAAAACTGACAGGTTCAATACATAATATATTGTAATGCATTGTATTAGTGGTCAAGTCATCAGAAGTTGAAGTCCACTAATGGGACTAAAATAAAAAGTAAAATGAAATAAATGAATAACTCACTGATAGAAATGTAAATCAGGACACAGCCGGGGCCAAATGGTATATGGTGTAGGTATATGGTGTAGGTTGATGTTTAGTCTACCAAAAGCCAAAATCTAAGAATTCTATCAGGTGCCAGTCACATGGTTATATGAGGTGCACCATGCTGCCATAGGGAAAAGAAATGTGCCAAAACAAGAAAGACTGGTTGCAACATTGGGAAGGGAAAGAATTAGTATCTATAGAGTTGATGGCAGAATATTGATGAAGTAGGAAAGTAGTGGTAGTAGTGAAGTTCTAAAATAACACAATCTTAAAAAAGGGTAGCATGTGCATTACTGGCATACTAGGCTGCATTTCAGAGGAATTGAACCTTAAAGTGAAAGGGTTATGGTTAGTGATGAGCAGTTTTCTTGAAACTTAATTTGGCTAAATTGGTTGGATGGTTCAATTTGGGTCCAAATAAAGTCAGCCCATATCAAAATGCTCAAATTGCTCTGTAATGTTGTGGATGACAATCTGGTATTTCCTATGACTATATGCAACTCATTTCAAGCTCTTTCACGCCAATCCAGTTGATTGCTGATGGTAACTGACAGCCTCTTCAAAAAAACATCTGCATTGTAGCATTTTTATGTAAAAAATGGTCTGAAAACTTAGCACTTTTGCAGAAAATGCTTGTCTCACCTGTGGTTATGTGATCCTCATTTTTTATCTTTCCTGTCTTCGGATCTCAAAAAATGTCACTATTTTAAGAAATTCACCTGAATCAAATCTCTAAAATTCAGATTTAACCTAGATTTTTTTTAAAAATTGGTCAAATTTGGTTCATTTAAATGAGTGTGCTTATGGACTTATAGGGACAGATTTATCAAAATTGTACACTGGTTTTCTAGTGTGAAATAGTCACAAAATGCATGTTTGCAACTTTTTCAACAACACTTGCGCAAAAATGTTTGCACAAGCCGTGTTTCTCTGCCACCTTCACCACTTTCCTGAAAAGAAGATATGGCGAGAACACTGAAATCTACATTAATGATGAGCGAAGTATTGAAAAATTCTATTTGGCTGCTTCGCCAAATAAAAAAATAAAAAAGTTGCTTTGTGATGAATTACTTTGTAAGTAGTGGGTGCAATGACAGTAATCGTACTCCTCAGATGCTGTGTTTATAGCTGATTGCAGCATCTGATAGCAATAATACAGTGTCAAATTTAATAAAAAAAAAATTTATAATCATACTTACCCTGATACATTTGATCGTGAAGAGCCAGCCACCGCCTTCTTGATTGAAGATCTAGCGTGAAATCGTGCTCGGCCCATGATTACGTCATCATGTCGGCCAGCGCAGTGACGTCATATATCACTGCACATTGGATTTCGTCTAAGATCTTCAATCAAGATGGCGGCGGCCGACTCTTTGTACTCAAATGGATGAGCTAAATATGATTTTATTTTTATTTTTAACGCCATTCAGGGAAAATAGAATCGCTGCTACGAAGATAGAAGAAATTCGGTTTCATGGCGAGTCGCATTTTCTTTAAAATTTTTATCAAATTCCACTTTGTTGATTGTTTGATTTGCTCAACACTAGTTTACACCATACGCACATAGACTTCCGGATGCTGCACCTATTTTACCCCACGTCATAAACTAAGCACAGCTCCCGTCACCTCGTCTGATTATCATAGACCAGCGTATGTCACCAGCTTATGATACATTTTCTCCATAAGCCTATAAAACCACTCATATGACAAGATTCAAAGAGCACAAAGAGAGAATGTCTTGTGATTGCTCATTTTTATTCTTTGACTGGAGTTTACCTTTAAACACATACACAGTAAAGATTAGGAGAATATATACATCCAAACAGACTTAACGTCCCCTATCTTTACAACTTTATGCGGATAAAAATAGGCAGATAGGATACATAATTAGAATAGGTAAGTCATGCTTGTAGTAAAGTTCTATTTTGTGCTTTTTAATCAGTGATGACTGATGACATTAATAAGTGACCGTATTACTGGGGGAGCGGTCCACTCAATGAGAAAAGCCGCAGCGCATTCCATTTAGTAGATGTGATCAGTTTATAAAACATGGCATTTTGAGGACAACTTCAAAATACATAATGCACATTATCCAGTATTGAATAAAATTGAACTGTATAAATGTCAGGATTACTTTAACTCAACTTTTATTACATTGATTTTATGTAAGGGTGGATATGTATTGCAGCCCTGAATATTACAGCAGATTTTTATACAGTGCTACTGACTGTCATAAGTTAACTTGTTATGTACTTGTAATACAGCACTCAGAGTATAAATGAATAGGTGGATATGGATAAGAATACCTAAGAGCCTTAAAAGAAGGATGAAATAGATAAGTGCAGAGAGAAGACTTTGAAGCCCTAGGGCTGGCTCTATTACAGTACAGAGAGGGCACTCAGGTTTCTTGCAAGATCAGTTAAGGGCAAAACTTGATTGCCCAGGTTTGCTTCAATGCATCCTGCAGTTATTCATATGTCATCTTTCTGGTTGCTTACTGTTAACTGCTTGTCACTGACCCAAATTCTGTATAGAGAGACCCAGGACAACTGTAGGTGTCTTTTAACTGTTTCCTGTAACGGTTTTAACTCTTTTAACTGTTTCCTGTGTCTGTTAACTGTTTCCTCAAATATGAAATCATGATGTGTTGTGCCAAAGGACAATCTCCTCTATATTTCAAATGATCTGGAATCCCAGAAAGAGAAACAACGTGGGCTTTAAGGCTATGTACACCTTTGGGGGCAATTTTTCTGATGACAGAATTTTACTCATCTTGGGCTAAAAATATTTTTTTCAATTGATCCTTATTAAAAAAAAAAATATTAAGCCATTCTGTCACAAAGGGTTGTCTTTTTTTCTAGCAGTGTTAGTGGTACTTTCACTTTCACATTGTGCCTCTAATAACCCTTATCTATAAATTAACAGGTCATAAACACTTACTTAAGATACATTCTGTATCAGTAGGATAGCAATTGAGCTTTGATGAGTGTTTGTAAGGTCAGAGATCAGAGATAAAGAGCAGAGACGGAGCAAAGAGAACATTCAGAACCAACTACTAGATAAACTCAAAGCAGTGCACTAAAAATGGATCAATATATTTACCGTATTTTTCACCGTATAAGACGCACCGGCCTATAAGACGCACCTAGGTTTTTGAGGAGGAAAATAAGAAAAAAAAAATTGAACCAAAAGGTGCACTTTTGGTGGGTTTTGAACTAATTGTGGTCTGTGGGTGACGCACTGTTATGGGGGATCTGTGGGTGACACTTATGGGGGATCTGTGGGTGACACTTATGGGGGATCTGTGGGTGACACTTATGGGGGATCTGTGGGTGACACTTATGGGGGATCTGTGGGTGACACTTATGGGGGATCCTCTCTGGATGGCACTGCTATGAGGATGAGGATCTGTGAATAACAGTTATGGGGGGGATCTGTGGATGACACATATATAGCATCTTATGCTATGTGTCATCCACAGATCCCCTCCATAAGTGTCCCTGTAGTGAATGACCCTCAATACAGGGGGTGGGGGTCGCATCTGCTTTAATAATGACAGCGGGGCCCGTGCAGTGACTATTCTACTACACGGGCCCCGCTCACTGTATAATCATATCTCTCTAATAGTTAATTGTTGTATGCATGTAATCGCATAATGAGCGCTAATGAGCGCTGTGTACTACCGTACTTAAAACTAGAAGCGCTCACCGTTCGGAGCAGAGAGGAGGCAGGAGGCAGGCCGGGAGGACGGGCGCTTGCAGCGTGAGTCATACGTCACGCGCCTGCGCCGCCTGCTTCATTCATAAGTGGGCGGTGCAGGCGCGTGACGTATGACTCACGCTGCAAGTGCCCGTCCTCCCGGCCTGCCTCCTGCCTCCTCTCTGCTCCGAACGGCGAGCGCTTCTAGTTTTAAGTACGGTAATACACAGCGCTCATTAGCGCTCATTATGCGATTACATGCATACAACAATTAACTATTAGAGAGATATGATTATACAGTGAGCGGGGCCCGTGTAGTAGAATAGTCACTGCACGGGCCCCGCTGTCATTATTAATGCAGATGCCGGCCCCCAGCCCCTCCTCCCTCACAGCTGATACACCCGCCGCACGGCATTGCGGCGGGTGTATCATTGAAAACTGGGCAAAATCAGCTACATTCGCCGTATAAGACGCACTGCTATTTCCCCCCCACTTTTGGGGGGGAAAAAGTGCGTCTTATACGGCTAAAAATACGGTAATGAATACAAATAGAAAAAAAAATAAAATTTAGCTCAAAATGAGTACAATGTAATAATAAAAAAAATGCCACCAAAGTTTTGCATGGCCTTTAAGCTGATATGTTTGGTTTGGAGCCCTGAGAGAGAAAGGGCAAGGTGCATGTGAGGAGTGAGTTATTAACATGGGGGGTGGATAATTGTTGGTTAGGGAAAAAAAATCTTGGCTCTGAGATATCTGTATCAGACAAAGCTTTCCAAAAAATAAAAATGATCATTGAGAACAGTGGGACCCTGGTGTGGGTATTCTATAGTTCTCTAATAATTTTATGTGCCTTGGCACCAGAGTGGTAGGGTACCTTTATTGTTGGGGTGTTTTGTATATTGGTTTCTATTGCTATTACTTATCTGCATGTCTTATCCTAAACCTAACAGACAAAAAAAATAATTAAAAAAGGCCAAAAAATTTGAAAAAAACAATTCCAACTAGCTGATCAACCGTCCAAAGTCGATCAACAGTGGTGTGTGCGATGCGCTAACAATGGCCGGACGCTAAGAGTGCCGGCCATAGTCAGTGTATGCAGAAAAAAAAACTGCTTGCGCCCCCCAAAAAGTTGGGGGGTGCAGGGGGGCAAGCTGCAGCACCCCTGGGGGGGTCTAGGGTCACACAGCTGTGCTGTGGACCTCAGACACCCAATTTAGGGTGATGCAACCAAAATTATTTTTAAACTAAACTTTCCCTGAATATCTCTGCCTAACCTTTCCCTAAATACATTGGTTAAGGTAAAGGGGGTGCTGGGCATAGATGGGGGTGCTGGCTCTGAAGATTTGTGCAGCTCCTCTCTCCTTGGCTTCCAGACACAAAAGGAGGAGGAGAGGAGGGCTGCAATAATTTAATTGGCCCACCCGCCCCTGCAGCCAATGAGAGCCGATCCTGAGAGGATCGCAGGATGGTGATTGGTCGTGTATTATCACACCACCGATCACCATCCTGTTCCGGGTCCCCAGAGACCCAAATAACCCAGAAACGCAGCAAACCGCAGGTCTGAATTGAACTGCGGTTTGCTGCGATCGCCAACATAGGGGGTCACAGGACACCCCCCCCCCCCCCGCATTGTCCCAGGGTGCCTGCTTAATGATTTCAGCAGGCACCCAGTACCGATCACCGCCCGCCACGTAGCGGTGATCGGAACCACACATGATCTACCGGTACGTCATGTGTCCTTAAGTACCGGGATATCATGCCGTAACTGTATGTCATGTGTCCCCAACAGGTTAATAGAAAAAAATCATATTTTTATTAGTATATTGTTAATATACATTTAAAACCATTTACATAAAAAGCAGGAAAAATTCATAGGAGTACACATCAAAGATGAAAAAGACAAACATAACATCTGGTATTCAAGAACAGTTACTATCATACATTGCTTAGGCCATAATAAGTAAAAATAGGGAACATAATACGTAAAAAATAAGTCCAATTAGGTTGGAGGATATTAACAAAAAGCCATATTGCAACCCTTAGCCAGGCCAGCTCCCCTTTCCCTTGCCTATACACTTCTCCCGTTAACCCTATACACCTACATCCAGGTCCTGCAGGATAAGTGAATATCCCCATGCAGATGTAACCAATGAGTAAACCTTCAGCTCCTCTGATAACAAAATGATGATGGCATTGTTGTTATAATTATAATGAGCAAACCCTCAGCTCCCCTGCTGGCAAATTGATAATGGCATTGTTGTTATTATAATGTGATTATAATGCTATACTGTTATCATAATGGTATAATGTTCCTAATATCCTTAGTGCATCTATGTATTCATGGACATTTCCTTTGGATATGCATCATGTACCTTAACATCATTTCAGCTCGTGGACTCCTATAACTGAACTCGGCCATGATTCCTGGATTAACTGACTACTGACTGATATATGGATATATATATATATATATAGCACCATGTTCTGGGTCTCATATGTTGAAATATTATGTTTTCATCGTTATTTATTGATATAAATGATATATTATGTTTTTACCTTATTGATACTGACACCACTTTCCTTGGATATCACCATATATATACTTTTTTTTTCTTCTCTTGCTGTAGTTTGATGAAGGCCAGAGTGTGGCCGAAACGTAACATGTATCATACAGCCGCACTATCCAATAAATACCTATTTTTTTTCCATCATAAACGCTGGAGTATTTATCGTTACTTTAAGACGGGGTGGGAACCCGACTTCCAGCAGCAAGCAGACGGCAGAGTGCTACAAAGTTTTATTAATATATATATAGCTTCCCACTTTCCTTTTGTTATCCGCGTCCTCCTCCTCATCTTGCGATGATGATGAGCCCCCAAGGCGGCAGAGACACCGCCAGGCATAGCCACTTTGTAAATCTGATGGTGGAGCAAACAAACCTGTATGCCCAACAGTACATTGCTCAACACCCGGGCTCCTTTTTGGCTAGGGCCAGTGGCTGGACTCCAGTCAGTGCAGCCGAGATGAGGACGTTTTGGGGCCTCGTGCTGCACATGGGCCAAGTCAAAAAACCTAGTGTCAGGCATTACTGGAGTGGTGACATCCTCTACCAGACCCCATTTTACAGTACAGCCATGATAATCTCCCGGTTTGAGGCCATCCAAAAATGCCTGCATTATGCATAGAATGCAGAATGTCCCCCCCCCCAAGGTGATCCTGCCTATGACCGCCTGTACAAAAACAGGCTGGTCATCGATCACTTTGGGGCCAAATTTTTGGAGGCCTATGTACCTGGAAGGGAGGTCGCGGTTGATGAGAATCTCATTGCTTTCAAGGGGAGACTCATTTTCCGCCAGTATGTTCCCTCTAAGCGGACGAGGTATGGCGTGAAGCTGTACAAACTTTGTGAGAGTAAGTTTTGTGTGTACGAGGGGCAAGATTCCCGTATTCAACCCCCAGAATGTCCCCCCACTCTGGGTGTTAGCGGGAAAGTTGTGTGAGACCTTATTTCCTCACTGCTTTATAAGAGTTACCATCTGTACGTGGATAACATTTATACTAGTATCCCCTTGTTCCAGTCCCTCGCCGCCAGATCCACGTCCGCTTGTGGGACTGT
Source organism: Bufo gargarizans (assembly GCF_014858855.1). Lineage (NCBI taxonomy): Eukaryota > Metazoa > Chordata > Amphibia > Anura > Bufonidae > Bufo > Bufo gargarizans. The sequence goes on along the minus strand of NC_058084.1, from coordinate 372,677,494 downwards.
GCGGAAAAATCAACGCGTCCTCCCTACTCACCCCTATCCCCAGTTGGGAGACCCGTGCCCTTACCAGTGGAAACCTGCTGTGGGAGATATAAGGACAAGAGGGATGTCCTTGTACTGTCCACAACGGTAACGGCATCACCCCTGTTCCTGTGCAAAGTACCACAGCAATGGTCCTCAAACCCGATTGTATCGTCGACTACAATCGGTATATGGGAGGAGTTGATCTCTCTGATCAAGTCCTTAAGCCATATAATGCCATGCGCAAAACCCGGGCATGGTACAAAAAAGTTGCGGTCTACTTGGTGCAGGTTGCCTTGTACAACTCTTTTGTGCTGTCCCGGAGCGCTGGCAACATAGGGAAATTCCTTCAGTTCTATGAGGCAGTCCTCAATGAACTGATCTTTTCTGACCGGGAAAGAGCAGGCTGAAGTACATCGGGAACTAGAGGCGCCCGGATCGTCCCTGGCCAACACTTTCCAGGTGTGGTCTCCCATACTGGAACGAAGAGATGGATCCAAAAAAGGTGCAGAGTGTGTCACAGGAGGGGGATATGGAAGGACACCACTACTCAAACTGACACGTTCCCCGATCATCCAGGCCTCTGCATTATTGGCTGCTTCAGGGAGTACCACACTTCAATGGAGTGCTAAATTTATATTCCCCTTCCCCAATTTAGCCACTGACAATCGGAAAAAAAAAATATATGGTTCTCAGACTTAGAGATTAGACAACATGTCCTACGGTGTAGGACATGTCATGCTCTATAAAAATGCCCCATGACCTAACCCCTCAGATGAACATGGTCAAAATAATAAAATAAAAATGGTGCAAAAAAGGTATCTTTTTGTCACCTTACTTCACAAATAGTGTAATAGCAAGTGATCAAAAATTCATATGCCCCTCAAAATAGTGCCAATAAAACTGTCCTCTCATCCCACAAAAAATGAGCCCCTACCTAAGATAATCGGCTAAAAACTATTTAAAAAAAACCTGATTCTTAGCCTATGGAGATACAAAATGTTCTTTTGTTTAGAAAAGGATAATAGAGTGTAAAACCTAAATAAATTTTTAAAAAGTAGATATCGCCACGTCCGTAAGAATCTGCTCTATAAAAATACCCCATGAGCTAACCCCTCAAATGAATACGGTCAAAAAAATAAAATAAAAACGGTGACAAAACAGCAAGGGTTAACAGCCAAACAAAACTCAATATTTATTACCCTGATTCTACAGTTTACAGAACACCCCATATGTGGTCATAAACTGCTATATGACCAATCGGCAGGGCGCAGAAGGAAAGGAACACCATATGGTTTCTGGAAGGCAGATTTTGATGGGCTTTTTTTTGGGGCACCATGTCCCATTTGAAGGACCCCTGATGCACCCCTAGAGTAGAAACTTAATAATAGTGACCCCATCTAGGAAACTACACCCCTCGAGGTATTCAAAAGTGATTTTACAAACTTTATTAACCCTTTAGGTGTTCCTCAACAGTTTATGGCAAATGGGGATGAAATTTCAGAATAAACCAATCCAGCAAAATCTGCCTTCCAAAAACCACACAGCTCACCTTTCCCTCTACGCTCTACCATGTGCCTGTATAGTAGTTTACATCCACTTAATGGGGTGTTTCTGAGAACTAAAGAATCGTGGCAATAAATATTAAGTTTTGTTTGGCTGTTAACCCTTGCTTTGTTACTGGAAAAAATTGATTCAAATAGAAAATCTGCCAAAAAAGTGAAATTATGAAATTCGATCTCTATTTTCCATTAATTCTTGTGGAACACCTAATGGGGTTAACAAAGTTTGTAAAATCAGTTTTGAATACCTTGATGGGTTTAGTTTGTAAAATAGGGTCATTTTTGGGTGATTCCTATTATGTAAGCCTCACAAAGTGACATCAGACCTGAACTGGTCCTTAAAAAGTGGGTTTTTGAAAATTTCTGAAAAAGCTTGTAACATCCCCCAAAAATAAAATGTAATTCCCCAAATTATCCAAACATGAAGTAGACATATGGGTAATGTAAAATAATAACAATTTTTGGAGGTATTACTATGTACTATAGAAGTAGATAAATTGAAACGAAAAAATTTGCTAATTTTTCGGTAATTTTTATTTATTTATAAATAACGAATGATGCTCAGTGAGTCAGGAGGGAGAGCACGTGCACTATCTCTCACTCCTGTCACTTATAGGCAGTTGGCTGCCTTCATGTCGCTTGCAGTGACACCTTCATCTAGGCTAAGTTGTGGGAGCTTTACTCACTCTTCCCACTTCTAATACAGCACATGGATAATATCATATGTTAGCTGACCTCTGTCTATCCCTTTGGTGGTGCACACTGCGTACATAACATTCACGGTTTGAATACCGTATGACACTGCTAAACTACTCTAGCTTCGATAAGTAGGCCATCCGGACTACTGCTAACTAACTGATAGTGAAGTAGATCGCTGATTTAAAAGCTAAATCTGCCCCCCAACATGTTTCACCAGATAACTGGCTTCTTCAGGGGATTTGGGCAGCAATGTTTTATTGCTGCCCAAATCCCCTGAAAGCATGATTGCTGCCCAAATCCCCTGAAGAAGCCAGTTATCTGGTGAAACATGTTGGGGGCAGATTTTGCTTTTAAATAAGCGATCTACTCCACTGTCAGTTAGTTAGCAGTAGTCCGGATGGCCTACTTATCAAAGCTAGAGTAGTTTAGCAGTGTGATACGGTATTCAAACCGTGAATGTTATGTACGCAGTGTGCACCACCAAAGAGATAGACAGAGGTCAGCTAACATATGGTATTATCCATGTGCTGTATTAGAAGTGGGAAGAGTGAGTTCAGCTCCCACAACTTAGCCTAGATGAAGGTGTCACTGCAAGCGACATGAAGACAGCCAACTGCCTATAAGTGACAGGGGTGAGAGATAGTGCACGTGCTCTCCCTCCTGACTCACTGAGCATCATTTGACCACGCAGTGGAGTGTTTACTGTATTTTTAATCTTTTTCTATTATTTGGTTCATCAAGTAAAATTAAATAAAGGAATAAAGCACGTATTTTAACCCAAATAATAATAAAAGTGAAGTATAAAATTTTCACCTGGGACAAGATAGGTTCAACGCCTGCATAGGCACCTGTAAATAAACTATTTGATAAACCTTACCCAGGGTATGTCTCAAATATGAATACATTTTTATAAATAAAAATTATTTTTTTTACTCCATTTTACCAGTGTCATGAAGTACAGTATGTGACGAAAAAAACGATCTCAGAATGGCCTGGGTAGGTCAGAGTGTTTTAAAGTTATCACCACTTAAAATGACACTGGTCAGATTTGCAAAAAATGGCCTGGACCTTAAGGTGAAAATGAGCCCGGTCCCTAAGGGGTTAAAATTCATCACACATGGTTCTGCATTGTAGGTAGCATACACTGTATATCTTTACCTGTAATTCATACTTGCTAAATCTCCTGGAATATCTGGAAGCTCCGGAAAAAGAAGAGACCTCCCAAACTACCTGGCCTTAAAGGGCCTTAAAGAGGTTTTCTAAAATGTTCATGCTGATGACCTATCCTCTGGATAGGTCATCAGTATCTGATCGGTCAGGGTACAACACCTGGGACCCCTTTGATCAGCTGTTCGAGAAGGCATCGGTGCTCACAGTAATGCCGCAGCCTTTTTACAGCTTCTTCTAGGCCAGTCATAACACATTCATCAGTCACATAGCCTAGGTGCAGCTCAGCCCCATCCAAGTGAATGGGACTGAGCACGATACGAAGCACAGCCACTTTACAATGTACTGAGCTGCAATTGCTAAGCACGGAGAAGGCTATGCCTTCTCAAACAGCTGGTCATCGAGGGTCCAGAGGAGAAGTCATCAGTTAAAAAAAAAATATGGAAAACCTTTTTAATAACTAGCTAAAAGTATTCATTTTTGCCTCTATGCATTTCAGCACCTTTTTTCAATTTTCCATTGATATGCCTTATTTTATGCAGTACAAATTTTTATTTTATTTTTGTCCTGTTTGGGACACAAATAAATTACTGCATACTTTAGATGAGTCCTCCAGCCTCTGTTTTAGTCCCTGGAAAACAGCTCTGTTTGATAATAAAAGAGGTAACTGCCAAACCTGGAGCTTCCTCTTATCTCAGGTGTGGTGCATGAGGCTGCTCTAGGAACCAGAGCTATAAGAGACAGCTTGTTTTTAAGAAAGACATACCCCAGGAGTTTTTAAACCTTGTTTACTACAGTAACAGCAAAATACTTCTCTGTAGACTGAAGACCCACAATGCCCACCGTCAAAAGACAGTGTGCGGTCATAACAGGGTTATAAGAATATGCTCAATACAGATGACAAAACTCCAAGGTTTGCTATGTCTTCTGCTACAGTTCCCTTCGGATTCTGGTTTCTTTAGTCATCCATTTGTATCACCAACAAAACAAACATACGTTCATCAGGAATAAATACAATGAATCACATACCTTCATTTAACAGTTTCTTATTACCACTCCATGTATCACATCTCTCCGATCCTGTTTCACAATATTGTACAATAAAACTCTCATTATTTCCTTGTTAAAAACACATTAACCACAATGTACACAAGTTCCAATACTAACCTCACCCTAAAAAGTTACTTTTAATCTAATTTCTTCCAACCTACTCTATGTTAACTCCCTAAAGTTTTTATATCCTGTCTCATACATCAATTGACTGCCTCTAGGTCTTCATTCAGACCAACCAGCATTAAATAATTGAGCTGGAAGGTCCAAAACAATTCCCTTTTACAGAGTGTTTTAAATCGGGAGAGGAAATAATCCACTTGGGTCAATTATAATAAATTGCAATTGTACTTAGTCAGATAAATGTGATTTCCAAGAAAGCGAACCAGAGGCTTTACAGTACCTTGGCTGACAAAGCTATGGTTTGCCGATAGCTCTGTGAGAGAGATAAACAGTTATTGTGAAATTCTAAATGGTTTTTAGACTTTAAAAATTAGATAAAATGTGTTCAGTCGTTGTGGATGTAGAAATGATCTTCTTCTCAATGCTTGCTTCAGTTCTCCAATGCAGTAAATAGATTCTTAATATTACAGTAAATTATACAACACATACAGCATCTCACTTTACTATGTACAGATGTAATGTTTTAAGCAGTACAAAGGTAGCAGTTGCATCTGACTAAAAAGTTTTAAAGAGGACCTTTCAACAAAAAATGCAGTGCAATCTGCAGGCAGCATGTTATAGAGCAGGAGATGCTCCTAGAGTTTCTAGGAACACTCATTCCAGATAATTGCCCTATCTTAAAAGCCCATTTACAAGGGCTGGCAATTGGGGCAGTTGTCAAGAAGGGGCGTTCCGAGGAACTCTTATTCCTGGTAATTGTCTTGTGTACATGTGCCACTGATCACCCGATGAAAAGCAAGTGTCCATCCTTTGGATGGGAGCATCAATGATGTGGTCACATAAATAAATAAAAAAATTCTATAGCAGGTTATCTCATGTAACGATTTGCTGCTCAGTCACAATGAATCTGTATGTTGGCAAGAAATTGCAGTAGTGATCACTTGTCCCTATACTGATTATAAGGCACTTATCTGGTACAAATGGTTTGTTCTCAATAACTGCCTACATAGTTGTTCTGTGTAAAGGGGTCTTACAATCCACTATTGAACACATCTACATGTAAGCACACAAGGACATTAAAAAGCTGGAAATAATTGTTAAATGTCAGAACATGGTTACGTATACAAGGATTACTAAATAAGCTTACTGCATTTTTCAAACAGGATACTCTTTCACTATACTTAATAGGTCCTTACAAGTGTAATTTATCGATGTACAATATGTATGGGTTCTCATGGGTATTGTTTCCCCACTCAAGAATTTTTATCAATAAGAAAATGCAATTAATACAAATTTACACCCTTTAAACAATAGATAATTCTACAATGCAGATAGCTAATTAGTGAAGATTCATTATTAGAATTCCCAAACTATTACTAAGTTAAATTTCTAAGGCGATGTTAATGGCAACAGTGCCAAATCCTTAATATATATATTTTTTTTTCAAACTGCTTTTCCATCTCCCTTTCTTAGACAATTACCAGTTGAAGTTAAGGTCAAAGCATCAATTTACCATAATTTCATGCTTTTGTAGCAAGAATATACTATGTATATACTTAATTGAATCACTGTAAGTGCTAGTTTTTCTGGTATGCTATTACAGTTGTAAAACCTTTTAACCTGCTTTATTATGGAACATCTCAGACAGGTCATATACTGTATATCACATTCATTTTTGTGTTAATTCATGTCAAGTCCTATTTAAATTATTGCTTTATAATTGTTTTAACCAAATTTGACTGGGTGCTTTGGGTTTTGATGAAATTCAAGAACATTGGAAAGATAATAACCCACTCAAATATGTATTTTCCATTATATCATAGTTATGGCACATTTGCCAACTCACAAATACATTGTACACTCACAAAAAATGGAATTCTCTCCGAGACTCCCAGAAGAGAAGACAAACTTCCTGGGTGCCATAACCTTTTCCTGTTTTTGTACTCTTCTTCATTCCTGCATCTAGCTCCCAAGAGTGAAGAGGATTGAACAGGGAGGAGTGAATGTATGTATGTACAGGGAGTGCAGAATTATTAGGCAAATGAGTATTTTGACCACATCATACTCTTTATGCATGTTGTCTTACTCCAAGCTGTATAGGCTCGAAAGCCTACTACCAATTAAGCATATTAGGTGATGTGCATCTCTGTAATGAGAAGGGGTGTGGTCTAATGACATCAACACCCTATATCAGATGTGCATAATTATTAGGCAACTTTCTTTCCTTTGGCAAAATGGGTCAAAAAAAGGACTTGACAGGCTCAGAAAAGTCTAAAATAGTGAGATATCTTGCAGAGGGATGCAGCACTCTTAAAATTGCAAAGCTTCTGAAGCGTGATCATCGAACAATCAAGCGTTTCATTCAAAATAGTCAACAGGGTCGCAAGAAGCGTGTGGAAAAACCAAGGCGCAAAATAACTGCCCATGAACTGAGAAAAGTCAAGCGTGCAGCTGCCAAGATGCCACTTGCCACCAATTTGGCCATATTTCAGAGCTGCAACATCACTGGAGTGCCCAAAAGCACAAGGTGTGCAATACTCAGAGACATGGCCAAGGTAAGAAAGGCTGAAAGACGACCACCACTGAACAAGACACACAAGCTGAAACGTCAAGACTGGGCCAAGAAATATCTCAAGACTAATTTTTCAAAGGTTTTATGGACTGATGAAATGAGAGTGAGTCTTGATGGGCCAGATGGATGGGCCCGTGGCTGGATTGGTAAAGGGCAGAGAGCTCCAGTCCGACTCAGATGCCAGCAAGGTGGAGGTGGAGTACTGGTTTGGGCTGGTATCATCAAAGATGAGCTTGTGGGGCCTTTTCAGGTTGAGGATGGAGTCAAGCTCAACTCCCAGTCCTACTGCCAGTTTCTGGAAGACACCTTCTTCAAGCAGTGGTACAGGAAGAAGTCTGCATCCTTCAAGAAAAACATGTTTTTTATGCAGGACAATGCTCCATCACACGCGTCCAAGTACTCCACAGCGTGGCTGGCAAGAAAGGGTATAAAAGAAGAAAATCTAATGACATGGCCTCCTTGTTCACCTGATCTGAACCCCATTGAGAACCTGTGGTCCATCATCAAATGTGAGATTTACAAGGAGGGAAAACAGTACACCTCTCTGAACAGTGTCTGGGAGGCTGTGGTTGCTGTTGCACGCAATGTTGATGGTGAACAGATCAAAACACTGACAGAATCCATGGATGGCAGGCTTTTGAGTGTCCTTGCAAAGAAAGGTGGCTATATTGGTCACTGATTTGTTTTTGTTTTGTTTTTGAATGTCAGAAATGTATATTTGTGAATGTTGAGATGTTATATTGGTTTTACTGGTAAAAATAAATAATTGAAATGGGTATATATTTGTTTTTTGTTAAGTTGCCTAATAATTATGCACAGTAATAGTCACCTGCACACACAGATATCCCCCTAAAATAGCTAAAACTAAAAACAAACTAAAAACTACTTCCAAAAATATTCAGCTTTGATATTAATGAGTTTTTTGGGTTCATTGAGAACATGGTTGTTGTTCAATAATAAAATTAATCCTCAAAAATACAACTTGCCTAATAATTCTGCACTCCCTGTATGCCTAATCTGATCTAGGGTCTGTAGAAAAAGGTTATAGTCTAAGGTTTGCATAAAGGAGTAGTCTAGTCAGGGGTCTTACAAAAGAGGGTTTCTAGTCCTGTACAGAGAAAGGAACTAGTCTGGAGTTATTTATTAAGGGGGTCTGGCCTGAGTTCTGTATTAAGGGAAGATGTTTTCTGGGATCTGTATTAATAATGCTGCCCAAAACTAAATCAACTTTTGTAAGGTAGCTGGGGAGGTGGAGACTGGTACAAATAACACCACTTACCTTTGTGTTGGTTCCTGGCAGCCTTGCATCTTCAGTCTCCACTGTGTCTATTTTCTGCCATATCACAGGTGTGATAGGTCAACTATATACATGTCAGTATCGCTTTCCAGTCACTGACTTCAGTATAAAACAGCACATGAGCGCAGAAGCTCTGAATTATATCATTATTTTACATAGTGATGTGTGGTAGATTTAACATCCATTAATGCAGGCCTTCTCCATGCTTAAGAAAAGGAAACACAGTACTTAGTAATTGGAAAAATAACCACTTTGTGTTTTCACTATTCAATATCATGCAGTTAACTTAAAGGGTCACTGTTAACTTTTTACAAAATCTTTTGATATGTCATAGAGACATTTCAAAAGTTTAGATTGGTGGGGTCTGAATGTTGAGACCAGCCTTCAGTATGTCCAAGACATCATGGAACCAGTCCTATTGTTAATGATTCCGTTAGAAGACATACAGTAGTGTTCTAACAAGATAACACCTCCCACAGACTGCCCGCGCTACACAATGTTCTCTTTAGGGTATACAGCAGCTTCCCTGGCCAGCTCAATCACCATATTTCTCCCAAATCAAGAATATCTGGGGCTGGATAAGGTAATAGATCCCCCATGCAGCCAACAGCCACAGTGGCTGAACACGAAATCCAAGTTAAAAGAGCTTGTAATGACATACTACATGAGAATATTCAGCATCTATTTGACTGTTACCATGCCAAAGTGGCAATCTGTATTCAAGCAAGGGGAAATGCCACCCACTATTATTCTGGCCTTGCCCCCAATATATAACCTTCTGCAGAACCCAAAATAAAAAGCACACCACCATGGCTGTGTGATTATTGACCAAGCACCACTTCCAATTTATACTTTGTCATTCTCATCTCAATCGCATTAAGTTTTCCAGGTGTTCTTTTTTCATTTTTCAGAAGTGAATATACATAGGCCCTGATTTAGCATACCTTCCCTCAAGAATTCTTGCATTAAAAAGTCGCAAAATAGGGCTTTTGCAACATTTTTGGCACTCGATTGCACAAGATGCAAGCTCGCACTAGCTCAAAAGTTTGTAACTTTTTGTATTTTTAGACCAGTCACTCCAGTTTTGTAATAGGGGTGGGAAAGTGGGTGTGGTCATCTATGTTAATGAGTATGACTCCAGATTTTTATTGAGACTTTTTTTTTAAGTCACAAAAAAGTCACAATCTTACTCCAGGAGGGTGGAGTAGTAAAACTGGAGTAGCTTGTTATGGTTAGGAATCCATTTTATATCTGCACCGCCATGTTTGCCCTTTTCCTTACTTTACGTGTGTAAAGAGGAGACAGGACCTTTGGGGAAGAATGGCAAGTTATTAGATAAAGCACTAAGAATAGGAGAACAAGTTATGTCGTTATGATACGCGTCCTGTACCAGCCATGAAAAGACATGCAACGATAAGCATGTAGTTAGCAAATGTTTTATTTTTCAAGTTTGTTTCTATAACTTTGGGGGGGTTGGTGTAGCTATGGGCTAAATACCTCTTTTTGCTCTTATGCTATAAAAGATATAACCTTTGCAATAATAAACAGTGATTGTTCTCAGCTTCATACTGAGTTGGTCACATACACTCCGAGCTTGTATTTTCTGCTGATTTGGACCTCACACAACACCAACAGGGTACTTGATTAAAACGACTCCAACAAGCTTCTCTAGGCACAAGTATTAAGTTTAAGGACAATTCAAATTTATCAAAAACCCTGCGACATTTGATAAATGTGGCACAAAGTACTCCAACACAGACTTAAACAAAACTGACTTCAAATATTCTCCTCATGATAAATCACCACCATAATGTGTAATGCTAAATGTTCACACAAGGCAGGAGTTTCTGTCTATACTTTCTGAGTATGCTCAATCTTGGTCAGTTGAGCTTTTGTACAGCTGCCAAAGAAGTATGTTGACATTAGAAATCCAGTCTTCATAATGGTAAATTCTGTTATCTCAGACCACAACTAATTTCTAAAACAAAAAGGCGTTACAGCCCTTTGGCACTGTTTACGGTTATCTGATAAAACATGTTTAATAAATGCCCTTCGAAGCCAATGGCAGTGTATTAGAGTGGTGCCAAAATGTTTGCGTTTTGCACAGCATCCTTTCATTCTGCAAATGACAACTGAATTTTTATTTTCATATAGCTTTTTCCTCAATTGTTTTCCATTTGCTTTTGATTTATATATAGGGATTAATTGTCGTTATACAAAGCAAAGGGAAACCAGGCATAACCCTGCTTGCCAGATCCAGAAAGATTTTGTACCCGTAAAAGGTTATTCATAAATAAATTTTCCAATGAACAACAGTTTTTTGCTAAAATGATCTTTAAGTCAAAATATTTTGCTAATAATTAGCCAATAAAGGATGACTAATGATAATTTATTTTCATGTAGGTGTCACTATAACAAGCTGTGGCAAGCCATGTTTAAATATCAAAAAGATCTCCAACCTGGTGAATTGACTGTTTCAAGACATGATCAATGAAATGTTATTCTCCATTGATTTAGTCAAATGCAAATCACTGTGATTTTATGCAAATTGTAATGTGCCCCTAACACTTAATACCAGCAATTTCAGATAGGACATAGCGAGACATAGGTTGCATGTTTTGTGGGACAATAAGGTAACCATGTGATATCTTGGGAGTCAAGAGTACATTGAAATGTCTTAGTGTTAAAGAAAAAAATAGATTTAAAAAATGTAAAACTTCCCTGTATTTTTCCATGGGTTCTCTTCAGAATGAGGCAGACAGACAGATGCTAGTGAGTGACATCACTAGCTGTTCACACTTGCTCATTTGACATTAACTGTATTGATGTCTATGACAGGTGTCAGACAGTTTTATACTAAGACTTACCCCCATATTGTTACAGGAGGTTAGATTTAATGATGTCCGAGCTAAAAAAGCCTTAAAGGTTTTTTCTCACCTACACATTTATGGTAGATCCACAGGATATGCCATAAATGTCTAATAGGTAAAGGGACTCTTTTGGATTTGGTCCCGGCCACACGTGCCCATCTCTGTCCTTTAATTTCTATTGTAATTAAGAAAATAGACAACTTTCTTACCTAATAAGATAATATAAGATGTCTTTATTGTCACTGTACAATACAATGAATACAATGTACAATACAATGAAATGTTGTTTGGAGCAATCCTAGACACCATGGACAGAGGAACAAAGAACTGACATTTAAATTAAAGTTATGAATTGCTTAATTAATTTTAATTAATTAAATTAAAGCAATTAATTAAAGTATTGCAATAGAAAAAAAGAAACACACATATATATATATATATATATATATATATATATAGAGAGAGAGAGAGAGAGCGAGAGAGAGAAAGCAAAGTAGGAAGTGCTTATGAATATATATACAACCTGATTCAGACACCACTGCAGACTAGAGATCATCATGGGGTCACAAATGCAGCAGTCACTTTCAGTCTGTGGTAGTTTCTATCCTAGGAAGGGGCAATAATCTCTAAGCATTAAGGAGACTGATTGCTTCGGGGTAAAAGCTGTTCTTCAGCCTAGTGGTGCGGGCATGTTGGGCTCCTTCATGGCTACTTTTGAAACTTGGCTACTTTTGAAACTTCTGTTTGAGTGAATGGAGAAAGCAGTGCAAGTGGGACCCCCTCTCTGTTCACGATTACAACAAGATGGGAACTTGTTTTCGATATAAGTGCAGGTCCCAGAGCTAGAACCCACGCCTATCAGAGTATTTTCATATATTTTAAAATTGGTTCTGTGTTTTACCACAGATTCAATTGAAATTGACCCTATGGTTACCAACTGAGGCAATTAGTGTTGTACAATAAATCTGTGTGAGACAGAGGAGTTAACAGAATATCAAGTGTCAAATATCCAGAATTTTATTTGCGACAAATTGTATTTAGAGATGTGGATATTTAAAAATTGGGTTCTCTATTAATTCTGTAACATGTGAATCACTGATTTGCTGTGAGTCTCAAATCTTAGAACTCTGTTTTGCAAGTGATGCCATCATATAATTACAAGTGTTAGCAATTACAAGCGTTATCATAGCTAGTTGTTTTGCTTGTCGCCTGGGGAATGGTTGTACTTGATACTATGGTTACTATAGGGTCAAAATACTTGATTAGATACAAGGACAGTTGTGATTGTGGGTTGGTCTTATTAATATGTTACCATAGACACATTCCTCACCGCTAACCACCAAATAACTTTTAGAATAAGACATGCCTTAGAAGGAAACTTTATTTTGGCTGTGTGCCCAGAATAGTGTTACGACAATATGATACAATATCTATAAACATTGAATGCAAAGCTCTATTAATTTATTAGCCTGGCATGTTGCCTGGTATAATGTAATAAAAAGTATACTAAATATGTCAGTCGTTGACCTGGCAAGGCTCCAAAAATGGTAATACTGTCTGCAGAGAATCATATAGCCACAATGGAAACAGAATTTACATCGCTCGAGTCCTACACTGTCAATTCCAATGTAAAGCAAATACAGATTAGACATTTACCATATATTTCAAGTTAAACCGTTATATCAATATAATTATTTATTTTTTCATACTATCCCATGCACTAGGCCCACATTTTATGGTCAAGTTGAACACAATAAGGTGATTAGAACTTGAAGAGAAATATAATTTAAAGTTTAAAAACAATATGTATAACTCAACAAACGTTTAGAGTCAATAGAGTCTGGCCATTATTATTAGCTAAAAGTCAAATGAATCCTCTGATTGAAAAAATAAATACAATTTATTGGTCCATAAAGGTTGACCAATTAAAGGGTTTTACTCTCAACTTTACCCCAATGTTGGAGTAAAAAAAAGGATCAGAAGATCAGAAAGGGCATACTAGATTATAACATGATTATTTTTTGTTTCCATGGGATAAATGTCCCTGCCAAACAACTTATCCTGCCTCTCATCTTTAAAGTTATCATGCCTGCTTGAGTGACTTGTGTACCTCTTTATGGAGGAATAGTCAGAAATAATTACCAGATGCACAAGCTTTCACCCACAAGCTATCTAATAGATATGGCCAGGTTACAGGGGTTCTCCAGGAATAATAAAACTTTGTAAGCAGCTTGCCTCTCTGAACAGAAGATTCATATTGTGCTACTTCCTGTGCAGTCCTCTGCACTGCATCTGGTGTCTCCATGTTCCAATTGTGGCACTGACAGTCACTACTGAAGCCAGTCACTGGCTGCAGAGGAGCTTATGAGCTTGCACATGCTGAGCTGGATGTCAAAACTGCAATAAGCGGAACTTAAAGACACCAGAAGCAGCGCGGAGTGGAGCAGGTAAGTATGAATCTTCTGTTCAGAGAGGCAGGCTGCGGGCACTTGCCAAAATGTCATTATTTCCAGGATACTCATTTACATTTTTTTTAAAAATAAAAATAATACTCCAGCAATGTAGTTGCAAGATCGTGTGTATTTATTAAGGATGCGGCTGTACAAATCACGTGACGTTTCGGCCTCACTCGGACTTTATCAAACTACAGCAGAAAAAATGAATAATAAACATAAAGTAAATAAATAAGAATACACCAGGTCAGTGGTTAAAGACATATACTTACAATGACAAAAGGGACAATCAAATTTATCCCGGTGTTTTAAATCCAATTCCACATGGATCCTGATAATCAAGCAAGGTTGGGTTCAGCTGTAGATTCCATAGGCTGAACCCATATGAATAAAGATAATAATAATAAGGAAAATGGTCTTATGATATTTCATCCTTGCGATACTGTAAATCCTTCAATTGTAGTGAGAAAGTAAGTGAGCCCCATGCAAACTAAGGAGATTATCAATTTACAGTCAGTAATAAGTATAAGTCAAAATGTGCCAAAAGGGAATATAGGTATTGACCAAGGGTCCCAGTCAGTAATTACGTGATGGAACTAGAGTTAAAGAGTCAGGGAAGCGTGCGCTCTTTGGATATGCGCCTCAGCACTGTAGGAAATGTGCCACATGTATGCAGTACAGCATGCTCTTTTGAAGTGTGCGCCACCAGTCGGGGAACACTGCACATGCGCGCTAGCGATGGGAGCGTGTCAAGCCTCATTTTAAAATGAATGGGAGCTGGAGCGTTCCTATACCAACTAGATGTGTGTGAACCAATGCCAGAGTATGTGACAGAGATAGAATCAATGTCAGATGTAGCGATAAAGTTACTATTGAAACAGAAAGAAAGGAGAAGGGAAAGTTTAGAAAAAAGAGAGAAATAAAAGTAAGAAGCAGAAAACATGGAGAAAACACAATATGAATCAAAATGTGATAGTAGGAAAAGAAGAAGGGATTACGGATATAGGAAGCTGTAAAGTATACTTAGGATTCCATGCTAGTAGGTCAGGAAAAGAAGATATAGATCAAATATAAGGTCAAATATTACACTAGACCAAAGTATAAACTCAACAATTTCGGTTTTGCTCCCATTTTGCATGAGCTGAACGCAAAGATCTGAAACATTTTCTACATACACAAAAGACCCATTACTCTCAAATATTGTTCTCAAATCTGTCTAAATCTGTGTTAGTGAGCACTTCTCCTTTGCTGAGATAATCCAACCCACCTTATAGGTGTGGCATATCAAGGTGCTGATTAGACAGCATGAATATTGCACAGGTGTGCCTTAGACAGCCAACAATAAAAGGCCACTCTGAAATGTGTGCAGTTTTGCCTTACTGGGGGGGGGGGTCAAAAAACCAGTCAGCATCTGGTGTGGCCGCCATTTGCCTCACTTAGTGCAACACATCTCCGTCGCATAGAGTAGATTTTTTTATTGTGGCCTGTGGAATGTTGGTCTACTCCTCTTCAATAGCTGTGTGAAGTTGCTGAATATTGGCAGGAACTGGTACACGGTGTTGTATACGCCGATCCAGAGCATCCCAAACATGCTCAATGAGCGACATGTCCGTTGAGCATGCTAGTCATGCAAGAACTGGGATGTTTTCAGCTTCCAGGAATTGTGTACTGATCCTTGCAATATGGGGCTGTGCATTATCATCCTGAACATGAGATGATGGTCGTGGATGATTGGCACAACAATGGGCCTCAGGATCTCGTCATGGTATCTCTGTGTATTCAAAATGCGATCAATAAAATGCACCTGTATTCGTTGTCCATAACATACATCTGCCCATATCATAAGCCCACCGTCACCATGGGCCACTCGATCCACAACGTTGACGTCAGCAAACTGCTCACCCACACGACGCCACACACGCTGTCTGCCATCTGCACTGAACAGTGAAAACCGGGACTCATCCGTGAACAGAAAGCCTCTCCAACTTGCCAGACGCCATTGAAAGTGAGCATTTGCCCACTCAAGTCGGTTACAACGACGAACTGCAGCCAGGTCCAGACCCCGATGAGGACGACAAGCATGCAGATAAGCTTCCCTGAGACGGTTTCTGACAGTTTGTGCAGAAATTCTTTGGTTATGCAAACCGATTGTTGCTGCAGCTATCTGGGTGGCTGGTCTCAGACGATCATGGAGGTGAACATACTGGATTTGGAGGTCCTGGGCTGGTGTGGTTACACACGGTCTATGGTTGTGAAGCCGGTTGGATGTACTGCCAAATTCTCTGAAACATATTTGGAGACGGCTTATGGAAGAGAAAAGAACATTCATTGCATGGGCAACAGCTTTGGTAGACATTCCTGCAGTCAGCATGCCAATTGAACACTCCCTCAAACGTTGCAACATCTGTGGCATTGTGCTGTGTGATCAAACTGCACATTTCAGAGTGGTCTTTTATTGTGGGCAGTCTAAAGAACACCTGTGCAGTATGCAATGCTGTCTAATCAGCACATTGATATGCCACACCTGTGAGGTGGGTTGGATTATGTTGGCAAAGGAGACGTGCTCACTAACACAGGTTTAGACAGATTTGTGAACAATATTTGAGAGTAATGGGTCTTTTGTGTATGTAGAAAATGTTTCAGATCTTTGAGTTCGGCTCATGCAAAATGGGAGCAAAACCGAAAGTGTTGTGTTTATATTTTTGTTCAGTGTATATACATACTACTATCTATAACTCTATATGCATTTTATACTTGTTAGAAGACCTTTGGTATATACTGTATATAATTAGATTAAATTCAGAATTTCATAATCTCTATTTAACCCTTTTGGTTCCAAACTATCAAGTTTGTGCATCCAATATGCTTCCCTGATTTTTAATTGCTTGACTCTATTGCTCCCTCTAATAAATGGTGTAAGGTGTTCAACTACTTGATATTTAATTTAAGTTGGGAAAGGTTTTGGCCTGCCAAGTCAAAATGTGCCGGTACTGGTAGTAGTATTTTTTTTTTGCCTAATACTGGACTTATATTGACATATACGGTCCCAAATTTTTCTTGTCGTCTCCCCCACATATACCTTACCACAGGGAAAATTTGACTCACATTTAAAAAAATGGGGAAGCTTTTCCCTGATTGTAGGTGATAAATGTGGGAGCCTTTTAGGGCATTCGAACATTGAAGACAATGTACATATGGGAATGTACCCGTCTTCTGTGTGCCAAGAAATGTTTGTTTAGGCGACGCGCACAAGCCAGGATAGTGTTCTTGAATTTCTCCATCTTGGGGTAGGCCTTTTGTAAGAAGGACCAGTGGTTCCTAACGCTATTGAGTATTTTGTTAACACTTGGGTGGAAGGTATGGACAAAAGGGATCTGTATAGTATTCAGTAAGGGTTTAGGAGTTTTAGGTGCATCTGAAATGTGAAGAAGATGCTGCGAGTAGCCTCTCTCTAGAAAATGTTGTCTTATTTCTGATATTCTCAATTGGCATACTGAATCTGTTATCGCTATGCGTCGTAACCTTTCAAATTGGGAACATGGAAAGGAATTTTTTGTTATTTTGGGGATTGAAGCTGGAGAAGTATAGAAGATTATTGCGATCAGATCACATTTCAGACGCACCTAAAACTCCTAAATCCATACAGAATGCTATACGGATCCCTTTTGTCCATACCTTCCACCAGAGTGTTAACAAAATACTCAATAGCATTAGGAACCACTGGGCCCTCTTACAAAAAGCCTACCCCAAGGTGGAGGAATTCTAGAACCCTATCCTGGCTTGTACGCGTCGCCCCAAAAATCTACGGGATCTACTAGTGAGGGCCGATATAGGATCTTTTAAAACCGTCCCTAAACAAACGTTTATTTGCACGCAGAAGATGGGTACATTCCCATGTGTACACTGTCTTCATTGTTCGAATGTCCTAAAAGGCTACAACATCCACAATCGGGGAAAAGCTTACCCTTTTTGTTTTAACATGTCTAACTTTGTAGTATATCTACTCAAATGTCCCTGTGTAAGGTATATGTGGGGAAGACGACATAAAAAATGTGGGACCGTATATGTCAACATAAGTCTAGTATTAAACTAGAAACAAACATCGCCTAAACAAACGTTTCTTGGCACACAGAAGACTTCAATGTTCAAATGTCCTAAAAGGCTCCCACATTTATCACCCACAATTAGGGAAAAGCTTCATCATTTTTTAACATGTGAGTCACATTTTCCCTGTGGTAAGGTAAATGTGGGGGAGACGACAAGAAAAATTTCGGACCATATATGTCAATATAAGTCCAGTATTAGGCGGAAAAACCTACTATTACCAGTATTGGCACATTTTGACTTGGCAGGCCACAACCTTTCCCAACTTAAATATCAAGTAATTTAACATGTTAGGCTACTGTAGCGTTCGGGGCTCCGCTTGTGAGTTCCGTTTGAAGGCTCTCACAAG
Organism: Bufo gargarizans; assembly: GCF_014858855.1. Taxonomy (NCBI): domain Eukaryota; kingdom Metazoa; phylum Chordata; class Amphibia; order Anura; family Bufonidae; genus Bufo; species Bufo gargarizans. The sequence goes on along the minus strand of NC_058084.1, from coordinate 372,659,230 downwards.
CGGCCCCAAACGGATCCGTCCAGCCCGAATGCATTCTGAGTGGATGCGAATCTGCTCAGAATGCATCAGTCTGGCACCGTTTGGCCTCCGCTCCGCTCAGCTTGCAGCGTTCGGGTGTCCGCCTGGCTGTGCGGAGTCAAACGGATCCGTCCAGACTTACAATGTAAGTCAATGGGGATGGATCCGTTTGAAGTTGACACAATATGGCTCAATTTCAAACGGATCCGCCCCCCATTGACTTTCAATGTAAAGTCTGGACGGATCCGTCTGACTAACTTTCACACTTAGAATTTTTTCTGAAATATAATGCAGACGGATCGTTCTGAACGGATCCCATCGTCTGCATTATAGGAGCGGATCTGTCTGTGCAGACACCAGACGGATCCGCTCCGAATGCAAGTGTCAAAGTATCCTTACACCATTTAGAAGAGGGAGCGATAGAGTCAAGCAATTAAAAACCAGAGAAGCATATTGGATACACAAACCTGATAGTTTGGAACCAAAACGGTTAAATAGAGATTACAAAATTCTGAATTTAATCTAATTATATACGGTATATACCAAAGGTCTTCTAACAAGCATGAAATGCATATAGAGTTATATATAGAAGTATATATATAATGTGTGACCTTATCTTTGATCTATATCTTCTTTTCCAGACCTACTAGTATGGAATCCTGGTGTTGCCTAAGTATACTTTACAGCTTCCTATATCCGTAATCCCTTCTTCTTTTCCTACTATCACATTTTTAGTCATATTGTGTTCTCTCCATGTTTACTGCTTCTTACTTTTATTACTTTTATTTCTCTCTTTTTTCTAAACTTTCCCTTCTCTGTTCTTTCTGTTTCAATAGTAGCTTTATCACAACATCTGACATCGATTCTAGCTCTGTCACATACTCTGGCATTGCTTCACTTCAAAACGAGACTTGACATACTCCCCTTGCTAGCGCGCATGCACAGTGTTGCCCGAAAGAGTACGCTGTACTGCATACACGTGGCACATTTCCTACAGTGCTGAGGCACATATCCAAAGATTGCATGCTTCCCTGACTCTTTACCTCTAGCGGCACCAGGTAATTACTGACTGAAACCCTTGGTCAATATCTATATTCCCTGTTGGCATATTTTGACTGATACTTATTACTGAATGTAAATTGATCATCTCCTTAGTTTACATGGGGCTCACTTACTTACTCACAACAAGGATTTACAGTATCATAAGGATGAAATATTATGAGTTAGACCATTCTCCTTATTATTCTCTTTATTCATATGGATTCAGCCTATGGAATCTACAGCTGAACCCAACCTTGCTTGATTATCAGGATCCATGTGGAATTGGATTTAAAACACCAGGATAAAATTGATAGTTACTTTTGTCATTATAAGTATGTCTATGACCACTGACCTGGTGTCTTCTTATTTATTTACTTTATGTTTACAATTTATTTTTTCTGCTGTAGTTTGATAAAGGCCGAGTGAGGCCGAAACGTCACACAAATTGTACAGCTGCATCCTTAATAAATTCCCACGATCTTGCAACTACATTGCAGGAGTATTTTTTCTATTGCGAATACTTTCCACCAGAGTGTTAACAAAATACTCAATAGCATTAGAAACCACTGGTCCCTCTTACACCCCGGGAACCCGACTCCCAGCATCATAAAACTGAGTGCCATGAAGTGATTTTGAGCATCAATTTTTTTTTAAAGAAATTAAAAAAATATTTATTTTGAAAATCATTTTTTACATTAGCTGACATAAGGTATTAAGTTGCAAATGACCGCTGATTACTAATAACAGTTTCATCTGCAACATTGAACAGATCGCATAATGCTGCTGTCTTATAGACCGAAAATAAACCATATTTGTAATTAGCAAATAAAAAGAAAATGCTAATCCCTGACTCTCGTAATGATATAATTGTATGTCATGATAAGTGCTGTACTATTACATGACATAGTTGTATATCACAGTGACAGACATACTTTTACTGTACGTCATCGTGATTGTGCGGGTACAGAAGCTCCATCAACAATGGGTTCTCATTTTAACTAACTGCTGATGTACAGATGTAACAACAGGAGGAGGATAGAACTCTGATCCCGGCTTATAAACCTCTTAGATGCTGCAGTCAACAGTGACTTGGCATCTATAAAGTTTATCAGAGGGACTGCCTTCCCTTGTGATCTCATTGGTGGCCTTGGGACCTGAGGCCTAACAATGGTCACCACATCTGCCATGTGTATTTGCCCATCAGGTTCTGCAAGATACAGTGCAAAAATAGTGAAAGTGAAAAAAAAAATGTTCAGGCTGAGGCAGAACAGCCTGAATTTTTTCCCCCCCTTTGATGGGACAAGTGTCTGAGACTAGGCACTGTAGGTAAACGTCATTGAGCCCTAATGGATCTGGAGCAAGATCTAAGGAAAATAAGTAGTAAGTAAGTATCACTGATGGGTAGCAACTTGAGCTCTTGACTAGAAGGGTTGGTTTTAAAAGGATAATTTGGACTAAAGAACAGAAGAATTGGATGTTGGATGACTGGAAGTACTAAGGATGAATGATTTTAAAGTTAGGCATTTGAATCAAAGACATCATGTGGGAGATAAACAAGTTAAATATTACTGGAGGAGTTCTTGATGTCTACTGTTAGGCATACCGGAAATGTTTTTGTTTGGGGCTATGTGGATTATTATGGTTGTACAGAGTAGAAGTAATAATGGATAACTGTTGTGTCATCCCCGTGGTCAGCAATTGACTGATGTAAACTTCATCATGTGGCTTACTGTACTTCTAAGCTGTGTATAAACAACATGCTTGATAAAATAACTGAGAATTGGAGTAGATTTTGTTGACCTGCAGCAACTATTAAATCTCAACCATAACGGTAGAATGTATCTGCTGAATAAAAATAAGTGTAATTTTGTACCATTTTTTATGACATAGCATTTTTCTCAGATTTCATATTTTTCTAATTTTATAATTATTTTGCGGTGAATTTGGCTATTGTATTTGTGCTATGCACTGATGCATGCGTTTATTATCCACACATATTTCATAAATTGTGTATTTTGTGTCATTAATATGATAACTGATTTCACTCTCCTCTTTCTTCATAAATTCTCCTGAATTAAATCAGCTAAAATTCTGATTCTATAGGATCCAAATTTTACAGAATTTTCTCATCAATTCTTCTAGGTACACTTGCACATAGTTTTTGAAGGAAATGGGCAGGGAGCTTTTTCCAAACATCTTGAGAAAATAACCACAGATCTTTTGTGGATATAGGCTTGCTTACATTTTTCTGACTTTTCATGTAAATTCAGACAGACTCATGGTGATGAGATTGGGCCCCGTAAGGGGGGGGGGTGTCATATAATCACTTCCACTATCCCTTTTCTTCACACCTGCCTAAAACTTTTATATAGTACTTTATATAATATGTGTACCATATTTGTGTGTAAAGGAATTGAGGGAGACAATGTAAGACTCACAATCATTGTAGTTAATAAAAGATAACTCCCATTGGGGGCACTTAATATTTTGTAAGCATTGATGCAGAGAAGTATGAATGACATATTTCTGCCTTCAGAAGTGCTACCTGCTCATGCCCCAGTCTATAAATGGTCATGTGATTAGCATTGCTGCTTCAAGGGAATACAGATGAAAGCACTTGTGTGCGTTGATTTTTTGACAGTACCTTAGGCTATGAGAAATAATCAGTTCTCAGGAAAAAGTTTGCACCCATGTCTGACAGGAATACAAAAATAAGGTCAAATAAGATACAGAATTGAATTTTATCCAAAACCAAGTTGATGATAGACGCAGAGAAACAGCACTATCTGCTAAATATTAGGTTGTGGTGGAACAGCTATGGATGACTGCAAGGGGAAAGCAAACTGAGAACATGAGCTTCCAGGATTAATAATTACACTTTACCCAACTGAAGACTTCCTATAAGGCTTATAATAATTATAGTTATATTTAACTTCTGAGAAGGGTTAGAAATAGTGTGGACTTGTGTATTTACTTTTTCTATGTAAGCTATTTGATAAGGAAATTCATTTTCTGGCTAAAAATTCTGTACTGAAACTGTGGAGTTAGCTTTATTAAAATTCATAAAAATGCCATTATTAATCTTCTAGGGGCTTATGTTTATCTTGCCCTTTATTTTTTATTGAAAATGTAATTTAACATATTGCATAGCTCTGAATCAGGTAATTTAGGAGAGCAGCTCCATGAGCTTGAAGAACCCTATAGACTGTAGTTTAGGGAGCATACAGGTGCAATCCTGAAACATGAAGGGAATAGGAAAAAGCAAAGCAAACTAAAGTGTGAAAGACAGAAGGAGAATAGAGCCTCCTAGTGGCTGTACAATTTTACTGAGGGATGCTCCAGTAGCTCGGGTTCAAAATGTTCAAACAATGTAGCAGATTAATCATTGTTTTATGCTATACTTATGAAGCCACTTTGCAAGTTGATATGGTTTAAATCTTTAAAATGAGAAAACTCTCTTAAAGGGCATCTGTCAGCAGCTCATTATTTCCTCCTCACGTGCATTGTCAGCTGTAAGACCTTAAATAAACAGGGGTGTGTGTTTCCAAATCATGTTTAATCAACTGAATTTATCATAGGTAGATTCCAGTTAAGGTGCATAAACATCTCAAAGATAATCAATAGAAATGGGAGGCCATCAGAGCTAAATGTCAAGTGTTATAGAAAAGGGACTAAATACTTATGTCCATTTGCAAAAAATTCTAAAATTCTGTTTTCACTTTCTCATTATATGCTATTGAATGCAGATTGATGGGAGAGAGCTTTTTAAATTTATTTGATCACAAAGACTACAACATAACAAAATGCAAACAAGTGAAAGGGTCTAAAAAATGTCCAAATGTATTGTATGTACCAGGTGGTACACCAACAGTCAAAGTTCACTTACTACCCACAGGCGGTTGGCTATCAAGTTCTATATTTGCAGTTTCTAGGTACCATGGTGCTTCCACAGCCAGATCACATCTGGTTAATGGCAATGAATGAGAATAGATAGAGTTCATCCTACCAATCCATTTCAGTGCTTCTTCTTTCCAGAGTCACCACCCTAAAAAAAGAGCAATCCTACCAACTGGCACCCACATTATCTAACTGGCACCTACATTATCTTATCAGTTCCTATTTACATCCAGATGAGTTTCTACTGGCATAAAGCCAGCTTCATCAGATCAAGATAATGAATAAAGTGGCAAAGTTGGGACAGGTTCCCCCATGTGGTCAGAAAACTGGGGACAGATGTCCCGAGGAATCTATTGATCACATGCTATTTTTAGGGCATAGCTGTGCTTCTGGAACCTTAATCAACACCTCAGTTTACTCTGCAGATTTGCCCTATATCAACACCTCTGGTAACCAACTGTCAGAAATCTATTTATTTTAGATTTTTCATTTAATTATGTGTTTTTACTCTGAATTTGTGATTATTACGCAATTTTTAACATATACCGATTATAAGTGATGTTTTAATGAAGCGCCCAGACAATTCCATAAGTACTAAAATAATAAAAGAAAAAAATACACTTCTCCATGGGGAAGCATTATGCCAGAAGTACTGCACATTACCTCTGAGGCCACTAATTGGCTACATGGCTGATCTGATTGCCACATGCAAAAATAAATAAAATAAAATAAATAAAACTACTGAGTTTCCAATTTTAGGTGTAACTGTTAATTTGCTTTTTTTTAACCCCTTAAAGACCCATGACATACATGTACGTCATCTCTGGATGTGACTTAAGGACCAGAGAAGTGCATGCACGTCATGGTGATCAGGCGGTTGCAAGAGCTACGCCTGCATGAACAGCTGCAGGGGTCCGGCAGTTACTGATAGCCAGACCCTTGCTGTATGTGCAGGCATTGGTGAGATAACCAATGCTGGCGCATTAACTCCTGCACGGCCGCAGTCAGCGCTGATCGAGGCACGTATAGGCTTCACACATGTGGCCGCTACTGTGACGGGGACCCGATAGCAGGGAAGGCAGCCCAATGTCTTCTGTAGGTATCGTGACTGCCGTCTGGGGGAGCCTGTGAGATCCAGACCCCTGGATCTCACAGGCACGAAGGCTGTAAGTGTATTACACTGTGTAATAAACTTATAGCCAATGCATTACAATACAGAAGTATTGTAGTCCATTGTAAAGGGGATCAGATCCCCAAAGTGGGACAAAAAAAGAAAGTATAAAAAAAGTTAAAAATAAAGTTTTCCCCAAAAAATTTCAACGTTTCAAGTAAAAAAAAAACTCCTTTTCCTAAAATAAAGTAAATTATTATTTTTTTAAATAGGGAAAAAAAGAAAAGGAGACATATTAGGTATTGTCACGTCCAGATCGACTGGCTTTATAAACATATCACATGACCTAACCCCTCAGATGAACACTGTAAAAAATAAAAATACAAAAATGAGTTAAATAAAGATTTTTTTTGTCACCTTACATCACTAAAAGTGCAACACCAAGCGATCAAAAAGGAGTATACCCCCCAAAATAGTACCAATATAACTGTCAACTCATCTTACAAAAAAATGAGCCCCTACCTAAGACAATCCAAAAAATAAATAAAAAACTATGGCTTTCAGACTATGGAGACACTAAAACATGATTTTTTGTTTTAAAAATGCTTTTATTGTGTAAAACTTTAATAAATTAAAACAATATACATATTAGGTATTGCCGTGTCTGTAACAACCTGCTCTATAAATATATCACATGACCTAACCCCTCAGATGAACACCTTAAAAAAAAGTTTAAAAAAAGCTATTATTTGTCACCTTACATCACAAAAAGCGCAATATCAAGCGATCAAAAAGTCATATGCACCCCAAAATTGTACCAATCAAACCATCATCTAATCCCACAAAAAAAATAAGATCCTACCTAAGACAGTCACCCAAAAAAATAAAATAAACTATGGCTTTCAGAATATGGAGACACTAAAAAATCTTTTTTTTTGCAAAAATGGTTTATTATATAAAACAAAAAAAAATAATATTTGGTATTGTCGCATCCATACCAACCTGCTCTATAAAAATACCACATGATCTAACCTGTCACATGAACATTGTAAATAACAAAAATAAAAACTTTGCCAAAACAGCTATTTTTTGTTACCTTGCCTCACAAAAAATGTAATATAGAGCAACCAAAAATCATATGTACCCTAAAATAGTACCAACAAAACTGCCAACTTATCCCGTAGTTTCCAAAATGTTTTGCAGTTTCTACTTTAGGGGTGCATCAGGGGGTCTTCCAAATGACATGGAAGCCTAAAATTATCCCAGTGAAATCTGCCCTCCAAAAACCATATGGTGTTCCATTTCTTTCTGTGCCCTACCGTATGCCCATACAGCAGTTTACAATCACATGGGGTGTTTCTGTAGACTACAGAATCAGGGCAATATATATTGAGTTTTGTTTGGCTGGTTAACCTTTGCTATCTTAATGGAAAAACATTGATTAAAATGGAAAATCTGCCAAAAAAAATCTGAAATTTTATCTCCATTTTCCATTAATTCTTGTGGAACACCTAAAGGGTAAACTAACTTTGTAAAGCCTCACAAACTGACTTCAGACCTGAACTGGTCCTTAAAAAGTGGGTTTTGATTTGCGTCTAAACTTTTAATCCTTCTAACGTCCCAAAAATTAAAATGGCATTTACAAAATGATCCACACATGAAGTAGATATATGGAGAGTGTAAAGTAATAACTATTTTTGGAGGTATTACTATCTATTATAAAAGTAGAGAAATAGAAATTTACTAATTTGCTAATTTTTCCAATTTTTGGGTATATTTGGTATTTTTTATAAATAAAAATGATTTTTTTTTTAACTCAATTTTACCATTGTTATGAAGTACAATATGTGACGATAAAACAATCTCAGAATAAGTAAAAGCGTTTTAAAGTTATTACCACATAAAGTGACATACGTCAGATTTGCTAAAAATGGCCTGGTCCTTAAGGTGAAAAATGGTAGGGTCCTTAAGGGGTTAAAGTGATGCTTTTGTATTTTTTTCACAAGGTTGGATATGTTGTTAACATACATATGGCTATGTAGTCTGATTGACATACAATATATCTGGTGGCTATATATGATATTTTTTATTGCTTCCCTTTATAGTCCTAGCTACAAGAAAATTCTTGTACACAGGTAGATACTTTCAACAGTGCTGAAATGTTTGCTAACTGTAAGAGGTAGCTGACATCTTTGCACTGTAGGTGTCAGCACAGTAGGAAGGAACAAACAGACTGTGAGCCCTAACTGGATCTCAGCCCGCTTCATCTGCCTACTTGCAGTGCAAGCCCTACTCGGTGTCTATTGCTATGGGTATGGCTTTTTTTTTTTACCTGTAGGATTGAAAACAGCATTCATAAATAGGACGGCAAAGAAATAAGGGGTCAGCACATCCCAAAGCGCAGGAGCACGTTGCTGATTTTATTTAGTTTGAGTATATAGCTTGGCCTGCTCCCCCTCACTCACTGGAAGGCATTTTGCACCAGGAGAGATATAGTTGTGGACTCTAATTGCATTCTTTGGTGGCCATTTGGCACCAGGAGTGGTGTGGAGTGGGCCCGGCATGCATGTTGGTACCTGCATTCCTTGGATATAATGGAGGCCATTTTGGCACCAAAAATGACAGAAATTAAAGCAGGCCCAGCATGCATGTGGAACCTACACTCCCTGAAGTGTATGGTAGCCGTCATGGCACATAACAGGTAGAATTTGGTGTTAGGAACCCGTCTTACAGAGATCGCCTTGACGTGCGGCAGACGGGCTCAAATAATTTTGTACAAAATGATTTGCCAAGCATCTCTAATTTATAAGTATAGCACTAGCAATTATTATGCATTTTTGTACTTTATTTGGTTTGCAAAGAGCTGTTGCATTGCATGTTTTGTTTTATAAATAGGATGGCACATCACTGCTGCAGCCAATCATAGGCTGCAGCGGTGACTTGCTACACTTGCAGTAGGTTAACTAGTCATGTGGCACAAAGGGAGCAGGTGGACTCCTTTAAATAAACAATAAGAACTATTTATAATTTAACCCTATGAACTTCCTTAAAAGTGAATCTTTTTTTAAATGATCCTCATAAAGTCAATGGATAAAATTATGTTTCATTTTGCATTTTATTAAACTGGGGTGCTTTTTATATTATATTATATTTAGCATGTCAGGTTAATTTATCGATTCTGAGAGCTGAGCAAATTGGGATTACCTTTGGTATGGTTGTAAGATATAATGCATGGATTGAAAAACTAAATATATCTGTGCGGTCTTCTTCTCTGATAAAAAAATAATATCAGCCCAGGGAAGAACACGATTACCTGTGAATGTCCCTAGCACTTTGCAGAATGCAAAAATGCCATCTTGTTAAATTTTCTGATCAAGTTGGGCCGGGAAGATTATGGGAAACTTCTGCATAGACTTTTTTATTTTTATATTTTTATTGAAAACATTCATATTGTGAATATTTTCAATTCATTCACTTGACTCCAAAAAATAAAGTAAAATGAACTTTTGGAACATACAGAGTTTGTTCAGCTTTTGATCAGGATTAAATTTTAATGCATTCAAACATATTGCAATGTATCGAATTGCAATCTTTAGTACAAAACACATCTAAGTACTATATATAGTCCGGTAATATAGAAAACAAATACATCAATAGATACATAATACAAATGTTGAGATCACTTATTATATAAAAGTAGAAACGACTGGTTACATTTTGAAACAGTAAATTTTGAGTTAACAGAAGGTGGCCCACTTTTTGGGTCACCTTGAAATAGTGAGACAGGCTGGCAATGTGCATGGGAATCGATACAGGAATATGACTATTTCAGGCTTATTTAATCATATTTCTTTGACTTGGTATTACTGTTTATATATTTGATACTACAGTATCACTGTATTAACATTATTTATTGCATTTTATACACTTTTTGTATGCAGGCACAGGTTTTTTTTTCTTCACTATTTGCTTGCAAAGTACTGTTTAATTATAGTCGTTGGAACAATCTGATACAATTTCATACCAGTGTTGGGGATCTTATCATGGGCCCCAACATGAATGTTTCTCTCTGTATATACATATTAATGTTTTTTATTGTGGTTTTTAACCCCTTAACGACCCTTGAGATACTAGTATGTCATGGCGGCAAGTGACTTGCTGACCTTTGATGTACTTATAGCTCATGATGATTGGGCGGGCACAGGGGCCAAACAATCTTAGTGCAAAATAATAAAGTATAAAATTGGTGATAAACAAAAGATAATGATCAATTAGGTTCAATCAATTGGAAAAATAGGTAACTTGTAATATATTTATACATTAGGGGCGAGAGCCTGCTGCTGAGCTGACCATCAAAAAAATTATGGTTGAGGGCCAGCTGCTGATCTGACCATGGAAAAAATTATGGTTGAGGGCCTGCTGCTGAGCTGACCATCAAAAAAATTATGGTTGAGGGCCTGCTGCTAAGTTGACCCTCTAAAACATTAGGAGTAGGGATGAGCGAACTCGAACTGTATAGTTCGGGTTCGTACCGAATTTTGGGGTGTCCGTGACACGGACCCGAACCCGGACATTTTCGTAAAAGTCCGGGTTCGGGTTCGGTGTTCGTCGCTTTCTTGGCGCTTTTGTGACGCTTTCTTGGCGCTTTTTGAAAGGCTGCAAAGCAGCCAATCAACAAGCGTCATACTACTTGCCCCAAGAGGCCGTCACAGCCATGCCTACTATTGGCATGGCTGTGATTGGCCAGAGCACCATGTGACCCAGCCTCTATTTAAGCTGGAGTCACATAGCGCCGCCCGTCACTCTGCTCTGATTAGCGTAGGGAGAGGTTGCGGATGCGACAGTAGGGCGAGATTAGGCAGATTAACTCCTCCAAAGGACTTCACTTGATTAATCGATCGATCTGCAGCTGTGCATCATTGAGCTGCTGAAATTCAAATGCTCACTCACTGTTTTTAGGCTGCCCAGACCGTTTGTCAGTCACTTTTTTCTGGGGTGATCGGCGGCCATTTTGTGTCTTGTGCGGTGCTGCGACCAAGTGCATCCAAGCTGCGACCAAGTGCATTTAACCCTCAATGGTGTGGTTGTTTTTTGGCTAAAGCCTACATCAGGGTGAAGCTGTCACACCAAGTGCATTTAACCAGCAATAGTCTGTTCATTTTTTTGGCCATATACTAAATCAGGGGCAAGCTGCGCCTGTCACCAAGTGCATTTAACCCTCAATGGTGTGGTTGTTTTTTGGCTAAAGCCTACATCAGGGTGAAGCTGTCACACCAAGTGCATTTAACCAGCAATAGTCTGTTCATTTTTTGGCCATATACTACATCAGGGGCAAGCTGCGCCCGTCACCAAGTGCATTTAACCCTCAGTAGTGTGGTGCGTCAAGCTGTGACACCAAGTGCATTTAACCAGCAATAGTCTGTTCATTTTTTGGCCATATACTAAATCAGGGGCAAGCTGCGCCCGTCACCAAGTGCATTTAACCAGCAATAGTGTGGTTATTTTTTGGCCATATCCCAGTCTAATTCTGTCACTAAATCCATACCGGTCACCCAGCGCCTAAATACTAGGCCTCAAATTTATATCCCGCTAAATCTCTCGTTACCGCTGTCCTGTTGTGGCTGGGAAAGTTATTTAGTGTCCGTCAAAGCACATTTTTTGTTCTGGGTTGAAGTACAATTCCCAATTTAGCAATTTCATAATTTAGTGGTTCCTGCTATATCAGAGCTATTTGAAATCTATCCCTAAAAGGGTATATAATATTCAAGGTGCACATTGGGTCATTCAGAATAACTTCACACACACCCGCTACTGTGTATTTCCAAGTCTAATTCTGTCACTAAACCCATACCTGTCACCTAGCGCCTAAATACTAGGCCTCAAATTTATATCCTGCTAAATCTCTCGTTAACGCTGTCCTGTTGTGGCTGGGAAAGTTATTTAGTGTCCGTCAAAGCACATTTTTTGTTCTGGGTTGAAATACAATTCCCAATTTAGCAATTTCATAATTTAGTGGTTTCTGCTATATCAGAGCTATTTGAAATCTATCCCTAAAAGGGTATATAATATTCAAGGTGCACATTGGGTCATTCAGAATAACTTCACACACACCCGCTACTGTGTATTTCTAAGTCTAATTCTGTCACTAAACCCATACCTGTCACCCAGCGCCTAAATACTAGGCCTCAAATTTATATCCTGCTAAATCTCTCGTTAACGCTGTCCTGTTGTGGCTGGGAAAGTTATTTAGTGTCCGTCAAAGCACATTTTTTGTTCTGGGTTTAAATACAATTCCCAATTTAACAATTTCATAATTTAGTGGTTTCTGCTATATCAGAGCTATTTGAAATCTATCCCTAAAAGGGTATATAATATTCAAGGTGCACATTGGGTCATTCAGAATAACTTCACACACACCCGCTACTGTGTATTTCCAAGTCTAATTCTGTCACTAAACCCATACCTGTCACCCAGCGCCTAAATACTAGGCCTCAAATTTATATCCTGCTAAATCTCTCGTTAACGCTGTCCTGTTGTGGCTGGGAAAGTTATTTAGTGTCCGTCAAAGCACATTTTTTGTTCTGGGTTGAAATACAATTCCCAATTTAGCAATTTCATAATTTAGTGGTTTCTGCTATATCAGAGCTATTTGAAATCTATCCCTAAAAGGGTATATAATATTCAAGGTGCACATTGGGTCATTCAGAATAACTTCACACACACCCGCTACTGTGTATTTCTAAGTCTAATTCTGTCACTAAACCCATACCTGTCACCCAGCGCCTAAATACTAGGCCTCAAATTTATATCCTGCTAAATCTCTCGTTAACGCTGTCCTGTTGTGGCTGGGAAAGTTATTTAGTGTCCGTCAAAGCACATTTTTTGTTCTGGGTTTAAATACAATTCCCAATTTAACAATTTCATAATTTAGTGGTTTCTGCTATATCAGAGCTATTTGAAATCTATCCCTAAAAGGGTATATAATATTCAAGGTGCACATTGGGTCATTCAGAATAACTTCACACACACCCGCTACTGTGTATTTCCAAGTCTAATTCTGTCACTAAACCCATACCTGTCACCCAGCGCCTAAATACTAGGCCTCAAATTTATATCCTGCTAAATCTCTCGTTAACGCTGTCCTGTTGTGGCTGGGAAAGTTATTTAGTGTCCGTCAAAGCACATTTTTTGTTCTGGGTTGAAATACAATTCCCAATTTAGCAATTTCATAATTTAGTGGTTTCTGCTATATCAGAGCTATTTGAAATCTATCCCTAAAAGGGTATATAATATTCAAGGTGCACATTGGGTCATTCAGAATAACTTCACACACACCCGCTACTGTGTATTTCTAAGTCTAATTCTGTCACTAAACCCATACCTGTCACCCAGCGCCTAAATACTAGGCCTCAAATTTATATCCTGCTAAATCTCTCGTTAACGCTGTCCTGTTGTGGCTGGGAAAGTTATTTAGTGTCCGTCAAAGCACATTTTTTGTTCTGGGTTTAAATACAATTCCCAATTTAACAATTTCATAATTTAGTGGTTTCTGCTATATCAGAGCTATTTGAAATCTATCCCTAAAAGGGTATATAATATTCAAGGTGCACATTGGGTCATTCAGAATAACTTCACACACACCCGCTACTGTGTATTTCCAAGTCTAATTCTGTCACTAAACCCATACCTGTCACCCAGCGCCTAAATACTAGGCCTCAAATTTATATCCTGCTAAATCTCTCGTTAACGCTGTCCTGTTGTGGCTGGGAAAGTTATTTAGTGTCCGTCAAAGCACATTTTTTGTTCTGGGTTGAAATACAATTCCCAATTTAGCAATTTCATAATTTAGTGGTTTCTGCTATATCAGAGCTATTTGAAATCTATCCCTAAAAGGGTATATAATATTCAAGGTGCACATTGGGTCATTCAGAATAACTTCACACACACCCGCTACTGTGTATTTCTAAGTCTAATTCTGTCACTAAACCCATACCTGTCACCCAGCGCCTAAATACTAGGCCTCAAATTTATATCCTGCTAAATCTCTCGTTAACGCTGTCCTGTTGTGGCTGGGAAAGTTATTTAGTGTCCGTCAAAGCACATTTTTTGTTCTGGGTTTAAATACAATTCCCAATTTAACAATTTCATAATTTAGTGGTTTCTGCTATATCAGAGCTATTTGAAATCTATCCCTAAAAGGGTATATAATATTCAAGGTGCACATTGGGTCATTCAGAATAACTTCACACACACACGCTTCTGTGCATTTCCAAGTCTAATTCTGTCACTAAATCCATACCGGTCACCCAGCGCCTAAATACTAGGCCTCAAATTTATATCCCGCTGAATTTGAATACAATACATTGGGCCAAATAATATATTTGTTGTTGTGGTGAACCATAACAATGAGAAAAACATCTAGTAAGGGACGCGGACGTGGACATGGTCGTGGTGGTGTTAGTGGACCCTCTGGTGCTGGGAGAGGACGTGGCCGTTCTGCCACATCCACACGTCCTAGTGTACCAACTACCTCAGGTCCCAGTAGCCGCCAGAATTTACAGCGATATATGGTGGGGCCCAATGCCGTTCTAAGGATGGTAAGGCCTGAGCAGGTACAGGCATTAGTCAATTGGGTGGCCGACAGTGGATCCAGCACGTTCACATTATCTCCCACCCAGTCTTCTGCAGAAAGCGCACAGATGGCGCCTGAAAACCAACCCCATCAGTCTGTCACATCACCCCCATGCATACCAGGGAAACTGTCTCAGCCTCAAGTTATGCAGCAGTCTCTTATGCTGTTTGAAGACTCCGCTGGCAGGGTTTCCCAAGGGCATCCACCTAGCCCTTCCCCAGCGGTGAAAGACATAGAATGCACTGACGCACAACCACTTATGTTTCCTGATGATGAGGACATGGGAATACCACCTCAGCATGTCTCTGATGATGACGAAACACAGGTGCCAACTGCTGCGTCTTTCTGCAGTGTGCAGACTGAACAGGAGGTCAGGGATCAAGACTGGGTGGAAGACGATGCAGGGGACGATGAGGTCCTAGACCCCACATGGAATGAAGGTCGTGCCACTGACTTTCACAGTTCGGAGGAAGAGGCAGTGGTGAGACCGAGCCAACAGCGTAGCAAAAGAGGGAGCAGTGGGCAAAAGCAGAACACCCGCCGCCAAGAGACTCCGCCTGCTACTGACCGCCGCCATCTGGGACCGAGCACCCCAAAGGCAGCTTCAAGGAGTTCCCTGGCATGGCACTTCTTCAAACAATGTGCTGACGACAAGACCTGAGTGGTTTGCACGCTGTGCCATCAGAGCCTGAAGCGAGGCATTAACGTTCTGAACCTGAGCACAACCTGCATGACCAGGCACCTGCATGCAAAGCATGAACTGCAGTGGAGTAAACACCTTAAAACCAAGGAAGTCACTCAGGCTCCCCCTGCTACCTCTTCTGCTGCTGCCGCCTCGGCCTATTCTGCTGCTGCCGCCTCGGCCTCTTCCTCCGCCTCTGGAGGAACGTTGGCACCTGCCGCCCAGCAAACAGGGGATGTACCACCAACACCACCACCACCACCTCCGTCACCAAGCGTCTCAACCATGTCACACGCCAGCGTTCAGCTCTCCATCTCACAAACATTTGATAGAAAGCGTAAATTCCCACCTAGCCACCCTCGATCCCTGGCCCTGAATGCCAGCATTTCTAAACTACTGGCCTATGAAATGCTGTCATTTAGGCTGGTGGACACAGACAGCTTCAAACAGCTCATGTCGCTTGCTGTCCCACAGTATGTTGTTCCCAGCCGGCACTACTTCTCCAAGAGAGCCGTGCCTTCCCTGCACAACCAAGTATCCGATAAAATCAAGTGTGCACTGCGCAACGCCATCTGTAGCAAGGTCCACCTAACCACAGATACGTGGACCAGTAAGCACGGCCAGGGACGCTATATCTCCCTAACTGCACACTGGGTAAATGTAGTGGCAGCTGGGCCCCAGGCGGAGAGCTGTTTGGCGCACGTCCTTCCGCCGCCAAGGATCGCAGGGCAACATTCTTTGCCTCCTGTTGCCACCTCCTCCTTCTCGGCTTCCTCCTCCTCTTCTTCCACCTGCTCATCCAGTCAGCCACACACCTTCACCACCAACTTCAGCACAGCCCGGGGTAAACGTCAGCAGGCCATTCTGAAACTCATATGTTTGGGGGACAGGCCCCACACCGCACAGGAGTTGTGGCGGGGTATTGAACAACAGACCGACGAGTGGTTGCTGCCGGTGAGCCTCAAGCCCGGCCTGGTGGTGTGTGATAATGGGCGAAATCTCGTTGCAGCTCTGGGACTAGCCAATTTGACGCACATCCCTTGCTTGGCGCATGTGCTGAATTTGGTGGTGCAGAAGTTCATTCACAACTACCCCGACATGTCAGAGCTGCTGCATAAAGTGCGGGCCGTCTGTTCGCGCTTCCGGCGTTCACATCCTGCTGCTGCTCGCCTGTCTGCGCTACAGCGTAACTTCGGCCTTCCCGCTCACCGCCTCATATGCGACGTGCCCACCAGGTGGAACTCCACCTTGCACATGCTGGACAGACTGTGCGAGCAGCAGCAGGCCATAGTGGAGTTTCAGCTGCAGCACGCACAGGTCAGTCGCACTACAGAACAGCACCACTTCACCACCAATGACTGGGCCTCCATGCGAGACCTGTGTGCCCTGTTGCGCTGTTTCGAGTACTCCACCAACATGGCCAGTGGCGATGACGCCGTTATCAGCGTTACAATACCACTTCTATGTCTCCTTGAGAAAACACTTAGGGCGATGATGGAAGAGGAGGTGGCCCAGGAGGAGGAGGAGGAGGAGGAGGAGGAAGAGGGGTCATTTTTAGCACTTTCAGGCCAGTCTCTTCGAAGTGACTCAGAGGGAGGTTTTTGGCAACAGCAGAGGCCAGGTACAAATGTGGCCAGACAGGGCCCACTACTGGAGGACGAGGAGGACGAGGATGAGGAGGAGGTGGAGGAGGATGAGGATGAAGCATGGTCACAGCGGGGTGGCACCCAACGCAGCTCGGGTCCATCACTGGTGCGTGGCTGGGGGGAAAGGCAGGACGATGACGATACGCCTCCCACAGAGGACAGCTTGTCCTTACCCCTGGGCAGCCTGGCACACATGAGCGACTACATGCTGCAGTGCCTGCGCAACGACAGCAGAGTTGCCCACATTTTAACCTGTGCGGACTACTGGGTTGCCACCCTGCTGGATCCACGCTACAAAGACAATGTGCCCACCTTACTTCCTGCACTGGAGCGTGATAGGAAGATGCGCGAGTACAAGCGCACGTTGGTAGACGCGCTACTGAGAGCATTCCCAAATGTCACAGGGGAACAAGTGGAAGCCCAAGGCCAAGGCAGAGGAGGAGCAAGAGGTCGCCAAGGCAGCTGTGTCACGGCCAGCTCCTCTGAGGGCAGGGTTAGCATGGCAGAGATGTGGAAAACTTTTGTCAACACGCCACAGCTAACTGCACCACCACCTGATACGCAACGTGTTAGCAGGAGGCAACATTTCACTAACATGGTGGAACAGTACGTGTGCACACCCCTCCACGTACTGACTGATGGTTCGGCCCCATTCAACTTCTGGGTCTCTAAATTGTCCACGTGGCCAGAGCTAGCCTTTTATGCCTTGGAGGTGCTGGCCTGCCCGGCAGCCAGCGTTTTGTCTGAACGTGTATTCAGCACGGCAGGGGGCGTCATTACAGACAAACGCAGCCGCCTGTCTACAGCCAATGTGGACAAGCTGACGTTCATAAAAATGAACCAGGCATGGATCCCACAGGACCTGTCCGTCCCTTGTCCAGATTAGACATTAACTACCTCCCCATAACCATATATTATTGGACTCCAGGGCACTTCCTCATTCAATCCTATTTTTATTTTCATTTTACCATTATATTGCGAGGCTACCCAAAGTTGAATGAACCTCTCCTCTGCCTGTGTGCTAGGCCTAAATATATGCCAATGGACTGTTGCAGTGGTGGCTGACATGAAGCCTGATTCTCTGCTATGACATGCAGACTAATTCTCTGCTGACATGAAGCCAGATTGTCTGTTACGGGACCTCTCTCCTCTGCCTGGGTGCTGGGCCTAAATTTATGACAATGGACTGTTGCAGTGGTGGCTGACGTGAAGCCTGATTCTCTGCTATGACATGCAGACTGATTCTCTGCTGACATGAAGCCAGATTGTCTGTTACGGGACCTCTCTGCTCTGCCTGTGTGCTAGGCCTAAATATATGCCAATGGACTGTTGCAGTGGTGGGTGACGTGAAGCCTTATTCTCTGCTATGACATGCAGACTGATTCTCTGCTGACATGAAGCCAGATTGTCTGTTACGGGACCTCTCTCCTCTGCCTGGGTGCTGGGCCTAAATTTATGACAATGGACTGTTGCAGTGGTGGCTGACGTGAAGCCTGATTCTCTGCTATGACATGCAGACTGATTCTCTGCTGACATGAAGCCAGATTGTCTGTTACGGGACCTCTCTCCTCTGCCTGGGTGCTGGGCCTAAATTTATGACAATGGACTGTTGCAGTGGTGGCTGACGTGAAGCCTGATTCTCTGCTATGACATGCAGACTGATTCTCTGCTGACATGAAGCCAGATCCTCTGTTACGGGACCTCTCTCCTCTGCCTGGGTGCTGGGCCTAAATTTATGACAATGGACTGTTGCAGTGGTGGCTGACGTGAAGCCTGATTCTCTGCTATGACATGCAGACTGATTCTCTGCTGACATGAAGCCAGATCCTCTGTTACGGGACCTCTCTCCTCTGCCTGGGTGCTGGGCCTAAATTTATGAAAATGGACTCTTACAGTGGTGGGTGACGTGAAGCCTGATTCTCTGCTATGACATGAAGACTGATTCTCTGCTGACATGAAGCCAGATTGTCTGTTACGGGACCTCTCTCCTCTGCCTGGGTGCCGGGGCCTAAATATCTGAGAATGGACTGTTCCAGTGGTGGGTGACGGGAAGCCAGATTCTCTGCTATGGAACCTCTCTCCAATTGATTTTGGTTAATTTTTATTTATTTAATTTTTATTTTAATTAATTTCCCTATCCACATTTGTTTGCAGGGGATTTACCTACATGTTGCTGCCTTTTGCAGCCCTCTAGCCCTTTCCTGGGCTGTTTTACAGCCGTTTTAGTGCCGAAAAGTTCGGGTCCCCATTGACTTCAATGGGGTTCGGGTTCGGGACGAAGTTCGGATCGGGTTCGGATCCCGAACCCGAACATTTCCGGGATGTTCGGCCGAACTTCTCGAACCCGAACATCCAGGTGTTCGCTCAACTCTAATTAGGAGCGAGGGCAGCATAAGTATGTTGATATGATGGAAGGGGAGGAAAAGGACGAGAAAAGGAATATTAAACCATATACCATTTTTTGTGGTGGAAGAGGTACATGGGAATACAGTTTATTAAATACACCATAAAAGCCACATTTGAGTGCCTTTATGTTCAGCCGCTTTCCTCTGGTGGAGTCAACCTGTCAGCATTTTCAGTTGCGCTTATCAGTTATTATACCCACTCTGACAAACGCTGGTGGAAGGGTAGGCCAGCACCTCCAAGACATAGAGCGCCAGTTCGTGCCACGTGTCCAGCTTGGACACCCAATAGTTGTACGGCACAAAGGGATCATTGAGAAAGCTGACACGGTCTGCTATGTACTCCTTCACCATCTTCCAAAACTCTACTCTCCTTGTGACTCTAGGCCACGTATCAGGGTGAGGATGCTGGCGGGGTGTCATCAAACTGTCCCAGGCATTAGAGAGTGTTGCCTTGCCTCTGTTGGAACTGCTGTGTGTTGCCCTCGTCTACTCTCTTTGGTTGCCCAAGGGACTACATACTGTGCTGCCAGCGTTGTCAGCTAGAAATTTTTGGAGCAATTTCTTCAAAAAGACCATCTGATATTGCACTATTTTCCTAGTCCTCTCCACCACAGGAATGAGAGATGAGAAGTTCTCTTTGTAGCGGGGGTCGAGAAGGGTGAACAACCAGTAATAGGTGTTAGCCAAAATGCGTATCACAGGAAAAGCAGCATAATATAAAGTCTGCCAAGTGTGCCACATTCCCAACAGACAAGACTTTGCTGTCCTCAATCTCCTCATCCTCTTCAGCCCATCCATGCTGAACAGATGTAATAAACCTGCTGTGGGTACTACCCTCTGTAACGGAGGCAACCGTCTCCTGCTCCTCCTGCTCCTCCTCCTCCTCCTCCTCCTCCTCATCATCATCATCCAATTCACACTGAGAAGACGAACGGAGGAAGGTCTATCTATCCCCCTGTGTACTGTCTTCCCCTATTTCCACTTCTTCCACATGCAAAACGTCCTCCATTGTGACCAGTGAGTGTTTCAGTAGACACAGAAGTGGGATGGTTACGCTGATAATAGCGGCATCCATGCTCACCATCTGTGTTGATTCCTCAAAGTTGCGTAAAACCTCACAGAGGTCAGACATCCATGCCCACTCGTCAATTGTAAAGAGCGGAAGCTGACTGGAAAGGAGACGTTGCAGCTGGTATTCCACTACTGCACTCAGCTGCTCACAAAGCCTGGATCTTAGAGTTCCAGCGTGTGCTCACATTGCACAACAGTCGGTGAGCTGGCAAATGCAAGTGCTGCTATAACGTTGCCAGACCGACGGCAGTTGTATATGACTTTCAGAAATGGGCACACAAGCGGCACACCTTCACCAGTAGCTCAGGCAAATTGGGGTAGGTTTTGAGAAACTGCTGAACCACTAAGTTGAACACCTGGGTAAGCTAGTATATGTGTGAGCTTGCCAAGCTTCAAAGCCGCCACCAAGTTACAGCCATTGTCAGACACAACCATGCCTGGTTGTAAGTTGAGTGGCGAGAGCCACAGCTCATTCTGGTTACTTATTCCCTGCCACAGCTCTGTGGCGGTGTGCTGTTTGTCACCTAATCATATTAGTTTAAGGACAGCCTGTTGCCACTTCCCCACTGCAGTGCTACACTTTTTCCAGCTACTGACTTATGGCTGACTGGTGCTGCAAGATGAGAATTCAAAGGTGGAAGTAGAGAGGGAGAAGGGGGGTTTGCATCCACTAATGTAGGTGGTACTTGTGCCATACCAGGGTACGACTCGCTTCCGGCCTCAACAACGTTCACCTAGTGTGCCGTCAGGGAAATGTAGCATTCCTGGCCACAAGCACTTGTCCATGTGTCAGTCGTTAAGTGGAACTGCGTTGGTCAGGGCATGGGTGATATTATGGAACACATGCTGGTGTAAGGCAGGGACGGCACACACCGGGAAAAATAGTGGTGGCTGGGGATTGAGTATTGAGGGACTGCCCTCAATACTCAGGCTGCAGAAAGCCTCAGTGTCCACAAGCCTAAATGGCAACATTTCCAGGGCCAGCAATTTGGAAAGGTGCACATTTAGTGCTATGGCCTGTGGGTGGGTGGCTGGGTATTTGCGCTTTCGTTTATAGGTCTGGGGTATGGACATCTGTATGCTGCGCTGGGACACGTAAGTGTATGTGCTAGCTAATGGTGCCTTAAAAGGTCCAGATGCAGGGCGGGAGGCATCCGGGCCTGTGTCTTGGACAAGGGATTGGCCAGCATGTAACATGGGGGAAGAGGAAGCAGTGGTGTAAGCCGCAGACACTGATTGTGGACCCAGGCCTTCGGTCCACCTATTAGGGTGCTTTGATGCCATGTGGCAGATCATGCTGGTGGTGGTGGGGTTGCTAGTGTTCACACCCCTGCTTATTTTGGTACAGTACAGGTTGCAAATGACAATTAACGCACTTTCCTCAAAAAAACGCCAGACTGCGGAACACCTAGCCCTTGGCAAGGGAGATTGCTGCAAGGGGGTGCTCCAAAGAACAGTTGCAGGCCTGTTTGGTGCAGCCCGCCTTCTCCCTTTTGCCACCCCACTGCAGTGCTTTGGATCCCTCCCCCTCTATACTGCTATCTTTGCTCGGCATGCCACCTTCCCAGGTTGGGTCAGTAATTTCATCGTCCAGCACCTCCTCTTTCACTTGCTCACTATGGTCATTCTCCTGACTTATTGACCTAACAACAACCTCACTTATTTACAACTGTGTCTCATCCTCATCATCAACCTCTCGAGACACTAATTGTAGCTGACTTATTGGCAACTGTGTATCATCATCCACCTCGTGAAACACTAATTGCCGTTCCCCACCATTATCATCTTGAGACTGTGGATGCTCAAGAGTTTGGGCATCAGTGCACATTATCTCCTCATGTCCGTTTTCAAGCGGGCTTGGCGAGAGGCCCATATCACAGAATAGTGATGAAAAGAGCTCCTCAGGATATTTGAGTGTGGGATCACTTGTTTGACAAGACTCTCCTTAGTGGGAGGAAGGAGGATCAGGGTGAGGATTCTGTTGACCAGACACTTGGCTACTGAGACTGGACTTTGTGGAAGACAGGGTGGTGTTTAACCGACTGGAAGCATTATCTGCTGCAATCCAACCGACCACCTGGTCGCACTGGTGTGACTTTGAGAGTGGTTTCCTGTGCCACCCTGCAAACTGGGACATGAAGGATGAGCCTGTAAGGCTGAGTTCATACTTTAGTTATTTGGTCAGTTTTGGCCCCGTGACTGCCCAAATAATTGAAGTGTGCAGTGATTCGAAGAGTGACGCCTTCCATCTGCATGTCATATGAACTCCCTGTGCATGTTGCTGCAAGGCACAGTGTTCTACACCACTATAAAGGCTCTCTGCATCCAGGAAATAGCCTTTTTTAATGTAATTTGCCGCAAACTTATTTGGATCAAACCAAATTTGTCCCCAAAAATTTGGTGATCCGGCAAATCTAATTTATTTAAAATTCGCTCATCTCTAATGCCAACATAAAGTAGACATATGGAAAATGTGAAGTAATAACTAATTTATAAGGTATCACTATTTGTCTTCAGAGCAAAGAAATTGAAATTTTAAAATGAAATTTTTTTACATATTTTTGTTGTGTTTGGATTTTTTTTTATAAATAAAGGTGAACTATATCGACTCAAATTTGGCATTGTTATGAAGTACAATGTGTCACGAGAAAACAGACTCAGAGTGTCTTTGATAAGTAAAAGTGTTCCAAAGTTAATACACAAAGTGACATATGTCAGATTTCCAAAATTTGGCCTGGTCCTTAAGGTAAGGAATGTGTCCTGAAGGGGTTAAAAGTGTTGGAATACATGAAATAGCCAACACAGAGAGTGGCTGCAAAAAGCATCTTTGTTTCTTAAAAAACCCAGTGGTTCTGTGTCAGACTCTCTTTCCTCCTTGTGTAAAGTAGCTCTGAGCCTTTACACAAGCTGTGGCCTGCTTCTTGTCCGCCAAGTCTTTCTCTGGCTATAGGGTGCATACTCCGTCTGCCTCTTAATTAGCTAGCATGCTCACCCTTTGCTTTACCAGCCAATGACTGGCTAACTTTGGAGTATTTAAGGCACTTTCCTCTATGGGAAGGTACATGATAAATAGGTTCTACTATCTTCAGTATAAAAATAAACAAGGAGTCATGGAAGTGCTGATATAGCCCCCACAGAGCCCTGATTTCAATATCATGGAGTCTGTCTGGGACTCCATGAAGAGACAGAAGGATTTGAGCAAGGATATATCCTTAGAACATCTGTGGTTAGTTCTCTAAGATGTTTGGAGCAACATTCCTGCAGAATTCCTTCAAAAAACGTTTGCAATTGATGCTGTTTTGAAGGCAAAGGGTGGTCACAGAAAATATTTAGGTTTCTCTTTTCTGCATTCACTTTGCATTTAATTAATTAAATAAAAACTATTAAAAACATTCTTACTTTGCAGTTTTTCGCAGAAATCGCAGGTTAACAGCAGCTCAGATTAGAGACCAGGTCAATGCCACACAGAGTTCTAGCAGCAGACACATCTCTAGAACAACTGTTAATAGGAGACTGTGTAAATCAAGCCTTCATGGTAGAATATCTGCTAGGAAACCACTGCTAAGGACAGGCAACAAGCAGAAGAGACTTGTTTGGGCTAAAGAACACAAGAAATGGACATTAGACCAGTGGAAATCTGTGCTTTGGTCTGATGAGTCCAATTTTGAGATCTTTGATTCCAACCACCGTGTCTTTGTGCGACGCAGAAAAGGTGAACGGGTGGACTCTACATGCCTGGTTCCCACGAGAAACATGGAGGAGGAGGTGTGAATGTGTGGGGGTGCTTTGCTGGTGACACTGTTGGGGATTTATTCAAAATTGAAGGCATACTGAACCAGCATGGCTACCACAGCATCTTGCCTTTTAGTTGGACCATCATTTATTTTTCAACAGGACAAAGACCCCAAACACACCTCCAGGCTGTGTAAGGGCTATTTGACCATGAAGGAGAGTGATGGGGTGCTGCGCCAGATGACCTGGCCTCTACAGTCACCGGACCTGAACCCAATCGAGATGGTTTGGGGTGAGCTGGACCGCAGAGTAAAGGCAAAAGGGCCAACAAGTGCTAAGCATCTCTGGGAACTCCTTCAAGACTGTTGGAAGACCATTTCAGGTGACTACCTCTTGAAGCTCATCAAGAGAATGCCAAGAGTGTGCAAAGCAGTAATCAAAGCAAAAGGTGGCTACTTTGAAGAACCTAGAATATGACATATTTTCAGTTGTTTCACATTTCTTTGTTATGTATATAATTCCACATATGTTAATTCATAGTTTTGATGCCTTCAGTGTGAATTTACAATTTTCATAGTCATGAAAATAAAGAAAACTCTTTGAATGAGAAGGTGTGTCCAAACTTTTGGTCTGTACTGTATATATATATACACACTTACCTAAAGAATTATTAGGAACACCTGTTCTATTTCTCATTAATGCGATTATCTAGTCAACCAATCACATGGCAGTTGATTCAATGCATGTAGTGTTGTGGTCCTGGTCAAGACAATCTCCTGAACTCCAAACTGAATGTCAGAATGGGAAATAAAGGTGATTTAAGCAATTTTGAGCGTGGCATGGTTGTTGGTGCCAGACGGGCCGGTCTGAGTATTTCACAATCTGCTCAGTTACTGGGATTTTCACGCACAACCATTTCTAGGGTTTACAAAGAATGGTGTGAAAAGGGAAAAACATCCAGTATGCGGCAGTCCTGTGAGCGAAAGTGCCTTGTTGATGCTAGAGGTCAGAGGAGAATGGGCCGACTGATTCAAGCTGATAGAAGAGCAATGTTGACTGAAATAACCACTCGTTACAATCGAGGTTTGCAGCAAAGCATTTGTGAAGCCACAACACGCACAACCTTGAGGCGGATGGGCTACAACAGCAGAAGACCCCGCTGGGCACCACTCATCTCTACTACATAAAGGAAAAAGAGGCTACAATTTGCACAAGCTCACCAAAATTGGACTGTTGAAGACTGGAAAAATGTTGCCTGGTCTGATGAATCTCAATTTCTGTTGAGACATTCAAATGAAAGAGTACGAATTTGGCGTAAACAGAATGAGAACATGTATCCATCATGCCTTGTTACCACTGTGCAGGCTGGTGGTGGTGGTGTAATGGTGTGGGGGATGTTTTCTGGGCACACTTTAGGCCCCTTAGTGCCAATTGGCCACTGTTTAAATGCCACGGGCTACCTGAGCATTGTTTTTGACGATGTCCATCCCTTCATGACCACCATGTACCCATCCTCTGATGGCTACTTCCAGCAGGATAATGCACAAAGCTCAAATCATTTCAAATTGGTTTCTTGAACATGACAATGAGTTCACTGTACTAAAATGGCCCCCACAGTTTCCAGATCTCAACCCAATAGAGCATCTTTGGGATGTGGTGGAACAGGAGCTTCGTGCCCTGGATGTGCATCCCTCAAATCTCCATCAACTGCAAGATGCTATCCTATCACTGTGGGCCAATTTTTCTAAAGAATGCTATCAGCACCTTGTTGAATCAATGCCACGTAGAATTAAGGCAGTTCTGAAGGCAAAAGGGGGTCCAACACCGTATTAGTATGGTGTTCCTAATAATTCTTTAGGTGAGTGTATATATACATACATTTATAAATCACAAAACCTAGCTTTTGTTTTCCTGTTGAGATGCCCTATCCAGTAACACGCCTTAGATAGTGGCCATCGTGGTAATGCTGTTTAAAGAATTAAATGTCTGAACTCACCTTGCTGTTGGTAATCCTAAATCCCTGGTTTAGCTTATTTCCTTTTGATAATGTATCAGCGTTCCTAATCCTACATTACATAATTGAAGTTCCAGACTATGACTCCACTCCGCTCTATCCATATATCACTGCACAATTTAAGACTACTGCACATGTTGTTAAATAGGAAATAAATGAAACTGCTCTTGTCACAACCTCTTTACATTCCACGGGCCTTTACGTTTGAATTCAAACAGGTTGTTCTCTTTTAGATAGAAACTCATATAGAAATAAATCACAGGTGATAAAGGGGTTAATGATGCATGACACGAAAAGTGTCAGAGAGGCATTTTCGCTTCATAGCTTCACCACACTGACACATTTACACACAGTACAGGCAGGAATTTATGGATTTATTTTCTTCTTTCACACAGTTAAAATATAAAAAAGACAAAGGGACACTTAAAGAGTAACTAATTTGTAATGTTTTTTTTTTTTTTTTTAAATACCCTAATATTTTTTCTAATGTATTTCATTAATGAATTTTGTATATTTACTAGAGATATTCCTCCCTAAAGCACATGTACACATTAAATTTACTATTCTGCACACTGCTGACTTCTCAGCGGTGTACGGAGTATGGACTGTACGCTTTATGAAAGGAGCCTCAGAGAACGTAGTACGGGCAGGAGCACACATAGATCCTCCTGCCTGTGTCGCCTGAGGTTTACTAAATCCTGGCATAGCATATGGGTACCCTGTAACAATGTGCTATGCCAGGATTAGCTGAGCAGAGTGGGTTCCTGTCTGCACCTACTTCGCTAAGCTAAAGACCGGGGGGCACATGTAGGAACAGCAATTTGTGCTCCTGCCTCTACTCCATGCGCTGTGGCCCCATACATAAAGTGTAGTCTCAGTACTCCATGCACCGCTGAGAAGTGTGGAGAATAGTGAATTTAATGCACACAGGAAATCTCCGCTTTAGGGGGAAATATCTCTAGTAAAAATACAAAATACATTAATAAAATACATTAGAAAAATTAACATAACATAACACGGAACTGCCTCTCCTGGGCATAAAATCTGCAACATTCAGGGCAGAGTAAGATCCATCTATAATATACTCTATTTTAAAGCCTTGGGCAGATGGGCAGGAGTGCACTGTCCAAACTGGGGCAGCTTGTCCCCCATATGTACAATGCAAGAAATAAAACAAAATTAAACCAGCACCTCCAAACAATATGTAAGAAAGTGCAGGTGCACACTGCCATGGATGACATGCAAAAGCAAACAAAATAAAATGTGAAGCTCATCAGAATTGCCCCATGTAAACAATAAAGATGCTGCAGAGTTGAACCCCAACCAAACGTATATTGATTCATATCCAGAACGTGGAAAACACCTTTGAATTATTGTTTAAACTCTAAGGGGAAAATGTATCATCGTAGGTTCATTGGAAGTTAGTTTTAAGATTGGAGTTGATATGCTAGCTTGCGCAAAATTTATGAACATGGTGCATGGTTTTTATAAATTAGATGCAAGAGTAATTCTTTTGTGCTTATTTTAGTGAAAGTATGCAAGGGGGTTACCTGATAAGCAGTTGCGACCAGCTGCAACCTTTTTTTCGACATTTCAAAAAGCCACTTCTTAACTGTACCTTAAATGTCATCTGCCGGTAAAAGCTGTCCAACTTCTCACTCCTTTTCTGAAAGTGAACTGGGAAGGCGTAGCTTTCCAAAAGTTGCCAAATTTTGTGCAATATGTTTTGTGCAGCATCAATTGCAGTGTTACCCCACAAAACTGGCAAACCAGGTTGGATAAATGGTCCCCTAAGGGCTCATGCACATGACTGTATGTTTGGTCAAAATACGATTATTATTTATTTATTTTTTGTGTGTATCAAATGCGGACACATTCATTTCAACACGGCTGAAAAAGATGAGAACGGCACACCATGTGCTTTCCGCATGTCTGTTCCGCGGCCCGACAAAGAAGATAGACCATGTCCTAGTCTTGTCCATTTTGCGGAAAACTATAGGACATTTCTAATGAAGTGGCAGCATTCACACGGACAGGATCTGTATTTTGCGGATCCACAATTTGTGGTTCTGCCAAATGGATATGGCTGTATGCATGAGCCGTAGGTGTGTATAGTGTGTGCCTATATCCATAACCATGTCCACACAGCTCCTAAAATTTGCCTTTACTACTTTGGAGTGATTGAGCCATGTCGTCCTTCCAAGTTCATCCATGTCCATCCATGTTGTAAAGCCTCATTTCTACTTATTCCAGTTTGCAGTACTCAACATATTCAAAATATGGGTTGATATGACAAGATATGGTTAAAATCTACTAAATGGCTAGACAAACTGCAGATATGAAACTCTATTGTATTTGCTGTATCCTTTTCTCACAGACTCTATCTTATAAAATTGGCTTCACAAATCAAGTATTAAACTGTCTTGAGCTAACAATCGCTGTGTTATGATAACTACTCTCATGATATTGTATCTGCTTATGATTGCTTATTTCTGCCTGCATTGATTTCCAGAGATTAAGGCTATATATTTCCATTGAACTGGTGTGCAGTAGACAAGATGCTGCCCCCACTGAGTAATAAAAAGCATGATAATGCCATTACATTAAAGAATATATTTTAGTTTATTTTATTAGCATTGTATACGATTCCCTGGAAGAATCTTAATTCTAATTGAGATCATTTTGCTTTTCAGCTGATCCAAGCCCACAGGAGATAAAGGGGGTGAAGAAAAATGCAGTACTCGTGGATAGTGTTGTACTCAATGGACCAATAATTGACAGCGATTCTGGAGAAAAATTTGTGGAAGAGGTTTTTAGGATACTGATGAATGAAGTTGTATATAAGGCAACCGATGTCACTGAAAAGGTAAAATTATGCGAGCAACTGAAATATAGTGTTGAGATTCATGTCAACTCTTGATAAAAGTATAAAATGTACCCCGTTGACAAAACGAAACTAAATTGTGATCATATCCAGAAGACAAAAATGTAAAGGGGTATGCCTGGCAGGGGAAAGGGTGGGGGTGGTACTGGTCATAGAGCATACAGGGAAATTTCCCAGTGGGCCAATGCCCAGAAGGCTGCCTGAGCCCTTCTCATGTCCACTGGATGAGTACATAATAGACTGATGCTCTCTTCATGTAGAAGCAACAGGTACTTAGGCATCTGATCAAAGGCCGTGAAATCCCTTGTGAGATCAACTGTATCACCGTCTTCAGGATTGTCATACAGTTGAATACTATTGTGATGGAGACAGTATTTTGTGCTGCATTGCAGTATTTTGTGGTATTTGGTTCTGCTGGGGTGGTATTTTGTGCTGCACTGTGGTTTTGCTGGCTTAATTCTGTTGTCCCTGCCTACTTATGCTGGCTCTGTCTACTGACCCACCTTCTGTCAAGTTGGACCCACCTTGAACATAGGGCCACTTTTATTTTTTTCCAGGGCCACTTTAAGGTCCCAGTCAGTCACTGGGTATACCCATAATAAGAAATAATTACATGTTACTATGATATGCAATTACTTAACAAGCAGTATGGGTCAGACTGAAACCCGGCATTTATGCTGGAAAGCAGATGGATCACTGCTGGATCTTATTACAATGCGGTTCCGGAGGTGAAGTAGAGAATCTGGCCATGCCGGATACTACAAGATCCGGCAGATTGCTCTGTGATAGAAAAGCCTGCTGGATCTCCTTTATGGAGATGTGAATGAAGCCTATGCCCTACTTACAAGCATGTTTTAGTAAATAATTGTATTTTCCACAGTATAGTAACTCTGTACAATCGTTCATAGAACTATGCGTCATATTGTTCCAGTGTAATTCCTACTAGACATTTATAAAAAAAAAATTGACAACTGGATGTTACCAGATGGGGACATTTTTCTGCACATTCTCACACTCTCCAGTAAGTGCTTAAACTTCCATAAGATGAAGGGACACACACCTATGACCATTGAAATGGTAACAACAAATAAATAAAAAAAGTCATGATCATAAAAGCATGATCCAGACAAATATTTACTAAAACGGACATGTCAGGAGAGGTGATTGATCCTTTTTAACTTGTTTTTCCATGTATTGCATAAAATATATTATGGTGACTGTTTTCTAAGATTTACATTCTAAAACGTATTATCGAGTAGTTAACAAATTTGGAAAGAATGGCGTAACTCCTCCTAAGGGATCATGCACACGACTGTATATATTTGTGGCCTGCAAAATACGGATCCGCAAAAAATATGGATGACGTCCATGAGCGTTCCGTATTTTGTGGAACGGAACAGCTGGCCCATAATAAAACAGTGCTATCCTTGTCAGTAATGTGGGCAATAATAAGACATGCTCTATTTATTTGCGGAGCGAACATTTGGTCATACGGAAACGGAATGCACACTTTCCGTTTTTTGCCGCCCCGTTGAAGTGAATGGTTCTGCATACAGTCCGGAAAAAAAACGGAATGGAGACGAAAACAGAATACTTTTGTGTGCATGAGCCCTAAACAAGATACTTGTAGGATACTATTCTTTGGCAAGTGAGCCTTTGAATCAAAGCCCACAACCCACATGACGATTACCCTGAAAGTAAGGTCTGGCTCACTCTCTTTATTCTCTCTTTATTCTCCCAGCCTCATAAATGTGGTACTGCTGCCATTTTACTGCCCCTTTAAAACAAAGTGTTGATTAATTCTGACCATACCTCATTTACACCTACTAATAGACTCAACAAAGCAAGTTCCGGCACTTAATAGCTGGCAATCTTGCTCAATCATCATCAATTACTTTCCATTTGCACATAGTGATTTTCTTGCTATGCTCATTGCTCCAGGCAAGCTTTTACACTTTACTAGCTTGCTTAATGCTTTTGTGTAAAACAGCAGAAGGATAGATAACTTGCATATATATTTGCTACTCTGTTTGCTAAATGAGCCATATTAATTTTATTTTTTAAATCCATGATAAAGAAGACAATTTTATCCAATCAGGTACAAGATTCCACGGAGCAAGAACATATTGTCCAAATGAGTATTTCATCATGGGGCACATCTTACATTCCACATCGATATTTGTATAGTAGTTTCTGCTTTTATAGTTTATTAATTGACAAATTAAGTGTCAGATGTTAGATGATGTACTCTGTTCTGTGATATTATCCTCTGATGCTTTGCCTTTATGCTTGATTATTGGCATTTGCTCATCACCCTGAAATAAATCTATAATATGTACAGATTTATAAAAGTAACACAAGAGCAGATTTGTTAATATTCTTAGGCTATATTATCAATATGAGATCGACAGGGGTCAAACTCCCAGCACCCCTGCCGATTAGCTGTTTGAGAAGGCCCCAGTGCTTTCATGAGAGCTGTTGCCTTCACACTGTTGTTGGGCGAGCATGCTCAGCCAAACACTTTTTTACTCAAGCATCATGATGCTCGGCACATCGCCGTGTTTGGCCGAACATCGCGTGTGCTCGAAAGCGATGCTCGAGTCTCCTCCCCGCAGCCAATAAATGTACGTGGAGGTACTGCCACTCACTGTAATGCCGTAGCCATGTTGGCTACTGGAATTACAGTGATTGGCTGGCCGGAAGGCGCCATCGGGTGCTATATAACACCCGATGATACGTGGTTCGGATCAGTCTTAGTCAGGGAGAGCTGCAGCAGAAGGGACAGATAGTGTAGGGACATTAAATGGTTTGTTTGTTAGGCAGGTTTTAAAGCTGAAAGGTGTCAGAGACCCAAAAGTTCTTTTAAGGACTATTGTTTTATCTGGCTGCCATATATTATTAGCGCAACCTGAACTAAATAGCGTGCAGTTGTTTGGCCGCTGCTGACAGTGACACAACCTCTGCTACATATGTTGTGTTACATTTGCAATGTAAAATGAAGTGCAATTGTTCGGCCACTGGTGACTGCGACATTACCTGCGCTACATCTCCAGTATAACTTTAGCGCATCCTAAATATCAGTGACATTCAGTCTAATTTTTTACAGTATTTTACAGTATTGCAGGTTTTGTAAGTGTATGTGCAAATAAATTAGACTGAATGTCACTGATATTTAGGATGGGCAAATGTTATACTGGAGATGTAGCACAGGTAATGTCGCTGTCACCAGCAGGGAAAAAATTAGACAGAATGTCACTAATATTTAGGATGTGCTAACGATATACTGGAGATCTAGCCCAGATAATGTCGCTGCCATCAGCAGCGACATTATCTGGGCTAGATCTCCAGTATATCGTTAGCACATCCTAAATATTAGTGACATTCTGTCTAATTTTTTCCCTGCTGGTGACAGCGACATTACCTGTGCTACATCTCCAGTATAACATTTGCCCATCCTAAATATCAGTGACATTCAGTCTAATTTATTTGCACATACACTTACAAAACCTGCAATACTGTACATGTGACATACTTTCAAGTATATATACAATTTAATACGCTGAAGGTGAGCAGTAACGAATGGGGAAGTGGCCGTTCTGCTGATGGTGCACGCAGAGGCCATGGCCCTGTGCGCTGTGAAACTGTGTCTGCTGCCAGAGCACAAGAAACACACTCATCCACGATACCTAGCTTCATGTCCCAGTTTGCAGGGCGGCGCAGGACACCACTCGGTTGGATTGCAGCAGATAATGCTTCCAGTCGGTTAAGCACCACCCTGTCTTCCACAAAGTCCAGTCTTAGTAGCCAAGAGTCTGGTCAACAGAATCCTCACCCTGATCTTTCTTCCTCCCACCATGGAGAGTCTTGAAAAACAAGTGATCCCACACTTGGATATTCCGAGAAGCTCTTTTCAGAGCCATTCCTTGATTTGGGCCTCTCGCCAAGCCCGCTTGAAGAGGTGTAGTGTCCCACTACGTAAAGGTGGGCACTACTCAAGGGTCAATTGGGTCATGTTGTTCTCCACCTCCTGTGGAACATGGTCATGGTATTTTGTATTGCATTGTAATGCATATTTTTATGTTGTTTCCTGTGTACCAGGCCAGCTAGGGGTGTAGTTTCTCCTCCTAAGCTGTAGAGGGAGCTAGGGAACCCCCTAGTATATATAGACAGGTCCAGTCCAGGAGAGGGAGTGTGTGGTTAGAAGCCAGTGTTGACTTTAGCTAGGTAGTAGCTGAAGATCAGCTTCAAACATGCAGCTAGATAGCCCAGGTTCCTAGCCTGGATCCAGGAGAAGAAGTTTCCTCCTGAAGTTATCCTGCATCTTGCAAAGTACAGAGCAGTGCTAATCCTGCAGCCAAGTGGAAAGCTGAGGGGCAGAAGTTTATTGACAGCAAGAAGATTTATACAAGAGGAAGGTTTCCCTACCCAAGGATAAAGCCAGCTATTAGGCATACGGGCCTTGGAGAAAGCTAGACAGGATTCTGCAGAAAGTACAGCCTGATCTGTGAGTTTTAATCCCTCTAAGTTACCTTGCTAGGATTCTACCTGCCATTTATGAAAAGCCTGCCTGATACCAATATCCTTCATATGGAACTGTTTGAAGCTTGTACATAGTTGAACTGTTCAGTGAAGAGGAATTCTAGTTCACTACAATTGTGTGTACCTCCATTATTCCTCCTAACAATCGGTGGTGCTACCGTTACCGGCACTGGCGTCAAAAACTGTATTGGATCTTGCCACAGGAACGCTAAACCTACAACACACAGGGCACCTCACCTATCACCCGGCCTGGTCCCTATATCCAGAGAGTGCCCCAGAGGATCTACGTGCCAGCCTCTTCATCACTGCTGTACGCCTGCCCAGGGTATACAACAAACTGTGAGTACCAAGAGCAACCCTCGGTCTGTTAACTGACCCCTTGACCTCACATTCGCTCACCCTGAATGACTGGCGTACTGCAGAGGCACATAAGGAGATCTTGTGCACTGATTCCCAAACTCTTGAGCATCCACTGTCAGAAAAAGATGACGATGGGGAACTGCAAATAATGTTTTACGAGGTGGATGATGATGATGAGACACAGTTACCAATAAATCAACGGCAATTAGTGTTTCAAGAGGTTCATGATGAGGATGACACACAGTTGTCAATAAGTGAGGTTCTTGTTAGGTTAACAATTCAGGAGGATGACCAGAGTGTGGAAGAGGAGGTGCTGGACAATGAAATCACTGACCCAACCTGAGAAGGTGGAAAGCTGAGCGAGGACAGCAGTACAGAGGTAGAGGGATCCACAGCACCGCAACAGGCTGGAAGAGGCAGTGGGGTGGCAAAAGGGAGAAGGCGGGCCACACAAAACAGGCCCGCAACTGTTCCCTGGAGCACCCCCTTGAAGCAATCTCCCTTGCCAAGGGCGCTTTTTTGAGGAAAGTGCGGACGATAAAAGAATTGTCATTTGCAACCTGTGCCGTACCAAAATAAGTAGGGGCGTAAACACTAGTAACCTCACCAGCATTATCCGCTATATGGCATCAAAGCACCCTAATAGGTGGGCCAAACGCCTGGGTACACAATCAGTGTCTCCATGTCACACCACTGCCTCCTCTTTACCTGTATTACATGCTGGCCAATCTCTTGTCCAAGACACAGGCCCCGATGCCTCCTGCCCTGCACCTGGACCTTCGTAAGCACCATTATATAGCACATCAACTTCTGTGTCCCAGCTCAGCGTACAGATGTCCATACCCAGCCACCCACCCACAGACCATAGCACTTAATGTGCACCTTTCCAAATTGCTGGCCCTGGAAATGATGCCATTTAGGCTTGTGGACACCGAGGCTTTCCGCAGCCTGATGCCGGTGGCTATCTCTCGTTTCTCAGTCCAGAGCCGCCACTATTTTTCCTGGTGTGCCCTCACCGCATTACACCAGTATGTGTCCCGTAACATCACCCGTGCCCTGACCAACGCAGTTATTGGGAAGGTCCACTTAACGACTGACACATGGACAAGTGCTTGTGGCCAGGGGCGCTACATTTCCCTGATGACGCACTGAATGAACGTTGTGGAGGTGGGGAGCGAGTTGTACCCTGGGATGACACATGTGCTACCGACGCCAAGGATTGCGGGCCCTACTTCCATCAAGATTTCCGCCACCACCTACATTAGTGGCTGCAAACTCCCTTTCTCCATTTCCACCTCAGAATTCTTATCTTGCAGCACCAGTCAGTCATCAGTCAGTAGATGGAAGCAGTTTAGCACTGCAGTGGGGAAGCGGCAACAGGTTGTGCTGAAACTTATTTGCTTAGGTGACAAACAGCACACTGCCGCAGAGCTTTGGCAGGGTATAAGGTATGGTTGTGTCTGATTTCTAACCCAATAAAGACAGAACTCCGTAGTTGGATTTTATTGGCCACAGCAGCCATTTTATTAATTAACAAACATACAATAAATAACATACATAACCAACCCCAAGTCCTTCCCACCCGAAGGCCCGCCCAAGAAAAACATAACTATGGGGAGGGTCCTTGGAGGCCCGTAAACCAGATGGGTACCTGCCCCGCCCTTCAATTAAATAAAATTTCCTCTAGCCAATAAACGCCAGCTAAGAGGCAGAAAACGGTAACCATGGGCAACAAACGTGGGCAGATACCCGCCATATCACGCCCCAAATTCCAATACCTGGGAAGTCCAGAGCCCACTTGGTTCCCTCCCCATCATGCCAGATCCACCATAACCACCAACTCCAAGGACCCACCACCGCCCTGGCCACTATGACAAGAAAACAGTCCCTGCCTGACTGAACTAAAAAATCACCTATAACCACCCTGGCATAACCCAAAAACCTCAATAACTCCCGGACACCAGACCACCTCCTGAAAACACAGCCCTAAGGGTGGGTGGGTGGGTTCTGCTGCAGGTCCGCCGCCCCAACAAAATGGCCCCTTTTCCAACTCTTACTACCCTTTTGAAACCTTATACCCCTCCCCTAATGCAACACCCCCACCAACCCTACCAATTAACCACATAAATACTAAACAACACACTACCTCCAAGCATATGTCATGCCAGGCCTCCCCCAGGCATGTAGCCCTAGGTCCGGCCTGTGCTTTCTCTAGGGGACTGGCAGATATAGGTCAGCCTGCAGCTCAATCATGACACGGGGTGTTCCTCCTGTTCTTTGAATTGTCGAGTCAAACCCTCACAGATCAGTTAGTTATCTGTGGATATGGGATAACCTGAAGACTTGGCACAACCCCTTTAAGTATATATAAAGGTAAATGCATTTATTATTTACAATCTGAGACATCCAAGCATGTTTATTCTTCAGCTTCTTTAATACTTGTCTTCCATTCGAGTTTGGTGATTATGTGTACAGTGCATTCTAGCTATATACTGTCGTTTTGTCTACCCCTCTTTTGTATATGGCAGGTTCTCCAGTATTGCAAAAGTGGTCCACTTGCAAAAGTGGTCCACATGTACTGAATTCAGTTTGCCCTTCCCAGTGGGCTAAGCATTGTACCAGCATATGGACCTGATTCAAGCTGAGGCATTTTTCTTAATCAATAGAAATGAGCTGGTGTAAATAACTGTAAATGGCATTGGGGTGAAGAATGAATGGGGTAGAACTTTACTTGTCAAAGGTTCTGAGTAAAGCCAATGGTTATCTGTCTAAACATACTGTACTTAAATGTGATTGCACCACTTATTCTCATTACTGTCATAGGTCTGTGAATGGAAAGATCCAGAGCAACTTAAGAAACTTCTAGATGTAAATATAAAAGACACTGGAGAACCTCATCAGAAACTATTACAACTGTGCCAGAATTCTATTAAATACAGCGTCAAAACAAGTAAGAAATCAGACAAATGTGTTGAATATGAGTCCTTTTGGTCACAAAGGGGCATATATATTTTGATCAATAATATAGTGAGGGATGAATTTTCTGTGGTTCTTTCTGTTGTCAATGTACCGGTGTTATAAAGAAATTATATCAAATTTATCATATAAAACGTTATTACTCAGCTGAATGATACATATTTACATGTGCATGTCTATATAATACTGTTGAGTATTGGTATTTTTATGAATTTGTCTGTTGCTTTTAAGAAGCCGCCACAATGTGGTGGGGGGGGGGGGGGGAGGATCCTATATTATAACATAGATGCCTTCTATCAACAACACTTACAGCCAGTTTTATCTCCTCTCCACATAATATACAGTAAGCTACAGTACCCAATAATCGCAGCCAAAGCACCCTCTAATACCAGCCACAGTTTCTCCTTAAATGTCAGTCACGGTGCTATCTTGATATAATTCAGAATGGGTTATGAGTAGGGATGAGCGAACTCGAACTGTATAGTTCGGGTTCGTACCGAATTTTGGGGTGTCCGTGACACGGACCCGAACCCGGACATTTTCGTAAAAGTCCGGGTTCGGGTTCGGTGTTCGTCGCTTTCTTGGCGCTTTTGTGACGCTTTCTTGGCGCTTTTTGAAAGGCTGCAAAGCAGCCAATCAACAAGCGTCATACTACTTGCCCCAAGAGGCCATCACAGCCATGCCTACTATTGGCATGGCTGTGATTGGCCAGAGCACCATGTGACCCAGCCTCTATTTAAGCTGGAGTCACATAGCGCCGCCCGTCACTCTGCTCTGATTAGCGTAGGGAGAGGTTGCGGCTGCGACAGTAGGGCGAGATTAGGCAGATTAACTCCTCCAAAGGACTTGATTAACTGATCGATCTGCAGCTGTGGATCATTGAGCTGCTGATCCTCAATTGCTCACTGTTTTTAGGCTGCCCAGACCGTTTGTCAGTCACATTTTTCTGGGGTGATCGGCGGCCATTTTGTGTCTTGTGGTGCGCCAGCACAAGCTGCGACCAAGTGCATTTAACCCTCAATGGTGTGGTTGATTTTTGGCTAAAGCCTACATCAGGGTGAAGCTGTCACACCAAGTGCATTTAACCAGCAATAGTCTGTTCATTTTTTGGCCATATACAAAATCAGGGGCAAGCTGCGCCTGTCACCAAGTGCATTTAACCCTCAATGGTGTGGTTGTTTTTTGGCTAAAGCCTACATCAGGGTGAAGCTGTCACACCAAGTGCATTTAACCAGCAATAGTCTGTTCATTTTTTGGCCATATACAAAATCAGGGGCAAGCTGCGCCTGTCACCAAGTGCATTTAACCCTCAATGGTGTGGTTGTTTTTTGGCTAAAGCCTACATCAGGGTGAAGCTGTCACACTAAGTGCATTTAACCAGCAATAGTCTGTTCATTTTTTGGCCATATACAAAATCAGGGGCAAGCTGCGCCTGTCACCAAGTGCATTTAACCCTCAATGGTGTGGTTGTTTTTTGGCTAAAGCCTACATCAGGGTGAAGCTGTCACACCAAGTGCATTTAACCAGCAATAGTCTGTTCATTTTTTGGCCATATACAAAATCAGGGGCAAGCTGCGCCTGTCACCAAGTGCATTTAACCCTCAATGGTGTGGTTGTTTTCTGGCTAAAGCCTACATCAGGGTGAAGCTGTCACACCAAGTGCATTTAACCAGCAATAGTCTGTTTATTTTTTGGCCATATACTACATCAGGGGCAAGCTGCGCCCGTCACCAAGTGCATTTAACCCTCAGTAGTGTGGTTGGTCAAGCTGTGACACCAAGTGCATTTAACCAGCAATAGTCTGTTCATTTTTTGGCCATATACTACATCAGGGGCAAGCTGCGCCCGTCACCAAGTGCATTTAACCAGCAATAGTGTGGTTATTTTTTGGCCATATCCCAGTCTAATTCTGTCACTAAATCCATACCGGTCACCCAGCGCCTAAATACTAGGCCTCAAATTTATATCCCGCTAAATCTCTCGTTACCGCTGTCCTGTTGTAGCTGGGAAAGTTATTTAGTGTCCGTCAAAGCACATTTTTTGTTCTGGGTTGAAGTACAATTCCCAATTTAGCAATTTCATAATTTAGTGGTTTCTGCTATATCAGAGCTATTTGAAATCTATCCCTAAAAGGGTATATAATATTCAAGGTGCACATTGGGTCATTCAGAATAACTTCACACACACCCGCTACTGTGTATTTTCAAGTCTAATTCTGTCACTAAACCCATACCTGTCACCCAGCGCCTAAATACTAGGCCTCAAATTTATATCCTGCTAAATCTCTCGTTACCGCTGTCCTGTTGTAGCTGGGAAAGTTATTTAGTGTCCGTCAAAGCACATTTTTTGTTCTGGGTTGAAGTACAATTCCCAATTTAGCAATTTCATAATTTAGTGGTTTCTGCTATATCAGAGCTATTTGAAATCTATCCCTAAAAGGGTATATAATATTCAAGGTGCACATTGGGTCATTCAGAATAACTTCACACACACCCGCTACTGTGTATTTTCAAGTCTAATTCTGTCACTAAACCCATACCTGTCACCCAGCGCCTAAATACTAGGCCTCAAATTTATATCCTGCTAAATCTCTCGTTACCGCTGTCCTGTTGTAGCTGGGAAAGTTATTTAGTGTCCGTCAAAGCACATTTTTTGTTCTGGGTTGAAATACAATTCCCAATTTAGCAATTTCATAATTTAGTGGTTTCTGCTATATCAGAGCTATTTGAAATCTATCCCTAAAAGGGTAGATCATATTGAAGGTGCACATAGGGTCATTCAGAATAACTTCACACACACCCGCTACTGTGTATTTCCAAGTCTAATTCTGTCACTAAACCCATACCTGTCACCCAGCGCCTAAATACTAGGCCTCAAATTTATATCCCGCTAAATCTCTCGTTACCGCTGTCCTGTTGTAGCTGGGAAAGTTATTTAGTGTCCGTCAAAGCACATTTTTTGTTCTGGGTTGAAGTACAATTCCCAATTTAGCAATTTCATAATTTAGTGGTTTCTGCTATATCAGAGCTATTTGAAATCTATCCCTAAAAGGGTATATAATATTCAAGGTGCACATTGGGTCATTCAGAATAACTTCACACACACCCGCTACTGTGTATTTCCAAGTCTAATTCTGTCACTAAACCCATACCTGTCACCCAGCGCCTAAATACTAGGCCTCAAATTTATATCCTGCTAAATCTCTCGTTACCGCTGTACTGTTGTTGCTTGGAAAGATATTTAGTGTCCGTCAAAGCACATTTTTTGTTCTGGGTTGAAGTACAATTCCCAATTTAGCAATTTCATAATTTAGTGGTTTCTGCTATATCAGAGCTATTTGAAATCTATCCCTAAAAGGGTATATAATATTCAAGGTGCACATTGGGTCATTCAGAATAACTTCACACACACCCGCTACTGTGTATTTTCAAGTCTAATTCTGTCACTAAACCCATACCTGTCACCCAGCGCCTAAATACTAGGCCTCAAATTTATATCCTGCTAAATCTCTCGTTACCGCTGTCCTGTTGTAGCTGGGAAAGTTATTTAGTGTCCGTCAAAGCACATTTTTTGTTCTGGGTTGAAATACAATTCCCAATTTAGCAATTTCATAATTTAGTGGTTTCTGCTATATCAGAGCTATTTGAAATCTATCCCTAAAAGGGTAGATCATATTGAAGGTGCACATAGGGTCATTCAGAATAACTTCACACACACCCGCTACTGTGTATTTCCAAGTCTAATTCTGTCACTAAACCCATACCTGTCACCCAGCGCCTAAATACTAGGCCTCAAATTTATATCCCGCTAAATCTCTCGTTACCGCTGTCCTGTTGTAGCTGGGAAAGTTATTTAGTGTCCGTCAAAGCACATTTTTTGTTCTGGGTTGAAGTACAATTCCCAATTTAGCAATTTCATAATTTAGTGGTTTCTGCTATATCAGAGCTATTTGAAATCTATCCCTAAAAGGGTATATAATATTCAAGGTGCACATTGGGTCATTCAGAATAACTTCACACACACCCGCTACTGTGTATTTCCAAGTCTAATTCTGTCACTAAACCCATACCTGTCACCCAGCGCCTAAATACTAGGCCTCAAATTTATATCCTGCTAAATCTCTCGTTACCGCTGTACTGTTGTTGCTTGGAAAGATATTTAGTGTCCGTCAAAGCACATTTTTTGTTCTGGGTTGAAGTACAATTCCCAATTTAGCAATTTCA
Organism: Bufo gargarizans; assembly: GCF_014858855.1. NCBI lineage: Eukaryota > Metazoa > Chordata > Amphibia > Anura > Bufonidae > Bufo > Bufo gargarizans. Next base: position 372,617,999 of record NC_058084.1, on the reverse strand, counting down.
TAATTTAGTGGTTTCTGCTATATCAGAGCTATTTGAAATCTATCCCTAAAAGGGTATATAATATTCAAGGTGCACATTGGGTCATTCAGAATAACTTCACACACACCCGCTACTGTGTATTTCCAAGTCTAATTCTGTCACTAAACCCATACCTGTCACCCAGCGCCTAAATACTAGGCCTCAAATTTATATCCTGCTAAATCTCTCGTTACCGCTGTACTGTTGTTGCTGGGCAAGATATTTAGTGTCCGTCAAAGCACATTTTTTGTTCTGGGTTGAAATACAATTCCCAATTTAGCAATTTCATAATTTAGTGGTTCCTGCTATATCAGAGCTATTTGAAATCTATCCCAAAAAGGGTATATAATATTCAAGGTGCACATAGGGTCATTCAGAATAACTTCACACACACGCTTCTGTGCATTTCCAAGTCTAATTCTGTCACTAAATCCATACCGGTCACCCAGCGCCTAAATACTAGGCCTCAAATTTATATCCCGCTGAATTTGAATACAATACATTGGGCCAAATAATATATTTGTTGTTGTGGTGAACCATAACAATGAGAAAAACATCTAGTAAGGGACGCGGACGTGGACATGGTCGTGGTGGTGTTAGTGGACCCTCTGGTGCTGGGAGAGGACGTGGCCGTTCTGCCACATCCACACGTCCTAGTGTACCAACTACCTCAGGTCCCAGTAGCCGCCAGAATTTACAGCGATATATGGTGGGGCCCAATGCCGTTCTAAGGATGGTAAGGCCTGAGCAGGTACAGGCATTAGTCAATTGGGTGGCCGACAGTGGATCCAGCACGTTCACATTATCTCCCACCCAGTCTTCTGCAGAAAGCGCACAGATGGCGCCTGAAAACCAACCCCATCAGTCTGTCACATCACCCCCATGCATACCAGGGAAACTGTCTCAGCCTCAAGTTATGCAGCAGTCTCTTATGCTGTTTGAAGACTCCGCTGGCAGGGTTTCCCAAGGGCATCCACCTAGCCCTTCCCCAGCGGTGAAAGACATAGAATGCACTGACGCACAACCACTTATGTTTCCTGATGATGAGGACATGGGAATACCACCTCAGCATGTCTCTGATGATGACGAAACACAGGTGCCAACTGCTGCGTCTTTCTGCAGTGTGCAGACTGAACAGGAGGTCAGGGATCAAGACTGGGTGGAAGACGATGCAGGGGACGATGAGGTCCTAGACCCCACATGGAATGAAGGTCGTGCCACTGACTTTCACAGTTCGGAGGAAGAGGCAGTGGTGAGACCGAGCCAACAGCGTAGCAAAAGAGGGAGCAGTGGGCAAAAGCAGAACACCCGCCGCCAAGAGACTCCGCCTGCTACTGACCGCCGCCATCTGGGACCGAGCACCCCAAAGGCAGCTTCAAGGAGTTCCCTGGCATGGCACTTCTTCAAACAATGTGCTGACGACAAGACCCGAGTGGTTTGCACGCTGTGCCATCAGAGCCTGAAGCGAGGCATTAACGTTCTGAACCTGAGCACAACCTGCATGACCAGGCACCTGCATGCAAAGCATGAACTGCAGTGGAGTAAACACCTTAAAACCAAGGAAGTCACTCAGGCTCCCCCTGCTACCTCTTCTGCTGCTGCCGCCTCGGCCTATTCTGCTGCTGCCGCCTCGGCCTCTTCCTCCGCCTCTGGAGGAACGTTGGCACCTGCCGCCCAGCAAACAGGGGATGTACCACCAACACCACCACCACCACCTCCGTCACCAAGCGTCTCAACCATGTCACACGCCAGCGTTCAGCTCTCCATCTCACAAACATTTGATAGAAAGCGTAAATTCCCACCTAGCCACCCTCGATCCCTGGCCCTGAATGCCAGCATTTCTAAACTACTGGCCTATGAAATGCTGTCATTTAGGCTGGTGGACACAGACAGCTTCAAACAGCTCATGTCGCTTGCTGTCCCACAGTATGTTGTTCCCAGCCGGCACTACTTCTCCAAGAGAGCCGTGCCTTCCCTGCACAACCAAGTATCCGATAAAATCAAGTGTGCACTGCGCAACGCCATCTGTAGCAAGGTCCACCTAACCACAGATACGTGGACCAGTAAGCACGGCCAGGGACGCTATATCTCCCTAACTGCACACTGGGTAAATGTAGTGGCAGCTGGGCCCCAGGCGGAGAGCTGTTTGGCGCACGTCCTTCCGCCGCCAAGGATCGCAGGGCAACATTCTTTGCCTCCTGTTGCCACCTCCTCCTTCTCGGCTTCCTCCTCCTCTTCTTCCACCTGCTCATCCAGTCAGCCACACACCTTCACCACCAACTTCAGCACAGCCCGGGGTAAACGTCAGCAGGCCATTCTGAAACTCATATGTTTGGGGGACAGGCCCCACACCGCACAGGAGTTGTGGCGGGGTATTGAACAACAGACCGACGAGTGGTTGCTGCCGGTGAGCCTCAAGCCCGGCCTGGTGGTGTGTGATAATGGGCGAAATCTCGTTGCAGCTCTGGGACTAGCCAATTTGACGCACATCCCTTGCTTGGCGCATGTGCTGAATTTGGTGGTGCAGAAGTTCATTCACAACTACCCCGACATGTCAGAGCTGCTGCATAAAGTGCGGGCCGTCTGTTCGCGCTTCCGGCGTTCACATCCTGCCGCTGCTCGCCTGTCTGCGCTACAGCGTAACTTCGGCCTTCCCGCTCACCGCCTCATATGCGACGTGCCCACCAGGTGGAACTCCACCTTGCACATGCTGGACAGACTGTGCGAGCAGCAGCAGGCCATAGTGGAGTTTCAGCTGCAGCACGCACGGGTCAGTCGCACTACAGAACAGCACCACTTCACCACCAATGACTGGGCCTCCATGCGAGACCTGTGTGCCCTGTTGCGCTGTTTCGAGTACTCCACCAACATGGCCAGTGGCGATGACACCGTTATCAGCGTTACAATACCACTTCTATGTCTCCTTGAGAAAACACTTAGGGCGATGATGGAAGAGGAGGTGGCCCAGGAGGAGGAGGAGGAGGAGGAGGAAGAGGGGTCATTTTTAGCACTTTCAGGCCAGTCTCTTCGAAGTGACTCAGAGGGAGGTTTTTGGCAACAGCAGAGGCCAGGTACAAATGTGGCCAGCCAGGGCCCACTACTGGAGGACGAGGAGGACGAGGATGAGGAGGAGGTGGAGGAGGATGAGGATGAAGCATGGTCACAGCGGGGTGGCACCCAACGCAGCTCGGGTCCATCACTGGTGCGTGGCTGGGGGGAAAGGCAGGACGATGACGATACGCCTCCCACAGAGGACAGCTTGTCCTTACCCCTGGGCAGCCTGGCACACATGAGCGACTACATGCTGCAGTGCCTGCGCAACGACAGCAGAGTTGCCCACATTTTAACCTGTGCGGACTACTGGGTTGCCACCCTGCTGGATCCACGCTACAAAGACAATGTGCCCACCTTACTTCCTGCACTGGAGCGTGATAGGAAGATGCGCGAGTACAAGCGCACGTTGGTAGACGCGCTACTGAGAGCATTCCCAAATGTCACAGGGGAACAAGTGGAAGCCCAAGGCCAAGGCAGAGGAGGAGCAAGAGGTCGCCAAGGCAGCTGTGTCACGGCCAGCTCCTCTGAGGGCAGGGTTAGCATGGCAGAGATGTGGAAAACTTTTGTCAACACGCCACAGCTAACTGCACCACCACCTGATACGCAACGTGTTAGCAGGAGGCAACATTTCACTAACATGGTGGAACAGTACGTGTGCACACCCCTCCACGTACTGACTGATGGTTCGGCCCCATTCAACTTCTGGGTCTCTAAATTGTCCACGTGGCCAGAGCTAGCCTTTTATGCCTTGGAGGTGCTGGCCTGCCCGGCAGCCAGCGTTTTGTCTGAACGTGTATTCAGCACGGCAGGGGGCGTCATTACAGACAAACGCAGCCGCCTGTCTACAGCCAATGTGGACAAGCTGACGTTCATAAAAATGAACCAGGCATGGATCCCACAGGACCTGTCCGTCCCTTGTCCAGATTAGACATTAACTACCTCCCCATAACCATATATTATTGGACTCCAGGGCACTTCCTCATTCAATCCTATTTTTATTTTCATTTTACCATTATATTGCAAGGCTACCCAAAGTTGAATGAACCTCTCCTCTGCCTGTGTGCTAGGCCTAAATATATGCCAATGGATTGTTGCAGTGGTGGCTGACGTGAAGCCTCATTCTCTGCTATGACATGCAGACTGATTCTCTGGTGACATGAAGCCAGATTGTCTGTTACGGGACCTCTCTCCTCTGCCTGGGTGCTGGGCCTGAATTTATGACAATGGACTGTTGCAGTGGTGGCTGACGTGAAGCCTGATTCTCTGCTATGACATGCAGACTGATTCTCTGCTGACATGAAGCCAGATCCTCTGTTGCGGGACCTCTCTCCTCTGCCTGGGTGCTGGGCCTAAATTTATGAAAATGGACTGTTGCAGTGGTGGGTGACGTGAAGCCTCATTCTCTGCTATGACATGCAGACTGATTCTCTGCTGACATGAAGCCAGATTGTCTGTTACGGGACCTCTCTCCTCTGCCTGGGTGCTGGGCCTAAATATCTGACAATGGACTGTTGCATTGGTGGCTGACGTGAAGCCTGATTCTCTGCTATGATATGAAGACTGATTCTCTGCTGACATGAAGCCAGATTGTCTGTTACGGGACCTCTCTCCTCTGCCTGGGTGCTGGGCCTAAATTTATGAAAATGGACTCTTACAGTGGTGGGTGACGTGAAGCCTGATTCTCTGCTATGACATGAAGACTGATTCTCTGCTGACATGAAGCCAGATCCTCTGTTACGGGACCTCTCTCCTCTGCCTGGGTGCTGGGCCTAAATATCTGACAATGGACTGTTGCATTGGTGGCTGACGTGAAGCCTGATTCTCTGCTATGATATGAAGACTGATTCTCTGCTGACATGAAGCCAGATTGTCTGTTACGGGACCTCTCTCCTCTGCCTGTGTGCTAGGCCTAAATATATGCCAATGGATTGTTGCAGTGGTGGCTGACGTGAAGCCTGATTCTCTGCTATGACATGCAGACTGATTCTCTGCTGACATGAAGCCAGATCCTCTGTTACGGGACCTCTCTCCTCTGCCTGGGTGCTGGGCCTAAATTTATGAAAATGGACTGTTGCAGTGGTGGGTGACGTGAAGCCTGATTCTCTGCTATGACATGAAGACTGATTCTCTGCTGACATGAAGCCAGATCCTCTGTTACGGGACCTCTCTCCTCTGCCTGGGTGCTGGGCCTAAATATCTGACAATGGACTGTTGCATTGGTGACTGACGTGAAGCCTGATTCTCTGCTATGATATGAAGACTGATTCTCTGCTGACATGAAGCCAGATTGTCTGTTACGGGACCTCTCTCCTCTGCCTGTGTGCTAGGCCTAAATATATGCCAATGGATTGTTGCAGTGGTGGCTGACGTGAAGCCTGATTCTCTGCTATGACATGCAGACTGATTCTCTGGTGACATGAAGCCAGATCCTCTGTTACGGGACCTCTCTCCTCTGCCTGGGTGCTGGGCCTAAATTTATGAAAATGGACTGTTGCAGTGGTGGGTGACGTGAAGCCTGATTCTCTGCTATGACATGAAGACTGATTCTCTGCTGACATGAAGCCAGATCCTCTGTTACGGGACCTCTCTCCTCTGCCTGGGTGCTGGGCCTAAATATCTGAGAATGGACTGTTCCAGTGGTGGGTAACGGGAAGCCAGATTCTCTGCTATGATATGAAGACTGATTCTCTGCTGACATGAAGCCAGATTGTCTGTTACGGGACCTCTCTCCTCTGCCTGTGTGCTAGGCCTAAATATATGCCAATGGATTGTTGCAGTGGTGGCTGACGTGAAGCCTGATTCTCTGCTATGACATGCAGACTGATTCTCTGGTGACATGAAGCCAGATCCTCTGTTACGGGACCTCTCTCCTCTGCCTGGGTGCTGGGCCTAAATTTATGAAAATGGACTGTTGCAGTGGTGGGTGACGTGAAGCCTGATTCTCTGCTATGACATGCAGACTGATTCTCTGGTGACATGAAGCCAGATCCTCTGTTACGGGACCTCTCTCCTCTGCCTGGGTGCTGGGCCTAAATTTATGAAAATGGACTGTTGCAGTGGTGGGTGACGTGAAGCCTCATTCTCTGCTATGACATGCAGACTGATTCTCTGCTGACATGAAGCCAGATTGTCTGTTACGGGACCTCTCTCCTCTGCCTGGGTGCTGGGCCTGAATTTATGACAATGGACTGTTGCAGTGGTGGCTGACGTGAAGCCTGATTCTCTGCTATGATATGAAGACTGATTCTCTGCTGACATGAAGCCAGATTGTCTGTTACGGGACCTCTCTCCTCTGCCTGGGTGCCGGGGCCTAAATATCTGAGAATGGACTGTTCCAGTGGTGGGTAACGGGAAGCCAGATTCTCTGCTATGATATGAAGACTGATTCTCTGCTGACATGAAGCCAGATTGTCTGTTACGGGACCTCTCTCCTCTGCCTGGGTGCTGGGCCTAAATTTATGAAAATGGACTATTACAGTGGTGGGTGACGTGAAGCCTGATTCTCTGCTATGACATGAAGACTGATTCTCTGCTGACATGAAGCCAGATTGTCTGTTACGGGACCTCTCTCCTCTGCCTGGGTGCCGGGGCCTAAATATCTGAGAATGGACTGTTCCAGTGGTGGGTGACGGGAAGCCAGATTCTCTGCTATGGAACCTCTCTCCAATTGATTTTGGTTAATTTTTATTTATTTAATTTTTATTTTAATTAATTTCCCTATCCACATTTGTTTGCAGGGGATTTACCTACATGTTGCTGCCTTTTGCAGCCCTCTAGCCCTTTCCTGGGCTGTTTTACAGCCGTTTTAGTGCCGAAAAGTTCGGGTCCCCATTGACTTCAATGGGGTTCGGGTTCGGGACGAAGTTCGGATCGGGTTCGGATCCCGAACCCGAACATTTCCGGGATGTTCGGCCGAACTTCTCGAACCCGAACATCCAGGTGTTCGCTCAACTCTAGTTATGAGTTGAAACATATAATCTATTAAAACTTTTACAGCTAAAAATCCAAAATAGCAAAAGTTCAAGACAATGGACCGTCACTTCTGCATTTTGGGCTATTAAGGTCCTTAATCATATCATGCATATGGGTATGCGCAGGTAGTTTAAAACAAGTGCATGAGTCAATCACATACCAAATTCAAGTCATATGGTTAAACCTGAGTGATGGAACTACAGTTATGCAATCCAAAGTACAGTTAAACATTGGGTGTGTGGTCTAAGCTCATTAGCCTGATTGACTTACTGTACTGTACTTTAAAGAGGTTTTCCTATCTCAGACAATTGGGGCATATCGCTGATAGCAGCCGGCATCTATGGGGCCTCCTAAAATATTTCCATCGGCCCCATAGAAGTGAATGGAAGCGGCAGCTGTGCAAGCACAGTGCGCTGTAATGCATTTTTATGGGGATTTTTATGGGAAAATAATGCTATTTTTGGCAGGCCTATAGGAGGGCTTGGTGGTGGCTGGACTCGGCACTGCTGGCCACCACTTTGCCGGCTTTGTTTTTGGCTGTGTTTACAAGGTAGTTGTGGGTCCCACCTCCTAGCGATATGCCCCCATTGTCTGAGACGGGAATACCGCTTTAAGAGCGTGTGCTATTCATGGCAAGAAAGGCTCATTCTAGGCTTAGCTAGTGTTCTTAGACCTTGATTGTGTCTGGCAAATAACAGTTAAATAAACAAGCCAGCAATCTTAGAGTGTTGTAGGGTCAGTATGAGATTTATATTTAGTTAGGCAGATTGTACTGAAAGCAAGTGCAAAATTCATATACAGTATGAGTTGCAAATTCTGCGATCACCCAAATCCTACACCAACCAAATAAACTCAAGTTTTTACAGTTCATATGTGTTTTATAGGCTTTTTCTTAGCAACAGCATCATACATTTTGCTGCAAATGTTGCACAATTGCCCCCTCCCCCCCTTTTTTTTTTTAAACCTTAAACCTTTAAGCAATTCTGTGCATTTCAGTGGGATATCACCAGTGTGTGCATAGAAACAGACGTACAGTATAATTGTGCCTTTTTTAATACTCCAAACAAACAGCATTTTTGTAACTATGAATAATTAAGCAGTGCATTGCATTTTACCAATGTATGCATAGTAGGGCACATTTAATTCTGCCTCTGTTAGTTACCGAAAAAACATTTTCCATTCATCTACTGTTAATGATCCGTAATTTCATTCAGTTTCATTCAACGCAGTTTTATTGTGCCAGTATAGCGTGTAGTTTTAGTTAATGCATTTATTAACTTCAGATTCAGGGACTTCAATGGGGAACTGCAGTAAATCAATTTCTTATTACTGCATTATATAGTATTCCGCTTTCATTGTGTAATCCCCATTAGTATGTGTTCCATAATCGACAGCGCAGTCCAGTGCACATCTTGTCTGATGTATGCAGTCCCGGAACAGCCGTTCGAGGGTATATATCATTGTTAAAAATTTGAGCAAATTACCCGTTTGGAATCACAAATTGAGTATCTAAATGGGCGAGTTTCAACACTGAGAGGCGTTAACAATTTAGAAAAGAGTTTGCTGCTCACTGAGCAAGCACTTTATTGGGTAGATGAGGGGTAGGGTAAAAGCGAGGAGGCTGAGAAATGTGAGGTAGCTAGCTGGGTAACAGAAAACGGGGTAGAGGGAAGAGTGCAAGGGAGGCTAGCCCTGATCTGTCACGCCCTAACAAGTTTGCACGGTTGGCAGATGAGGGGGATGTCTGTTTAGGGACAGCACTGCTGCAGCTTGACACTTCCTCTGCCAGTCAGGGGAATGTCAGCTCCAGTAAGCAGGGGACCAGGAGAGCATGGCAGGCCAGACAGGTGCTGGTAGTGGGAGACTGTATTATTAGGGGTACAGAAAGGGCAATTTGTCACAAAGAATGTGATCGCCGAACAGTGTGTTGTCTTCCTGGCGCTACACATTGCGGAACGGGTTGACAGATTACTGGGAGAGCTGGAGAAGACCCAGCTGTCATGGTCCATATCGGAACCAATGACAAAGTTAGAGGAAGGTGGAGAGTCCTTAAAAAGGATTTTAGGGATTTAGGTCAAACGTTTAGGGCAAGGACCTCAAAAGGTAGTGTTTTCCGAAATACTGCCTGTACCACAAGCCACACAAGAAAGGCAGCAGGAGATTAGGGAGGTTAACAAGTGGCTAAAGAACTGGTGTAGGAAGGAGGGGTTTGGGTTCCTGGAGAACTGGGCAGACTTCTCTGTCAGCTACAGGCTCTATCGTAGGGATGGGCTGCACCTCAAAGGGGAAGGGGCAGCTGTGTTGGGGGGAAAGATGGCTAGAAGGTTGGAGGAGTGTTTAAACTAGGGACTGAGGGGGAGGGTAATTACGTTATGGGATGGAAAGATAATGCAGATAGAGACAGGGGCAAAGTAGTGGGACGGGGGGGGGGGGTGGAAGGAGGGACTAGAACAGTTCAGAAGGAAAGGTGTAGGGTAAAAAAATATACATAAACCTTTCAAATGTATGTTTACTAATGCCAGAAGCCTAACTAATTAAACTGGTGAACTGGAATTAGTGATGTGTGAGGAGGACTATGATATAGTGGGAATAACTGAGACATGGTTGGATGATAGATATGACTGGGCAGTTGTTAATGTACAATATTACAGTCTGTTTAGAAAGGATTGTCAAAACCAGAGAGGGGGAGGGGTCTGCCTTTATGTAAAGTCCTGTCTAAAGCCCACAGTCCGAGAAGATATAAGTGAGGGACATGAACATGATGAACATGTGAAGTCACTGTGGGTAGAACTACATAGAGGCAAAAATAATAATAATAATACATTACTAATAGGAGTTTATTATAAACCACCTAATATACCAGAGTCCACAGAAAATCTTCTACTAAACGAGATAGACAAGGTGGCAAACATAATGAGGTGGTTATTATGGGGGACCTCAACTACCCAGATATAGACTGGGAAACTGAAAGCTGCACATCTCATTAAGGAAACAGGTTCTTGGCAATAACCAAAGACAATTACCTTTCCCAACTGGTTCAGGACCCGACTAGAGGGACAGTCATACTGGACTTAGTATTAACCAATAGACCTGACAGAACAACAGATGCGCAGGTTGGGGGACACCTGGGAAATAGTGACCATAAATTAATAACCTTCCAATTATCCTTCAAACAAGTGTTTTTACAGGGAGGAACAAAAATACCAAAATTCTAAAAAGCTAACTTAGTTGGCTAACTTTTAGCCAACTAAGAGAGGCCATAGGCGTAACTAACTGGGACAAAGTCCTCAAAATAAATAAATAAATACAGCCACAAAATTGGATATTTTTAAAAGCATCCTAAAATAAAATTGTGAGAGGTTCATACCTTATAAGAATAAAAAGGTTAAGGAACAAGAAGAAACCAATGTGGATAAATACAACTGTAAAGAAGGCAATAAATGACAAAAAGAAAGCATTTAAATCACTAAAAGGAGGGTAGCGAGGAAGCACTGTAAAACTATAAGGAAAAAACTAATAAAAGCCGCTAAACTAGAGACCGAGAGATTAATTGCCAAAGAGAGCAAAACTAACCCTAAAATGTTCTTTAATTATAAAAATGGTAAAAAGTATAAATCTGAAGGTGTCCGCCCTCTACAGAGCAATGAGGAGGGAGTTGCAGAGGGCGACGAGGAGAAAGCAAAGCTATTAAATATTTTTTTCTCCACAGATGACATACAGAAAGTAAACGTAAATTCCCCATTACAAGTGCCCTGTCTGACCCAGAAAGAAGTTGTCACGGCTGTATAAGGGTAACCAGAGCATACACAGTAAGAAGAGCTACTGACCGGACCCAAACTAGGGAAGAGAAAGGGTGACCCCTGTCAGACCCTCAACACTCTCCCTATGCTGCTAAAGCACATGCCCGGATCCAAATGGTGGAACGAGGCATGCCCGCGTACCTTAGACTGATGAGCCCTGTAACCCCTACAATAGTGGAAGGGGCACGGCCACCGATGCCCTGCTCAGAATATGGAGGGAACCGTGGCCACCTAAGATCCAGTCAGGAAATCACCAGGTACACAACAAAGTCTGCACACTTAGCTGATGGAGCTGCAGCCGCAGAGAAGACGGATCCAAGGGCCGCTGGCAATATCCGGAGTGCTTGCAGCAGCAGAACACAGGTCCAGAGAACTAGTAGCTTAAGAAGTGAAGATACTCAAGGCAGAGCTACAACTGAAAAGAGAAATATAATCCACGCCCTGCAATAGGAGGAGGGGTGATTTAAAGGCAGGGAAATCAAACGCAGGAGAGACAGCTGAGAGTAAAGACCTCATCACAGGGGCGGAGAAACAGAACAGTGAGAACACCTCCAAACTCTAAGTGACATCATCACAGGGGTGGAGACACAGAGCTGTGAGAACGTCTCAAAGCTCTGGTAGTGACAGTACCCCCCCCCTCTACGGGTGGACTCTGGACACCCAGGACCCACCTTCCCAGGATGAGCCCTATGAAATGCCCTGATAAGGCGAGTGGCTTTAATGTCCGACATCGGAACCCACATCCTCTCCTCAGGACCATAACCCTTCCAATGAATGAGGTACTGAAGAGAACCGCGGACAATGCGAGAGTCCACAATTCTGGAAACCTCAAACTCCAGATTGCCATCAACCAAAATCGGAGGAGGAGGCAAAGAGGAGGGTACCGTGGGCTGGACATATGGTTTTAAAAGAGATCTGTGAAATACATTATGTATCTTCCAAACCCGTGGAAGATCAAGGCGGAAGGCAACAGGATTGATGAATGACAACATTTTATAAGGCCCAATAAACTTGGGACCCAATTTCCAGGAGGGAACCTTCAGTTTAATATTTCTTGTAGACAACCACACCAGATCACCCACATTCAGGTCTGGACCAGGCACACGTCTCTTATCAGCCACACGCTTATACTTCTCACTCATCTTTCTGAGATTACTCTGAATCTTTTGCCAAATGGTAGACAAAGACGAGGAAAATCTCTCCTCCTCAGGTAAACCAGAAAGAGCCCCTCCCGAGAATGTCCCAAACTGCGGATGGAACCCATATGCACCAAAAAATGGTGACTTATCAGAAGATTCCTGACGACGGTTGTTCAAAGCAAACTCAGCAAGAGGGAGAAATGAACACCAATCCTCCTGGTTCTCTGCCACAAAACAGCGCAAATATGTCTCCAGATTCTGATTGAGGCGCTCAGTCTGACCATTCGACTGCGGGTGAAAAGCAGAAGAGAAGGACAGCCGAACCCCCAGGCGAGAACAGAAAGCCCTCCAGAACCTGGACACAAACTGCGTGCCTCTATCGGAAACAATCTCAGAGGGAATGCCGTGCAATTTAACAATATGATCGACAAAAGCTTGCGCCAACGTTTTAGCATTGGGTAAACCAGGGAAAGGAACGAAATGAGCCATCTTGCTAAAACGGTCCACGACCACCAGGATCACCGACTTCCCCGAGTAACGAGGAAGATCCGTGATAAAGTCCATGGACAGGTGTGTCCAAGGATGGGAAGGTATGGGTAACGGGAGAAGGCAACCTAAAGGTCGTGAACGAGGGACCTTAGCGCGAGCGCACGTCTCACAAGCCGCCACAAAACCCTTCACAGACTTACGAAGAGCCGGCCACCAAAATCTCAGAGCAATGAGATCTACCGTGGCTCTACTCCCGGGGTGACCAGCAAGAACCGTATCATGATGTTCCTTAAAGAGTTTGTGACGTAGCTCAGGAGGCACGAACAACTTCCCGGAGGGACAACGGGCAGGTGCCTCAGACTGGGCAGCCTGGACCTCGGCCTCCAAATCGGAATAAAGAGCAGAAACAACTACCCCCTCCGCCAAAATGGGACCCGGGTCCTCGGAGTTTCCTCCTCCCGGAAAACAGCGAGAGAGAGCATCAGCCTTCACATTCTTGATCCCAGGGCGGAAAGTAACAACAAAATTGAATCTGGAGAAGAACAGAGACCATCTGGCATGTCTCGGATTCATACGCCTGGCCGACTCCAAGTACGCCAGATTCTTATGGTCGGTAAAAACGGTTATAGGGTGCCTGGCCCCCTCCAACCAATGGCGCCATTCCTCGAAAGCCAACTTGATGGCCAACAACTCCCTATCTCCCACATCATAGTTTCTCTCTGTCGGGGAGAGTTTTCTAGAGAAAAAGGCACAAGGTCGCCATTTGGCAGGAGAGGGGCCCTGGGACAAAACTGCACCCACACCCACCTCGGAAGCATCCACCTCAACAATAAAAGGTAAGGAAACATCGGGATGCACCAAGATGGGAGCAGACGCAAAACTCTCTTTAATCTTAGAAAAGGCTGCAAGCGCCTCCTCCGACCAAGAGGAAAAATCCGTCCCCTTTTTTGTCATGTCAGTAAGGGGTTTGACAATAGAGGAATAATTCAAAATGAACTTTCTGTAGTAGTTAGCAAAACCCAGAAAGCGCATCAATGCCTTCTGATTTTCAGGAAGCTCCCACTCCAGCACAGCATGGACCTTCTCCGGATCCATGCGAAAACCAGAAGCAGAGAGGAGAAAACCCAGAAATTGAATCTCCGATATCATAAAAAGACATTTCTCCAGCTTGGCATACAGTTTATTTTCCCGCAGTATCTGCAGGACCTGAAAAAGATGATCCTGATGGGTCTGAACATCAGGGGAAAAAAAATCAAAATATCATCAAGATACACCAATACAAATTTCCCCATTAAATGATAGAAAATACTATTAACAAAATGCTGAAAGACGGCCGGAGCATTCATCAGGCCGAAAGGCATAACGAGATTCTCGAAATGCCCGTTAGGGGTATTAAAGGCCGTTTTCCATTCATCCCCCTCTCTGACCCTGACCAGGTTGTACGCGCCTCTCAGATCCAATTTGGAAAACACCTTGGCCCCAACAATTTGGTTGAAGAGGTCCGGGATCAGAGGAAGGGGATAGGGATCGCGAATCGTGATACGGTTCAGCTCCCTAAAATCTAAGCAAGGTCTCAGAGAGCCATCTTTTTTTTAACAAAAAAAAAACCCGCGGCAACAGGCGACTTTGAGGGACGAATATGCCCCTTCTCGAGACTCTCGGAGATATAGGTTCGCATTGCGAGTCTTTCCGGTTGTGAGAGATTGTAGAGGCGTGCCTTTGGCAGCTTGGCGCCGGGAATGAGGTTAATGGGACAGTGAAACTCCCGGTGAGGAGGTAGCTCCCGAACACCGCTCTCGGAAAACACATCCGAGAAATCAGAGAGAAATGATGGCAGAGTTTTAGTAGACACCTCTGCAAGAGTGGCTGTGAGACAATTCTCTCTACAAAAGTTACTCCACTCATTTATTTGCCTTCCTTGCCAATCAATAGTGGGGTTATGTCTAGTGAGCCAGGGTAGCCCCAAAACTAGAGGAGAAGGCAATCCGTTAAGGACAAAAGAAAGATATCTCCTCCACATGAGTGTCACCTACAGCTAGCCGGATATTGTGAACAATGCCTTTCAGAGATCTCTGCGAGAGTGGGGCAGAGTCAATAGCAAAAACAGGTATAACCTTTTCTAATGTACAAACCTGAAAACCATGCAAGGCTACAAATTGAGTGTCAATAAGATTGACGGCCGCTCCACTATCGACAAAAATCTCACAAGGAATGACTTTGCTCTCTAGCGCCACCCTGGCAGACAGGAGAAAACGGGAACTGCAGGTCAAAGGAAAAGCATCAATTCCCACATCAACTTTGCCCAAAGTAGCAGATGAAGCAGAACTTGATGATCTACCTCTTGAGGTTTTTCTCTTATTATTGCTCTTAGTACAGTTCAGGAATCTCCTAGACGGACAAACATTTGCCAAATGACCTATGCCCCCACAACAAAAACACACCATATTCTGAGGACTAAATCCTCTTTTATCAGGGGCAAGTCGGCCTAGCTGCATGGGCTCCTCCTCAGAGGGGAGCGAGACAGGATGAGACCCCTGCATACTGTATGAGTCCGCACCATTGCCCCTAGACTGACAATGGCTGGACGGAGAGGTCTTGTTTCTTTCCCTTAGACGCCTGTCAAGGCGTACCGCTAATGACATGGCAGACTCTAAGGACGTTGGTCTCTCATGGAAAGCAAAGGCATCTTTCAAACCCTCTGAGAGACCATGACAGAACTGACTTCGGAGTGCAGCATCATTCCAGCCTGAATCAGCTGCCCATCTCCGAAATTCAGAACAATAAAGCTCCGCAGACAGTTTGTTCTGGCATAGAACACGTAAGTTCGATTCTGCCAGAGCAACACGATCCGGGTCATCATATATCTGCCCCAGGGCCACAAAAAATCTTTCCACGGATCGAAGGGAAGGATCCCCTGATGGCAGCGAAAAAGCCCAAGTCTGAGCATTACCTCTGAGCAGGGAGATGACAATCCTCACCCTCTGTTCCTCATTACCAGAGGAGTGGGGACACAAATAAAAATGGAGTTTACATGCCTCTCTGAAGCGAACAAAATTCTCACTTCCCCCGGAGAATGTTTCCAGAAGTGAGACCTTTGGCTCGCAACAGACCCCATGAGCCGGAGCAGAGCCCAATGCTTGTAGCTGAGTCAAAGATTGACGGAGATCCGCTACTTCCAAAGAAAGACCCTGCATGCGGTCAACCAGGTCAGAAAGCGGATCCATGTCAACAAGGACGGTTTTGGTGGATTATAATGTCACGGCTGTATAAGGGTAACCAGAGCATACACAGTAAGAAGAGCTACTGACCGGACCCAAACTAGGGAAGAGAAAGGGTGACCCCTGTCAGACCCTCAACACTCTCCCTATGCTGCTAAAGCACATGCCCGGATCCAAATGGTGGAACGAGGCATGCCCGCGTACCTTAGACTGATGAGCCCTGTAACCCCTACAATAGTGGAAGGGGCACGGCCACCGATGCCCTGCTCAGAATATGGAGGGAACCGTGGCCACCTAAGATCCAGTCAGGAAATCACCAGGTACACAACAAAGTCTGCACACTTAGCTGATGGAGCTGCAGCCGCAGAGAAGACGGATCCAAGGGCCGCTGGCAATATCCGGAGTGCTTGCAGCAGCAGAACACAGGTCCAGAGAACTAGTAGCTTAAGAAGTGAAGATACTCAAGGCAGAGCTACAACTGAATAGAGAAATATAATCCACGCCCTGCAATAGGAGGAGGGGTGATTTAAAGGCAGGGAAATCAAACGCAGGAGAGACAGCTGAGAGTAAAGACCTCATCACAGGGGCGGAGAAACAGAACAGTGAGAACACCTCCAAACTCTAAGTGACATCATCACAGGGGTGGAGACACAGAGCTGTGAGAACGTCTCAAAGCTCTGGTAGTGACAGAAGTACAACAGCGACTTAATAAGATTAAAATTAATCGCCAGGACCAGATAGCATACACCCCCGTATCCTAAGAGAATTAAGTAATGTCATAGCGAGACCCTTATTTCTGAGTTTTACAGACTCTATACTGACAGGGAGTGTTCCACAGGATTGGCGCATAGCAAATGTGGTTCCAATATTCAAAAAGGGTGCAAAAACAGCCCCCGGAAACTATTGGCCGGTAAGTTTAACATCTGCTGTGGGTAAACAGTTTGAAGGTTTTCAAAGAGATGCTATCTTGGAGGATCTCAAAGAAAACAAGCAAATAACATCATATCAGCATGGCTTCATGAGGGATCGGTCATGTGAAACTAATTTAATCAGTTTCTATGAGGAGGTAAGTTCTAGACTTGACAGTGGCGAATCAATGGATATCTGGTTGTATATCTGGACTTCTCCAAAGCATTTCACACGGTAGCACATAAAAGGTTAGTATATAAAATGAGAATGCTGGTACTGGGAGAAAATGTCTGTATGTGGGAAAGTAACTGGCTCAATGATAGAAAAGAGAGGGTGGTTATTAATGGTACACACTCAGATTGGGTCACTGTCACTAGTAGAGAACCTCAGGGGTCAGTATTGGGCCCTATTCTCTTCAATATGTTTATTAATGATCTTGTAGAAGGCTTGAACAGTAAAATATTGTCACGGCTGAGGATGGGGAAAACCCTCAGCTGTGCGATGCCAGAAGATGGACGGTCAGTGTAAAGCCAGGACAGGAATCAAGGAGCAGGTCACCTCCTAACAATCCCTAATTCTGATCCTGTCTCCTAGCCATATGAGCCAACCCTGATAGTAGGAGGGCTCATACTCCGGAACCTTATATTCCTGCTTGCCCTCAGGGTGGCCCTGGACTAGGAGCTGCGTAAGACTACATGTTCCTCCTAGATACGGACAAACAGGAGTCTCACTGGCCAAGCTATAAAGAAAGGGGAAACAGGAACAGACATATGGCAATGGCAGGTAAGTGCAACTAGTACCACAACTACCTGCCACCAACACAGAGCCTGGAACCCATGTATAATTGCTGCTGTCCACAACAACACAAAAGACACAGCACACAACACACATCACACGAGAACCCAGGAAACCATATGCTGCAATAAATAAAGACCAAAGAAACATCTACTTAACACCATACATGAAGCTTATGACCACAAGGGTGGCCCCCACTGGCAGATGGTATAACACAAGAGGCTGACTCCAGCTAGCCATGGCTGAAGTACCCCTCAGACTAGTGATCTTCACTGAGGCTTTATAGGCCCAAGTAGCCACACCCACACAAACACACCCAGTGTTCACACACACAGAAGGGATTTAACCCTTCCAACACAAAGCAAGGGAGGACGGCCACTTAAAGGGGAAATACACACATAAACACACACTTCACCTGTTGCCGCGGGCAACGGCATGCGTGGCAACCATGTCCTGGGGACACTGCCACCACATGCAAACAACACCAAACATAGTCATGGGCAACCAAGTGATGGAAAGTGTCACTACACACACCATAGGCCGTGACAAATATACATTTTAGCAGATGACACTAAACTGTGTAAAGTAATTAACACTGAAGAGGACAGTATACTACTACAGAGGGATCTGGATAGATTAGAGGCTTGGGCAGATAAGTGGCAGAAGAGGTTTAACACTGACAAATGTAAGGTTATGCACATGGGAAGGAATAATGCAAATCACCGGTACATACTAAATGGTAAAATACTGGGTAACACTGACATGGAAAAGGACCTAGGAATTTTAACAGCAAACTAAGCAGTAAAAAAAAGTGTCAGGCAGCTGCTGCCAAGGCCGATAAGATAATGGGTTGCATCAGAAGGGGCATAGATGCCCGTGATGAGAACATAGTCCTACCACTTTACAAATCACTAGTCAGACCACACATGGAGTACTGTGTACAGTTCTGGGCTCCTGTGAACAAGGCAGAAAAAGCAGGGCTGGAGAGGGTTTAGAGGAGGGCAACTAAAGTAATAACTGGAATGGGGCAACTACAGTACCCTGAAAGATTATCAACATTAGGGTTATTCATTTTAGAAAAAAGACGACTGAGGGTGATCTAATTACTATGTATAAATATATCAGGGGGCAGTACAGAGATCTCTTCCATCATCTATTCATCCCCAGGACTGTGATTGTGACGAGGGGACATCCTCTACATCTGGAGGAAAGAAGGTTTATACACAAACATAGAAAAGGATTATTTACGGTAAGAGCAGTGAGACTATGGAACTCTCTGCCTAAGGAGGTGGTGATGGTGAGTACAATAAAGGATATCAAGAGGGGCCTGGATGTATTTCTGGAGCGTAATAATATTACAGGCTATAGCTACTAGAGAGGGGTCGTTGATCCAGGGAGTTATTCTGATTGTCGGCCTCTGGATCAATTTGCAGGATAACAGGCCGAACTGGATGGACACATGTCTTTTTTCGGCCTTATATACTATGTTACTATTGCCTCAATATATCCTGCATTTTTATTGTACTGAAATAACTGCATAAACATATGTCTGTGAAGGTTCTCAATTATCCAGGTCATGGTATATCTGTAAAGAATGAATCAAGGCAACTGGACTTACTGTAGATTTCTTGAAAACAATTTACTCGTTCTTCCAACGAGCTTTCTCAATTCTGAGTGACTGTACAAGAATTCTCTGGGAATAAATATGTAACTGAATCAACATCTGGTAATTATACCCAGAATGCTGGGTATAGTAGTTTCATTCACTGCATTGCATTAAATGAAGATGATACTGTGCAATTTTAGTGAATGCATTGTACTGCAACTGCATTAATATAGCAGTTTCATTTAATGCAACTGGCTGTGCTTGCACACTATAGGAAAAGGTGCTGACCAATGTGAACTCCAGTGGTCCTGGTCACCAGAGAAACTGGTGCCTTATTCTATAGTGTGCAAGCACAGCTACAGCTTCAAGATTACAGGGTGGTCATAACCCATGGATACGAGCAGTGTATAGTAGAATGGAAAAATGAATCAAGCCAGCAAAGCAAGCTATATAGACAATACATTAGTAAGTTCCTTGTATTAACTTTGTCTACATGATATTTGCCGAAGTGAGACAACCTTTTTAATACAGCAGTTTAATTCAATGCATTGTATTATGTCAAAATACCATGCAATTTAAGTGAACACATTGCACTCTAATAACTGCATTATTATAGCAGTTTTATTCTATGCCTTTTATTACAACAATATACCATGCAGTTTTAGTGAACGCATTGTAATTCAACTGCATTAACATAGTAGTATTATTCAACACATTGTATTTCGTCAAGATACCATGCAGTTTTAGTGAACATATTGCACTGCAATAACTGCATTAATATAGCAGTTTCATTCAACGTGTTGTATTACATCAAGGCTTCATGCAGTTTTACTGAACACATTGTACTGCATTAATATACCAGTTCCATTCAGCATATTAAATTACCAGGGTCAGTGCATTTCTCCTGCGCCTCCTTTTTATGGCTCCAGAGAAGCCTTTTACTTGCATCAACTCTGTTTTCACTGGCCTATGACAGTGAGGTGCCTTATTTTTTTCCTAAGAGGCAATACAACCACTGTAATATGGAAAATACTTATTTTACATTGTGAAGAACTTTGACTCATGACACAGCCATCAGGTGGTGCAGGACAGCCTATTGAGACGTGTCAGCACATGGACAGTTCCCCTACCTTATAAATAAACCTGATCTGGCCGCCATTTGATATTCAATCTTTTGCTGAGAGATTGCTGTGTGGAGCAGGGACAGACTGTTAGGGACACCAAACACTAGCTAATAGGTGTGCTATCGAAAGGTGTGACTTACTGAGGGGTGTGATATACTTATAATATACTTTCTAGCATAGAAAGTATATTATAGTGCATTTGTATTGTGCAGCAGTTGTGTGTGTTTCTGCTGTGATACCGCAGCTACACAAAGTGACAAATGCTATTGGAACAAATAATTTCTACTGGTGTGATATACCAGTTGCCCCCCCAAAAAGTGAATGAGGTAGGGGTGTTATATACCAATAATATACTTTCTATATAGTGCATTTGGGTAGTGCAGCATTTGTTTGCGGTTTTGCTGCATTACCGCAGCTACACAGAGTGACAAACGCTATTGGAACAAATATTTTCAGCGTGATAAACCAGTGTCCCCACTAATAAACTGATTGAGGGAAGGGGGTGATATACCTTTTTCCACAAATACTGCTCTTCTATAGGGACTTTTTTCACAGGGTCATTTTCAAAATGACAGGCAGAGGAAGAGGCAGGCCATTCTGCAGGGGTGGTAGGGGTCGGCAAGGTGCACCAGGCCTGAGCCTAAGTGGGAAGTTGCAGAAGGTGCGTTTAATTACGTCAAAGGACGCACCAGAGTTGGTTGAGTGCCTCACTCAGCCTTCTGCTTCTGCACCCTCCTCATCCTCTCTATCTGCACCCTCTTCACTCTCTGCTGTGTGCACCCCCAAAGATACCACCATCTCCGCCACCACCACCATACCCCCTCCACTCAAGTCATAGGATCAGGAAGAGGAGGTATCACCGGTCGCCACCCAGCAGTCTGACGACAATAGCAAAATCAGCCCAAGGAGGGTGTCCCTGCTGTCGCTGCCTACTCCGAGATCTCTAATGTCAGTGGTGGTGAAGGTGAAGTTGATGATGTGTCGAAGGACGTCACATGGGTGCCCACAAGAGAGGAAGAGGAGCGAAGTTCAGAGAGAGACACGGAGCAGCAGATAGGGAGGAGAAGGAGGAGAAGCAGTCAGAACTTACAGTGCACAGGAAGCAAAAAGTAGACTGCTAATGTATCTGGAACGAGTCATCACCATGCATGGTCACATCTGGCGCACCCAGGACTCCAGAACATGGCTCTGCAGTGTGGGCTTTTTTTAATGAGTCCGCTGCTGACAATATTGTTGCCATCTACAGCCTGTGCTGTCAACGCATAAGTCGCGGTAAGCCCAACACTCACCTAGGTATGACCGCCTTAAGAAGGCACCTGGCCTACCATCACTGAGCCCAGCTGGAGCAACACCATCAGAACCCACACAGCCACACTCCCGGCTCTCCATGTCCTGCCTCTTCTCCTTCTCCTCTCTCCTCCCATTTGTCCTCCACTCCACCGTGCCGTCGTTGTGTTCATCTGGCAAAAGGCAGGCTTCCGTGGCCCAAATGTTTGAGCGTAAAAAGATGATGATGCTGGATAACCCTCTTGCCCAGCGGCTGACGGCTGGCTTGTCGGAACTGCTAGCCCGCCAACTACTGCCATATAAACTGGTGGACTCGGAGGCCTTAATTGAATTTCCTCATGAAAGCCCACAAATATCCACCATCGCCCAGAACAAATAATGGTCCCTGTCTTAGGTAAATACAGTGGCATAAAAGGCCTTTTCTGTCCGGTAGATGCCTAATGTTTTAAACCTCGGAGGAATTCAACACCTGTGACGACCACATGTTTCAACTATTATCATTAATTTTTTTTTTTTTAAGAGGGGGAATTTCATTAGCCATGCTTTTAATCCAATTTTATATTTTTTGTTCTTTTAAACATATGTACTTTAATCTACCTCCAGCCACATACTTACTTGTTCTTTGCTGTACACTGAATGAATAATTGTTAGGGTCTCGGAGGAATTCAACACCAGTGACGACCACGTGTTATCGAATTTCAACTATTATTATTAGAGATTCAAGAGGTGGGATTTTGTTAGCCATGTTTTTAATCCAATTTTATATTTTTAGTTATTTTAAACATATGTATTTGACCTGTATTTGTACTGGCCTGCAGTAAGATTGATATCCATTGACCGTGTAATATACAGACCGTGTAATAACACAGTTTACATATGTCCCTCCCACTTGTTAAGGGGCCAAAAGTAAGAGACCAAATAATACTCATAATTCAAACTTTTACTTTTTAATACTTGGTTGCAAATCCTTTGCAGTCAATTACAGCCTTAAGTCTGGATGGCATAGACATCACCAGATGCTGGGTTTCATCCCTGGTGATGCTCTGCCAGGCCTCTACTGCAACAGTCTTCAGTTTTAGCTTGTTCTTGGGGCATTTTCACTTCAGTTTTGTCTTCAGCAAGTGAAATGCATGCTCAATCGGATTCAGGTCAGGTGATTGACTTGGCCATTGCATAACGTTTCACTTCTTTCCCTTAAAAAAACTCTTTGGTTGCTTTTGCAGTATGCTTTGGGTCATTGTCCCTATGCACTGTGAAGCGCAGTCCAATGAGTTCTGAAGCATTTTGCTGAATATGAGCAGATAATATTGCCCGAAACACTTCAGAATTCATCCTGCTGCTTTTGTCAGCAGTCACATCATCAATAAATACAAGAGAACCAGTTCCATTGGCAGCCATACATGCCCACACCATGACACTACCACCACCATGCTTCACTGATGAGGTGGTATGCTTAGGATCATGAGAAGTTCCTTTTCTTCTCCATACTCTTCTCTTCGGATCACTCTGGTACAAGTTAATCTTGATCTCATCTGTCCATAGGATGTAGCCCTTTTTCTGCCTCATATCCTGTTCCTTGATCCCATGGACTTCTGGGGAGGCAGATTGGAACAATGGCTGGAAATGGCCGAGTTGGCTTTAGAAAATATCTGCCATTGCCGATGGTGGCTATTTATCACCAGCCCGATCATGCCAATGCTGTGATCTGCCTGCCTACCATCATGTCCATACTGTATGGTTGCTGCTGCTACAGGTTCCATCACAGCTGTCGCTCTCCCTAGAGCCACTACTATTGCCCCTACACAGCTGGAACTACTACTACTTCAACAAAGCCAAACACAGACACATCTACAGCTTTGTCTGTTTTATGCTCGGCTGCTGACACTACTATTGCTGCCACATGTCACTATTACCCCTACACACCTTATTTTTTCCACACCCACATACAGTCATGTGAAAAAATTAGGACACCCTTTGAAAGCATGTGGTTTTTTGTAACATTTTTAATAAAAGGTTATTTCATCTCCGTTTCAACAATACAGAGAGATTAAAGTAATCCAACTAAACAAAGAAAACTGAAGAAAAGTCTTTTCAAGATCTTCTGTAAATGTCATTCTACAAAAATGCCTATTCTAACTGAGGAAAAAGATAGGACACCCTCACATGTATTCCCTCTTAAATTGGCTCAGATCTCACACAGGTATATCACACCAGGTGCACATAATTAGTAGATCGTTACTCTGCATGTTGAATGAGGCTTGCCCTATTTAAACCTCAGACATTTAGTTTGGTGTGCTCCTGACTGTTGAAGTGAGAGTGAGCACCATGGTGAGAGCAAAAGAGCTGTCAGAGGACTTCAGAAAAAAGATTGTAGCAGCCTATGAGTCTGGGAAGGGATTTAAAAAGATCTCAAAAGATTTTGAAATCAGCCATTCCACTGTCCGGAAGATAGTCTACAAGTGGAGGGCTTTCAAAACAACTGCCAACATGCCCAGGACTGGTCGCCCCAGCAAGTTCACCCCAAGAGCAGACCGCAAGATGCTAAAAGAGGTCTCCAAAAACCCTAAAGTGTCATCTCGAGAACTACAGCAGGCTCTGGCTACTGTTGATGTAGAAGTACATGCCTCTACAATCAGAAAGAGACTGTACAAGTTTAACTTGCATGGGAGGTGTGCAAGGAGGAAACCTTTGCTTTCCAAGAGAAACATCGAGGCCAGACTGACATTTGCCAGAGATAAAGTTGACAAAGACCAGGACTTCTGGAATAATGTTCTTTGGACAGATGAGTCCAAAATTGAATTATTTGGACACAACAGCAGAGGACATGTTTGGCGTAAACCAAACACAGCATTCCAAGAAAAGAACCTCATACCAACTGTGAAGCATGGAGGTGGAAGTGTCATGGTTTGGGGCTGCTTTGCTGCAGCAGGACCTGGTCAGCTCACCATCATAGAATCCACGATGAATTCTACTGTGTATCAGAAGGTGCTTGAAGAACATGTGAGACCATCAGTTAGAAAATTAAAGCTGAAGCGGAACTGGACCATGCAACATGACAATGACCCAAAACATACTAGTAAATCAACCAAAGATTGGCTGAAAAAGAAGAAATGGAGAGTCCTGGAATGGCCAAGTCAAAGTCCAGATTTGAATCCCATTGAGATGCTGTGGGGTGACTTGAAAAGGGCTGTACGTGCAAGAAACCCCTCAAACATCTCACAGCTGAAAAAGTTCTGCATTGAGGAGTGGGGTAAAATTTCCTCAGACCGATGTCGAAGACTGGTAGATGGCTACAAGAACCGTCTCACTGCAGTTATTTCAGCCAAAGGAGGTAACACTCGCTATTAGGGGCAAGGGTGTCCTATCTTTTTCCTCAGTTAGAATAGGCATTTTTGTAGAATGACATTTACAGAAGATCTTGAAAAGACTTTTCTTCAGTTTTCTTTGTTTAGTCGGATTACTTTAATCTCTCTGTATTGTTGAAACGGAGATGAAATAACCTTTTATTAAAAATGTTACAAAAAACCACATGCTTTCAAAGGGTGTCCTAATTTTTTCACATGACTGTAGTACTGCTGCTGCTTCCAAATCAAAATAACAAGTTCAGAACAAGTAACCGTTTTTTCTCACATTAACACTTGTGTGTGTGAACAGGAGCAGGCATCTGCCAGGAGCATAATTATCGGAATATTTTTTCAAACAAGATACTGTTTTTTCTCATAACACCATGTGTGTTTCAACACCATCTGCCTCCAATATAGGGGAGTTTTTGGAATTTTGTTTTATATAAAAAGGCTTAACAAATGCAAAACAGGTTATTTGATAACACCATCAACTATGCGTTTACTCATAGATATATATGTCAGTGTCATTATTTGCTATAGCTGTCATTGCCCTAAATAGCTTTGGTGGGGGGGAGGGGATGAGAGAATAATAATTAAAGGAGAAAAAACAAACAAAGAAAAAGACAAGAGATAAACAAATATCCTAGGAGTCCTAGGAGACCTCAGTGTCATATACCAATTTTCAGACTGATTGAGCACTTTCCAGTAGGTAGAGTAGAGTCCGATTCAAAATAAAGAAATTCACTCATCTTTAGTTGAGAACTATCACTGGCTTTGAGAATCACTAAGATTGAATCTATACAGTATAATGTTGTGCACCAAATGCAGTGAAATATTCTACAGAGTGCCTTGAATTTCTTTACTGTAAGAACAATGAGATGGCAAAACTGTGCCAAAGGAGGTTGTGATGATGAACTCAGAGTTCAAGAGAGTCTGCATGAATTTCCTGTATAATAATTAGTGTTGAGCGAATCAAAGTTCCCCAAGTTGACTTCTCTACGAACAAATGGATAAGATACGTATTTTTTATTTATTTATGCTTTTTACAGATTAACCCCTGACAGCCCTCAATGGTCATCCCAGGTGCTGCAGTCAGCGATGATCGTGGCATCTTAGGGGTTCAATGAAGGGGGGGGGGCAGCACAATCGCCATACCCCATCATTGCTCATGCTATTCACAAAGAAATGAGCTTCGTGATGAAGTAATTCATCACAAAGCTAATTTCTTTGTGAAATTTGGCGAAGCAGCCAAATTGAATTTTTAAGAACTTTGCTCATTTCTAATACTAATATTACTAGTTATAGTTACTAGAATTCTAGAGAAGGTTAATTGATCCAGAGTTATTCTAATTGCCATATTTAGAGTAGAGAAAATTTTTATTCCCCCTAAGATGAGGAAAATTAGCTTCTACCTCATGAGGGTTTTTTGCCTTCCCTTGGACCAACTTTGCAAGGTAATTCACTGAAATGGATCAATGTACAGTATGTTCTTTTCAGCAATGCAAGCTATGTTACTATTTCATACAGCTCCTATGACTGTAAATAGAATCATAAAATATGAATATTTATGTATTTAAACTTGTTGTTCAAAACTTATATACTGTACATGTAGCTCTCACTGGGTATTATTAGTGCTACAAAAATACAGTCCAATTATGCATAACATTCACCACTATTCTCCTTAGTCCTTAATAAAAATGGTATATTTTGCTGAATTCAGCCTCCCACAAGTATCAAAGCATTACATCTGAAAAGAACAGCGAGAGGGCATTGATCTTCATAAGGCAATAAGCTAGCATTTTCATTCTGGCATGTAATATTCTAGACTCGTTATTATTGTTATTACTGTATCATGAGTTTACACGTTTCCAATATAAGAGCTGAAAGTATAAAATGGAAAAAGTATTAAACACATAGGCCTGTAGACAGGTTCTTTTATAATGAAATTCATATGAAGGCAATAGCCTTGAACTGCCCAACTGCAGTGCTGTAAAGCAGGGATTCACAACCTGTGGCTTGAAGGCCACATTCGTTTTTTTATACTATTTTGTGCGCGCCCCAAACATCTGGTAATAGACATATATATCTATGTCTTGT
The DNA here is from genome assembly GCF_014858855.1 of Bufo gargarizans. NCBI lineage: Eukaryota > Metazoa > Chordata > Amphibia > Anura > Bufonidae > Bufo > Bufo gargarizans. The sequence goes on along the minus strand of NC_058084.1, from coordinate 372,591,147 downwards.
GTCTGCTCATGTGTATTTTTCATGTATTCTTCATTCGATGGTAATCCTGGAAGTGTAACTAGATATTTATGGGTATACGTTCAATATGCTATAAATATTTCATTTGGTAAGAATGAAGCCAGAAGAAAGGTTGTTCACCCCTTCTGTAAAGGGTATGTCCATATAAAAAAAAACAAAAAAACATGTAAAAGCATTTGCAATGCTGTTGGCTGCATAACTAAAATCTCAACACCGTTTATTTTTGGCTTAATGTCTACACAGAGATCTTCTAAAAAGTGTAGCCTTTACACCAAGCATAGTGCAATGATCTGATGCAGGAACACCACTGTACTACAGGAGGCATGGATGTAGCTAAAGGCTTGTGGGCCCTACTGCAAGAGTTCAGCCTGGTCCCTCCTTTCTCGGTGCTTTGTGGCAAGGGGCAGAGGTGCATCTAGCCTTTCTGCTGCCTAAGGTAAAAATTGAAACGGCAACCCCCAATGACAAATTCTTAACCAAATCCCTTCCCTCCAGCCCTACTGTTAAAGACATGCTTGGAAAACTTAATATTCAGCACTGCAAAATAAACAGGGTAATACAACTAGTGTTGAGTGAATCGAAGTATCCGAAGTGGACTCCGATCTGAATTTCAGGAAAAATTTGATTAGTCACGGCAAATTTTCTCACACTTTGTGGCAACTAATCGATTTTTCCTAAAATGGTGTGTGAAAAAAAAATGACACTCCACATACATACAGTTTTTCGCGGAGGAGCCGCCCACTTCTGTCTAGAATGAAGAAAAACAGCCAAAGGACCTGCGGCGAGCATGATGACATCACCACTTGATCACACTGAGAGCACGCAGTGATGTCATCAGTGATGTTAACGCGCTCATCACAGGTCCTTTGACAGCTTTTCTTCCCATCGAGCAAGTAGATGAGTATTATTATTAGTTTTTAAACCTCTGATTAACCCCTGAAAGGCTGAATGTGAGTCACAGATGCTGCAATCAGCTTTGAATGCAACATCTGAGTAATTAAATGACGTGGAAGAGCGGCGCGATTTCTGTTCCCTGTCATTGCGCCCGCTCCATACAATGGAAGCGATTTGTGACAAAATAATTGATAATGAATCAAATTTCTTGTCGAAGTTCGGCGAAGCAGCAGAATAAAATTTTTCTAAACTTTGCTCATCTCTAAATACAGCGCCACATACCTCTTACATCCAGTGATGTGTCTTCTTTTTTTTTTTTTTATAATTTCTTTATTGAAATCAGTGAGACAGTACAACTGGAGGATATAACCTCCCGATTAAAGTAACAGAAAATAGTAACAGTATTGTCACAGGGTATACATTAACATGTAAATGTAGTAGCATTATTATAAGTATGCATATCTAGTCGCATAGAGTCTTATGGCCAGAGCCAGTTGGTATAGAGTACAGGTATGGATTGGTATGGGTGCAGGAGGCAAATGGCTTGCGAGGATTGGTGGTATAGAATACCCAACAGAGTAAGGAGATCTTTGTAGGGAGAGTTTAGGACTTCAATTCTAATGGATTAAAGACCTTAAATCTGAAGATGGGTTTGGAGCGAGACGTTAATACTCCTGAACCACTTCCATTACTTCCACGTTCTCATGAAATTTTGGAAGTTTCTCAATTCCCAGGATGAAATTTCCTCAAATCTGTGTATTTGGTCCACTTTTAAAAGCCATTGATCAATGGAAAGGATTTCTGTTGAAAGCCATAGTCTTGGAATGAGAAATCTGGCTGCAGCTAACAAATGTTTAAAAAGCTCTCGGAGAGAGATCCTATGTCCAGAAGGGAAGACGCTCAGGAGTGCAATCTCTGGAGAAGTAACTAGATCCGCTCCACATATATGATTAGCTATTTGAAATATTTTCTCCCACCACCCATAGAGGTTGGGACATTCCCACCATATATGTATAAAGGAGCCTCTGTCTGAAAGGCACCTCCAGCATCTATCACATCCAGACAATAAATATCTAGAAACAACATCCGGCGTCTTATACCATCTAGTCATTATCTTGTATCCGTTCTCCTGGATACGGATGCATCTAGATGATTTATGTGGAGATTGTAGGATGTTGTCAATTTCTTTAGCTGTAAACTTATGTTTTAGGTTCTTCTCCCATTGGCCAATGAAAGAAGGCAGAACATTAGAAGTATGGGATCTAAATCTGCTGTATAGTTGCGATATGATCTTCTTGGGATCTTGTGAACTATCAATCAAACTCTCAAACCATGTTAATGGTCTCAGCAGGTCACCTAAAGAGATGTGTAGGGATAAATATGTTTTGATGAAGTATACTGGATTATTAAGCGTGCTAGAGGAAGGAATTGCCAGGCTCTCCCTCAATTTATTTAATGAGAGAGGAGTATTGTCGGTGAGTAAGTCTCTCAACCTAATATCAGAGTCTCTAAGGTGCATGGGCAAACTCTCTTGCAGTACTTTAGCGGCAGTTCATAGAATATCACACACTCGGACAAGTGGCGAGGGAAAGGGGGTATGGAGGTAAGTGGATTGGAGCCACTTCCAGGCGTTGTAAGTGGCCCTAATCAGAGGAGTTACTTCTGAGGGAAAGGGAAGAAAGCACTTATGTCCTAACATAAGAGCTTTAAAAGATGAACCAATTAATGACTGTTCCATCTGGACCCAAGATTTGTGAGAAAGGATTCTCAACCAGTCCACCGCTCTGGCTAGCAGGACAGCCTTCCCGTATAGTTCCGGATCTGGAAGGGCAATTCCTCCCAAGGCCTTGGGTCTGTTTAGGGTTTTATATGAGAGACGGGCTTTCTTCCCATTCCATATGAAGGAGCTAAATAATGATCGAAGAGAAGCGTAGTATGAGGAAGGGACAGGGATAGGAAGAACCTGAATTAAGTAAGTCAGTTTAGGTAAGACTAGGGACATAAGTAAGTTTTTTCTACCGAACCAAGATAAAATTGGTAAGTCAAGGTTTTTTAGGGAGGTAGAGATATGGTTTAATAGGGGTAAATAATTTAAAGCAAACAGTTGGGAAGGGTCATTACTAATCTTATTCTAGCCGTTTTGCCAAGGAGGTAGAGAGGCCAGTATGTATAATTAGGGATTTACTATGATTGACTTTGAAGTTGGAGAATTTGCCAAATGTTTCTAAATGGTGATAGATCTTGGGGAGAGCAACAGATGGGTTACTAATCATTATCAGCAGGTCGTCAGCAAAGGCCGCCGCCTTGTGTTCCTGATCCCCCAGATCTATTCCCCTGATGTCTCTATCGGATCTGATGGTTTGCAAGAGGGGTTCCATAGATAAAACAAAAAGAAGGGGGGAAAGGGGGCATCCTTGTCTAGTGCCGTTACTAATCAGAAAGGGAGAGGAGATGGTGTTGTTAACCGATATGGAGGCGGAGGCCTTAGAGTACATGGCATCTATAGCTGATAGGAAAGAGGCTGGAAATTTTTGTGAGGAAAGGACCGACTTCATAAAGGACCATTTAACCCTATTGAAAGCCTTCTCAGCATCTGTGCTGAGAAGGACTAAAGGCAAGGTCTTCTTCTTGGTATCGAAAATAATATTGAGGACTCTAGCTGTATTGTCTTTGCCCACTCTCCCCCCCTAACAAAGCCAGTCTGATCTCTATGAATCAGCGAAGGCAGGATGGAAGCTAAGCGGTTTGCCAGCATTTTGGCTAGCAACTTAAGGTCAATTTTAAGGAGAGAGATAGGCCTGTAACTGGGGCATAGTGTTGGGTCCTTGCCCTCTTTAGGGATTAAAACGATATGGGCTTTGGTCATGTCGCTGGATAAAGGGGTATTGGATAGGGTTTAGTTGAAAAGTGGAATAAGGTGAGGAATGAGGATATTGTGAAATGTAGAATAATATGAGAAAGGTAGGCCATCTGTGCCGGGGCTTTTCCCTTTGGGGGAGTTACGTATAACCTCTAGAAGTTCTGTTGGTGTGAAGGGGGAAGACAACATTCTTCTGTTCTCCTCAGATAGGGTAGTGAGGTGTACCTTATCTAGGTAGGCAGAAAGAGGAGACAAGAGTTCAGGGGAGGAGAGAGGGGGAGTGGAAGCATCTAGGTTGTATAATGATTCATAAAAACCTCTAAACTGTGATGCGATTGAATCTGAGTCAAAGACGTGTGAGCCTGACACAGTTGTAAGTTTAGTGAACAAAGTTGTTTGACTTCCTCATCTTCACCCTATTCATCACAAATCTAGATGCTTTGTTCCCGTGAGCAAAGATCTTGTGTTGTGAGTTTAGGTAGTATTTAGCTGAAAGAGTGTTAAGAAGATCTTTAAGGGAACGCCTATATCCATTTAGTTCTTCTAGGTGAGTCATGAGTAGGGAGACTTTATGTGTTTGTTCTAGTCCTGGTGATATTCTCATGTAACTCGTCTATTTGTTTGTTCCTCCGTTTTTTAAGATAGGCTCCAATACTAATACATTGACCTCTGACGACCGCCTTATGGGCGTCCCATAAGGTCTGGGAAGATATTTCTGTGGAGGCGTTTAGATTAAAGTAGTCATCTAGGACTGTTTTAATTTTCGATCTGGAGTCAGCGTTACCTAATAGTTGCTCATTCAGCCTCCAAGATCTAAGGGTTTCGTTCTTCCTTGGTGGAGTGAGGGTCAAGTATATAGGGGAGTGGTCGGATAGGAGGATATTGCCTATACTAGTGTCTTTGCAGTACTGTAGATGATTCTTGGAAACAAAGAGGTAATCCAGACGCTGATATGAGCCATGGACTGTTGAGTGAAAGGAGTAGTCTCTTAGTGTCTGGATGGAAAGTGCGCCAAACATCAATAAGTTGGGCTCTCCATAGCTTCGAAGTCAGGGAACGAACAGCTGACTGAGAGTGTGCAGATTTACCAGAGAAAGAATCCAATAGGGGATTTATTACCAGATTAAAGGCCCCTCCCATCACTAAGGTACCTTACCTGAAGTCGCTTACTTTATCCAAAATGTTTTTCAACCAGGGAATTTGTTTCCTATTGGGAACATATACGTTGACAAAAGTATAGATATGTTGGAAAATTTTCCCCTTCAGCATTATAAACCTTCCTTCTGGGTCTAAACTTTGGTCTATAAGCTGGAACTTAACTCCCCTCTGTAACCCTATGCTAACACCTTTAGAGTTTGAGGAATTGGAGCCACTGTGAAACCATTGGGAGAAGTATGAGTGTGAAAGGTTGGGGAAATGGCCCAGCTTCAGGTGCGTTTCCTGAAGAAACACCACTTTTACCCCTTCTCTCTTCAGCATCCCAAATATCTGACCCCTTTTAGATGGCGAGTTAAAGCCTCTGACATTATAAGAAACTATCTTGAGGTCATCCATCTGGGATACGAGGGGAGATAGATTCCATGTAGGTTATGGAAAGGTGGTAGATTTTGAGCTTTTGGTGGAAGAGATTAGTATCCAGTGTGGAGGAGAGGTCTAACCTTTGATGAGCAGCCCATACCAAAGCCATCCTTCTGGAGTCTTCAGGTGACGATGTAACAGTAAGAACATAATAACTAAAATTACAAAAGAAAAACACAAGGCATAAGCAATAAATCTGCAGAGACATTATATTGGAATATGGGTAAACCCTTAAAACAGCAGAGCTTTATCAGAGTTGCCTCAAACAGGTACCAGAGGTAGGGAGCGACCCAGTGGAACACCTCCCACTCTGATACTACCTACCAAACAATAGGGGGCTTCAAGAGACTGGGGACCGGGGGCTGGGGAAGATAGGTCGTCCCAGCCCTCTTAATATGAAGGCTAAGGATATCCATCCCCCAGAGCCCCTTGTAGCTTGTTACTATGTATATGATGGAGGGGGGACATTGGGGCAAATATCTGAAGATATCACATGTGGAGAATACAAGAATACTTATATGAGGGAGATTGAGATCATTTCTTCCATTTCTTCCAGGAGGAATACATTTGGTTTAGCTATCAACAGATATAATAGACTTATATTGAATCAAAAGGATTCTGTGGAGAGACGTCTAGGTGTAATTGGGTTGGTTTTCTTCCTCTGTCGCTGGGCTTTAGGGGTCCTCCTGGGTTCAAAGGGTTTCGGCTTGGGAACATCAGGCAAGGAGGCGACATCTTGGATTAAGTCCCAATTTTCAATCTCCATGCTAGGAATCTCTAGGTGTTGAAACATTTGATCCAGGTCAGCATGGGTTCTGATTGTAATCCTGCTCCCATTGTAAAGGAACGATATGCCAAAGGGGAAAGTCCATCTATAGGTAATTTTCCTTTGGATAAGCCATTCTGTCAGGGGCTTAAGTGTCTTGTGTTTTTTCAGGGTAATCGGAGCCAAGTCCTGATAAACATAGATGCGGTAGTCCCTGAACAGGACTTCCGATTTTTTCCTGGCGCACTCCAGTATGGCTTCCTTGTCCTGGAAGTTTAAGAACCGGCAAATTATATCTCTAGGCGGCTCGGCTGGCTTAGGTTTAGGGCGGAGGGCCCTGTGAGCCCTTTCAATGATCGGGCTAGGATAATCGGGGCCTAGTAGTTGTTCACATAAGGCCTTCATAGCCTCTGGAATTTCTGAGGTTATAATAGATTCGGGCAGGCCTCGGAACCTCAGGTTGTTCCTTCTGCCCCGATTCTCTTGGTCCTCTAGGGCCGCATACACACAATTCAGGTGATTTTGGACCGTTTGTAGGCTGTTAGAAGCAGCCGCCTGGAAATCCAGCGCGGCGTTATGAGCGGTTTCCAGATCCTCCACTCTGCCACCGATATGTTTAATGTCCTGTCTCATGGAGGAAACTTCACTTACTAGCGGTTCCAGTGCTTTGGTGAGGACCGATTTCAGGTATTTCCTGGAGATAGGAAGATTTTGACGTTCACCAGCTTCTTCTGAGTCGCTTTCTCTACCCTCTGAGTTCGGGTACTCATCTTCAGGAGCAGCCGCGAGCGCCATTTTGGTTTATTTTGCGACGTGTATTGCTGCCGCTTTTTAAATGAATTTATCCATGTCCCCTGAGGTAACAGGTGGCTTCTGGTGCTGCTGGGTATCCCCTTGTCTCGGGTTGCCGATTTTCACCATGATCTGGTCGGTATAGCTAGCGTAGGCTGCGATAGAGCAATGCTAGTCAGACGGAGCTCAGACACACACCACCATCTTCCTCAGGCGCTAGCTCCGCCCCCCCAGTGATGTGTCTTCTGATGTCCATATTCTCTTTCCTCATCTTCTCCTTTCAGACCATAACACCATGATGATTTATTTCAGCCATCTCTTCTCTCTGCAGAGTTTGACAAACAGCCATCTTAGTTTCCTACTTTTCTATTATTCTCCCACCTTCTTATGTTCCCCATAGCCCCCCAAGTACTAATACTTCTCCTTATAATGTTTGTAAGTAGAAAAATGCTCCCTAATATGTGCCAGTATAAAAATAACCCCCTATAATGTGTGCCTGTACGCAAAAATATTCCCTTACCTTTCAGATCAGACCCCAATATCAGATCCTCAGATCAGACCCCATATCAGACTCAGATCAGACCCTCATATAAGACTGCAATATCAGACCTCAAATCAGACCCTCAAATGAGACCTCAAATCAGAACCCCCATACCTCAGATCATACCCCTATATCCTCAAATCAGACCCCATATCAGATGATCATACCCCCTATATCAAAACTCAGACACCATCATACCTTCATGTTAGACCCCCCATATCAGACCTTAGATCAGACCCCCTTTAGACCTCCATGTCAGACCCCCTTATCAGACCTAAGATCAGATCCCCTTTAGACCTCTATGTCAGACTCTCCCATATTATACCTCAGGTCCAAATTAATCATTTGGACCAAAAGTCCAAATTAATGAATTATAAGAAAATAATTAATATAACATTTTTTAAAAAACAGGCAGTGTGGGGTTACTTGAAATTTCTGGTCCAATGTAAAATCTAGAATAGTGGCCCAGCATTGACTTGTCATTTATAGTACTTGTTTAACATGGGACAGAGGTACCTTTTGTTTGTTGTTAGGTTTTAAGTGGTGGGCAGTATCTGCATTCTTTATATTTATGCCTATTTCCCTTTCCATAACTTTATAAATGAGGCATCATGCACTAGTCTTTGCTCACAGTGCATTGAACAGTATGTATTATACAAAACTGAAGAAATTACACATAAAAAAACAGCACACAAAATTAGAGACAAATTTCAAATCTTTAGTATGTTTAAAATGTTTAGTAAATGATATGCATTTTTCCTAAAATGGCAGCTACACATATGAGGACTGAAGACATAGAGCAAGGAACTCTGGAAAGGCGGATCACCCAGATTGACATGCCTGCATGCAGCCAATCAGCAGCCAGCCCTGTGATGTCACAGCACTATAAATACAGTGCCCATCTTAAAGTCAGACATTTTCCAGCGTTCAGATTGCAGGGACAGACATGTGAAGGTGCTAGGAACAGCAATTGGAAACACCCAATTGTGAAAAAAATGACAAAACTACAGTGGGATGCGAAAGTTTGGGCCACCTTGTTAATCGTCATGATTTTCCTGTATAAATCGTTGGTTGTTACGATAAAAAAATGTCAGTTAAATATATCATATAGGAGACACACACAGTGATATTTAAGAAGTGAAATGAAGTTTATTGGATTTACAGAAAGTGTGCTATAATTGTTTAAACAAAATTAGGCAGGTGCATAAATTTGGGCACTGTTGTCATTTTATTGATTCCAAAACCTTTAGAACTAATTATTGGAACTCAAATTGGCTTGGTAAGCTCAGTGACCCCTGACCTACATACACAGGTGAATCCAATTATGAGAAAGAGTATTTAAGGGGGTCAATTTTCTCCGAAGAGTAGCAACATGGGGGTCTCAAAACAACTCTCAAATGACGTGAAGACAAAGATTGTTCACCATCATGGTTTAGGGGAAGGATACAGAAAGCTGTCTCAGAGATTTCAGCTGTCTGTTTCCACAGTTAGGAACATATTGAGGAAATGGAAGACCACAGGCTCAGTTCAAGTTAAGGCTCGAAGTGGCAGACCAAGAAAAATCTCGGGTAGACAGAAGCAACAAAAGGTGAGAACAGTCAGAGTCAACCCACAGACCAGCACCAAAGACCTACAACATCATCTTGAGGCAGAGGAAGTCACTGTGCATCATTCAACCATTCGGCGCACTTTACACAAGGAGATGCTGTATGCGAGAGTGATGCAGAGGAAGCCTTTTCTCGGCCCACAGCACAAAAAGTGCCGCTTGAGGTGGGCTAAAGCACATTTGGACAAGCCAGCTTCATTTTGGAATAAGGTGCTGTGGACTGATGAAACTAAAATTGAGTTATTTGGCCATAACAAGGGGCATTATGCATGGAGGAAAAAGAACACAGCATTCCAAGAAAAACACCTGCTACCTACAGTAAAATATGGTGGTGGTTCCATCATGCTGTGGAGCTGTGTGGCCAGTGCAGGGACTGGGAATCTTGTCAAAGTTGAGGGATGCATTGGATTCCACTCAGTATCGGCAGATTCTGGAGACCAATGTCCAGGAATCAGTGACAAAGCTGAAGACAACGACAACGACCCTAAACACTGCTCAAAATCCACTAAGGCATTTATGCAGAGGAACAAGTACAACGTTCTGGAATGGCCATCTCAGTCCCCAGACCTGAATATAACTGAAAATCTGTGGTGTGACTTAAAGACAGCTGTCCATGCTCGGAAGCCATCAAACCTGAATGAACTAAAGATGTTTTGTAAAGAGGAATGTTCCAAAATACCTTCAACCAGAATCCAGACTCTCATTGGAACCTACATGAAGCGTTTAGAGGCTATAATTTCTGCAAAAGGAGGATCTATTAAATATTGATTTCATTTCTTTTTTGTGGTGCCCAAATTTATGCACCTGCCTAATTTTGTTTAAACAATTATAGCACACTTTCTGTAAATCCAATAAACTTAATTTCACTTCTCAAATATCACTGTGTGTGTCTCCTATATCATATATTTAACTGACCTTTTTTATTGTAACAACCAACGATTTATACAGGAAAATCATGACGATTAACAAGGTTGCCCAAACTTTCCCTGTGTATATAAGTGCAGGGAAAGGATAGGGAGGAATCATTTCACAGCATCAATATATAAGTGCAGGGAGTATAGGGGAGTATTACAGTAAAAAATTAAAAACCTTTTTGGGGAAATTTGATGGGTGAATGTACACTTTCTTCTGAATGAACTGAATTCCATTATCCTTTCATTGGTGAAATTTTATTGGGACACGCCCTTTATTGGGAAAATTTAAATGGGTGAATGTACAGGGTGGGCCATTTATATAGATACACCTTAATAACATGGGAATGGCTCTTTGTGGCACATTAGTATATGTGAGGGGGGAAACTTTTAAAGATGGGTGGTGACCATGGCGGCCATTTTGAAGTCGGCCATTTTGAATCCAACTTTTGTTTTTTCAATAGGAAGAGGGTCATGTGACACGTCAAACTTATTGGGAATTTCACAAGAAAAACAATGATGTGCTTGGTTTTAATGTAACTTTATTCTTTCATGAGTTATTTACAAGTTTCTGACCTCTTATAAAATGTGTTCAATGTGCTGCCCATTGTGTTGGATTGTCAATGCAACCCTCTTCTCCCACTCTTCACACACTGATAGCAACACCGCAGTAGAAATGCTAGCACAGGCTTCCAGTATCCGTAGTTTCAGGTGTTGCACATCTCGTATCTTCACAGCATATGCTGTGGGGCGAATAAAGGTAAATGACACTGCCAGCCTGTTAAAGGGAATTACAGCATGATATTACAATACATTTGATATGACATTTAGCAACAGTTTAAAGTGCCCACAACTTATAGCACATAGTGAAACACTGCATCATTATAAGTCAGGCGTGGATCAGCCAGGATTTCCACACACCAATGCCTGATGCATCAGACTAGATCATCCATGGTGCCACACCAACAATTTGACAAATGAGACACGTTTCTTCTGGCTACCTGCCTCAGCCACTATTCTGATGCCGCAACCCGCCTGATGCCACACATCTGATGCCAAGTGCTCCTTCTTGCACACACCTTCGTCAGCGGGTACTGATATTTCCACCCACCGCCCCACTCTGTAACCGGGTCACTTGTCGTCTCCTGATGCAGCTGCTGCTGCCATCTCCAAACTTTGTCACCTTGCAACTCTGTGGCCTCATCATGCTGCTGCGATATCCACACTATGTCACCTTGCCACTCTGTGGTCTCCTGAAGCTGCTGCTGCTACTGCCATATCCACATTATGTCACCTTGCCACTCTGTGGTCTCCTCATGCTGCTGCAATCTCCACACTATGTCACCTTGCTAATCTGTGGTTATCCTGCTGCTGCCATATCCACACTAGTGATGGACGAACATCATCCGGGATGGTTCGCGAATACGAGCGCGTGTTCGTGTTCAAATGTTCGCGAAACGCGCGTTTGCGGCAGTCCCCATTGACTTTATTGGCAGGCGAACCTGAAAAACCTTCAGGTCATATTTTCAGCCGCCAAATACTTACTAGAAGCACACAAATGTCCCCACAACATGGACAGTGACATACCAGAGGGGGATCATTGCCAAAAATTCCCACAAAAAATATGTATTTTAATCAGGGGCCATTTTTATGCATCTTGAAAGGAAACTCTCAAAAAAGTGCCGTGCTGGAGCCTAGTACAGGTCTCAAAAATTAGGCATTCACCTGACAGAAAAGAACTTGTAACTATGTGGCTGGAGGTACATTAGGCGGTCACTGGATAAAAAAAATTACTGTACGCCAGTACAGGCCCCAAAAATTAGGCATTACCCTGACAGAAAAGAACTTGTGTTTATGTGGCTAGAGGTACAGTAGGCGGTCACTGTCTAAAAATTATACTGCAGAGGCCCCAAAAATTAGGCATTCAAACAGATAGAGAAGATTTTGTGATTATATGGCTAGAGGTACGTTAGGCGGTCACTGGCTAAAAATTTTACTGTAGCCCAGAACAGGCCCCAAAAATTAGGCATTACCCTGACAGAAAAGAACTTGTGATTATGTGGCTGGAGGTACAGTAGGCGGTCACTGTCTAAAAATTATACTGTAGACCAGTAAAGGCCCCAAAAATTAGGCATTCAAACAGACAGAGAAGATTTTGTGATTATATGGCTGGAGGTACATTAGGCGGTCACTGGCTAAAAATTTGAATGTAGCCCAGAACAGGCCCCAAAAATTAGGCATTCACCTGACAGAAAGGAACTTGTGATTATGGGGCTGGAGGTACATTAGGCAGTCACTGGATAACAATTTTACTGTGGGCCACTGTAGTACAGGCCCCAAAAATTAGGCATTCACCTGACAGAAAGGAACTTGTGATTATGTGGATGGAGGTACATCAGGCGGTCACAGTATAAAACTTTTTCTGTAGGCCACTGGAGTAAAGGCCCCAAAAATTAGGTATTCACCTGACAGAAAATAACTTTTGATTATGTGGCTCGAGGTACAGTAGGCGGTCACTGTCTAAAAATTATACTGTAGACCAGTAAAGGCCCCCAAAATTAGGCATTTAAACAGACAGAAAAGACTTTGTGATTATATGGCTGGAGATACATTAGGTGGTCACTGGCAACAAAAAAATTACTGTAGCCCAGAACAGGCCCCAAAAATTAGGCATTCACCTGACAGAAAGGAACTTGTGATTATGGGGCTGGAGGTACATTAGGCGGTCACTGGATAAAAATTTTACTGTAGGCCGTATGGACTACACGCCCCAAAAATTAGGCATTCACCTGACAGAAAAAACTTGTGATGATGTGGATGGAGGTACATTAGGAGGTCACTGTAGAAAACTTTTATTCACTGTAGGCCACTGGACTACAGGCCCCAAAAATTGGGCATTCACCTGACAGAAAATAACTTTTGATTATGTGGCTGGAGGTACATTAGTTGGTCACTGGATACAATTTTTACTGTAGGCCACTGGAGTACAGGCCCAAAAAATTAGGCATTCACCTGACTGAAAAGAACTTGTGATTATGTGGCTGGAGGTACATTAGGCGGTCACTGGCTAAAAATTATACTGTAGGCTAGTACAGGCCCCAAAAATTAGGCATTCACCTGACAGAAAAGAACTTGTGATTATGGGCCTGGAGGTATATTAGGCAGTCACTGGATAAAAATGTTACTGTAGGCCAGTACAGGCCCCAAAAATTTTGCATTCACCTGACATACCAGATGTATTATTCGAATTTGCGATCTCCCTTCAAAAAAAATTTTCAATGTGAAATACCGGCAATATAATTTTTGCGTATGCGCATGCGAAAAAGCACTATACAGTACCCAAATGCACTATAAAGAAAATATATTGGTATATAACACCCCGCTTCAATCATTTTTTTTTGTGGGACGACTGCTATATCACACCAGTAGAAATAATTTATTCCAATAATGCTTGTCCCTCTATATACCTGCAGTATCGCAGTAGAACCGCACACAACTGCCGCACAATCCAAATGCACTATAATATACTTTCTAACATAGAAAGTATATTATAATATTGTACAAGGAAAGCAATCCATTAGAATATACATAAAGATAAAACGTAACCTTTAATAATTTTACTTTGAGGGTCCATTCACACGTCGGTAAGTGTTTTGCGAATCTGCAAAACACGGACACCGGCAATGTGCGTTCCACAAATTGCGGAATGCACATCACCGGTATTATAATAGAAAATGCCTAATATTGTCTGCAATTGTGGACAAGAATAGGACATGTTCTATTTTTTTGCGGAAACGGAAGCACAGATGCGGAAGTGCGGATCCGCAAATGCGGATGTGGATCCGCAACTGCGGATGCGGACAGCACATTCCAGCCCCATTTAAAATGAATGGGTCTGCACCTATTCCGCAAAATTGCGTAACAGATATGGACCCATTTTGTGGACGTGTGAATGGAAAAGATATCCCTCAAAAAGAAAATAAATTAAATTATTAAAGTTAAGCAAAAAGCATAGATGTGGTAGGCAATAACAAGTGCTCAGCGGCATCAAATCAGAAACCATATGTCCTACCACAATCCGGGGTGTTCCAGTGCACATCGATGAATGCAGAAGGGAAAGCAAAAATACATCCATCCCTGGGCTAGATGATGATGTGGTATTGAAGGACAGGGTGGGCAAAGAACTGTCCCTGATATTGCCCTACAGGAGGTGCTATTCTGGCCCTAATAACCTAACCACAGACCACCCGCCCTGATAAGAGCGACCCTGTCCGGAACCTTAGCCTATATAAAAATGTCTCTAGTAAGCCCCTAGACTTCTAGGTGATCACTATATAGATCTATGTGTTTTTGACTTATTATAAAAGTACTGTATATTATAAGTATATCACACCCCTCTGTGTATCACACATATCGATAGCACACCTATACTAGTCCTTAAAATGACTTTTGTGTCCCTATTAGCTAGCGTTTGTTGTGCCTAACAGCCTGCCCTGCTCCACAAAGCAACCTCTCCCTATACTGGCAAAACACTGAATGTAAAGTGGCGGCCAGATCAGGTTTATTTATAAGGTAGGTGGTATGTCCATGTGCTAAAATGTCCCGATGGATGTGTTATGGGTCAGAGTTCTTCATAATGTAAAAGAATATGGCAGGCGCAAATTTCTCCATATATTCGCATGTTCAGCGAATCGCGAACACGCAAAGTTCGCCGTGAAACGACCGCTGGGCGAACCGCAAGGTTATCTCTATTAGGCGGTCACTGGATAAAATTTTTACTGTAGGCCACAGGAGAACAGGCCCCAAAAATTAGGCATTCACCTGACAGAATGGGATTTGTGATTATGTGGCTAGAGGTACATTAGGCAGTCACTGGAAAAATGTTTTCCTGTATGCCAGTAAAGGCCCAAAAATTTAGGCATTCACCTGACAGAAAGGAACTTGTGATGATGTGGCTGGAGGTACATTAGGCGATCACTGGATAAAATTTTTACTGTAGGCCAATACAGGCCCCAAAAGTTTGGCATTCATCTGACAGAAAATAACTTGTGATGATGTGGCTGGAGGAACATTAGGCAGTCACTGGATAAAAATGTTACTGCAGGCCAGTGCAGACCCCAAAAATAAGGCATTAACCTGACAGAAAGGAACTTGTGATGATGTGGCTGGAGGTGCATTATGCGGTCACCGGATACAAATTTTACTGTAGGCCACTGGAGTAGAGGCCACAAAAATTAGGCATTCCCCTGACAGAAAAGGCCTTTTATGCTGCTATATATACATAAGACAAGGACCATCCTTTGTTCTGGGTGATGACGCATATGTGTCAGCTGGCATGAGGAAATTCAATTACAGGTGGTCGTCACAGGTGTTGAATTCCTCATAAATCCATGCCTTATTCATTTTTAGACATGTCAGGCAGTCCACACTGTCGTAAGCTAGGCGAGTGCGCTTATCGGTTACGAATCTGATTCCCCCTGCTACACTGAACGTCCTTTCGAACTGGACACTCTACGAGGGGCAAGCCAAGAGTTCTATGGCAAATTGTGCCAGCTCTGGCCACAGGTCTAGCCTGCATACCTAGTAGTCCAGGGGTTCCTCGCTTCTCAGAGGGTCCACATCGGTCGTTAACCCGATGTAGTCGGACACCTGTCGATCTAGGCGTTCCCTAAGGCTCTGGAGGGCGGCTGTCGATGGGTTGGCTGCAAGAATGATCTCATATCCGAAGTATTTGAAGATATCTTCAAATCACCGTCTTCTTGCAGGAGAGGTAGGATTGGTAGCTGCACCTGGTTCACTGTGGGTTGAAATTCCTCTGCCAGCGCCCGCAACAGCAAAATGGAGCATCTCTCGCAGCAAGGCCTGGAAATGCTCCATTCTGCCAGCCCTCTGTGCTAATAGTAACATGTCCTCCATTTTGTGTTTGTATCGGGGGTCTAAGTACATTGCCACCCAGTACTGGTCCATCCCTCTTCAAACACTGGAGCATGAAGGCCCCCATTTGCACTAAATTGGAAGCGGTGGAGCGCTCTGGCTCCTGCTCATCGCCCAGGCGAATGTCATCTTCGGTCTCCTCTCCCCAGCCACGAACAACACCATGGATCCCCAAAAAGTTTAAAATTCCACACAAAGCCTTCTCTTCTTGATCCTCCTCCTCCCCCCAGCCACTATCCTCCTTTGACATCTCTTCAGACTGCTGCTGACTTGTCTCAGATGGAGTAGTTCCCCCTGGGAATTCATTCAGCATTGCGACTTCCTCATCTTCCAGATCCTGCTCCTCAACGGCTTGATCAATGACATGTGCAGCCGGCCAGTCACAGGGGCAACACGTGAGGTGCATGGTGGACTGATGAGGGGTCAAATAATATAACACACAGTTCATCAGTTTAATTACGGTTAGCAGAAAGCCTCCCTGGGCAGGCAGCACAGTGTTGAGGTGGACAGCACGAAATCCTCCGGGGCACGCTCTGTGTAGGGAGCATCAGCCAAGATGGTGGTTGAGGTGCCCTTGATGTTAGGGGTTCTTAAGGTACTTGTTGCTGCTGAGTCCCTTGATGTTTTTTGTTGTGACGCCAGTACCGTTAATGGTGGTACAACCAATAGTGGTAATAATAAAGTAGACAGTGGTGAAATGCAACTCACAACTTTTACTTTTGATGTCTTTGGTTGCAGTCTCTTGATAGTACAGAGTTGGTTCTGCAAATCCACTGTTTCTAGGCTTTTTTTAGGTTTCTAGTTTTGGAGCAGTGGGTTAGGTGTACCTGGTTCCTTTTTGATGCGTGGGATCCTATTCCTTGTCTTTCCCTACAAGCTGAATATTTAGACAGGCAAACTCAACTGTCTCTCAGAAGTTTGGTGTTGCTGCCTGAAGTTATAAATCCTCCTCCATGCAAAGGTGTCTGTGACCATCAATAATAGCTCTTATCACCGATGATTGCTTAGGGAAGTTTGTTTATTTTCCAGGGAGGCAAACTCCTCTCCTACTGGTCAGGGATGCAAGTCTATAGTCCGGCCACAGAAGGAAAACGCTCTTCTGCGCCTCACATCTAAGTATCACCTCCTAGCAAAGTTGGCTCCACTCACTAATCTGTGTCATGGAGTCTTCACCCTACATTCTATCACACTAATCTGATCTGACTCCCTCAGATCTGCTCTCTGAACTAAATTTTCAACCATGATCTGAACTGACTCACTAGGCCTGACCTAGGTATATATAAGACCTGAACTTGATCCCCATCTAGTGGTGGGATGTATAAATTACACCTAATCTGCCTGTTAACAGGGATTTTGCAGATACAATACACACAAAATCATACATTACAACATAGTACTGTTGACAAGGTAAAAGTGCTTTTAAGCAGTGCCCACACACACGTAGTGGGACGCTGCATACCCCCATGGTAAAATATAAGTCGCCCTCGGCGTTGGTATTGTCTGAAGCTTTGGATCTCTAAGCCGTGTCCTGAAATACACACCTCCAAATATGCACATGTTAATATAGACATTGCAATGCATTATCATGACTCTTCAATAACCTCCTGTGAATAAAGGGTTATGCACAAAAATATATTCTAGGCAAATATACAGTATAAAATATATCACATACATTTTCTCTTTATGGCAGATGTGTTACGGCAAAAAAAAATGGTTATAAAAGTATGATCTCACATAAGGGCAGTAAAGTCCATGATATGGTTCAGAAGACAAAGTCCATACCTAAAATGGGCTATAAAACATGTATAAAAATATTTTAAAGTGCAAAAATGTTGTTGTAGAACGGTTAAGCACAGAAAAGTCTTTCTGGGTATTTCACTTTAAACATTGCGTTAATAAAGTCCCTTAATAACCTGAAAATGGGGTAAAAAGGAGTTAAACGTGGTAAAACACAATGATAGTGCAACATTTTCTGGATTAGGTGGAGTCCTGGATGGAGTCCTTGCAAAAAGAACTTAGAGAGGGGCTCAAAAACAAAACAAGAAGAGAAGTCCTCTCAAACAATGGCAGCTCCTGCTCCATATAATGAATATTGAACGGCCTACTTAGTTGTTGGGATCCAAACAGGAAGACGTGTCTGTCGGAATTGGGCTTCCAGAATCCCAAGAATCAGGGGATGATCCTTCTGGTTGTCCCTACATCACTCTCTGCTTAGGTGTAGATGGCAGACCAAGTTCCTGCTTCACCTTTTCAAAGATAGGGGGCAGCTCTCTTTCCTCTTTATAAACCAGCCCAACAGTAGGGTCACTCCGGGTCACCGGATTTGATCTCTCAGTTGATTTCTGTGTTGAAGAACCAGTAGGCTCCTCTCCATAGCGGGGGATAGCAAATCCCTGACATTGCTGTACAGCCAGTTGTTGCAATAGCATAGCACAGTCCTCTGTAGCTGCAGTGAGGTTTTGTGGCTCGGGCTTCCTTCTCCTAACCCTTTCCCTTTGGGGTTTAGGTTTGGTGTCAGGATCTCTGGTGACAACAGCGGGTGATGCTGCTGCCAAACTGTGTCACCTTGCCACTCTGTGGTACACTGCTGCTGCAGCTGCCATATCCACACTATGTCACCTTGCCACTAAGTGGTCTCCTGTACTTTTAATTACTGACGGTACCCCAAGCAATATTTTGGGAATGAGTGTTACAATGTATGGAACATAATTAAGATATGTAATGTGACTATAATTTTGTGTGCTGTATTTCTGGGTAGGTGTAAAATAATGAAAACATACTAACTTTATATTAGCAAAACTGAAGAAATGAAATACCAGAAATTCTGAAGCAAAGAATGTTTTGGTACAGAGAGCCTGACTGTGTTGGGCTGTGAAGCAGTGATTTGTCATTTACAAAGCACCTGCATGAGCAAATTATTAAGGAATTGAACTTATAAGAAATGTCAGTCCGTCAGCATGAGGGATTTAAGCATCCTATCTTTAACACTGTCCCTGAAGCAATGACAGGCTTTATTAACTTCACTAATGAGACACTGTGATGCTCTTATTGTTGTACTGCTGAGAATAAATGTTACATGGGAAATAAAGGAAGGCAGAAAAGAGAGGGATGCAACTGCTTTACTTTAGTTGATGGGGCAGCTGTTTACTCAGGAAATTAAATATTCATTTTTTCCCTTCCTTATTTGATGATACATTTCTACAAAATGTGCTTCAGTCATTAAGTTTCAGAAGCTGATGTTTAAAAATCCCACATGTGGTTAGTCCCAGTGCAATGAAATTTGTTTCCCTTTTTCAGATGTGGTGTTTCATATTTGATGCACTGCACTGTGTCCAATAATTACCGTTTATTCCTCCCCCACTTTCCAAGAATGGCATAGCTTGTTTTGGAAAATGAGGAAAAAAATGGCAATTTTGACAAGGTTGTGGGGGTTTGGTTTTTAACTGTAGTTTTTATTAGTATATGACTTTTTGAATACATTTTATTATAATTTGTTTGGTTGGACAAGGTGACCCAATTTTTTTTAGATTGTAATATTTCAGACATTTTGGATGCCATACCTGTTAGAGTGCATTCACATCACAGTTTAGCTTTCTGTTATTATGATCCACCAGAAGAAGAGAGAGAGAAAAAAAACTGGATCCTGTAAAAAAAAAAATAATAATTCTCTTGCATCAGTTGTCATCCGTTTTAGCCATTTCCGTCTGAGATCCGTTTTTGGTTTCCATCTAAATAAAACGGTTCTCAGATGGAAATGGCTCGAACAGATGACAACTTATGCGACAGAATCAGTTTATTTTTTAATCTCTCTCTCTTCTTCTGACTGAACAGAAGAACGGAAAGCTAAAAGGTGATGTGAATGCACCCTTATCCTTATTTTTACTGTTTACTTATTTTTATATGTAAAATTGGGAAAGAAGATCATTAGAATTTTAATGTTTGTATTTTTTTTTTTATGTTTATTTTTTTTTACTGTAATTTTTAGTCCTCTTAGGGACATGAACATGCAGCATTCTGTTCAATTGTCCCATAAACCACAATACAATAAATACTATTGTGGTATATGGGATTCTCAGAGGCTGCATCAGGCAATTAGCCATGACAGGCCTGGGAACTTTCCCAAGGACAATAGTAACTAGTCAGAGCCACACCGATTTCATGGGGCTCTTACTAGTAGTCAGAGTGAGCCCCTTCCCTTTGCCTAACCCCACAGATGCTGCAATCGCTACTGACAGCGGCATCTGAAAGGTTAAAGGATTTGGATCTGCGTCATCAGTATATACAGAACAACTATAAATGACTGCAAATTTCTGATTCAGGAAAATGCATAACAATCGATCCACATTTGCCTTACTCTAACTTTGTATTAATTAGTTACAATTTAAGGTGACCATACACGTCAGATTAAAGTTGGCCGGAATGGCTGATTTCAACCATTTCAGCCAACTGTCGTTTGAAAAACTAGGGCGAACGCAGTCACTGATGGCAGACTCTTGTCTGTCAAAAGTGCAATCCACGTTGCTGGAAAACTTTGGACGTTTTTTTTACCGAAACTGCATGTTGATGACATGATCGGCTGAATTCAGCCAATCACTTATCAATGTGCTTAACTACCAGGGAGTGGCAATTTAGTTGGTTGGATTGTTCATACAAACTATCTAATGGATGGCTGATTGACCACAATGGGATTCATGGGATCATTCTAAGATGATGCCATGGGATGACTGATCGGCCGCAATGGGATCCATGGGATCATTCGTACAAATGATCCCAAGGAGGACTGATCAGTCACAATGCAGCCGATCATTATCTCAAATGAATGGCTAGCTTAAGAGTTGACTCCATTGCACAGCCTTATTCTGTTAGAAGAGTCCCCTAACAATCAGCTGCAGCTACAACACCTCTACAATCTTCAATACCTGCACAACAACACGAGATCAGCTAATTTCTTGAACAATAAATAAATTCTATAAAATTTTAAAGTGCTCAGATTGCCTTGGAAAGTAACCTATCACGCTCAGAGGTCTCCCAAGACTGTATCTAGCCCTTTTCAAGCTGGTTAATGTCAAGGATAAATTAGTAATATGAGTATCTGTGACATATATAACTATGGGTGCCATGGTAGCCGATGATAACACGCAGCCTGTTTAATAACACACTGCATTTGGATTTGTTATGCTTTTAAAATAAAAAAATAAAAACACATCAATGTACAAGCTCAAATTACATATAGCATTCCTGGTTGGGATATTACTGTATATAGTGCCTATGACATATCTCAATATTGCCCCTCCTGATTGGCTGAGGCTAAGTACAAGGCATTAGGGGCAAGCCTGCCAGTCAGATCACATGACTCCAACCTGGGTCATGCAATCCTCCTTCTCCATCCTCCCTGCCCTGATATGCTGTCTTCTGATATGTACAATTGCAGACACCATTTTTAGTGATTCTTTCACATTGAATCGCCAAGGTTTCAGATTCCCTGGAACCCTAAAGCTTTGGGATATTCAATATGAGTTTGATCAGTTTATAACTGATTTATTCATTCCTAATGGAAATACATATTGAAATCCATGAGCTTTGACATCATGTTGGTCCTCCAGAGTGACAGGTGGTATTCGTAGTCACTCAATACATTGGAACCTCATCTGACAGACTACCTTCTATTAACTCAGAACATTATAACAGCAAAATGCATTTTTATGTATTTTGTTTGCAAACGTTATTAATCTGGTATTGTTGCACTGTTGTCAATGCTAACATGAAGTTATGATGCACAATGGCACATAATTAATTGCCTTTGGCAAATAAGATTTGATCTGTCCATTTCAGAGGAGGTAATCCTGTCACTGTGAGGAGCTAATGAGAAAGCATTGTCTGTGGAATGCAGCTTCATTTTAATCAGTTTTGGATTAATTATATTTAGACATGTATCCAACACTGCAAAGATATAAAAGGTTTATATATTACATCCGTCCCAGCATTTGTACACAATAGTTTTGAGACATTAAAAAGTCGTAAGTGATATCTGTGTGACATTTCGTCAAATTTAGCAACATTTGGTAAGTGTTGCCACTAGGGGTGAACAGAGTTTTGAAAAGTTCGATTTAGCCGATTCACTGAACTTCAACAAAAAAATGTGATTTGTTCCGAAGTAATTTCTCACGAATCACAATAAATCCGGTATACCTAGGCCACTCTGCCTAATCATATTCATCCCACTTGGTGGCCCAATCTCGGTGGAAAAGCTTGGAACTTAAACTGCAGGGAGATTGAAGGGAGAGTGTATCGCATGGTGTGCATTATGTTCTAGTGCATCCTCATTCATAGTTAATCTGTTTGGTAGGTGCTGTCTACATTACTGTGCAATGCACCAAGATTCATAGCTAGTCCTTTTTGTCAAACAAAAAGAATAGCGTACAGCACCCTTTAGTAAAGCCAAAAACTTGGGCACGCCTCTGCAGGAGCTGTTCCCAAATGGTCCCTCAATGGAACAAAATAAAGAAATGGAGGCAGTGCCAATAAAGTAGTGGAGAAAAAAATGTTGCTTTAATGTATGTTGTGGCAGTCCAAACAAATGTGTTTTAATCCCTTCTGTTAGCTGTAGATTTACTGTGCGTCAGTATTACAGATCACTGTTACCATCAGATGTAATTTATCACCGTGGACTTAACCATGTAGTGTCCTAAGATTCAAGTAGTGGCACCATGACAGAATGGGGAGGGTGGCAGCAGTGGCAGTAATAGGGACAATAGTGGCCCCATGACAGAGTGGTTACAGTGGCAGCAGTGGCAGTAACAGTGACAATAGTGGCCCCATGGCAGTCTTCAGTGAAAGAGGCCTTATGCTCAATTTGCACCTGCATGCAGAACTTTTAAGGACTCTTTCACACAGTCAGTATTTGGCCAGTATATTTGATCAGTATTTGTTAGCCAAAACACGAGTGGGTCCAAAACAGAGATAAAATGTAATGGAAATATTTGCATCTCATCTGTGTCTTGAACCCACTACTGCTTTTAGGGTTATAAATACCTTTCAAATACTGACCAAATACAGAATGATTGATAAAAGAGGCCTTACAGATGCTCAAAATACAGGATTCTTTTCTTTTTTCTCTGTACCTCTGACACATAAGAAGACCTGAAAAATAAATGGTGATGTCAACACGGACAAACAGGGACAATAGTGGGCCCTTAACACATTGGAGATGGGTTCCAACAGCAGTGGCAGTAAGGCAGTGAAAGGGATAATAGTGAACCCACAAGAGAGTGGAGATGAGGTCCAACAGCAGTGGCATTAACCGGGACAATAGTGGCTACAGGACAGAGTAGGGAGGAGGGCTGCAACAGGGACAGTGACAACAGTCGCCTCATGACAGAGTGGGGATGGGGGCAGCAGCACTGCATACAGCACAAGATGGTGGCAGGTCAGTAGTAGCAGAACCCAAAAACATCATTGTGATAGCAAGGCCCATTTGCATGCATGTCCTTTCAAAAATTTAACATGTACATATCAGTAGGCCACAAAGCCCCATTGTAGGAATGGCAGTAGAGGCAGCAGGCTGGTGGCAGCATCAGATTGGTGGAAGCAAGACGTGGCCAGAAGTAACGGCCCATTTTGCAGAATATTCCGGTGTGTCAGCATAATACAGTATGATCATTAGTAGAAGAATCATCTATTATGTTGCATCAGCCACTGGAATCTGGAAATCCAACACCCCTGCTGAAGCCAAAGTGAGTGGTGAAACATGTTGGGGCAGCACTAGTTTAGTGTTTAACACAAGGGCATCAGTGTTAGTAGTCAGAGATTCGTACGGCAGACTTTTTTTTTTTTTTTTTTTTTGCTAAAGAGAGCGGAGAGAAATAGTGTTATAAGTGAATAATAGCAAATGCTGGTATATGTTTCAATTGTGGGCAAAGAGATACAACTATTTGCAGAGGTGGTAACCACACAGCAGTCTATATCTATGTTTGGTAATTAGTAGAGTTGAGCGAACACCTGGATGTTCGGGTTCGAGAAGTTCGGCCGAACATCCCGGAAATGTTCGGGTTCGGGATCCGAACCCGATCCGAACTTCGTCCCGAACCCGAACCCCATTGAAGTCAATGGGGACCCGAACTTTTCGGCACTAAAAAGGCTGTAAAACAGCCCAGGAAAGAGCTAGAGGGCTGCAAAAGGCAGCAACATGTAGGTAAATCCCCTGCAAACAAATGTGGATAGGGAAATGAATTAAAATAAAAATTAAATAAATAAAAATTAACCAAAATCAATTGGAGAGAGGTTCCATAGCAGAGAATCTGGCTTCCCGTCACCCACCACTGGAACAGTCCATTCTCAGATATTTAGGCCCCGGCACCCAGGCAGAGGAGAGAGGTCCCGTAACAGAGAATCTGTCTTCATGTCAGCAGAGAATTAGTCTGCATGTCATAGCAGAGAATGAGGCTTCACGTCAGCCACCACTGCAACAGTCCATTGGCATATATTTAGGCCCAGCACACACACAGGCAGAGGAGAGAGGTCCCGTAACAGAGAATCTGGCTTCATGTCAGCAGAGAATCAGTCTGCATGTCATAGCAGAGAATCAGGCTTCACGTCAGCCACCACTGCAACAGTCCATTGTCATAAATTTAGGCCCAGCACCCAGGCAGAGGAGAGAGGTCCCGTAACAGAGAATCTGGCTTCATGTCAGCAGAGAATCAGTCTTCATATCATAGCAGAGAATCAGGCTTCACGTCACCCACCACTGTAAGAGTCAATTTTCATAAATTTAGGCCCAGAACCCAGGCAGAGGAGAAAGGTCCCGTAACAGACAATCTGGCTTCATGTCAGCAGAGAATCAGTCTTCATATCATAGCAGAGAATCAGGCTTCACGTCACCCACCACTGTAAGAGTCAATTTTCATAAATTTAGGCCCAGAACCCAGGCAGAGGAGAAAGGTCCCGTAACAGACAATCTGGCTTCATGTCAGCAGAGAATCAGTCTTCATATCATAGCAGAGAATCAGGCTTCACGTCACCCACCACTGTAAGAGTCAATTTTCATAAATTTAGGCCCAGAACCCAGGCAGAGGAGAAAGGTCCCGTAACAGACAATCTGGCTTCATGTCAGCAGAGAATCAGTCTTCATATCATAGCAGAGAATCAGGCTTCACGTCACCCACCACTGTAAGAGTCAATTTTCATAAATTTAGGCCCAGAACCCAGGCAGAGGAGAAAGGTCCCGTAACAGACAATCTGGCTTCATGTCAGCAGAGAATCAGTCTTCATATCATAGCAGAGAATCAGGCTTCACGTCACCCACCACTGTAAGAGTCAATTTTCATAAATTTAGGCCCAGAACCCAGGCAGAGGAGAAAGGTCCCGTAACAGACAATCTGGCTTCATGTCAGCAGAGAATCAGTCTTCATATCATAGCAGAGAATCAGGCTTCACGTCACCCACCACTGTAAGAGTCAATTTTCATAAATTTAGGCCCAGAACCCAGGCAGAGGAGAAAGGTCCCGTAACAGACAATCTGGCTTCATGTCAGCAGAGAATCAGTCTTCATATCATAGCAGAGAATCAGGCTTCACGTCACCCACCACTGTAAGAGTCAATTTTCATAAATTTAGGCCCAGAACCCAGGCAGAGGAGAAAGGTCCCGTAACAGACAATCTGGCTTCATGTCAGCAGAGAATCAGTCTGCATGTCATAGCAGAGAATGAGGCTTCACGTCAGCCACCACTGCAACAGTCCATTGTCATAAATTTAGGCCCAGCACCCAGGCAGAGGAGAGAGGTCCCGTAAAAGAGGATCTGGCTTCATGTCAGCAGAGAATCAGTCTGCATGTCATAGCAGAGAATCAGGCTTCACGTCAGCCACCACTGCAACAGTCCATTGTCATAAATTTAGGCCCAGCACACAGGCAGAGCAGAGAGGTCCCGTAACAGAGGATCTGGCTTCATGTCAGCAGAGAATCAGTCTGCATGTCATAGCAGAGAATGAGGCTTCACGTCAGCCACCACTGCAACAGTCCATTGTCATAAATTTAGGCCCAGCACCCAGGCAGAGGAGAGAGGTCCCGTAACAGACAATCTGGCTTCATGTCAGCAGAGAATTAGTCTGCATGTCATAGCAGAGAATCAGGCTTCATGTCAGCCACCACTGCAACAGTCCATTGGCATATATTTAGGCCTAGCACACAGGCAGAGGAGAGGTTCATTCAACTTTGGGTAGCATCGCAATATAATGGTAAAATGAAAATAAAAATAGGATTGAATGAGGAAGTGCCCTGGAGTCCAATAATATATGGTTATGGGGAGGTAGTTAATGTCTAATCTGGACAAGGGACGGACAGGTCCTGTGGGATCCATGCCTGGTTCATTTTTATGAACGTCAGCTTGTCCACATTGGCTGTAGACAGGCGGCTGCGTTTGTCTGTAATGACGCCCCCTGCCGTGCTGAATACACGTTCAGACAAAACGCTGGCTGCCGGGCAGGCCAGCACCTCCAAGGCATAAAAGGCTAGCTCTGGCCACGTGGACAATTTAGAGACCCAGAAGTTGAATGGGGCCGAACCATCAGTCAGTACGTGGAGGGGTGTGCACACGTACTGTTCCACCATGTTAGTGAAATGTTGCCTCCTGCTAACACGTTGCGTATCAGGTGGTGGTGCAGTTAGCTGTGGCGTGTTGACAAAAGTTTTCCACATCTCTGCCATGCTAACCCTGCCCTCAGAGGAGCTGGCCGTGACACAGCTGCCTTGGCGACCTCTTGCTCCTCCTCTGCCTTGGCCTTGGGCTTCCACTTGTTCCCCTGTGACATTTGGGAATGCTCTCAGTAGCGCGTCTACCAACGTGCGCTTGTACTCGCGCATCTTCCTATCACGCTCCAGTGCAGGAAGTAAGGTGGGCACATTGTCTTTGTAGCGTGGATCCAGCAGGGTGGCAACCCAGTAGTCCGCACAGGTTAAAATGTGGGCAACTCTGCTGTCGTTGCGCAGGCACTGCAGCATGTAGTCGCTCATGTGTGCCAGGCTGCCCAGGGGTAAGGACAAGCTGTCCTCTGTGGGAGGCGTATCGTCATCGTCCTGCCTTTCCCCCCAGCCACGCACCAGTGATGGACCCGAGCTGCGTTGGGTGCCACCCCGCTGTGACCATGCTTCATCCTCATCCTCCTCCACCTCCTCCTCATCCTCGTCCTCCTCGTCCTCCAGTAGTGGGCCCTGGCTGGCCACATTTGTACCTGGCCTCTGCTGTTGCAAAAAACCTCCCTCTGAGTCACTTCGAAGAGACTGGCCTGAAAGTGCTAAAAATGACCCCTCTTCCTCATCCTCCTCCTCCTCCTCCTGGGCCACCTCCTGTTCCATCATCGCCCTAAGTGTTTTCTCAAGGAGACATAGAAGTGGTATTGTAACGCTGATAACGGTGTCATCGCCACTGGCCATGTTGGTGGAGTACTCGAAACAGCGCAACAGGGCACACAGGTCTCGCATGGAGGCCCAGTCATTGGTGGTGAAGTGGTGCTGTTCTGTAGTGCGACTGACCCGTGCGTGCTGCAGCTGAAACTCCACTATGGCCTGCTGCTGCTCGCACAGTCTGTCCAGCATGTGCAAGGTGGAGTTCCACCTGGTGGGCACGTCGCATATGAGGCGGTGAGCGGGAAGGCCGAAGTTACGCTGTAGCGCAGACAGGCGAGCAGCGGCAGGATGTGAACGCCGGAAGCGCGAACAGACGGCCCGCACTTTATGCAGCAGCTCTGACATGTCGGGGTAGTTGTGAATGAACTTCTGCACCACCAAATTCAGCACATGCGCCAAGCAAGGGATGTGCGTCAAATTGGCTAGTCCCAGAGCTGCAACGAGATTTCGCCCATTATCACACACCACCAGGCCGGGCTTGAGGCTCACCGGCAGCAACCACTCGTCGGTCTGTTGTTCAATACCCCGCCACAACTCCTGTGCGGTGTGGGGCCTGTCCCCCAAACATATGAGTTTCAGAATGGCCTGCTGACGTTTACCCCGGGCTGTGCTGAAGTTGGTGGTGAAGGTGTGTGGCTGACTGGATGAGCAGGTGGAAGAAGAGGAGGAGGAAGCCGAGAAGGAGGAGGTGGCAACAGGAGGCAAAGAATGTTGCCCTGCGATCCTTGGCGGCGGCAGGACGTGCGCCAAACAGCTCTCCGCCTGGGGCCCAGCTGCCACTACATTTACCCAGTGTGCAGTTAGGGAGATATAGCGTCCCTGGCCGTGCTTACTGGTCCACGTATCTGTGGTTAGGTGGACCTTGCTACAGATGGCGTTGCGCAGTGCACACTTGATTTTATCGGATACTTGGTTGTGCAGGGAAGGCACGGCTCTCTTGGAGAAGTAGTGCCGGCTGGGAACAACATACTGTGGGACAGCAAGCGACATGAGCTGTTTGAAGCTGTCTGTGTCCACCAGCCTAAATGACAGCATTTCATAGGCCAGTAGTTTAGAAATGCTGGCATTCAGGGCCAGGGATCGAGGGTGGCTAGGTGGGAATTTACGCTTTCTATCAAATGTTTGTGAGATGGAGAGCTGAACGCTGGCGTGTGACATGGTTGAGACGCTTGGTGACGGAGGTGGTGGTGGTGGTGTTGGTGGTACATCCCCTGTTTGCTGGGCGGCAGGTGCCAACGTTCCTCCAGAGGCGGAGGAAGAGGCCGAGGCGGCAGCAGCAGAATAGGCCGAGGCGGCAGCAGCAGAAGAGGTAGCAGGGGGAGCCTGAGTGACTTCCTTGGTTTTAAGGTGTTTACTCCACTGCAGTTCATGCTTTGCATGCAGGTGCCTGGTCATGCAGGTTGTGCTCAGGTTCAGAACGTTAATGCCTCGCTTCAGGCTCTGATGGCACAGCGTGCAAACCACTCGGGTCTTGTCGTCAGCACATTGTTTGAAGAAGTGCCATGCCAGGGAACTCCTTGAAGCTGCCTTTGGGGTGCTCGGTCCCAGATGGCGGCGGTCAGTAGCAGGCGGAGTCTCTTGGCGGCGGGTGTTCTGCTTTTGCCCACTGCTCCCTCTTTTGCTACGCTGTTGGCTCGGTCTCACCACTGCCTCTTCCTCCGAACTGTGAAAGTCAGTGGCACGACCTTCATTCCATGTGGGGTCTAGGACCTCATCGTCCCCTGCATCGTCTTCCACCCAGTCTTGATCCCTGACCTCCTGTTCAGTCTGCACACTGCAGAAAGACGCAGCAGTTGGCACCTGTGTTTCGTCATCATCAGAGACATGCTGAGGTGGTATTCCCATGTCCTCATCATCAGGAAACATAAGTGGTTGTGCGTCAGTGCATTCTATGTCTTTCACCGCTGGGGAAGGGCTAGGTGGATGCCCTTGGGAAACCCTGCCAGCGGAGTCTTCAAACAGCATAAGAGACTGCTGCATAACTTGAGGCTGAGACAGTTTCCCTGGTATGCATGGGGGTGATGTGACAGACTGATGGGGTTGGTTTTCAGGCGCCATCTGTGCGCTTTCTGCAGAAGACTGGGTGGGAGATAATGTGAACGTGCTGGATCCACTGTCGGCCACCCAATTGACTAATGCCTGTACCTGCTCAGGCCTTACCATCCTTAGAACGGCATTGGGCCCCACCATATATCGCTGTAAATTCTGGCGGCTACTGGGACCTGAGGTAGTTGGTACACTAGGACGTGTGGATGTGGCAGAACGGCCACGTCCTCTCCCAGCACCAGAGGGTCCACTAACACCACCACGACCATGTCCACGTCCGCGTCCCTTACTAGATGTTTTTCTCATTGTTATGGTTCACCACAACAACAAATATATTATTTGGCCCAATGTATTGTATTCAAATTCAGCGGGATTTAAATTTGAGGCCTAGTATTTAGGCGCTGGGTGACCGGTATGGATTTAGTGACAGAATTAGACTTGGAAATGCACAGAAGCGTGTGTGTGAAGTTATTCTGAATGACCCAATGTGCACCTTGAATATTATATACCCTTTTTGGGATAGATTTCAAATAGCTCTGATATAGCAGGAACCACTAAATTATGAAATTGCTAAATTGGGAATTGTACTTCAACCCAGAACAAAAAATGTGCTTTGACGGGCACTAAATAACTTTCCCAGCTACAACAGGACAGCGGTAACGAGAGATTTAGAGGGATTTAAATTTGAGGCCTAGTATTTAGGCGCTGGGTCACCGGTATGGATTTAGTGACAGAATTAGACTTGGAAATGCACAGAAGCGTGTGTGTGAAGTTATTCTGAATGACCCTATGTGCACCTTCAATATTATATACCCTTTTAGGGATAGATTTCAAATAGCTCTGATATAGCAGAAACCACTAAATTATGAAATTGCTAAATTGGGAATTGTACTTCAACCCAGAACAAAAAATGTGCTTTGACGGACACTAAATATCTTGCCCAGCAACAACAGTACAGCGGTGGGTAACGAGAGATTTAGAGGGATTTAAATTTGAGGCCTAGTATTTAGGCGCTGGGTGACCGGTATGGATTTAGTGACAGAATTAGACTTGGAAATGCACAGAAGCGTGTGTGTGAAGTTATTCTGAATGACCCAATGTGCACCTTGAATATTATATACCCTTTTTGGGATAGATTTCAAATAGCTCTGATATAGCAGGAACCACTAAATTATGAAATTGCTAAATTGGGAATTGTACTTCAACCCAGAACAAAAAATGTGCTTTGACGGGCACTAAATAACTTTCCCAGCTACAACAGGACAGCGGTAACGAGAGATTTAGAGGGATTTAAATTTGAGGCCTAGTATTTAGGCGCTGGGTCACCGGTATGGATTTAGTGACAGAATTAGACTTGGAAATGCACAGAAGCGTGTGTGTGAAGTTATTCTGAATGACCCTATGTGCACCTTCAATATTATATACCCTTTTAGGGATAGATTTCAAATAGCTCTGATATAGCAGAAACCACTAAATTATGAAATTGCTAAATTGGGAATTGTACTTCAACCCAGAACAAAAAATGTGCTTTGACGGACACTAAATATCTTGCCCAGCAACAACAGTACAGCGGTGGGTAACGAGAGATTTAGAGGGATTTAAATTTGAGGCCTAGTATTTAGGCGCTGGGTCACCGGTATGGATTTAGTGACAGAATTAGACTTGGAAATGCACAGAAGCGTGTGTGTGAAGTTATTCTGAATGACCCAATGTGCACCTTCAATATTATATACCCTTTTAGGGATAGATTTCAAATAGCTCTGATATAGCAGAAACCACTAAATTATGAAATTGCTAAATTGGGAATTGTACTTCAACCCAGAACAAAAAATGTGCTTTGACGGGCACTAAATAACTTTCCCAGCTACAACAGGACAGCGGTAACGAGAGATTTAGAGGGATTTAAATTTGAGGCCTAGTATTTAGGCGCTGGGTCACCGGTATGGATTTAGTGACAGAATTAGACTTGGAAATGCACAGAAGCGTGTGTGTGAAGTTATTCTGAATGACCCTATGTGCACCTTCAATATTATATACCCTTTTAGGGATAGATTTCAAATAGCTCTGATATAGCAGAAACCACTAAATTATGAAATTGCTAAATTGGGAATTGTACTTCAACCCAGAACAAAAAATGTGCTTTGACGGACACTAAATATCTTGCCCAGCAACAACAGTACAGCGGTGGGTAACGAGAGATTTAGAGGGATTTAAATTTGAGGCCTAGTATTTAGGCGCTGGGTCACCGGTATGGATTTAGTGACAGAATTAGACTTGGAAATGCACAGAAGCGTGTGTGTGAAGTTATTCTGAATGACCCAATGTGCACCTTCAATATTATATACCCTTTTAGGGATAGATTTCAAATAGCTCTGATATAGCAGAAACCACTAAATTATGAAATTGCTAAATTGGGAATTGTACTTCAACCCAGAACAAAAAATGTGCTTTGACGGACACTAAATATCTTGCCCAGCAACAACAGTACAGCGGTAACGAGAGATTTAGAGGGATTTAAATTTGAGGCCTAGTATTTAGGCGCTGGGTGACAGGTATGGGTTTAGTGACAGAATTAGACTTGGAAATGCACAGAAGCGTGTGTGTGAAGTTATTCTGAATGACCCAATGTGCACCTTCAATATTATATACCCTTTTAGGGATAGATTTCAAATAGCTCTGATATAGCAGAAACCACTAAATTATGAAATTGCTAAATTGGGAATTGTACTTCAACCCAGAACAAAAAATGTGCTTTGACGGACACTAAATATCTTGCCCAGCAACAACAGTACAGCGGTAACGAGAGATTTAGAGGGATTTAAATTTGAGGCCTAGTATTTAGGCGCTGGGTGACAGGTATGGGTTTAGTGACAGAATTAGACTTGGAAATGCACAGAAGCGTGTGTGTGAAGTTATTCTGAATGACCCAATGTGCACCTTCAATATTATATACCCTTTTAGGGATAGATTTCAAATAGCTCTGATATAGCAGAAACCACTAAATTATGAAATTGCTAAATTGGGAATTGTACTTCAACCCAGAACAAAAAATGTGCTTTGACGGACACTAAATATCTTGCCCAGCAACAACAGTACAGCGGTAACGAGAGATTTAGAGGGATTTAAATTTGAGGCCTAGTATTTAGGCGCTGGGTGACAGGTATGGGTTTAGTGACAGAATTAGACTTGGAAATACACAGTAGCGGGTGTGTGTGAAGTTATTCTGAATGACCCAATGTGCACCTTCAATATTATATACCCTTTTTGGGATAGATTTCAAATAGCTCTGATATAGCAGGAACCACTAAATTATGAAATTGCTAAATTGGGAATTGTACTTCAACCCAGAACAAAAAATGTGCTTTGACGGACACTAAATATCTTGCCCAGCAACAACAGTACAGCGGTAACGAGAGATTTAGCGGGATATAAATTTGAGGCCTAGTATTTAGGCGCTGGGTCACCGGTATGGATTTAGTGACAGAATTAGACTTGGAAATGCACAGAAGCGTGTGTGTGAAGTTATTCTGAATGACCCTATGTGCACCTTCAATATTATATACCCTTTTAGGGATAGATTTCAAATAGCTCTGATATAGCAGAAACCACTAAATTATGAAATTGCTAAATTGGGAATTGTACTTCAACCCAGAACAAAAAATGTGCTTTGACGGACACTAAATATCTTGCCCAGCAACAACAGTACAGCGGTGGGTAACGAGAGATTTAGAGGGATTTAAATTTGAGGCCTAGTATTTAGGCGCTGGGTCACCGGTATGGATTTAGTGACAGAATTAGACTTGGAAATGCACAGAAGCGTGTGTGTGAAGTTATTCTGAATGACCCTATGTGCACCTTCAATATTATATACCCTTTTAGGGATAGATTTCAAATAGCTCTGATATAGCAGAAACCACTAAATTATGAAATTGCTAAATTGGGAATTGTACTTCAACCCAGAACAAAAAATGTGCTTTGACGGACACTAAATATCTTGCCCAGCAACAACAGTACAGCGGTAACGAGAGATTTAGAGGGATTTAAATTTGAGGCCTAGTATTTAGGCGCTGGGTGACAGGTATGGGTTTAGTGACAGAATTAGACTTGGAAATACACAGTAGCGGGTGTGTGTGAAGTTATTCTGAATGACCCAATGTGCACCTTCAATATTATATACCCTTTTTGGGATAGATTTCAAATAGCTCTGATATAGCAGGAACCACTAAATTATGAAATTGCTAAATTGGGAATTGTATTTCAACCCAGAACAAGAAATGTGCTTGAACGGACACTAAATAACTCGCCCAGCTACAGCACTAGGGACAGATTTAGCTGGATATAAATTTGAGGCCTAGTATTTAGGCGCTGGGTGACCGGTATGGATTTAGTGACAGAATTAGACTGGGATATGGCCAAAAAATAAACAGACTATTGCTGGTTAAATGCACTTGGTGTGACAGCTTCACCCTGATGTAGGCTTTAGCCAAAAAACAACCACACCATTGAGGGTTAAATGCACTTGGTGACAGGCGCAGCTTGCCCCTGATTTTGTATATGGCCAAAAAATGAACAGACTATTGCTGGTTAAATGCACTTGGTGTGACAGCTTCACCCTGATGTAGGCTTTAGCCAAAAAACAACCACACCATTGAGGGTTAAATGCACTTGGTGACAGGCGCAGCTTGCCCCTGATTTTGTATATGGCCAAAAAATGAACAGACTATTGCTGGTTAAATGCACTTGGTGTCACAGCTTCACCCTGATGTAGGCTTTAGCCAAAAAACAACCACACCATTGAGGGTTAAATGCACTTGGTGACAGGCGCAGCTTGCCCCTGATTTTGTATATGGCCAAAAAATGAACAGACTATTGCTGGTTAAATGCACTTGGTGTGACAGCTTCACCCTGATGTAGGCTTTAGCCAAAAAACAACCACACCATTGAGGGTTAAATGCACTTGGTCGCAGCTTGTGCTGGCGCACCACAAGACACAAAATGGCCGCCGATCACCCCAGAAAAATGAGACTGACAAACGGTCTGTGCAGCCTAAAAACAGTGAGCAATTGAGGATCAGCAGCTCAATGATCCACAGCTGCAGATCGATCAGTTAATCAAGTCCTTTGGAGGAGTTAATCTGCCTAATCTCGCCCTACTGTCGCAGCCGCAACCTCTCCCTACGCTAATCAGAGCAGAGTGACGGGCGGCGCTATGTGACTCCAGCTTAAATAGAGGCTGGGTCACATGGTGCTCTGGCCAATCACAGCCATGCCAATAGTAGGCATGGCTGTGATGGCCTCTTGGGGCAAGTAGTATGACGCTTGTTGATTGGCTGCTTTGCAGCCTTTCAAAAAGCGCCAAGAAAGCGTCACAAAAGCGCCAAGAAAGCGACGAACACCGAACCCGAACCCGGACTTTTACGAAAATGTCCGGGTTCGGGTCCGTGTCACGGACACCCCAAAATTCGGTACGAACCCGAACTATACAGTTCGAGTTCGCTCATCCCTAGTAATTAGACATATGCCAACTAGAATTAAAGAAATAACAAGAGTGAGGAGAGTGTGAAAATAACACATCTCCTCTGCTCAGAGTGTCTACAGTGTTTCAATCTGTGGAAAGTAGATATAGCCACTGATTGATGTGACAATCATATAACAGTGTATAGCCCCAGATGATAAATAGACTGCATTTTGACTAATATAAAGAAAGAACAAGAGTGAAGATAGTGTGAATATAACACATCCCCTCTCCCAACAATAGAAAATACACAAGAATAGAAACTAAATAACACTTATCCCCTGCTCTCCCATGTGAATACCATACTGTTGTAAGATAAGAATAAAAGAAAACACTGACACTCTTTGATGTTTTCAATATCACATAAGGCTTTGCTAATCACAAACTTAAAGTATTGTGACAATTTTGGACATTTTTAAAGCATAAATAAAGGCTATGTTTTAGAAAAGAGGAAGAGGCAATAAACAGAACTTTATAGTCAAGGCTATTGTTGTGAAACTCATGTCAACATTAGCTCCCTGGCAGGACCTCACATTATGCCCACATATCCTGCATACGCTAATGTCCCCCAACGACTTGCCAAGTAAGGCATTTTTCCAATGAGTGATGTCTGCCTGCCACTGCTTTTTTTGAACCCATGTTATACATATGTTATACTGCCCTTTTATAGTAAGGCGCTGTTATTCTATGTATAAACTAACAGATTAACAAGGATTGTGGCAGCAGTTGAACAAGATAAAGATGGCAATATAGTAGACCACCCCTTTAATACTGAGGAACAGTAATTGTATATATAAACTAACAGATTAATGGCAACTGTGGCAGCAGTTCAACAAGATGCACACATTGATATTTTAGACAGGCCTTTAGTACTGAGTCACAGTATTTGTATATATAAACTAACAGATTAACTGAGATTGTGGCAGCAGTTCAAGAAGATGCACACAGCCATTACACTCAACCTGCACTGCCCCTGCAGTCTCCCTATGCTCTCCCTACAGTGTCTAAAACTCTCCCTACGATCTCCCTGCACTGTCCCTGCACTCTCTCTATCCAATAACTTACAATAAAAAGCTTTCTAAAACACTATCCCTAGCACATAAGTGCTTCTCACGTCTTTCCCTAAGATCAGCTCACAGTGAAATGGGAGAAACTGAGCAGGATAAGAATATCGGGCTTATAGGGCTGTGACATCACAGGGCATGTCTATATGCTAATTGGCTGGCTACATGGCATTATGGGTCATATTGCACTCCCAGGTTTCTTACTTTCACTTTGTAACACATGCAGCAGACATTTTAGAAAAAATAAATAAATAATTTGTTACCACGAAGCAAGAGGACATTCAATTTTGAGATGAATCAATTTTTTTAGAAATTTCAGATCGAATTGCACTTCATATACTAAGATTCGCTCAACAGTACTTGCGCTTTCAGAAGAGGTGTGAAAAGTAGGTCAGGATTTCAGATTAGAACACCCTTAAGTATTTGCGAGCCCCCCGGTGTACTTTTACCGACATAGGCATACACACATTACACTTACATCAAATAAAGCAAAGACAGAGTTAAAACTGAGACCAAAACCACCTGAAATGATAAATTCCCCTCAATATGTTTACTCCTTACTAGGTAAGCGGATCTAAGTAGGAATAAATTAGTGATCTCTGATACAGCTATATGTGTTCTGTTTAGAAGCAATGAGAATATTTATTATTTCTGTCTTAGCTTTAGGCAACTTAAAACTAGACCACAGAGGCTCATGTTGTGTGATAAATTTGGTGCTTTTTCATAGACATATTAGGTAGAGTTGAGCGGACACCTGGATGTTTTGGTTCAACGGGTTCGGCCGAACTTCACAAAAAAGTTTGAGTTCGGGACCCGAACTTGACCCTGAACCCAAATCCCATTGAAGTCAGAGGGGACCCGAACTTTGGAGCGCTAAAATGGCTCTAAAAAAGTAATGGAAAGGGCTAGAGGGCTGCAAACGGCAGCAAAATGTGGTTAAGAGCATGGAAAGTGCTCTGCAAACAAATGTAGATAGGGAAATGACTTAAAATAACATAAAATACAAACAAATAAAAAATTATAATCTTGATCAAGGAGGAGGAGGTCCATATGGAGAAGGAGGTTGAGGAGGCAGTGGGTGTGGCGGTGTAGGTGGAAGCGGCGGTGGAGGTAGCCAACACTGGTTTTTGGTTTAGTTTTTTATTATATTTTGTTTTGTTAAAATTTGGGTAGACCCCAAAACATTGGGAAATATAAAATAAAACAAAGAGAAAGTGCGCTGGAGTACAACGGCCCAAATGTAGTGTCTTGCACAAAATTTGTGTTTTTTTTCAAACCAAAATATAGCAACGGTATTTAACGCTTGTATTGGACTGTCAAAAATGCAGTAAAGGCCCCAAATGTAGGGTCTTGCACAAAATGTTTTTTGTTTTTTTTTTAAACAGAATATAACTGCAGTATTTAAAGCTTGTATTGGACTGTCACAAATGCAGCAAAGGCCCCAAATGTAGGGTCTTGCACAAAATGTTTTTTTTTTTTTTTTTAAACAGAATATAACTGCAGTATTTAAAGCTTGTATTGGACTGTCACAAATGCAGCAAAGGCCCCAAATGTAGGGTCTTTTTTTTAAGCCACCTCTTGTTGGCACACTTTAGACCAGTATTTACCCCACAATTTCAGCAAATGTTAAGCCAGTCCCTTTTTCTAAACACTGTCAAAACTGTCCAGAGGGCAAAACCTGTCTAAAATACATAATTAACTTGGCCAAGCATGTACAACACTTTTTGGCGCAAATTGAGCCATAATTCTAGCACATTTAAATTAACTAATCTTCCCAATGATTAAAATCAAATGTTCATCTACATTTGACTTTTGACTATACACACATTATTTTACTCATAAGATTAATAACTCAGCATTTTTATATGTCAGCCTCCAACATTACTGTCAGGATGAAAAATGTATTTGATTTGTTAAGTAGCATGCCATGTGTCACAGGCAACAAACCATGAGTGATGAATGATAAGGGATGAGCTTTGAGTGACAAGTGATGATGATGTGTGTATGCATGACAAGGGAATAAGAATGTGTAAATATGTGAAATTATGATTTATGCCTACAAGCAAAAATAAATAATCAAAAATCAGCTTATTGCACCATGACTTGTCTTGTTGCATTACGTTACTACTGGATATCCACACAGCTATTAGCTGCAGCAAAATTGCAAGTAGATAATATAATTAATCATTCTTAGGGATGTTTGTTTGAAAGAAGTGTGCATTATAGAAATCCCCATCCCTAAAATAATGCAGGTCACTAGTTGCTGCTGCACTTGGACTCTTTTAAACTTTTAAGGTATTTAAAATGTAAAAAAAGCTGATTTCCAAAACCCTGTAACCAGGAGCGTACATAGAAATCATGGGGTCCCATAGCAAAACTCAGAATTGGGCCCCCCATAAAAAATACATGCAGATGTTTTCATTAGTAGTAGGTGTGTGTAAATATATTTGAATACACACACATAATAATTAGGGATGAGCGAATTTGTGTTTTCAAGTTCAGCGTACAAGGTTCAGGTTATCTACGAGTTCTCTTATGGACTCCGCTACCACGGACCATAAGTTATGGTCCGTGGTAGCGGAATCCCTAACAAAATTCTTATATAACGCGAACCTTGTACGCCGAACTTCAAAACACAAATCTGCTCAACACTAATAAGAATACTAGTGTTGAGCAAGCATGCTCAGCCAAACTGCTGTTCGGGTCGAGCATTGCTATGCTCGGCACATGTTGGTACTCAGCCGAGTACCGCATGTGCTCGAGCGCCATGCTCGAGTCTCCTCCCTGCACGTTTCTTGGCTGTTATACAGCCAAGAAACATGCAGATAACTACTGCCATCACTGTAATGCCGTAGCCTTGTTGGTTACTGGCATTACAGTGATTGGCTGGCCTGAACACGTGATCGGGAGCTATATAGCACCTAAGGGAGCGTGTTCGGCTTTTTACTAGTCAGGGAGAGCTACGCTTAGGAAGGAACAGATAGCGTAGGAAGTGTGATTGCAATCTGTTTTGTTGAAAAACGTTTCAAAGACCCAAAAGTCCTTTTAAGGACTATTGTGTGTGGTGGCAGCAATATAATATAGCCATCATTTTTTTTCCCATACTTTTCCATACTTTTTCTATAGAGGGTTTCTGCAGTGACTTGTGGCATCTGTGCAATACTTTCTGTGTATCAGGGCTAGAGATAGAAAAAATATAAGTGAAGTCTATTTTCCTTCTTCAATACTTTTACGTACTTTTCCTATAGAAGGGTGTCCTGTGACTTGTGACATCTGTGCAATACCTTGTGTGTGTCACGGCCAGAGATAGAAAAAATATAAGTTAAAACTAGTATATTTTTTACATACTTTTCCTATGGGAGGGTGTCTGCAGTGACTTCCGACATCTGTGCAATACCTTCTGTGTGTCAGGGCCAGAGATAGAAAAAGATTTAAGTGAAAACTAGTATATTTTTTTACATACTTTTATGTACTTTTCCTATGTAAGGGTGTCTGCAGTGACTTGTGACATCTGTGCAATACCTTGTGTGTGTTAGGGCCAGAGATAGAAAAAATATAAGTTAAAACTATTTTCCTTATTTCATACTTTTCCGTACTTTTTCCATATACTGTGCTTGCTGTGAACTGTGACATCCGTGCCACATCTTGTGTGTCAAGCGTGCATATAACATTTAATATGAAGAAGGCGAGCATTAAGGGACGGGGAAGTGGCCGTAATGCTGATGGTTCATGCAGAAGCCGTGGCCCTGGGCGCGTTGAAACTGTGCCTGCTGCCATAGCACAGGAAAAACAATCATCCACAATACCTAGCTTCATGTCCCAGTTTGCAGGGCGTTGCAGGACAAAACTCTTGAAGTCAGACCAGTGCGACTAGGTGGTCGGTTGGATTGCAGCAGATAATGCGTCTTCCACCAAGTCCAGTCTCAGTAGCTAAGAGTTTGGTCAGCAGAATCCTCACTCTGATCCTCCTTCCTCCCACCACGGAGAGTCTGGCCAAACAAGAGATCCCACACTCGAATATACCGAGGAGCTCTTTTCATCGCCATTACTTGATTTGGCCCTCTCGCCAAGCATGCTTAAAGAGCAAAAGGGAGAAAGTGAGCCACTCCAAACAGGCCCACAACTGTTCCACGAAGCACTCCCTTGCGTAAATCTCCCTTGCCAAGGGGTAGGTGTTCCGCAGTATGGGGCTTTTTTGAGGAAAGCGCGAACGACAAAAGAATAGTAGTTTTCAACCTGTGCCATACCAAAATGTGCAGGGGCGTGAACACTAGCAACCTCACCACCACCAGCATGATCCGCCACATGGCATCCAAGCACCGTAATAAATGGAATGAATGCCTGGGTCCACAATCTGTGTCAGCGGATCACACCACTGCCTCATCTTAACCTATGGTATGTGCTGGCCAATAGCCTGTCGAAGGCGCAGGCGAGGATGCCTCCCACCCTGCACCTGGACCTTCGCAAGCACCATCAGCGACCACATCCACTTCCCTGTCCTAGCGCAGCATCCAAATGTCATTACCCCCGGCATGTGAACGCAAGCACAAATACCCAGCCACGCACCCACAGGCCATAGCACTAAATGTGCACCTTTCAAAATTACTGGCCCTGGAAATGTTGCCATTTAGGCTTGTGGACACTGAGGCCTTCCGCAGCCTGATGTTGGCGGCCGTCCTGCGGTACTCTGTCCCCAGCCGCCACTATTTTTCAAGGTGTGCCGTGCCCGCCTTACACCAACATGTGTCCCGAAACGTCACACTTGCCCTGACCAACGCAGTTACTGGGAAGGTCCAGTTAACCATTGACAAGTGCATTCGGGCAGGGATGCTACATTTCCCTGATGGCACACTGGGTGAATGTTGTGGAGGCCGGCAGCGAGTCGTACCCTGGGATGGCACAGGTGCTAATGGCTCTCGCCATTAAACCTACAACCAGGAATGGTTGTGTGTGATAATGACTGTAACTTGGTGGCGGCTTTGGAGCTCACACACATGCAATGCCTAGCCCACTTCTTAAACTTAGTGGTTCAGCTGTTTCACAAAACCTACCCCAGTTTGCCTGAGCTACTGGTAAAGGTGCGTCGCGTGTGTACACATTTCCGCAAGTCATCGACAGCTTCAGCCGGTCTGTCAACGCTGAAATTGGCAGCTCACTGGCTGTTGTGCGACGTGAGCACGCGCTTGAACTCCACGTTTTACATGTTGGCCAGGCCTTGTGAGCAGCAGAGGGCAGTAGTGGAATACCAGCTGCTACATGGTCGTCGCATTTCCAGTCAGCTTCCGCTAATCAGAAGCGAGGAGTGTGCATGGATTTCTGACCTCTGTGAGGTTTTAAGAAACATTGAGGAATCAACACAGATGGTGAGCGGCGATAACGCTTTTATCAGCGTAACCATCCCACTTCTGTTTCTACTCAAATGCTCGATACTCACAATTAAGGCAGACTCTTTGCATGTGGAGGAGGTGGAAATGGGGGAAGAAGACATTACACAGGGTGATAGCCAGACCATCCTATATCTGTCTTCTGAGCGCGAATTGGACGATAAAGAGGAGGAGGAGGAGGAGCAGGAGACGGGTTGCCTCCGCTACAGAGGGTAGTACCCATGGAAGTTAAATTCCATCTATTCAGCATGGGTGGGCAAAAGAGGAGGAAGAGGATGATGAGATGGACAGTCATTCTCCTGATGACGACAGCAAAGTCTTGCCTGTTGGTACTCTGACACACATGGCTGACTTCATGTTAGGCTGCCTTTCCCACAACATGCTCGTTATACGCATTTTAAACTACACGGATTAC
The DNA here is from genome assembly GCF_014858855.1 of Bufo gargarizans. Lineage (NCBI taxonomy): Eukaryota > Metazoa > Chordata > Amphibia > Anura > Bufonidae > Bufo > Bufo gargarizans. Next base: position 372,549,426 of record NC_058084.1, on the reverse strand, counting down.
TGGGTGTTCACCCTTCTTGACCCCCGCTACAAAGAGAACTTCTCATCTCTCATTCCTCAGGTGGAGAGGACGAGCAAAACGGTGCAATACCAGAAGGTCCGTGTTGAAAGATTGCTCCAAAAATTTCCATCTGACAACGCTGGCGGCAGAGTCTGTACTTCCATTGGCAACCGAAGAGGGGAGACAAGAGGAACACACAGCAGTTCCAACAGAGGCAGGGCAACACTCTCCAAGGCCTGGATCAGTTTCATGACACCCCACCAGCACCCTCACCCTGATGTGCGGCCTAGTGTCACAAGGAGGGAATAGTTTTGGAAGATGTGAAGGAGTATGTAGCAGACCGTCTCAGCATCCTCAGTGATTCCTCAGTGCCCTACTGGGTGTCCAAGCTGGACACGTGGCACGAACTGGCGCTCTATGCCTTGGAGGTGCTGGCCTGCCCTGCCGCCAGCGTTTTGTCTGAGCAGGTATTTAGTGCTGCTGGTGGCATTATAACAGATAAGCATATCCATAATGTATCACCCGTGGGTGATATGAGACATCAGAGCTGGCAGACAAACTAAACAGCTAATCCCATTTAAATTTGCTCAATGGATTGGTATCTACCTGAAGATGAGAGGTCGGTCTAGAAAGGTGGGCTGTGCTAGGATAAATGTGTATTGTCTTAGTCAAAAATTAAGCGGTGAATGCAAGCGTTAAAAACAATAATAATGGTGCGGTCCGTACCTCATACTTCATCCACTGTAATCCCCTAGCCCGATAGGCTCTGAAACGCGTATTTTTTTTTTGTCCCACGGAGGCTCCTGTACTCTTAACGGTGACGTCACCGATAGTGGTTTCCCAGACAACTGAATCACAATCTCCCTTGCACCGTGCGTGCTTCCGGCCGGAGCAGCGCTGTTGCTAGTAGGTGAGCAAGGAGGACGCCCTGATTTAAAGACACAACCACAAAAAGAAGAACACAGAAAAGAATCAAGAAGAGCGTTACATAACCAACTAGGGGATTACAGTGGATGAAGTATGAGGTACGGACCGCACCATTATTATTGTTTTTTACCGCTTGCATTTACCGCTTAATTTTTGACTAAGACAATACACATTTATCCTAGCACAGCCCACCTTTCTAGACCGACCTCTCGTCTTCAGGTAGATAGCAATGCATTGAGCAAATTTAAATGGGATTAGCTGTTTAGTTTGTCTGCCAGCGCTGATGTCTCATATCACCCACGGGTGATACATTATTGATATGTATTTACTGTAGGAGGACAACAGCTCCTTAGACAGTTAGACACCGAGCGGCGGAATCTTCCTTCACAGGCAGATTGACACATCTAAACAATAGGAGCACAGGGGGATCCCTCCCTTTTGACTCAGATAAGCATATCCGCCTGTCATCTGAAAATGCTGACAAGTTGACTCTTATACAAATGAACAAGGCCTGGATTGCCCCAGACTTCTCGACTCCACCCGAGGAAAGCTGATGAACAAAGGCACTTTAAATGTGTTGTTTAATTTACTCAGTACACTGTATTGCCATGCACCCCTTCCTCCAGAAAAAAGGGTATATGGTTAAATCTTCCTTTTCTCATCCTCCTCCTCCTTTTCTATCATATCAACATGCTTATTCATTGCATATAATGCCCTTGCATATATGCCCTCACATTTTTTACAGGGTCAGCTCACCCACAGGCCCTCTCATATAATTTTTTACAGGGTCAGCTCACCCGCAGGCCCTCTCATTTAATTTTTTTACAGGGTTAGCTCACCCACACGCCCTCTCATGTAATTTATTACAGGGTCAGCTCACTCGCAGGCCCTCTCATTTAATTTTTTTTACAGGATCAGCTCACCCCCAGGACCTTATAATGTATTACAGGGTCAGCTCACCTGCAGGCCCTCTCATTTAATTTTTTACAGGGTCAGCTCACCCACACGCCCTCTCATATAATTTTTACAGGGTCAGCTCACCCGCAGGCCTTTAGCTAAAATCTTTTAGAGGATCAACTCACCAGTATGCCCTCACCCATAATGTTTTAGATGGTCAGCTCAGCAGCAGACCCTCACCCCTAATGTTTTTGAGGGTCTCCAGCAGGCCATCAATCCTACTTTTTCCATAGACGGTGTTCGCTGCGGGCAGCTAAATTATCCATGCCACATATGCTGTGTAAAGTTTGTGGATATAAAAAATAAAATCTTTTAGAGGGTCAGCTCACCAGCAGGCCCTCAGCGGAGATCTTTTCAAGGGTCTGCTAACCAGCAGGACCTCAGCGGAAATCTTTTTGAGGGTCAGCTCACCAGCAGGACCTCAGCGGAAATCTTTTTGAGGGTCAGCTCACCTGCAGGCCCTCGTATATCTGGGAGATACAGTGTACCTTTGCCGTAGACGCGGCAAACAGTGTCATTGCCTGTGGTACCTCTCCTTTATAACATTTCCTCATCCTAAATACCTATGACATTCCCTGTAATTTTTTAGTACTCATTCCAATGAAAGGACCTCTTAAGATTCCTGTATTGTTATTTATTGTCACTACCTCCCTGAGTTGGGAGTGGTTAATTTGCGTATTCCCGCCTGCCTCTCTTGGAAGTGGTAGCCGTAGCAGTTACTCAGGCTCCTGAGGGTGCCCTCTCCGGAAGCAAACCCTGATTCCCCGTTACCCATGGTCACCATGGTAGGCGCATAAAAGAACATCGAAAGTTGATAGGGCAGACATCCAAATGGATCGTTGACATCACAGGGACGTGCGATCACCCAGAAGTTATCTAGAGTCAACAAAATGGCAGCAGGCCCTTGCACATAATGTTTCAGAGGGTCAGCTCACCATCAGTCCCTCACCTACAATCTTTTACAGGGTCAGCGCACCATCAGGCTCTCACCTACAAGTCCAGTCTCACTATCCAAGAGTCTGGTCAACACAATCCTCATCAACGGGGCTCACGTAACTACTTAGCACAGAGGAGTATCGTTGGTTATCAGAATGAACCACACAAATTATCTCGATAATAAATCATAGAACGTTATAGAAATTGCTTGATGCAGTGACTGCCTCAAAATGTTGTGCAACACAATATTAATTTAAGGGTGCCATCATTTTTTCCAGGCCAGTTTCATTCGTTTGTGTTATACATTGTTCTGTTTAACCATAATTCAAAAGCAAAATCTGATTTTCAATAGCTGATTTTCAGTAAATTTTTATATAATATTTTATATTTTTTGTCACTTTCAAGTTATATCAGTGACCATTGTGAGTTTTTCTTTCTTTACAGAAGGGTATGAACAATTTTGTCCATGTGTGTAAGTGCAGCTTTTACGTTCATGACTGGGGACTAATGAGGAATCACATATTTATTGTTTATCCTCTAGTCCCCCAACAATTACAGTCTATGGGGAAGATTTTTCGAAGTTGGTATAAAAGAAAGCTGACTTAGTTACCCATAGCAACCAGATTCCACCATTCATTCAGAGCTCCTTAGAAAAAATGAAAGGTGGAAATTGGAATCTTGCTATGGGCAACAAAGCTACTTTTTCTTTACCCCAGGTCTGACAATAATGACTATGTTCTAACTGTTCCTTAGTTAATAATAAAACAATATTCAGTAAAATTCTGTTAGTTACACATATGGGCAGTATGCTATCTTTTTAAACTTATATCTATGTAGAGGATCGGGAGCTCTGTATCACTAAATAGAATTCCAACAGATTTTTTACCTAAAGATGACATGTTAATAAAACATGTCTGGAGATTTGGAGATCAGCTGTTGCAAACAGCTGAGACTCCCTGGTAACCAGCAAGGGACAAATTATTTTGGTCCCTGCTGCTGATTGCAATGCATAGTGGGTCTGCATAGACGTACTAATCACAGAGCAGTTTACTAGAACACCACGGTTGAAGAGATTATTTTTTTTATTTGTTTCCCATACAAAACAATTGCACCAAAATCAAAAGTATTATTAAAGGCCCAGAGAAAGACCCACGTGTGATACTCCATTGGAAAAGACAATCAAGTCAGTTTCCCTTCCAAAAGGAATATAAAATGTCTTAAGAGAAAATTGCTCTAGTTAGCTGAGTGGCCAATGGCTGATATGCACTACAAGTATGTATTGTAAGCGAGCCAGCGCTGCTCTAAGTTTCTGGGAAAAATTCTGGGAAAAATTAGACTTGCACTGGCATCAAATAGGCTAAGTGTTCTTTTCTATATGGAAGAATAGTTAAAGGGAGTCTGTCACCTCCATATGGCCATATACAGTGCTTACATGGCTCTGTAGCACACCTATACAGGATTGTAACGGTACATTTGTTATTTTCTTTAGACATCCAGAAGCAGGAAAAACAAAGTTTAATTTATATGCAAATTTCCTCGCTCTTCGTGGTAACGAATTGCATTTTTTCCTAAAATCGCTGTGAGGACATGGAGAAAGGAACTCTGGGGAGGGGGAAGGCGGTATCACCCATAATGCCATGCATGCAGCCAATCAGAAGCCAGACAGCCCTATGATGTCACAGCCCTATAAATAGCAGATACCATCTAAGATTCTGCTATTTACCAATGTACTTAGTGCAGGGAGAGACGTCAGCAGGCTCTAGGAACAGTGTTAGAAAAAACTTAATTGTGCTGAAAAAACTATTTATAACTGCAGGGAAAGGATAGGGAGGAATCATTCCACAGCATTTCTGTAGAACAGGGTTCAATAGGGGAGGTTACAGACTGGGTAATAAGAACAATCCTATTACACCTTGCTTCACTGACTGGGGATCCAAATTGCCATTATACAGCTCTGTCATTCCAGCAAACCATTCTTGTTATTGGGGCGCAAGTGCTGTTTGATACAGCCATTAACATGATTTATTACAAGGAAATATTTCTACAGTACCTCTTATTTGCCCTTGTGCGGTGCAGTTATATGTTGTAAAGTCATTTTTTCCGTGTATTAGTGGCAAAAGAAAAATATATTTGCCCTTGTGCGGTGCAGTGATATATTTTACAGCCCTGTTTGCTGTGTATTAGTGGCAAAATAAAAATATATTCGCCACTCAGCATTGCACTTATGTGTTGAAAAGCCTTTTGTGTTGTGTAAAAGTAGAAAAAAATAGGGCCTAATTGCCGTTCAGCGGTGCAGTGATATATTCTACAGCCCTGTTTGCTGTGTATTAGTGGCAAAATAAAAATATATTCGCCGTTCATCATTGCACTTATATGTTGAAAAGGCTTGTGTAGTGTAAAAGTGGAAAAGAAATAGGGCCTATTTGTCGTTCAGAGGTGCAGTTATATGTGATGAAGCCTTTTTTGCAATTTTTTATGTTAAACAGGCTTTTTTGGGAAAATTGATGGGTGATTGTAGACTTTGCTCTGTATGAACCAAATATCATTATCCTTTCATTGGTGAAATTGTTTATGTGAAACAGGCTTTTTTGGGGGAAAATTGATGGGTAATTGTAGACCTCGTTTTGCTGTATGGACCGAATTATGTAGTGGTGATTTTTTTTATGTGAAACTGGCTTATTTTGGGAATATTGATGGGTGATTGCAGACCTCCTTTTGTTGTATGGACTGAATTATGTTGTCGTGGGTCCTGCAGTAAACATAATGAAGATGCTAATCACAACACACCAGCAGACTTTACCTTTACCATCTATTCACAATTAAATAAAGCATCTGCATTTGATCTCCACAGCACACAAGACATGACAGGAGACCCTCTGCTTTGGAGTCCAAGTCCAGTTTCTTAAGATCAGGAGTTCTATCAGAATTGTGCGTAACATTGTTGCTCCCTGTGCAAAGCCATAACAAAAGGACTTGGTAGGCAAAAGAAAAATATATTTGTTATTCAGTGTTGTACTTATATGTTGAAAAGCCTTGTCTAGTGTAAAAGTTGAAAAAATTAAGGGCCTACTTGCAGTTCAGCTGTGCAGCTATATGTGGTAAAGGCCTTTTATGCGGTGAAATTTTTTATGTGACACAAGCTTTTTACAGGAAAATATATGGGTGATTGTACACCTTCTTTTGCTGTATGTACTGAATTACTTAGTGGTGAAATTCTTTATGTGACACAGGCTTTTTTTTAGTGAAATGTATGGGTGATCGTATACCTTCTTTTGCGGTATGGACTGAATTGCTTAGTGGTGATTTTTTTTTAATGTGAAACTGGCTTTTTTTTAAAAAATGTATGGGTGATTGTACACCTCCTTTTGCGGTATGGACCGAATTACTTAGTGGCAAAATTCTTTATGTGACACAGACTTTTTGGGAAAAAATTTTTGGGTGATTGCACATCTCCTTTTGCGGAATGGACCGACTTACTTAGTGGTGACATTTTTTATGTGACACTAGCTTTTTTTTGGAAAATGTATGAGTAATTGTACACCTCCTTTTGCAGTATGGGCCAAATTACATAGTGGTGAAATTTGTTGTGAAACAGGCTTTTTTGGGGAAAATTGATGGGTGCCTGTACACCTTCTTCTTTTGCTGTATGGGCCCAATTTTGCAGTGGTGAAATTTTTCATTTCACAGCAAACTCTGCTGCTCTGTATCTCTTGTGAAGTCAATGTCTCCAACTATGCCCCTTGCGCAATTTACACCAAATACATTATTTTCATGTAGAGATCCAAGAATTATGTTGGAGGCATGTAGTGTATGCAAGCTATGAGTGACCTCTCTCATCACTCTCACGCTGTTCTGCACCTGGTTTGCCTGGGCGAACAGAGTCACACAGGGGAGGAACTGCTCTGTGTCCTTCAGCAAGAAATCAAATTCTGGCTTTCTCTGCGACAACTCAAAATCAGAACCATGGTGACCGTCAACTGGAAGAACATGGTGTCGTCGCTGCATCAAGAAGGGCTGAGCCATGTGCTCTGCATGGCACATGTGTTCGATCTGGTTGTCAAGCGGTTCCTGAATTGTTCCACCCATCTGCAAGACATCCTAAAAATGGCCAGGAAACTTTGCATACACTTCAGCTACTCGTACACCACAAAGCACACCCTCCTTGAGCTACAGCGGCAGAACGGCATCCCCCAACATATACTGATATGCAATGTTTCCACATGTTGGAATTCCACCCTCCATATGTTGGACCGACTGTACGAACAGAGAAAGGCTATCAATGATCACTTGATCATGCAAGCGGACAGGAGTAGCCCCCTGTCTATCTTTGATGTCAGCCAGTGGCAGCTCATGTGTGACACCTGCCGTTTGCGCAGGCCCCTTGAGGAGGCCACGTTATTTGTCAGTCGCCCGGACTACGGGATGAACGATGTAATTTCACTGCTTCATGTCTTGTAACAGATGCTGATAAATCTGACTGGTCAGGGGACTAGAAACGTGGTGCCTAGAAAGATGAAGGCAGAGTTTGATATATTTGTCTGTCAAGATCTCTGTTTACAGTCAGTGAACGGGAACATAATTTATCACAAGGATATGCAAACACCAACCTATGGAGTGTTAACCCCCAGAAGTAGGTCATCGGCATAAAGGAGCAGTCATTTTCAGAGCCCGAGGTATCCTCCCAGACAGAAGCTTGACCTCTGCACGTCAACGGTATGCATTGCGAAGCTTGTCTGAAAGATAAATTCCGCAGTGCACCCCCTTGGCACAGGCTGCTTTGCTCCTTCAAAAACAATGGACTCTGTACAGCGTGACACCGATGTATAATTTCTCATACACCAGACTGAAAGAGTATTTCAAGCACTTGTCTGCCCACATAGCTGCCGAGAAGCAGAAGGGTCTTGCCATTGAACTGGGCTCAGAGCTGAACCTAAAAGCCAAATTTTCCTGTTTACCTGGACTCACATGAAAGGACAGAGATCCACTGGCTGTACTCATACAGATTTCATCAAAGCGTCCACTAACCAAGGCAAGCACAGAGGACCGGATTGTGTGGACAGGTTGGGACGTACACAGAGGACAATCTATTGGAGGGGTTACCAAAGACATTTACTTCCCTCCTGCTCTTACTGTATAATGGCTCCAAGGTGCTCATGGCTATCGTAGCGATGTGGTTCCAAAGAAACTTTGACTGTTATTTCGGTATGCTGGTGATCAGTTCTCAGGACCTTACATGGCTAGAAGCGATATGGACTAGGTACGACATGTCTGGTTCAGTCCAAAAGAAATACAGTCAGCATTCCGTGTTTCCAAAGCACGTGTCTCGAGTCAGCGTCCCCGGAACAAAATGTGAAGACAATAGCGGCACTCACTGGTAAGTTGCAATTTCTTTTGTCTTCATTTGTCACATAATACAAGTGTGACGTGTTATGGCTCTAAGTATGAGTCTTTCTGAAACTCAAGTTTGAGAAAGGCTCATACTTAGAGCCGAAACGCGTCATAATTGTATTATTATGTGACAAATAAAGACAAAATAAATTGAAACTTACCAATGAGTGCCGCTCTTGTCTTCACATTTTGTGTCTGGATCAGTGTCAGCCACAGAGTTTGTGTTCTCTGTGCCAGTCAATCCTCGCATGGACTTTTCTTATGCCTTCCACGCAGAGTACTTCAAGACTTTATGTGCAATGATATTCATAAATCAAAGGACGAGGTCACGTTGGAGGAAGTGGACAATTTATTCCAATGTCTTTACTCGCAGTTCTTCAGACACTTTAGAATCCACTTATCAGCAACCCAGATCGTCAAGGTGATGGCATCTGTGGCATCAGCACATTGTGAAGGAAAAGTAAGGACTACCTAATCCGAATGCTGGGATTTATCACTGAGCTGGCCATCAATAACATCCAGTATTGAACACATGGACGACTCTCATCTTGGACCTTGTTCACAGTGTCCGGGAGCCCCCCGGACACCTTACATGTCTTATGACTTTATCCCTGCTTACTACATGTTATACCACTTCTTACCATTCTGTTACAGTGGCTGTGAGACATGCACATACTAGGGGTTATTTATGAAGATTTTCGGATGTTGCCTGTACTGACCAGTTACCTTCCAGCTGTAATTGTGTAGCCTGCACTGTAGAAATGAGCTGGACTCAGCTTGTTTGCTGGACTGTCCTCCAGTTATCAGCCATAACCCCATATATTTCATGATGAGTATGCATTACATTCATGGTCACCCCGACATTGTTCGTTAATCCATTCTTGTTGATGAAGCACTTTTTTTTCAGTTTGTATTTTAAATCTTGTGGTTTTGCCTCTTCTGTGCCTGCTAAGTCCTGTTTGTAAAATAATACAAAATTAAAAAATTACCTGTAAAGCTGAATTCATACTTGTTTGGTCAGTTTTGGCCCAGTGACTGCCCAAATAAGTGAAGTGTGCAGTGATTCTAAGAGCGACACCTGTCATCTGCATGTCATATTGACTTACAGTATTATTTCACTACCAAAGGAGACTCCCGATGCGTATTACTGCAAGACACAGTGTTCTACACCACTACAAAGGCCCTCTGCAGCCAGTAAATAGCAGTTTTTTAACGTAATTGTTTTTTTAAAAATTTGCTCATCTCTAATAAAAACCGCAGTGTCAAAAAGTGATCATACCCTATTTAACTTCTTTGAGGAGTATAGTTTTCAAAATGGGATCATTTCTAGGTTTTTTTTATTGTTCTGGGAATTTAGAGCCTTTTCAAGTGTCAAACAGGGATATTGAGCCACTCATGCAACATTGAGCCCTAAAAGTCTGAGGCTTTACTTCCAGGTACCGCCATGTGTCCGGACAGCAGATTTGAGGGTATTCCTGGACCATGGGGGATATTTATTAAAACTGGCATAAAGGAAAACTAGATTTAACCTTTCATGTTTCAGAGCCCCTTTGGGAAATGAAAGGTGGAATCTGATTGGTTGCTATGGGCAACTAAACCAGTTTTTCTTTAGACCAGTTTTAATAAAGATAATAATAATAATAATAATAAATAATATTTTGAACATAAATTCAGTTTTTATTGAGTTAATGAAGAAAAATAAATAAATACAGAAGCACACAGAAAGAAAAGATGAGGAATACCCTAATGATCAAATGTACTTATTTTATGTATTCATTTAATGTATTTTTGCATTTCATGTCAGTATGACAATTCCATTAGAGGTACAGAGGTTGGGTAGTGCCATTTTGACTCTTCACATTATAGGCACATTTTATTTGCTTGTTTTGTGAGGTTTTTTTTCCCCTTATTTTCATACAAATAATGACAATGATTTGTTAAAAAAAAAAAAAAAAAAAACATTTTGCTTAAATTCTTTTGACTTATTCCTCTGCTAATGGGAAAAAACTGACCCTGTGGTAGATGGCCAGAGTGATATAGATGAAAAGTAATCTCAGATGCATGTATTCAAAGTGACAAGGTTAATTGAAAACATTGCAGACTATATTTATATTTGAATGTGTTCAATCTTCAAAGGACTATTATAAAATGCTCTAATGGAGGCTGCATGTTCTGTCTTCATACACGTTCACACAGTGTGCAGTCTGACATTCAGCATAAACCATTTCTGTCTTCCAAATAAGAGGACTGTTCTTTGTAGTCTAACTTATTTTTTGATAAAACAGGATTGTTGATTAATTGGTAAAACTGCAAGAATACAAATAGCATGTATAAGGGTACTTTGACACTTGCGACAGAGGATTCCGTCAGGCAGTTCCGTCAAAACGTATGCAAACTGATGGCATTTTTCAGATGGATCAGGATCCTGATCCGTCTGACAAATGCATTGAAATTCCGGATCCGTCTAGCGGTGTCATCTGGAAAAACGGATCCGGCATTTATTTATTTTCGCTTTTTTTACTGTCTGAGCATGCGCAGACCGCAAAAACTGATCCGTTTTGCCGGAACACTCGGGGCCTGATCCAGCATTAATGCATTTCATTGGGAAGAAATGTTCCAGAATTTTAGACGGAGATAAAACCGCAGCATTCTGCGGTATTATCTACGTCCTGAAAAGGCAAAAAGACTAAACTGAAGACATCCTGAAGCATCCTGAGCAGATTGCTCTCCATTCAGAATGCCTTAGGATAAACTGATCAGTTCTTTTCCAGTATTGAGACCCTAGGATGGAACTGAAAAGAATAACGCTAGTGTGAAAGTACCCTAAGTATAAAGCATAGATAGCATGTACATTAACATTTGCATTAACACTTAAGAACATGATAACATGTTTGCATGTACATAATATTACATGTCTAGCTAACAGTAGTAACAACTCCCTGAGTAACAATTACAACTAGCTGAACAGCTCTGCATAACATATGTCCCTGAAACAAAGGTAGATCTCTCACCAGATATGATTTTACAAGGATGGTAAAGATTGAGAAGGAGATATGCAAAAGGACAGCTCTGCTGATGTGTCCTGGAGACTGGAGGCGTCTCTTTCCTAGGATGCTTTGCACTCCCACAATGCAGTGCACCACCCACTATATAGTAGTCGTTGTAATAGGAAAAACAAAGTGTAATACAACTTAACACCGCTAGATGGTGCTATAACCACATTAAACATTTCAGAATTACCAAAGCTCTGGCAGAATTAATTAGAATAATTTTCTAACCCTGCTGGGATGAACACTGCATGTTCATGTGCCTTTGCTAAATCTTTTATTTGGCTGTTGTAGCTGTAGGCTGAAATGTACTGCACTATTTAGAGTTATGGAGAGTTATAGAGAGGCCACCACTACCACAGGGCCTTTATTAAGACCAGCGTCTAAAATGCCAGTCTTAATAAATGCACCCCAATATTTATTTATTTTTGTTGGCGATTTTTATAAATTGAATCAAAAAAGTTTCTGAAGGCACATATACATGCCTAGAAACATACTGCTGGCTATATATAGTTCATAATGGGTGTAACATATCAGACATTCACTCTGTGTACTGTATGACATGTAATGGGGCATGGTAGGCTCCACACAAATACATTCACTGCGTTTTCAGGCAGTGATATGCATGGTCTCATTGTGTGTGATACTGATGCCAAATACAGTCATAATTGTTGATAAAACCTGACATGCAGATTGGATAGCAACTGGCTGAAACGTATGCTTTGCCAGATCAAAATGTCTGATCCTTCTTATCCCCAATGTTTCTTATCAGGAAAAGTCAAGAAGCCCCTTAAATGAAGTATCAGATATGCACGGATGACACTCCACTTTATTTAACTCTATGGGGCTGCCAGAGATTGATGAGTATGAGTGCTTGGCTATCTACGGCAGCTCCATAGACTTGAATGCAGCATGTCTGCCACTCTATTCAAATGGGGAAAGCTGGGCCTATGTTCTATTGATCGGCAGGACTCCAGAAGTCAGACCCCTCTTCAGACACTTAAGTGGTCATTTATTAACCTGAAATAGACCTATATGAGGCATATTTCAGGCATATATACAATCTGAAAATTTTCCAAGCTCATGTCAGGTCTAAAAAAGTGGGTGTGGTATGGGCGGGGAAGGGGGCAGGCCAGCAGGCCCATCTCATTCATCATTTTCTACACCTGGTTTAGGTGTACAAAATGGTCTACAGATACATTTTAGTGAATAACTGTGGCTATACAAACTTTGTAATTACATGTAATTAGAAAAGAATTCAGATCCAGGTACTGGTTTGAAAACTGTAGAATATGTTTTGTGGGACGACCCCTTTAAAGGACAACATTTGTCAGACATGAAAACTCAGCCATCACTTAGTATTGATATGGGTTCCCTACTTCCCCAGAGGTGAAATTGTTAACTGGTGGTTAGAAATTACAGGGAGTCGGAAAGACTAAGGTAATAACTGAGGTAATATTACATATTACCTTTATCCAAGCCCCATCATCACTGTTGCCTTGTTAGTATCTGGCAAGGGAGTCTGTGTATATTTATTATACTGACATTCTAGAAGTTCTCAGTCAGGACAGCACTGATCTGTTATTATGGAAGCACAGATGAAACTTTGTGAGCATGACTTCATGACTTTGGCTAAAGGAATTTTTTTAGTTTTTGCCTGGAGCGATTCTTTAAAGGCTATGTACACCTTAGGGGGAATTTCTTTTAAATATTGCATAGTACTTATTTTGAGCTAAAAATATATTTTTTCTATTGGTCTTCATTAAAAATTGTGAGCCCCTTTCCCTGTACAGCCTTGAGATTCTGTAGTAGCAAACTCTGGATTTTTACTGTCTACTCAGCTGAAGGCTCCTTACCTCAGATCTCTGAACTGATCAGCACTCATTGCAGATAAATTCTTATCTTACTGATAAGAATGTGGCTTATATAAGTATTTGTGACATTTTAGTAATTTAGAAAGAAGGTTTATTAGAAGACGGGCACAAAGAGAAAGTACGATACTTACAGCTAGACAAAGTTAACCCTTGTGACAGACTGACACGTTCTGTTATGTGAAGATCATTTTCAGTAGTCATCTCATTATCATGACACCTAACATTATGATAAATGACCTCTGCACAGGTGACAGAGCATGTCTAGAAAAAATTCCTATATGTCAATGAATATCTCCAGTCTATTGGTTCCTATGGTCCATGCGGCTTCTGTAAAGAATATATTTTAATTCTGATCAGGCTATATGACCATCCACATAAACATGTACTGAATATGTAATAAAAAAAATCTACAGTGAGAAAAGAAACAATTACAGGGGAAGAATGAAGATGAATCAATTAATTTAATCAGCAGTAGGGATGAGCGGACCCGTGGATGATTGGGTTCACCGAGTTTGGCCGAACTTTGGGTCAAAGTTCGGGTTCATTACCCAAAGTTGAACCCGAACCCCATTGAAGTCGATGGGGACCTGAACTTTGGTGCACTAAAATGGCTGTAAAATAGTCATAGTAACTAGTAAGGGCTGCAAAAGGAAGCAAAATGGGGGAAAGAGCAGGACAGTTGCCCTGCAAACAAATGTGGATAGGGAAATGACTTAAAATAACATAAAATAGAAAAAAGAAAATAATCTTGAACTAGGAGGCAGAGGTCAAAGTGAAGTAGGAGGATGAGGAGGAGGTGGATGTGGCGGTGTAGGTGGAAGCGGCAGTGGAGGAGGTAGCCAACACAGTTTTATTTTATTTTTAATAAATTTGGAAAGACCCCAAAACATTGGGAAATAGAAAAGACAATGCAAAGAGAAAGTGAGCTGGAGTATAACAATGGCTGGGTGCGGCCGGTATACTTTTCTACTCAGCACAAGGTACGGACAAGTCCTGTGGGATCCATGCCTGGTTCATTTTAATAAACATGAGCTTGTCCATGTTGGCTGTGGACAGGCAGCTGCACTTGTCTGTGATCACCCCCCTTGCAATGCTAAACACACGTTCGGACAATACACTGGCCGCAGGGCAGGCCAGCACCTCTAAGGCGTAAAGGGCAAGCTCAGGCCATGTGCCCTATTTGGAGACCCAGAAGATGAATGGGGCTGATCTATCAGTCAGTATGTGTAGGCGTGTGCACGCGTACTGTTCCACTATGTTGCTGAAATGCTGCCTCCTGCTAAAACATTCCGTATCAGCTGGTGGTGCTGGTTGTTGTGGAATGCCGACAAAGATTTTCCACATTTCGGCCATGCTAACCCTCCCTTCTGAGGTGCTGGCGGTGCCTCAGCTGTGTTGGCTACTTCTTCCTCCTCCTCTGCCTTTGCCTTGTGCTTCCACTGAGCCCCCGTTGTCTGGTGGGAATGCCATCAGAAGCATCTACCAGCATATGCTTGTACTTGCGCATCTTCCGATCAAGCTCCAGTGACGGAATTAAGGACGGCACATTGTCCTTGTAGTGGGGATCCAGCAGGATGGCCATCCAGTAATCAGCATTGGTTACAATGTGGGCAACTCGGCGGTCGCTGCGCAGGCACTGCAGCATGTAGTCACTCATGTGTGCCAGGCTTCCCAAAGGCAATGATAAGCTGTCCTCTGTGGGAGGTGTATCGTCTGTGTCCTCTGTATCCCCCCAGCCACGCTCCATTGATGCCCATAAGCTGATTTGGGTGCCAGCCTGCTGTAAACACGGTTCCTACTCCTCATCATCCTCCTCATCCTGCAGAACTGTACCCTAGCTGGACAGTTGTTTACCTGGCCTCTGTTGGTGCAGGAACCTACCCTCCGAGCCACTTGCCCTCTTCCTCCTCCTCGTGGGATAGTAACGATGAGAACTGCGTCATCAGCACTGGCCATGTTGTTGGAGTACTCGAAACAGCGCAACACGGCACACACGTCCCGCATGTAGGCTCACTCATTGGTGGTGAAGTGCTGCTGTACCGCAGAGCGACTCACCCGTGTGTGCTGCAGCTGAAACTCCACTATTGCCTTCTGCTGCTCGCACAGTTTCTCCAGCATGTGTGGATTTCCACCTTGTGGGTATGTCACATATGAGGTGGTGAGTAGAAAGGCCGAAGTTATGCTGCAGCGTAGACAGGCAAGCAGCAGCAGGGTGATAATGCTGAAAGCCCGCACAGACAGCCCGCACTTTCTGTAGCAGCTCTGACATATCGGTGTAATTTTTCAGAAGCCTTTGCACCATGAAATTCAGCACATGTGCCAGGCTAGGGATGTGCATTAAACCGGCTAGCCCCAGAGCTGCTATTAGATTTTGCCCTCTATCGCACACCACAAAGCCAGGTTTGAGGCTCAAAGGCACAAACCACATATCGGTCTGTTGCTCCATGCCCGTCCACAGCTACTGCTGTCGTTTTCCCATGGCTGTGCTGAAGTTGGTGGTGAAGGTGTTACGCTGACCGGATGAGGAGGCAGTAGAGGAGGAACCAAAGTAGGAGGAGGAGGCAACAGGAGGCAACAAGAAATGTCTTGGACATGCGCCAAACTGCTTTCCGTCTGAGGCCCAGCCGCCACTGCATTTACCCAGTGTGCGGTTAGGGAGATATAACATCCCTGCCTGTGCTTACTGGTCCACGTATCGGTAGTTATGTGGACCTCGCCACAGATGGCATTGCGCAGTGCACACTTGATTTTGTACTTCACTAGGTTGTGCAGGGCAGGACCTGGAAAAGTAGTGGTGGCTGGGAGCCACGTACTGTGGGACAGCCACCGCCATAAGGTTTTTAAAAGTCTCTATCTCCACCAGACAGAATGAAAGCATTTCAAAGGTCAGGAATTTTCAAATGTTGGCATTTCTGTCCAGGAATCGCAGGTGAGTAAGGGGGTACTTCCTCTTTCTCTCCAGTGTTTGGGGGATGGATAGCTGAATGCTTCCATGGGACAGTGTGGACAAGCTGGGTGATGGTGGTGGAGGTGGTGCTGTTGCTGCCACATCCTCTGCGGAGTGGCAGGTGTCACTGTCACTCCAGAGCGGGAGGAAGAGGCCGAGACCGCAGCAGATGAGGGAGCAAGTGGAGCCTGAGATCTTTTGTGGCTTTTCAGGTGTGTACTCCACTGCAGCTCGTGCTTTGTATTTAGATGCCTGGTCATTCAGGTGGTGCCCAGGTTTAAAACATTTATGCCTCGTTTCAGGCTCTGATTGCACAGCGTGCAAACCCCTCACATCTTGTTGTCAGCACATTGTCTAAAGTACTGCCAAGCCAGGAAACTCCTTAGAGCTGGCTTTAGTGTGCTCAGTCCCTGGGTGTGGTATGCAGTAGCAGGCAAACTAGTGAGAGGACGGACACTCTGCTTTTGCACCCTGCTCCCTCTTTTGCTGTGCGGCTGGCTCTGTGTGACCATCACCTCTTCCTCCGAACTGCACACGTCACTCACATGACCTCAATTCCATGTGGGGTCTAGGACATCATCATCCTCCACATGATATTCCACCCAGTCTTCACCCCTACCCTCCTTGCCAGTCTGCACACTGCAGCAAGCCGCAGCTGTTGGCACCTGTGTTTCATCATCGTAATCAAAGACATGCTGCAGTGGTCCTCCCATGTCTACATCCTGAAACATAAGAGGTTGGGCATCAGTGCACTCAATCTCTTCCACTTCTGTGGCAGGGCTAGGTGGATGGCCCACGGAAACCCCGCCAGCAGAGTCATCAAAAAGCATAAGAGACTGCTGCATGACTTGAGGCTCAGACTACTTGGCTGATTTGCAAGGGGGTGAGGTAAAAGACAGATGGCCATGGGCTGCAGGTGCCAACTCTACGGTTTCAGCTGGAAACCGGGTGGGAGACAATGTGAAGGAACTAGAGGCACTGCCAGCCATCCAATCTACTAACGCCTCTACTTTTTGTGGCTGCACCATTTGTAAGCCATTTTTCTGGATTCACCATTTGGGCCTACAAAATGGCGCTGAACGCCCAGTGCCACGTCCCTTATTTTATGCTCTCCTCATTCTTTGAGGTCACACACCGAACTAGCAGACAGATTAATTACAAACCGGATTCCCAAAAAGTTGGGACACTAAACAAATTGTGAATAAAAACTGAATGCAATGATGTGGAGATGGCAAATGTCAATATTTTATTTGTAATAGAACGTAGATGACAGATCAAACGTTTAATCCGAGTAAATGTATCATTTTAAAGGAAAAATACGTTGATTCAAATTTTCACTGTGTCAACAAATCCCCAAAAAGTTGGGACAAGTAGCAATAAGAGGCTGGAAAAAGTAAATTTGAGCATAACGAAGAGCTGGAAGACCAATTAACACTAATTAGGTCAATTGGCAACATGATTGGGTATAAAAAGAGCTTCTCAGAGTGGCAGTGTCTCTCAGAAGCCAAGATGGGTAGAGGATCACCAATTCCCACAATGTTGCGCAGAAAGATAGTGGAGCAATATCAGAAAGGTCACATCCTACATCACAAAAAGTGTAATAGCAAGCGATCAAAAAGTCATATGCACCCCAAAATAGTGCTAATCCAACCGTCATCTCATCCCACAAAAAAATGAGACCCTACCTAAGATAATCGCCCAAAAACTGAATAAAAATATGGCTCTCAGACTATGGAGACACTAAAAAATGTTTTTGGTTTCAAAAATGAAATCATTGTGTAAAACTTACATAAATAAAAAAAATGTATACATAATAGGTATTGCCGCTTCCGTGACAACCTGCTCTGTAAAAATACCACATGATCAAACCTGTCAGATGAATGTTGTAACTAACAAAAAAAATAGGTGCCAAAACAGCTATTTCTTGTTACCTTGCCTCACAAAAAGTGTAATATAGAGCAACCAAAAATCATATGTACTTTAAACTAGTATCAGCAAAACTTCCACCCTATCCCGTAGTTTCTAAAATGGGGTCACTTTTTGGGAGTGACATCAGGGGGCTTCAAATGGGACATGGTATCAAAATCTTCCTTCCAAAAACCGTATGGCATTCTTTTCCTTCTTTGCCCTGTCATGTGCCTGTACAGCAGTTTGTGACCACATATGGGGTGTTTCTGTAAACTACAGAAACAGGGCCATAAATATTGAGTTTTGTTTGGCTGTTAACCCTTTCTTTGTAACTGGAAAAAAAATCCTAAAATGAAAAATCTGCCAAAAAAGTGAAATTTTGAAATTGTATCTCTATTTTCCATTAATTCTTGTGGAACACCTAAAGGGTTAACAACGTTTGTAAAATCAGTTTTGAATACCTTGAGGTGAGTAGTTTCTTAGATGGGGTCACTTTTATGGTGTTTCTAATCTAGGGGTGCATCAGGGGGGCTTCAAATTGGACATGGTGTCAAAAAAACCAGTCTAGCAAAATCTGCCTTCCAAAAAACGTGTGGCATTCCTTTCCTTCTGCGCCCTGCCGTGTGCCCATACAGCAGTTTCTAGAATGGGATCATTTTTGG
Source organism: Bufo gargarizans (assembly GCF_014858855.1). Classification (NCBI taxonomy): domain Eukaryota; kingdom Metazoa; phylum Chordata; class Amphibia; order Anura; family Bufonidae; genus Bufo; species Bufo gargarizans. The sequence goes on along the minus strand of NC_058084.1, from coordinate 372,530,780 downwards.
GTGGTTTCTATTATGTAAGCCTCACAAAGTGACTTCAGACCTGAACTGGTCCTTAAAAAGTTGGTTTTTGAAATTTTCTGAGAAATTTCAAGATTTACTTCTAAACTTCTAAGCCTTGTAACGTCCCCCAAAAATAATATGTAATTCCCAAAATGATCCTAACATGAAGTAGACATATGGGGAATGTAAAGTAATAACTATTTTTGTAGGTATTACTATGTATTATAGAAGTAGAGAAATTGAAACTTGGAAATTTGCTAATTTTTCCAAATCTTTGGAAAATTTGGTAATTTTTTAAATAAATAATTTATTTATTTTTACTCCACTTTACCAATGTCATGAAGTACAATATGTGAAGAAAAAAACCATCTCAGAATGGCCTGGATAAGTCAAAGCGTTTTAAAGTTATCACCACTTAAATTGACACTGGTCAGATTTGCAAAAAATGGCCTGGTCCGTAAGGTGAAATAAGGCTGTGTCCTTAAAGAGTTAAAATCAATCAAGTGATATATTCCCTTTAATGGCATAAACAGTAGACTACTTAATGAATCAGAAAGCTGATACTACACAGATAATATATTGGTTCAGTGCCAGCCTAAATGATATGCTTTAAAAGTTAACTATACTTCATAAACCATGACAAGCTGCTTATGACAACCTTATTATTTATTACCTAGCTGTCATATTCCTTTAGTGATGTACAAGCCTTAACTTATAACATGCAGAATAATCTGTCTAGTATGTGTTTTCATTGCTACATTACATCTGTATAACCTTAGTAATTTGCTTGGAAGCTCATACATTTGTCTTGTTTTAAGGTCACCCAAGATTCTTCAATCAGTTGTATGGTGGAATGGATCATTACTCTTTAGCAGCACGTTTTATTACTGAAGCTTTGAACCCAAGTGTGTAAGTAGCATTATTTTTAAGAGCAATTAAATTGATGCAGTTATCCATAGAGAGAATGCACATGTTCCATATATTAAATATAATTAATGCAAGAAATCTCATGAATTTCTCTTGTAAATGTTGGTATTAATTTATTGTTGCGAGTGCACCTACTTCCATCTACTTCAGCGTTTTCTTGATGGTCTTTGTCATCTCCTGCACAGCCAGAAGATGCACCAAATTTATGATGAGACACACACTTTTTCATAAATTAGGTGCATTCCCTGCCAGTCCATTTCCCTAGACTGAAGTCTATGGCACCTCTATGGCACCTTCTGTTAGTCCAAAAAAAAAAAGAAGACAAATATACTGGGTCCACCGGGCCCACCTTTATCATCCTGCCTTCTTGGAAAGCCCTGAGGGTGTTGTAGAAATGCTACTTGTATCTAGATTTAGGCGTGGTGGTGTTTAAAAGCTTGACAACCCATTGTTGTAAACTGTCCCAAATGTGGTGCAATTTAGTACAATTTGGTGCATCTAGTTTTATACAAATCCTCTGAACCTACAGTACAAACCAAAAGTTTGGACACACCTTCTCATTCAAAGAGTTTTCTTTTTTTTCATGACTATAAAAATTGTAGATTTACACTGAAGGCATCAAAACTATGAATTAACACATGTGAAATTATATACCTAACAAAAAAGTGTGAAACAACTGAAAATATGTCATATTCTAGGTTCTTCAAAGTAGTCACCTTTTGCTTTGATTACTGCTTTGCACACTCTTGGCATTCTCTTGATGAGCTTCAAGAGGTAGTCACCTGAAATGGTTTTCACTTCACAGGTGTGCCCTGTCAGGTTTAATAAGTGGGATTTCTTGCCTTATAAATGGGGTTGGGACCATCAGTTGCATTGTGGAGAAGTCAGGTGGATACACAGCTGATAGTCCTACTGAATAGACTGTTCGAATTTGTATTATGGCAAGAAAAAAGCAGCTAAGTAAAGAAAAACGAGTGGCCATCATTACTTTAAGAAATGAAGGTCAGTCAGTCCGAAAAATTGGGAAAACTTTGAAAGTGTCCCCAAGTGCAGTCACAAAAACCATCAAGCGTTACAAAGAAACTGGCTCACATGCAGACCGCCCCAGGAAAGGAAGACCAAGAGTCACCTCTGCTGCGGAGGATAAGTTCATCCGAGTCACCAGCCTCAGAAATCGCAGGTTAACAGCAGCTCAGATTAGAGACCAGGTCAATGCCACACAGAGTTCTAGCAGCAGACACATCTCTAGAACAACTGCTAAGAGGAGACTGTGTGAATCAGGCCTTCATGGTAGAATATCTGCTAGGAAACCACTGTTAAGGACAGGCAACAAGCAGAAGAGACTTGTTTGGGCTAAAGAACACAAGGAATGGACATTAGACCAGTGGAAATCTGTGCTTTGGTCTGATGAGTCCAAATTTGAGATCTTTGGTTCCAACCACTGTGTCTTTGTGCAACGCAGAAAAGGTGAATTGATGGACTCTACATGCCTGGTTCCCACCGTAAAGCATAGAGGAGGAGGTGTGATGGTGTGGGGGTGCTTTGCTGGTGACACTGTTGGGGATTTATTTAAAATTTAAGGCATACTAAACCAGCATGGCTACAACCGCATCTTGCAGTGGCATGCTATTCCATCCGGTTTGCGTTTAGTTGGACCATCATTTATTTTTCAACAGGAGAATGACCCCAAACACACCTCCAGGCTGTGTAAGGGCTATTTGACCATGAAGGAGAGTGATGGGGTGCTGTGCCAGATGACCTGGCCTCCACAGTCACCGGACCTGAACCCAATCGAGATGGTTTTGGGTGAGCTGGACCGCAGAGTGAAGGCAAAAGCATCTCTGGGAACTCCTTCAAGACTGTTGGAAGACCATTTCAGGTGACTTCCTCTTGAAGCTCATCAAGAGAATGCCAAGAGTGTGCAAAGCAGTAATCAAAGCAAAAGGTGGCTACTTTGAAGAACCTAGAATATGTTTTGATGCCTTCAGTGGGAATCTACAATTTTCATAGTCATGAAAATAAAGAAAACTCTTTGAATGAGAAGATGTGTCCAAACTTTTGGTCTGTACTGTAGATCTTTAAGGGGGTGTGGTTTATCAGCAAAGTCTCAGATGTGACTTTTTGCACCATAATTGCAGCATAATTATAGTATACTATCACATCCTAAGCCAAGTATTAGCTGGTTTAAAATGAGACAAAAGTGTCTAGCCCTACACCAAATAATTATCCAGTTCGAGACATTGTGATATATTTGATGACTATGTAGACAGCCACTACAGGATTAGTAAATCTGTCCCATTGTGTTACTTGGCCAATAAGTAATTAATTATTTTCAGAATGTCAGAAAGTTGTATGAATCCCTGTTATAAAATTTACTAGAGGAGTTCATAGGAAAGAATAGGTGGCATAATGCAATCATATTTTTTTTGTTCATGGGCTTTGCCTGGTATTGCAACTTAGCTATAATACCAAACACTGCCCCAGACAGTAGTGGAACATTTTCTAGAAGAGATCTTTTAACCTCTTTTATTATATTTTTAAAGAAAGCTGAATTGCACGTGTTTTTCATACCTCCTTTTTCATCATAGATCAATTTTCCCCTATGTTTTATTACTAGGTTTTTGGTTGTAGCCTCAAACTGTTCAATCAGTGATTTTCATAATAATATTTTGCCTCTGGTGGTAGCCTCGAATCTATTCGATGTCAAGGATTTATGTAATATGTCATGACTAGAAGATAAGGGCTGTAAATTATTGTGCTAGTTGTTATTTAATTAATTAATTTTTATACATTCTTTATTTTTAATATTAACATAGTAAGCATAATAAACATAATGCTGAATAGCAGATACCACAATATAAGACATACAATGAAGTTGACTGACAAGAAAGTAAGCAGCATGGTGTTTCATTCCATGTCTCCAGTTTTGACTCCTTAGGCCACATGCACACGTGTTTTGCGGTCTGCATATTGAGAATCCGCAAAACTCAGATGGCGTCAGTGTGTGTTCTGCAATTTGCGGAGCGGCACGGACCGCCTTCAATATAAATGCCTTTTCTGGTCCGCAAAGTGCGGACAAGAATAGGACATGTTATATATCTTTTTTGCGGGGCCACAGAATGGAGCAACAGATGCTAACAGCACACGGAGTGCTGTCTGCATCTTTTGCGGCACCACTGAAGTGAATGGGTCCGCATCCGAGCCACCAAAACGGCGGCTCAGATGCGGACCGAAATAACGGCCGTGTGCATGAGGCCTTACTCTGTTGAAACCCAGAATTAGACGTCACAGCCATTATAAGCTCACCTAACAGTAACAATATAGGGGTCATACAGATAAAATCTGCTAAGTAACATAATAGCGCATGAAACTTAAATAAAAGAGAAAAGAAAAAGAATAAAAAGAGGAGAACAAAAAAAAAACTGAGCTAAAGAAAAATAAAGGTGGAGAAAAAGGAGGGGGGCTACCTTGTATAAGGCAGCCTCCCTCTTAGTTGTCAATGCAAATCTAGAGGGACTAGGGGGAATTCCCCAAAGTTCTCGAAGGTTGCCACACCCGAGTAAGCCTGTCGTGGCTTCTGTTTATCCAGCTAGACATCTCCTCAAATTTGAGTGACCTTAGACTTCCACTCTTGAATAGAAGGAAGGTGAACATCTAACCAGTGTAGGGGAATAAAAGCTTTTGCTGCTGCAAAGAGATGGGTCATGTGAAGGAGAGCCCTTTCTCTATGGATTTGTTCGCACCATTTTATTTGCTTATTTCCTTCATTTTGGCAGTTTGTTCGGTACCCAAGCAGAGACCCCCCTCCCCCTGGAATGCCAAGAACACTGCATCTGTTCAAAAAAATCACATCAAAGGAGTTTTTTTACAATACTGTATTGCTCTGTCCTGGGGAAGTTGGGGGTTGGCTTAGTTTGTAACTCAATCATCTCCCAGGCTGTGGGGGAGGTGTTCTGTGCACTGTATAATTGGATGCATGTGTGCCAATAAACTCAGACTTGTTTTACCCAGCATTAAGCCTTGTCTCATGTGTGGGGGTTATACTAGTCTGCCTGTATGGCTTAATTGCGGTCTGGCTGAAGAAAAGGGGGCCCTGTGACGGTGAAAGTTGGTCAGACCATCTCAGGTCACAAGATTCCTCTTTGTTGGGTTATATAGTTTGGTCAGTCGAGCATAGACAATCATGTCCAGATTGAGCTGAAAGTCAAGTGTAGTGAGTTTTCTGATTACTTCACTGACTCCTTCCCAATATGGTACGATCAAGGGGCAAATGTGAGATAGAGATCCCACCTCTCCTCCTCATCTCCATCACCAATGAGAATTTGAGAATTAGACAGGCCCCTCTTGTATAGGAACTCAGGGGTCCTATACCATCGGGAAAGAAGTTTAAAATTATTGTCTTGAAGACTTACACATGGTGAAAAGCCATGAGAGGACACCAATATTCTTTTTGTCTCCTGTTCCGTCAGTGCCACATTAAGTTCTTTTTCCCACTCCATCAAGTATGGTGGCTTGAAGTCTCTCCTCTCACCTCCCAATAGTAGGTATAGTGCAGAAACTTATCTCTGTTTAATTATTGGTGTGGTGATAAGTTTTTCAAAAGAAGTGAGTGGTCTCTGAAATCAGTGTTTCTTCAACGCCTTCATGCATACTGTGTTGAAATGAGCAGATGCCAAAAAGAAGGGAGGGGGATTGATTCAGGGAGTACCTCTATTGATGGGGGTTCCCGGTCTAACACAAAGTCTTCTAGCCTGCTCTGAGTCAAGTATGTCCATATCTCTGAGAATACACCCCTTGGGACTCCAATTAGATCTGGTATTATGCTTGCCAGCATCAGAGGGGATGGAGCTAGATCTCTACACACAGTCAGCCATGTCTCACATATCCCTTTAACCCCCTTCAGGACCCTGCCATTTTTCACCTTAAGGACTAGGCCATTTTTTGCAAATCTGACATGTGTCACTTTTACTGATTTTACAAACTTTGTTAACCATTTTGGTGTTCCACAAAAAATAATGGAAAATAGAGATGAAATTTCAGATTTTCAATTTTATTCAATTTTTCCAGTTACAAAGCAAGGGTTAACAGCCAAACAAAACTCAATATTTATGGCCTTGATTCTGTTTACAGAAACACCCCATATGTGGTCGTAAACTGCTGTACGGGCACACGGCATTGCGCAGAAGGAAAGGAATGCCATACAGTTTTTGGAAGGCAGATTTTTCTGAACTGTTTTTTGTAACACCATGTCCCATTTGAAGCCCCCCTGATGCACCCCCAGAGTAGAAACTTCAAAAAAGTTACCCCATTTTGGAAACTATGGGATAAGGTTACAGTTTTGTTGGTACTTGTAATGGACCGTTTCAGCAGACAAGGGGTTAAAATCCATTTAGGCGATATGCCCCTTTCTGAGAGACAGGCACAGCTACTGCAGAACACCAAACTCCCGAACTGGATACAAAATAGCACTCCAAACTGGAACGTCGCGAATAGCTGCTAGCAGACGAACAGGAAAAGCATACAATCAGCTTACACTCCTGGCAATCAGTCTCTAACAGCATACAGGGAATCCCCCCAATAACGAGACAAGGCTCCGTGTTGAGGGTCAAGCAGTGGTCTGACTGCACTTCAAGTACAGCCTCTTTTATTCATAAAAAACAAACATAGTACTGCCCACAGGGTTTTGAAATCCAACCAATCAATATCTTGCAACACACACAATGCAAGTACAGCAACCAATCGTTCACGCCCCCTAGAGGACCAGAAGGGAGACTGCGACACAGAACAGATACAACACATCCCCACAATGCATCATGGTTTTTCTCCTCTCTGTCCTGGAGACAACCGAAGACCAATCCAATTATCTCTCAGGACAAAGGGAAATCACCAATACACATGTGGAGACAACAGGACAGACTTCACCATTTAAACACACAATGGGACAATGGAACACACCCAACATTTTCCTCCCCTCTGTCTATTCACCCAACTGTCTCCCAAGCTGACAAGTTACACAAACATATATACGCTTGGTTCTTTAAAGTGGTATACCCATATGCCCTAACATTATACGTACAGGAATTACCGTATATAGTGGCTGGGTTTGCCACAGGGCCATAATCCCGAGGCAAGAGGCTTTTAAACAGGCCTCTCCAAAACCCAGTGGCAAGGTTGGTTTCGCCACACATCTCCCCCTCCCAGGGAAGACTAACCAGAAACCTGACCTCACGGTCAGTACCTGAGTTAGTCTGACAGTCCAACCACAACCCAATGCTGGACCTGTTGAATCTTGGGGCCTGGCTCTGTTCTGTATGTCCCCAGCTGTTGAGTGTGCATCTGCTACTCCTTGCTTTGTGTTTCTCCAGCTTGGAGCTGTAGGTACTTGGTGGGCAGAGGCCGACTGCGCTCTGCCCAGATGCCAGCTCTTCCGCTGGGAATGCCTGTGGGAAGTCAGTCTCTGGACAAGAGGATAGGGGAGGGCAGAGGCCGACTGCGCTCTACCCTGATGCCAGCTCTTCTGCTGGGGTGAGGGGGGTACAAGCCAGTCCTGTAACAAGGGGGTCGGTGGAGCAGAGGCTAGCGGCTCTCTGCCCTGATGCCAGCTCTTGCGCTGGGAAGGGATCAGTGGGTATTGCAGGCTCCTCCCCTGCCCCCAGAACTCGGTTGGGAAGTAGCTGGGAAGGGGAGGGCTTGCTTACCTCCTCCTCCTGGTATCCCTGCGGAGATGGCTGGAGATCTGGTTGTTGGAGGGGGAGACCGACTGTCTCCTCTTTGGCTAAACAGCCCTGTTGCTGGGGGACAGGACCGACTGTCCCTACCCCTGTGCTGTAAGTGCAGAGACCATGGTCCCATCTGCACAGTTGTGGGGCTTACTGTCTCCCCCTGGTAAGTTAAGCGCCCGCTGGAGAATGGAGACTAGGCTCCCAGTTCCCAACAAATCCTTCTGTTGCTGTGGGATGGAGACTGGGCTCCCAATTCCCAACAACTCAATCTGCTGCTGGAGAACAGGACCGACTGTCTCTGCCCCCTGTAACTCAGCCTGCCGCTGGGGAATGGAGACTGGGCTCTCAATTCCCAATAAATCACACGGCCGCTGTGAAATGAAGACTGGGCTTCCAATTCCCTGTAAATCACACAGCCGCTGGGGAATGGAGACTGGGCCCCCAATTCCCTGTAAATTACGGATCCGCCGCTGGGGAGAGGTGGTAGCAAGCTCCTCTCCCATACATACTTCCATACTCTGTGGAGGGAGACCGACTGTCTCTGCTCCCAATACAGTGTCCTGCTGCTGAGGAAAGGAGACTTGGCTCTATATTCCCTGCTGGACACTCTGCCGCTGGGGAATGGAGACTGGGCTCCCAATTCTCGGCACATCACTCGGCCACTGGGGAATGGAGACTGGGCTCCCAATTCCCCAAAAATCATGCTGCTGCTGGGGGGTAGGAACAACTACCTCTGCCCCCTGTAACTCAGTCTGCCGCTGGGGAGGGAGGACGCTGCTCTCCTCTCCCTGCATTTCACACTGCTGCTGGGGAATGGAGACTGGGCTCCCAATTCCCTGCAGGACCGGTGGAGAGACCTCGGTCCCATCTCTACCGGCCACCTGGGGTCCTTTCCCAGTAACACTCTACAATATCTGCCCAGCTGAATGGGTCTGGATCTGGGTCTGTCACCTTACTGTCCTGCTGAGCCTTCCCAATGGAGTGGAAGAGATCTTGGTAGTCCTGCTCCAGTTCCCACTCCAGGGTTGCTAGGTGAGTCAGGTCTTGCTCTACCTCATGGGGGTCATCCCAATTCTGCCTAGCCTCCCTCTCGTAGAAAATGTCCTGAAGTCTGGACTGTGCAGGACTCCCATAACAAGCCAGGACCATCAAACTCCTCCCCTTCTGGCTTGTCATGTTCGGCTGTCCAGGGTATATACTGTGCCATATACCACCAAAGCGCCTGGTAGGCATCCTCCAGCTCTAGTTCCTTCACCCATTCCTCCAGGGGCTGCTCTCCCAGGAAGGGCATCCGCAGGGCCACTTGCTTCTGCAACCGCTGCTCTTCACTGGGGAGACTCTCACCCCGCTGGTATTGTACATTATCCAGGGCCTGGTACCAGATGCCTTTCCTTAATGCATCCCGGCCATCCAGGTCCTCCTCCTCGTATAACACTGCTGGTTCCATCCTGTTGCTTTTAGGGTCGCTGTACTGGGACATGCGTTGCCCTTAAATTGTAGAATCCACAGAAATGGTGTCTCCTGTAGCCGTCCTTCTGGCTGTATGAACGATCCCGCCGCTTGCCACCAATTGTAACGGACCGTTTCAGCAGACAAGGGGTTAAAATCCGTTTAGGCAATATGCCCCTTTCTGAGAGACAGGCACAGCTACTGCAGAACACCAAACTCCCGAACTGGATACAAAATAGCACTCCAAACTGGAACCTCGCGAATAGCTGCTAGCAGACGAACAGGAAAAGCATACAATCAGCTTACACTCCTGGCAATCAGTCTCTAACAGCATACAGGGAATCCCCCCAATAACGAGACAAGGCTCCGTGTTGAGGGTCAAGCAGTGGTCTGACTGCACTTCAAGTACAGCCTCTTTTATTCATAAAAAACAAACATAGTACTGCCCACAGGGTTTTGAAATCCAACCAATCAATATCTTACAACACACACAATGCAAGTACAGCAACCAATCGTTCACGACCCCTAGAGGACCAGAAGGGAGACTGCAACACAGAACAGATACAACACATCCCCACAATGCATCATGGTTTCCTCCTCTCTGTCCTGGAGACAACCGAAGACCAATCCAATTATCTTTCAGGACAAAGGGAAATCGCCAATACACATGTGGATACAACAGGACAGACATCACCATTTAAACACACAATGGGACAATGGCACAATGGGACAATGGAACACACCCAGCATTTTCCTCCCCTCTGTCTATCCACCCAACTGTCTCCCAAGCTGACAAGTTACACAAACATATATACGCTTGGTTCTTTAAAGTGGTATACCCATATGCCCTAACATCATACGTACAGGAATTACCGTATATAGTGGCTGGGTTTGCCACAGGGCTATAATCCCGAGGCAAGAGGCTTTTAAACAGGCCTCTCCAAAACCCAGTGGCGAGGTTGGTTTTGCCACAGTACTATTTTAGGGTACATATAATTTTTGGTTGCTCTATATTACACTTTTTGGCATCATTAATTTTTTTTGTTTTTTACAACATTCATCTGACAGGTTATAGCATGTGGTATTTTTATAGAGCAGGTTGTTACGGATGCGACAATACCAAATATGACTTTTTTGGTTGTTTGTTTCAGTTTTACATAACAAAGCATTTTTGAGAAAAAAATAATATTTTTTAGTGTCTCCACATTCTGAAAGCCGTAGTTTTATATATTTTTGGGGCGACTGTCTTGTGTAGGGGCTCATTTTTTTCGGGATGAGATGATGGTTTGATTGGTACTATTATAGGGTGCATATGACTTTTTGATCGCTTGCTATTACACTTTTTGTGATGTAAGGTGACAAAAAATTGCTTTTTTTACACTGTTTTTCTATATTTTTTTACGGTTTTCACCTGAGGGGTTAGGTCATGTGATATTTTTTATAGAGAAGGTTATTACAGTTGCAGAGATACCTAATATATCTACTTTTCTTTATTTATGTAAGTTTTACGCAATGATTTCATTTTTGAAACAAAAAGTTTTTGGGCGAGTATCTTAGGTAGGGTACCGTTTTTGCAGGATGAGATGACGGTTTGATTGGCACTGTTTTGGGGTGCATATGACTTTTTGATTGCTTGCTATTACACTTTTTGTGATGTAAGGTGACAAAAAATGGCTTTTTTTACACTGTTTTTATATAAAAAAATTTACTGTGTTCACCTTAGGGGTTAGGTGATGTGATATTTTTTTAGAGCACATTCTGAGGCCCCATGCACACGGCCGTTGTTCACGGCCGTGTGCGGGCCGTGGAACCGCGGCCTGGATCCCTCCTGAGAGCAGGAGCGCACGGCGTCACTGGTTGCTATGACGCCGTGCGCTCCCTGCTGCCGCCACAATACAGTAATACACTGGTATGATCTATACCAGTGTATTACTGTACTGTGCCGGCAGCAGGGAGCGCACGGCGTCATAGCAACCAGTGACGCCGTGCGCTCCTGCTCTCAGGAGGGATCCAGGCCGCGGTTCCACGGCCCGCACACGGCTGTGAAACACGGCCGTGTGCATGGGGCCTTACAGACGCAGCGATACCTATATGTATACTTTTTTTTATTTACTTACGTTTTACACAATAACAACATTCATTCATTTTTTGTGGGATGAGGTGATGGTTAGATTTGTACTATTTTGGTGGGCATACTCTTTTTTGATCGCTTGGTGTTTGTACTTTTAGTGATGTAAGGTGACAAAAAAATTGTTTATTTATCACAGTTTTTTTTTTTTTTTTTTACGTTGTTCATCTGAGAGGTTAGGTCGATACAGACGCTTTGATACCTAATATGTCTACTTTTCTTTTTTTCACTATGTTTTACAATTTTTTTTTACTTTATTTGGGGATAATGAAGTTTTTAGTGGAAAACTTTATTTTTAAAAGTATTTTTTTTTCATTATATTTTTTGTCCCACTTTGGGACAAAACTTTTGGGGGTCTGATCCATTTTATTTCACCGATGCTGGCGCATGCAGCAGGGGTCCGACTATCAGTGACTGCCAGAACCCTGATGCGGATCAGGCGGGCGCAGCTCCTGCACCCGCCCAATCCCCTTGAAGAACATGTACGTCACGGGTCTTAAGGTCCCGGAAAGAAATTACGTACATTTATCAGCTAGCCAGAAGTGTTTTTGAAACAAACAGAGGACCTACACTGTATGTGCATAGGCTTGCAATGTCAGGTTGTCTCCATGGCTCCACCAGTTCTAGCCATCTGCTTAGCTGAATGGTGTGATAATAAATAGCTGTATTCGGCAGACTTACTCCGCCAGCCTCCCTTCGTCTGGTCATGATGCTATAGTAGAGGCGGGGTCTCCTCCCTCCCCATAGAAATCTAGAAAACGTTTTTTTGTTTTTTTATATCTGAGAAAAACCTTGCTGGCAGGGGTATGGGTACCATTTGCATTGTGTAGAGTATTTTAGGCACTACATACGCATTCAGAATATTTTTTCTACCCATCCAGGACAGGAATGGTAGAGCATACTTCTGCAGAAGCTGCTTAATATTGTCTAATACAGGTACTCTAGATATCTCGGTATCTGCATACCTAAAACTACACAGGGTCTTTTGACCAGTGAAAAGGTACAGATGACTGCAGCTGAGCTACTTGCTCTTCTGATAATGTTATATTCAATAGTTCTGATTTGGTAGGATTTACCTTAAAATCTAAGAGTGTTTGAAACTCCTGGACCTTTTCTTTCATAACTCTTAGACCCGTCTCCGGGTTTGTGACTAGGAACAAAAAGTCATACTCAAATGCGGTACACTTCAAGTCTCTAATGCCATACTGGATTCCTACAGTCTCAGTAGTTTGTCTAATGGACTTCATAAGGGTTTCAGCTACTAGAATAAACAGAGACGGGGACAGGGGGCATCCCTGCCTAGTCCCATTCATGATCTCGAAGACAAGTGAGAGTGTGTCATTAACTCGCAATCGAGCATATAGTTGGCCATATGAGGTGAAAATTGTGTGGACAAAGGATTCCGAGAGGCAACATTTGCTTGTTATTTTATTTATAATTATGAAAGTGTGAAAAAAGTCCTGGCAGTGAAAGCATTAAGGGGATTTAATTCCGATTTTTTATTTATTTTTTATGTAAGCTTTATTTTGTAACACAGCATTTGCAGTTTTTAAATCTAATTTGTTTGCTTGCTAGTCATAAATAGCCTGAAAAAGAGATCTCTGAGGCTCTGTTCACACTGGCATCTGTTATGATATACTATTTCTAATAACAAGAATAGAAAAGTCCGAAGAAATATTCCTGCTTTTAAAAGTATCAAAGGCTTGATAAAAATCTGATAAACACCATTATATATGATTGGAATCAAGATAAAAAACAATAGTCATGACACTAGGATGAATACAGTCTTGCTCCTTAAGTTAAAATGTAAATGAGAAAATAAAACATAATAGTTTTTTTTTACTCTATTCTTTATAATAAGTGTCAAGTACGGGGGACCAGACCGGCCCACCACGTCACGTGACAAGGGTTGCCCAAGCCCTTCAGGCCGATTCACCTCACGCCTTCACACACTGTTACGCCCTTCGCCGGGCCGTAACTCGAGCAAAAATCTCCACTTAAAGCCTGCAAGCACACCCACGCACTAACACAAAACTTTCACTGCCACCACTCATCAGTTATAAGGTCGACAGGACACCCCTGAGTGTTCCACTCACAAGCAGTGGAGACGTCAGCCCCATCCTGAACAAGTTATGAAGGATTACAACTTTCTGTTAATTCTCTGGTATGAAGCCCCCATGCTGACACACGGCGCCGGAGAGTCTGCTGACCCCTGTCCTGAGTGTGACCACCAAACAAGCGCCCATCCTGGTTAGTTTATCTGTGCTAACTAACCCCCCGGGGAGCAGTTTTCACAGGTATGAGGCAGACATATCGGCACTATATGCAGCCTTCAACCAATTCATCAATGGCTGCTGACCTGGCAATACAAATAGATAAATACATACTGTATATGAATGTGAATCACACTGGACTATGTTACACTGAGACATATACCCATAAAACATATAATATCACAGCAAACATTATAACTAGGAATAAGGTGGTCCTTATTCCTGACAGTAAGCATGTACAATAAACTATTTTAATGGTAAAAAATAAAATTAGCAATCATTTTTGTAAAAGCAACCTCCAAATAGTGTTGGGCACGAAAATTCAAATCACGAATATTAATCGCGAATATCGGCACTTCCCTCCCTGCTTCTTGCTTGTGGGCCAATGAGAAGGCTGCAATGTCTTTGTCTGAGCTTAGCAACATCTCTAGCAACCAATGAGAAAGTTGCCTACCCCTTACTATATAAGAACCTCCCCAGCAGCCATTTTCTACAGTTTTTTTTTTAAATTTTGACAGCAGTGACATTGCTGTGCTCTGTGCTTTCCACTCATTAAATTAGATAGATAGTTAGATAGCTTATATATATAATACAGAGAGTTAGTGGGTGACTGTAGGTTAGATTGTGATATAGTGTAGATGTTGCAGTACAGTGTGTTAGGTAGGTTCTGCTGTCCATACATAGATGCTTCAAACATAGTGCTGTTATGTCACAACAATACATAGTGCACCAGTCAATAATATGTAGTCAGACCTGCTAAAATGTGAAATTTCATGTATTGCGCCAAAATATTCGCATCTTCAGTGCAATCGCGAATATATTAGAGCACTCTATCTGCATATAAAGCCATTTTTAATGTTCTGCCATGCCAACCATTTTCTCCAGTCTCAGGAAACTTCTAGAAGCCTGGAAAATGTAGCAAAAGTGACCCACGCCTGTATTGCGCACGCATTACGCAGATATTACATTGCCGATTTTCGCAATCAAGAAAATAATTGCAAATTCTCAAATTCGCGAATATATGACGCATTTTCTACAAAATATTCGCAAAATATTGCAAATTTGAATATTGCCCCTGCCGCTCATCACTACTTCCAAATGTAATGAAAATGCCAGTGTGAACGGCCTTTGTGAGGGTGTATGAGGCTTTGTATAAGACATGTTAATTCTTACAACATAACTTCTTGAGTTTTATCTCTTTCATCTAGATACACATATGAAGTATCACCTGTGTTTATACTGACTGAAGAGGCTGTCTTGTTAAAGATGATGGAATTCCTAGGCTGGAAGGAGGGAGATGGTATATTTAGCCCAGGTATGTGTGATTTATTCTTGTTAGGCTCTATTCGTGTCTGCATTGAAGGTTTAAATGTGGGCCTAGGTAGCAGAATCCATGATTTTGGGGGGAAAAATGGCACTGCATGCAGAGCTATTCCTACCATTAAAACGACACCTTGGCAGAATACAGCAGACTCCATTATAAGTCAATCAGGTGCATTAAAAGGCCATACCCATCACATAATGGATCTGGCAGAGCACTGTAGCCTATATCATAAACCAAAGCCCCAAAACAGACTTTTTTAAAGTTTTTTGATGAGAACTAGAAATGCACTAGAATCTTTTTTTCAATGTATTGAAATGCATAGTCAACTACTTATGAATAGAATGGAATCCCATTTTACATAGCCATACACATTGGCCATTGTAGTCATTCAAACTGCCCATACATGTTCAATGACACTGGGCGAAGGATGATGAATATTCTGATAATGTTCTTTCAAAGATTTATCGTCCCTGTAGTATGGCCAACTTCTTGATGGTTTGTCATCTGTTGGTTAAAATAAGCTTTTATTGTTAAATTTCATCCAACAATCGTTTTATTTGAAATAATGTCTTATGAGTCTAATGTGTATGGGTACAACTATATGTGTTAGCACCATATGTTCTTTGACACCAGGAATTGCAGTATGGACAGAACCTAAAGGTGCACATAAACCTTTAGTAGCTGTCAGCTGAATGCTCATCCGCAACACAACTAGCACTCCCATCTTCCCCACGCACATATGTGCTCATTTTAGTCAAGCATGTATTTGTTTCCAATAGGGAGAGAGGAGAAGCTGCTATCATATACTGTAGATATGTTGGAGGCTTATCTCCCTGAAGAACAAATGAGTCTAACATTAATCCTGGGAGATTTGGAGCTCCTCATACATGCTAGAATGTTGATCAAGACAGGAAATTCATGCTAGCAATTGCAATGTAAATTTTAATGCTTTTGTTCATCTTTAAAAAGAACACACCCAATACCATTTATATATTGACTATGTTGGGTCGTCTACTTACTACTTATTTCTGGAGTAGTAGGGTATGGACACGTGTTCAGATATCTTGATGTAGGTTCAAAAGCCAAAACCAGGAGTGAATTTAAAAAAAGAAAAATCAGATCTGTCCTCTATAATTTGTCTCATTTTATGATCCATTCCTGATTCCAAAACTGCATCAAGAAACCTGAACGTGTAGCTGTACCCTTAGGCCTCATGCACACGACCGTAGTTTTGTTCCGCATCCGAGCCGTGGACCCATTTACTTTAATGGGGCCGCAAAAGATGCGGACAGCACTCCGTGTGCTGTCCGCATCCGTTGCTCTGTTCCGTATCACCGCCCAAAAAATAGAACATGTCCTATTCTTGTCCATTTTGAGGACAAGAATAGGCATTTCTACAATGGGCCGCCCGTTCTGTTCCTGTTCCACAAATTGCGGAAGGCACACGAGAGGCTTCCGTTTTTTTGCGGATCCGCGGTTTGTGGACCGCAAAAAAAGGAACGGTCGTGTGCATGAGGCCTTACGGATATATACATAGAATGGTGACCATTTGTCCTATATACAGTACTTGTAAAAGGAAACACATGAAAAGAATGCGCTGAGATGCCAGTGAACCAACATGAAATGAAATCAGATTGTTACCTTCCTGCACGGCCCATCGGAAATGTTTTCTGTGTAATCTCCAGGTGGCTCGGTATCCAATATGTATGCTGTAAATTTAGCGAGGTACAAGTATTGTCCTGACATAAAAGAGCATGGACTGTCAAGCGTTCCCCGGCTTGTCATGTTTACTTCAGAAGAGGTATGATATTTGCAAAAGAATAAGGAAAGCACTCATTAATGAAATGCACGTTATTGTACATAGTAAGACATTTAGTCAGTTTGTTTTTATTTCATATGGCATTGAACAGAGATATGTGTAAATGTAGATAACCTACAGCTGCATTGTATATAGTGTTAAAGGGGTTGTCCGGCTTCCTATATTGATGACCTATCCTCAGGAGAGCCTGGGGAACCCCTTTAATGCTCTCAATTTATGTAATTCAGCCTGTTATTCTGCAGTACTATAATAGAAGTTGTATAAGGTTTAAAAAACAGCACCACTTCTGTCCATGTGCTGTGTCAGATACTGCAACTCATCCCTATTGAATGGGAAAATATTGACTGCAATACTGCCTTTTTGAGGAAAAAAAAGCTAGTTTTTTTTTAATTTGTTTCATATTCATTATTAGTACATTTGATTGGCCTACGTGACAAATTAATTCCTTTGGCACATCTGTGGCACTTTGCAACCTTAAAGATAGATATTCAACTATACTGAAATTTCTATTTTAGTAAATAATTGTATTCTCAATTAAATCATTTTAGAGCACCTTTTATTATATTTCTACACTGAGGAACAGAAGTATTTGAACACCCTGGAATTTTGCAAGTTCTCCCACTTAGAAATCATGGAGGGGTCTGAAATTCACATTGTAGGTGCATTACCACTCTGAGAGACAGAATAAAAAATAAAAATAAATAACATTGTATGATTTTTAAATATTATTTTTTTTGTCTTGCACTGCTGAACATAAGTATTTGAACACCTGAGAAAATCAGCTTTAATATTTGGTATGGAAGCCTTTGTTTGCAATTACAGAGGTCTAACGTTTCCTGTAGTTCTTGACCAGGTTTGCACACACTGCAACAGGGATTTTGGCCCACTCCTCCACACAGATCTCCTCTAGATCTCGGGTTTCGGGGCTGTCGCTGAGCAACACGGAGTTTCATCTCCCTCCAAAGATGTTCTATTGGATTTAGGTCTGGAGACTGGCTAGGCCAGTGGTGGGCAACCTTTTTTTTCAACTGAGCCAAATATCGGCAAAACCACGATTGAAATTTTTTTCGAGAGCCACATTTTTAAAACCTAAAATATTGCGTCAACAGTACCAGTGAGGACTATTAGGGCTCATGCACACGACTGTGTGCCCGCCGTTGCCATATTGCAGGCCGCATACGGCGGGTCCGCAATACACGGGCACTGGCCGTGTGCAGCCCGCATCAAGGACCCATTCACTTCAATGGGTCCAGGATCCGGGATATGAGTGCTACAGTGTGCTTCCGTGGTGCTTCTGGCCGTGCCTACGCCCCGCAAAAAAGTAGCGCATGCACTACTTTTTTGCGGTGCGGAGGCACAGCCAGAAGCACTACGGAAGCACACAGTAGCACTCATATCCCGGATCCTGGACCCATTGAAGTGAATGGGTCCATGATGCGGGCTGCACACGACCGTGTGCAGCCCGCATCATGGACCCATTCACTTCAGCACGCGCTACTTTTTTTGCGGTGCGGGCAGTCGGATGCGGATCGCGAACCCCATTTAAGTGAATGGGTCCGCGATCCTCATGCAGCTGCCCCATGGTCTGTGTCCGTGCATTGCGGACCGCTATTTGCGGTCCGCAGCACAGGCACGGCGCCCTTACATTCGTGGGCATGAGCCCAGAGTGTGTTTTTACATACTTTTAAATGTACTTTCTTTTATTTGGATCTTGATTATTATTTCATTTTATCTTTATCATTTTTTACGTTTATTAAACTTGTCTGCAGATGTGGGTGTAATGTGGATGACGCACTTATGGGGGATATCTGTGGATGACGCACTTATGGGGGATATCTGTGGATGACGCACTTATGGGGGATATCTGTGGATGACTCACTTATGGGGGATATCTGTGGATGACGCACTTATGGGGGATATCTGTGGATGACGCACTTATGGGGGATATCTGTGGAGGGCACCTATGGGGGATATCTGTGGATGACACATATATAGCATAAGATGCTATATAAGTGCCCTCCACAGATATCCCCCATAAGTGCCCTCCACAGATATCCCCCATAAGTGCCCTCCACAGATATCCCCCATAAGTGCCCTCCACAGATATCCCCCATAAGTGCCCTCCACAGATATCCCCCATAAGTGCCCTCCAGTAAGTAAAGTAATGTATTAGTGGGGGGGAAGGGAGGAGGCAGGGACACTTGCGGTGGGGCCGGTGCACACACCGGGGGCAGCTCCTACCTTTCTTCTGCAGGACATTTCGCTCCTCCTGGACCTGAGCGGCGGCCTCTTCACCACTCCTCACATGGCCGGTGTTGTGCTGAAAGTCCGCTGCTGCCCGCCCTTCTGCTGCTGTGCGCAGCGTGACATCTGACCCTCCGCCATGCGCCTCCTGCCCCGCCTGCCTGCTTCATTCCTAAAGTGGAAGGAGCAGACAGACGGGGCAGGAGGCGCATGACGGACCTTTTGAAAGCTTGACATTTTGCAAGAAAGGCCGCCCACCCGCCAGCCCGAACCAAAGAGCCGCATCTAAGGATCAAAAGAGCCGCATGTGGCTCGCGAGCCGCGGGTTGCCGACCACTGGGCTAGGCCACTCCAGAACCTTGATATGCTTCTTACAGAGCCACTCCTTGGTTATCCTGGCTGTGTGCTTCGGGTCATTGTCATGTTGGAAGACCCAGGCACGACCCATCTTCAATGCTCTGAGGGAAGGAGGTTGTTGCTCAAAATCTCACAATAAATGGCCCCATTCATCCTCTCCATAATACAGTGCAGTCGTCCTGTCCCCTTCGCAGAAAACCACCCTCAAGGCATGATATTACCACCCCATGCTTCACAGTAGGGATGGTGTTCTTGGGATGCAACTCATTCTTCTTTTTCCTCCAAACACGACGAGTGAAGTTCAGACCAAAAAGTTCTACTTTGGTCTCATCTGACCACATGAGTTTCTCCCATGTCTCCTCTGGATCATCCAGATGGTCCAAGCTCTCTTCATGTCATTGACCAGCTCCTCCCTTGTAGTTCTGGGCTGATTTCTCACTTTCTTATCATCAGCGATACCCCACGAGGTCAGATCTTGCATGGAGCCCTAGTCCGAGGGAGACTGACAGTCGCCTATAGCCTCTTC
Organism: Bufo gargarizans; assembly: GCF_014858855.1. Lineage (NCBI taxonomy): Eukaryota > Metazoa > Chordata > Amphibia > Anura > Bufonidae > Bufo > Bufo gargarizans. Next base: position 372,511,011 of record NC_058084.1, on the reverse strand, counting down.
CACTTTCTAACAATTGCTCCAACAGTTGATCTATTTTCACCAAGCTGTTTGGCAATTGCCCTGTAGCCCTTACCAGCCTTGTGGAGGTCCACAATTATGTCTCTGGTGTCTTTTGACAGGTCTTTGGTTTTGCCCATGTTATTAGTTGGCGTCTGACTAACTGTGTGCTCAGATAGGTGCTACTAGAAACAGAATTCTTGCTGTTTCTCAGGTGTTCAAATACTTATGTTCAGCAGTGCAAGACAAATAAATTCTTAAAAAATTAAACAATGTGATTTCCAGAATTTTGTTTTTTAATTCTGTCTCTCAGAGTGGGAATGCACCTACAATGTGAATTTTAGACCCCTCCATGATTTCTAAGTGGGAGAACTTGCAAAATCGCAGGGGATTCAAATACTTTTGTTCCTCACTGTGTGTTGTCCTGTTTTCCTGGATTCCCTCTCGAAATGTATGAATATATGTACAACTGGGTGCTACCAGCTTGGGGCATATCTCTGCATAGCCTGAAAATATCTAATCAGTGCTGACAATCTCAGAGTGTCCAGGGACACATCATTTGACAAGAAATAGTAACATCCAGGTTCAATTTATTTGTAAATAAACAGCACAATGGAGCTATTAGAAACAATGCCCTAGAATTGCTAAGAATACTAGTATTTACTAAAAGAAAAAGGGATCAGCTCAGCTTTCTATGTTACTAGTTAAATAATAGCAAATGCAGTAGATCAGAGAAAGTACTTAAAGGGAACCTGTCCTCGGGATTTTGTGTATAGAGCTGAGGACATGGGTTGCTAGATGGCCGCTAGCACATCTGCAATACCCAGTCCCCATAGCTCTGTGTGCTTTTATTGGGAAAAAAAAAAGATTTGATACATATGCAAATTAACCTGAAATGAGTCCTGTCCCTGACTCATCTCAACTACAGGACTCATCTCAGGTTAATTTGCATATGTATCAAATAGTTTTTATTTTACACAATAAAAGCACACAGAGCTATGGGGACTGGGTATTGCGGATGTGCTAGCGGTCATCTAGCAACCCATGTCCTCAGCTCTATATACAAAATCCAGGTGACAGGTTCCCTTTAAGGTGTGAAACCACAATAGCCTGGAGAGCAGTGTTAATCAATTCTGCTGGGAGCTGAAGGCGTGTACACACCAGTATCTATGTAGTATTCCTGGAATCTCTAGGGGTATGACCACATGATGTGGTCGTGCTGAGTACTGCATGCACTTATTAGAAGACCTCACTGTTTAGTCAGTCTGTATTGTTAATGGCTGCACAGCACCTTCAACACCACATGGCGATTAACAATAGAGACAAACAAAACAGTGAGGTCTTCATTAGTTTAATTAGAGCCCACTATGACCCGTGTGGTCGTACCTTAAAGAAAAAAAAAACAACAACGCAACTACAAAATAGCTAAATATTATTAAACTCCAAGTATATCTGCACTAATTTATTTCTACACACAAGATGCTTGTGTAAAAAGAAGTGTTTTTAACTTTTACTATGTACTAGGATTTTGTGAGAAGAAATAAAACTGTGCAGGAATACTTAGAAATTAATGGTATTTTACTATTTGCAGCTGTGTTCCTGTTTTTTCTTTAGAGATTCCAGAAACACCACTCTGTTGGTGTGTATACGCCTTCAACTTCCAATTTGATTGACTAACTCTGCTTTTCAGGCCTGCTGCACTGCTCATTCCTTGAAAAAAGTACCCCCAACTGGTACCAAAAAAACTACAATCTGCCCATAACAAGCTCCCACACAGCTCCACAATAAAAATATAAAAAGATATGGGTGTTAGAATTATGGTGATACATGGCAACATTTTTAAAATATATTTTAAAGTAGCAAAACGTAAGAGAAAGTACATACCTTTAGCAATTCTGCAATCATATTAACCTGCAGAATTATGGCAACATGTCAGTTTTAGTACACAGTGAACGGTGTAAATAAAGAGACACAAAAAAAAAACAATGATATAATTATGTATTTTGTTTTTTTATTGCACACTACAAAGATTTGTTTCCCGTTTTTCAATTACCTTTATGGTATTTCAAATTGTGCTTGTCACGGGGGAACCCTAAATTCCTACCTACTTACAAGACTGCCATAAAAACTGGTCAACAGTTGCTGCTTATTTATGCGCCGGGGCTTACCAGGAAAAAGCAGAGGGGAAAAACAATAAACAAAGTGACAGGCAGGCACACACATACTGAGAAAAACTCAGAACCAGAGTACTCAGAGTGGAACATAACCAATCAAAACCAAGAGAGAACAATGAAGCCAAATCAGAAAGCAGATCACTAAACAATACCAAGCTAAAGTCATACACAAGCGGTCAAGTATAGGTCCAAATACGTCAGACAGAACTGAGTCCAAGAATCAAGCCAGTGTCAAATCAGGAGATGCAGAAAAGCCAAATCTGGGTCAAAAGCAGTAGCTAAAGACAAAAGTCAGAAGATCAGAACAATCCAAAGTACTGATGAGGTATATACCATTCGCCTGTTTAAATACCCCATGCTTCCTGGTAACGCGATTCACTGCCTAGTCGTGCCGTGACATGTCCAGCGTGGAAGATCAGACTGTCTTCCTGGCAACTGGATGTCAACAGGTACACAGAGAAATGTTTTCCGCTGGCACTGGTGGTGACAACAACTTGTCCCTCATCAATCAAGTCCTCATGCGACTAGATGAACAGAAAAGCAAAAATAAAATAAAAGTTACAACTCCTGAAACATGGAGATGAAAAAAACAACTAAACTAAACATATGCCCTGCGCTAGGTATAACTCTGTGTATTAGCCTTTCCCGGAGTTTTCATTAAAAAGCCATTGTAAAACGAGTGTTCCATGAAATGAACAATAACTGTTAGACTCATAGAACCTTTAACCTCTTTGAGATGATTATAATGTAATAGTATGCTTACAACCAGCATGTATAATATTAATTCAAACAATTATTTTAGTTTTGGCCTTTTTCCAAATTTATATCTCTCTTACACATTACTGCTGTCTCTTCACCCTTACAATGTTGATGGCACTTGATGTACCATACCTTGTTATTCCATTCAGTTCTAGAAAAATGATAGCTAATGAGTACAAATGGAACAGACTATTATAATTGTTCAGCAGAACATGCAAGAGATTAAATGTAGGTTTATCAGAATGGGTCAGCTATACATTTTATTATGCAGTTTATATTAACAGGAATATGTCACCAAATTGTTGCTTCTTTGTCTGAGGGCGGCATAGATTAGAGACAGAGACCTTGATAGTAGCCCTGGGTCACCTGCCTTTTTTACATCCAGTACTTTTCATAAAATTACACCTTATCAGTGGCAGCACAAGTTATAATGCACTTTTAAAAGGCATGCAAGTCCTTGGGTTCATTCTAGTTTTATTATACAGCTACATTACCACGGATCTATTACCGTACATATATTTTTATCCTATAAAATATATATATATATATATATATATATATATATATTCATTTTTATTTTTTTAACTGAACAGAGAAAAAAAAAAAACTCTTTAATGTCAAAGTGAGAAGGGACATTCACAATTAGCATAAAATAAAAGGTAATAAGTGTATATAAGTGCACTGCATAGCTATTCAGCACTTTACCGCAAGACATGAATAAATAACTACATGGGCCATTTGATTCTACAGATCACATAATAAGTTAAATATAATGCAAGTACATTTATCTGTCTAACGTCCAGTAGTTAATGAGCCAATAATCTTGTGAAAATAACACCAGCAAGACAAAAGACACTCTAAACAACTCTGAGGCATAGTACTGAAAATGCCAGTAAGGGGATGAATGTAAGCAAATTTTCATAAAAGTTTTTTAACCTATCTGTATATTTTTGGAGGGTGAGATGAAACCGGAGTGTCTGAAAAAGTTATAAAAAATCAACCAAACACGGGAAGAACATACAAAGTCCTTGTCTGGCTAAATTGAATCCCAAGTCTCCAGGGCTCGAAGACAACATTGCTAACCATGACCACTGCCTCCTGCAAAGGAGACAACACATAGGTAAATTTGAAGAGGAAGCAGCTCTCGCCACAAGTGATCAGCGAGGATGTTGGGTGTTGCACCCTGACGATCTGATATTAATGGCCCATTCTGAGGATAGATCATACAAATTTGATAACCTGTGTTGGTATTGCAACCCATTCCCTTAATTAATTTGGTGACTCTCCTCTGCACCTGCTCTATGGCAGCTATGTACTTGTTACATTAAGGTATCTAAAATTGTACACAATATTCCATGTGTGCTATGACTAGTGATTTTGTGTAGAGGCAAAGCTATTTTCTTGTCATGAGGAATCAATGCCTATTTTTCTAAATTCTACATACCTCTAAAAAACACAAAATCTCCTCCTGCAAAACACTGTGCCTTGGCAAGATACCATAAAAATAGATTTGATAACTGCTAGGCTATACAAGAAGAATGGAGCAGGATTGATGGAATTCTCTAAGGCATAGGAGATAACAAATGTTTGTCCACAAGTGACAATGTTGAAAAATTCCATAATTGCTTGCATTACTCCTTAAAAGCGTACACTCGAGTGGTCTTAAACCTTGCACCATAGCTCACAATTCATAGGAATCTTTTTTTCTGAAGACAAGTCTTTTTGAGTTTATAGTTCAACATGAACTACATACATGTGCTGCCTCATTAGTCATAGTTTGACAACATGAATACTTACAGTATGACTACATAATGTTGAGCGTGAATATTCGATTAGCAAATTTTAATCTCAAATATCAGCACTTTGCTAATTCGCAAATATTTCGAATATAGTGCTATATATTCGCTAATTCTAATATTCGTTTTTTTTGTTAGTTTTTTTTTAAGTTGTTCCCACTTCCCAAAAGCGCAGTTCTTCTTACATGTCCAGGGGACTCCGTGCTCCTTGCCTGCTCCAGTCATTGCCCATTGGCGCATCTGCCAAATGCCGTGCACATGGAGCGTCCCCATCACCATGGGAACGCCTCCATGCTAGAATGTACTATCGGATGTGAGAATCACAGTCATCTAGACCACGCTCAAAGTTGGATGCGCAATGCGAGTAAAATTACGCATTGAGCATCCAACTTAATTTTATGTATAGGCAACTTTCCTATCGGCTTGCTAGAATTAATGAATATAGAGAATATAGTGCTATATTCGTATTTGTTATATTCGTAAATTCTAGCAAGCCAACCAATAGGAACGTTAGATATACCCCGCTCTAAGTTGGATTCGCAATGCGAGAATATTACTTTGCCTATTTTTTTGCAATAAATAGAATACTGAGTCATTCTATTTATTGCAAAAAATAGGCAAAGTAATATTCTCGCATTGCAAATCCAACTTAGGCTAATTTCACACTAGCGTTCGGGTGTCCGCTTGTGAGCTTTGTTTGAAGGGGCTCACAAGCGGCCCCGAACGCATCCATCCAGCCCTAATGCATTCTGAGTGGACGCGGATCCGCTCAGAATGCATCAGTCTGGCAGCGTTCAGCCTCAGCTCCGCTCAGCAGGCGGACACCTGAACGCTGCTTGCAGCGTTCGGGTGTCCACCTGGCCGTGCGGAGGCAAGCGGATCCGTCCAGACTTACAATGTAAGTCAATGGGGACGGATCCGTTTGAAGATGACACACTATGGCTCAATCTTCAAACGGATCCGTCTCCCGTTGACTTTCAATGTAATGTCTGGACGGATCAGTCTGAGGCTACTTTTACACTTAGAATTTTTTTTTACAATATAATGCAAACGGATCCGTTCTGAACGGATCCACCGTCTGCATTATATGAGCGGATCCGTCTCAGACGGATCCGCTCTGAACGCAAGTGTGAAAGTAGCCTTAGAGGTGTCTACAGGCAACTTTTCTTTTGGCTTCTTGCTTGATTTAACGAATATAGAGAATATAGCGCTATATTCGTATTTGTCATATTAGTTAATTCTAGATTAAACAAACAATAGAGAAGTAAGCTGCATATACCCCGCTCTAAGTTGGATGCGCAATGCAAGTAATATTACCTAATATTCTCACATTGCGATTCCAACTTAGAGCGGGGTATAGCCAACTTTCCTATTGGTTTGATTGCTAGAATGAACGAATATAACAAATACAAATATAGCACTATATTCTCTATGTTCATTAATTCTAGCAAGCCGATAGGAAAGTTGCCTATGGACAGCTCTAAGTTAGATTCGCAATGCAAAAATACAACTTTGCCTATTTTTTGCAATAAATAGAATAATGACTCAGTATTCTATTTATTGCAAAAAAATAGGCAAAGTAATATTCTCGCATTGCGAATCCAACTTAGAGCTGTCCATAGGCAACTTTCCTATTGGCTTGCTAGAATTAACGAATATAGAGAATATAGCGCTATATTCATTATCTTTGTTAATTCTAGATAGACAACCAATAGGAAAGTTGCCTTATACAGTTAAACTCGCAATACGCGAATAATTAAATCACATATTATTCACGATAAATAGAATAATGACGAATATTCGATTTCAACGAATATAAGACGAATATTCAATTGAATATTTGCGAAATATCGCAAAATCGAATATGGCACCTCCCGTTCATCACTATACATAAATACTTCAAATTTTTTATTAATATTTATATGCATTTTAAATATATGATAGTAATGAGTTGTCCACTTTAGAAATCCTTGGCTGCAACCATTTCCATTTAATACAAAGTTGCAATCAAGAGGCCAAAAATATAGAGTCACAGAGTTTGGCTTCTTTCTTCTAGTCCCACTGAGTGGGCAGCACTGTGATGAACATATTGCCTTTATTATTGGATCAAATTATTTTTTTATACTTATATACTTTTATGGAGAATTATTTTGACCACCTGTTTTTCCCAAGCTCAGCTCAGGCTGTAGCAGAAGTGGAAGAGGGGAGGGCTGCTGTTGATATCTCCTCAATGTTAGCAGCTAGAAGCCTGCAACTGGTCTTGTTTGAAAGCTGGTATTCCAGGTATTTTGTATTCCACAGACCAAAATGACAGAGCTTGAGTCCAAGCTAAAAGGGAGATATCACTGGCATTATTTGAAAGCTTGAAATGCCAGCTTTCAAACAATACAAAGCCCCTAGCTTGTACCAAATCAAAGATATGAGCAGCTAAAGCAACTATCCCCTCCCTGTTAGTCTGGAGGAGAATGAGGGAATAGTAGTAAAGCTGACAGGCTGTGGGAGGAAAGGAAAAATAGTTAAAAAAAAAGAAAAAGAAATTGTAGTGACCCACATAATAAAGTTATGTTATTTTTACCACTCAGTGAATGCCATAACTGGCATTTTAATCATTCCCCCTAAAACTAAAATAATAAAAATGATTTAATACACTATATATACCCCAAAATGGTTCCTAAAAAAATACAACTAATCCCGCAAAATAAAAAAATTATTTAATATAATTTTTTTTTAAAGTTATGAATGCTAGAACACAAAAGAGGAAAATATTATTGGTCCTTAAAGCTGAAATTAATTACTGAGGGGTTAAAAATGCAATAGTATCTCTTGAGTTGTGCACCAACAAGATTTACTGAAGGCACATTAAAAATCTCATTTAAAAAAATTCACATTTTTAGGAGGGTTTTTCCAATTTTAACAGACTGTTAGGAGGTCAAAAGGCTCAATTTAAACTTAATATGCATAGAATCTTGAAAATAGTGTATATGCTTGTTGATTAACAGATGTAAAATAAATGATAAGAAGCCATATAAACCAATCCCCCTGCAATGTAATACAGTTTTAAGCCATATGTTTGTTTACTTCATTGGACATTGATATAAGTTGTGCTAGAATTACTTTAAAAGGTCAGGAAAGCCCTGGTGGCATTATAACATTCAGTGTATCCAGAGAACCTGACAGGAGTAGAAAACTAATCAAGAATCTATTTATGCCAGCAATGAGTTCTTCTTTTATTATCATGGAAAATGTCATGTGTATTTACCACAAGGGATTTCAGTTATTTAAAAATTAATTGCAATTCCAATTATTTTTTATATATTTTTATTTATTTATTTTTATAGTACTTCATCAACCTCTTGTCTTGTGTATTTCCAATTGCACAATCTCCTGCTTTGGATGGTTCTACAATGCATTTTTAGCTCCCCCAGTGATAACAGCTTGGACAGTTTCAACCTAAGATAGTGTTGTTGAGATAAGACAAATCTATATTTATAGGATATACAAAAAATAAAATAAAAATAAAGAACGGGATCACACATTTACATGCTCTACTTAGCAGAAGACAGCGCTACTTGGAGCATGTGTACTGCCTCCTATGATACATGCCAACTGAAGAATTAGTGTACATTTTGATCAAAAGGCATAAGTCCACTCACCACGCCAAGGTTGCCTCTATGAGTGGGACCTACTCTAAATTTTGCAATGCACTGCGTGGTGATCACCGACACTGCGGCGCCGACCCAGCAGGCGGTTGGACCCAGCAGCCAAACAGCACCCCTGCTGCTTGACAATGCCAAACCTAGCACTGAACCCCCCAACCCACCAGAACAGTGACAATGGCCACCACGCAGCACCGCACCATGTGAACAGTTGTCAAAGCTCACCTTATCCAAAGCTCTCAGGTACTCCAACTGAGAGCATGGTAGGTTCACTTAAACCCTCATGCAAAATTTTGCTAATTAAAATCACCTGGGCCAAATAGGAGGAGTGCTGATACCAGAATAAAGAAAGGACAGATTCTCTATACATATACAAAAAAGAAAAAGAACTGGATCACACATCCACATGCTATGCTTTGATATCATCCCTGCTACTTAGCAGGAAAAAAAAACACTTGGTGTACTGTATGTGTACCGCCTCCTATGCTACATGCTAACTGAGGCATTAGTGTATATTTTAATCAATGATCTATATTTATAAGATATAATATATAAAACTGAGTGTATGTGTGTGTGTGTATGTCCGCTAAAGGAATCTGCACCGTCACATTTACAATCACAAAATTTGGCACACAGGTACATCAGGTGTCCGGGAAGGTTTTAGACCAGGTCTCAGCTCTCTAGGACATACCGTTCCTGAGATATTCCCAAAAAAATGCATTAGCCAATAGAAGCTTGGTCACATGACCCTTGTCAGCCAATAGAAGCTCATAGGTCCTCCAGCCTCCACATACACATTTTTAATCCAGGTTTCCATAACAACCCAGCCATTTATCTTTACTGCTGTAGGAAAGCTTTAAAGGAAATCTGTCACAAAGAAAATTGCTATTGAAGTAAACCCATAGCCTAATAGCACTTAGTACCTTATTTCAAAGATACTAAAATAGATGTTTTTATCCTCTGAAAATCCAGTTTATTTGGTATGCAAATGATCCAGTAAGGTGCCTAGATGCGTGTCACTCTTGCAGGAAGGAGTCAAGACAGTCCATCTGCCAAAATGTGCCCACCCTTAAAAGACTTAAAACCCTGCCCCTAAGCCACACCCTGATCTGGTTAGGCCATGCCCCCTCCCACTCCTGAGCCGACGGGGATTGAAAAAATGAAGGTAAAAATCTAATTCTGTCAACTGCAGGGATGGGAGGGAGGGTGACTTTCTCCCTGCAGCTTACACTCAGACAGCACAGTGCTGCTGTCTTAGGCTGGTTTCACACGGGCGTTGCGGATTGGGTCCGGACGCGTTCAGAGTGCGTTCAGTGAAACTCGCACTATTTTGCAAGCAAGTTCAGTCAGTTTTGGCTGCGATTGCGTTTAGTTGTTCAGTTTTTTCCGCGCGGGTGCAATGCATTTTGATGCGCTTTTCACGCGCGTGATAAAAAACTGAAGGTTTACAAACAACGTCTCTTAGCAACCATCAGTGAAAAACGCATCGCACCCGCACTTGCTTGCGGATGCAATGCGTTTTTCACGCAGCCCCATTCACTTCTATGGGGCCAGGGCTGCGTTACAAACGCAGAATATAGAACATGCTGCGATTTCAAAGCATTGCAGAAGTGATGCATGAAAAAAACCGCTCATGTACACAGCCCCATTGAAATGAATGGTGCCGGATTCAGTGCGGGTGCTATGCGTTCACGTCACGCATGGCACCCGCGCGGAAATCACGCTCATGTGAAAGGGACCTTACAGTGAGCTGTTAAAAAGGACACACCCCTGATCTGCAGGGCCGATTCTAGGTGAAATGGGGCCCTGGGGAAAAAAACAATAAGGGCCCCCCATATGCACATTTCTCCAGTCCAACTGACTCCAAACAGAACCAGGGCCGCAGGGCGGGCTAGTACACTGGCACGGGTGAGATGGTGCCTGGGATGGATCCGATCCAGTTTAATCAACCAACATACCAGACTGTGATGGATCCCGATCCAGTTTAATCAACCAACCTACCAGACTGGTAGGTTGGTTGATTAAACTGGATTGGGATCCATCCCAGGCACCATCTCACCCGTCCCAGTACCAGTGTAGTACTAGCCCGCCCTGGTTCTGTTTGGACAGTTGGACTGGAGAAATGTGCATTTGGGGGGGGGAGGGGGCCCGTTGCTGGTAGTACCAGTAACTGCCCCCCCCAAATGGACATTTCTCCAGTCCAACTACTGACCCCAAACAGAACCAGGGCCACAGGGTGGGATAGTACACTGATGGACTAAGTGAGTGGGATTTGGGAAACTGGGAATGGATGGATCCGATCCAGTTTAATTAACAATAAGTTTAACCAACCAACCTACCAGACAGTAACTGGTTTGTTCTCTCTGTAGATTGTACTTAGTTGGAAGTGGAACTTGGCTGGCAGCCTATCTTCTGTGGGTGGCGGGCCGCAGGCCTTCCCTGGTTCTGGCAGAGTCAGACTGTGGCTGGCTGCCAATGGTGCTTGCTCCTTCTTCAAGTTCTCTGCTCTGGGGGGCGGAGCTTGTGGCAACGTCAGCCAGACGCGAGATGTGCCTGCCTGTGCCATGCATGCCGCTCCAGTCATCTCAAATCTCTTAGAGACAGGCAGCGCAGCGCAGGTAGAGCGAAGGGGGGCCCCTCCAGTCCAGGCAGTTTAATTACACTATTCAGCGCTGCCACACTGTCCTGTCTGTCCCAGTCCCACACAGAAAAGAATTATAGAATAGTAGTTGCGGGCCGGTGCTGAGAGTCCCTAAGGAGTCAGGGGCCCGGGAGCAATTGCCCCTCTTGCCTCTATGGAAGCGACGGCTCTGCTGATCTGGTTAGGCTATGCCCCCTCTCACTGCTCAGCTGACTGAGATTGAAAAAATGAAGTTAAAAATCAACTTCTAGGCCTCGCTAAGCCAGGCTCCGATCTGGTTAGGCCATGCTCCCTCTACTCCTCAGCCGACAGGGATTGAAAAAATGAAGGTAAAAATCAACTTCTGTCAGTTGGAGGGGTGGGCGGGACCTTCAGCTAGTAGTATATAAAATGTAAATAGCAGCATGCTCGCTGCATTTCCATTCAAAGGCATAATCCTTTATTCACATGATCATGTGTGATTTTTTTTGTTCCAATCCTAGGTTGTAAAAGATCTACGATGGGATTGAACCATTGCACATATTTATATAAACAACGGGGGACATTTACTACAACACTACTACAACTAATCTTTATTTATAGAGCACTAACATATTCTGCAGCACTTTACAATTCAGAGGGTTCCTGTACAAATCAAAAAAGACATCACATAATTACAAGCTAATATACAACAATTAAAATACTAGGAGTGAGGGCCATGCTCACAAGAGCTTACAATCTTTGAGGAAATGGAAGTAATAGAAAAAGTAAACTTGATGTCAAGTCTGCATGAGCTTGTGCATTGAGTGTAAGGTTTCCTGCTGGATGATGGTGTTGGGTTAAGAACTGGCTGGGGGAAAATGGGGAAGAGTCAGTTTAGGGAACATAATAAGCCTTCCTGAAAAGATATGCTTTTGAATGCACGTTTAAAGCTAAATTGATAGTGAATCTGATTTTCCAGGTCAGTGCATTCCTGAGCACTGGTGCAGTTTGAGAGAAGTCTTGAAGACGGGAGTGAGAAGTTAGAATTATGGAGGATGTTAATCTTAGATCATTGGTAGTGATGAGCAGCATAGGCAATATTCGTTTTTGCGATATTTCGCAAAATTTTGGCCTAATATTCACCATAAATTAGCAAATTCTAGAATTTGTGATCTCTAGTCGTTATTTTCTTGATTCTGAAAATTGACAATGAAATATGCACGTATTGCTACTGCAATACAGGCGTGGCTCACTTTTGCTACATTTTTCAAGCTGCTAGAAGTTTCCTGAGACTGGAGAAAATATCTCATATCACACTTCCTAACACCCTGCACTGGAACCTATCAGCTACACTATATCACTATCTAACCTATATTGACTATCTCCCACTAACTATCTGTATTATAAATATGAGCTAACTAACTATCTAATGTAATTGAATAAGGATCCAGATGACTCAACAAAGCACAGAGCACAGCAAGGACACTGCTCTCTCTCCAGAACTGCAAAAAACAGCAAAAATATGGCTGCTGAGGAGTTTCCTATATAGTAAGGGATAGGCAAATTTCCTATTGGTTGCTTGGGATGTTGCTAAGCTCAGACAAAGGTATTGCAGCCTTCTCATTGGCCCAAAGCAAGAAGCAGTGAGGGTACTGATGGAAAAAAAAAATCTTGAATATTCACGATTACGAAGACATAGCACTATATTCTAGATCTTCCAGAATTCTCAAAGTGCCGATATTCACGATAAAAATTAGCGATTAGAATATTTGCGATCAACACTAATCATTGGCAACACAGAAAGCATGATTAGGGGTTGGACAGAAATGAGGGAGGTTATGTATAGAGGTGCACCACTGTGTAAAGCTTTGTCAGTGAGGGTGAGTTTAAATTGTATTATGGTGGATGGGCAACTGGCACAACTGGAAGTGACTGGCACAGTCTAGAGGCATTGATGTAGTGAGTGGAGAGACAGATGACCCTGGCTGCTGCATTTAGGACAATCGGAAGGAGGAAGATTGACCAATCCAAATTTCCGGAAACACATTTTTATTCGCCATAAAGCCGAATTTCCTCCTGCCTCTTGGTAACAAATAATTTTTTTCTGAAATTGCAGTAAAAAAAAAAACATACTTACCTCATCTACTTGCTCGAGGAGAAGCCGTCGTGGCCATCTTAAATGAAGAAACCACACAAAATCATCAATCAAGATTGCTGCGATGGCCTCTCTGTGAGAAAATAGATAAGGTGAATATGTATATATTTTTTTTACCCTGATTAACCCCTGAAAGGCCTCAATTTTAATGCCAGACGCTGCAATCAGTGATGGATGCAGCATCTGAGGGGTTTAATGACAGGGGCAGCGTGATTGCCGTTCCCTGTCATTGCTCCCGCCACATGCAATGGAATGCAATTCGTGACAAAGTAATTTGTAACAAATCAAATTTCTTTGTGAAATTCAGCGAAGCAGCCAAATCAAATTTTTTATAAGTTTGCTCATGTCTATTAATTAGCAAAGAGTTAAAGTAGTCAAGACAAAAATGAATCAAAGCAACAACAACAAGGCATTTGGCCATTTCCAATGTAATAAAAGGGTGCATTTTGGAAAAGTTTTTCAAGTGCAGATGAATAAGCTTCAGCCAGTTTTTGTCACATGGGCATTTTTACTCTGTTATGGCCACTGGGGAGTGGTGGAAGTATGGCAGGGGCTAGAGCTCGGCAATTCCTAACATTTATACATGTTTCCAGGAATAAATGATGTTTGAAATCTCCTCTAATCAGGGACAGGAGTACATTTTAATATGTTATTATGGCAGTTTACATTTCCCCTTTGTTCCAATCGCTCAGGTGTTGGTTTCTTGTGGTTTTGAATTAGGAGCATTATGTTCAATAGCTTTTCATGTTGCAATTGTTACATGTGTTCTGGCTTTGGCTTCTTGTGGGTATGAATTAGGACCATTGTGCTTTTTATTTCTCTTCAGTATTTTCTTGGCTGTGTTTGTGCATCTTTTTGTCTAATGTTTTTATTCCTCCTGGCTGTCCTGACTTTGTCGCATGATTTTGTCACATAGTCGCAAAATGGGATCATTGCAACTTCTACAGACTATAATTTAAAAGGTCATGACCATTAAATATTTCATCAGCACTATTCTATTTATTTTCTCCTTAATGACTTCCACAGCCAAATTTCAACCGCACAGCGAGGATCTTATGACTCCTAAAATCTAGGGGTTTAGGTGGTCAAACACCCACCCATCAGATCTTCATAGAATATTAATTTGTTATGGGAATACGCCTTTCATTTAAGCAATTGGCACAAAGCGTATTATGTGGATTCTACAAATCCATTTAATTCAATGCATACAAAATTAATTTTAGAAAAATAAAATACATTTTTCAATTTTTTCAAATAATTAGCATTTCAATTAAAATGGATAATGTGAGGACAGACATAGATAGAGAAAAGAAACAGCAAGAAGTCAAGAAAAATAGAGATTTATTATTTAAGTGGTAATTTAGAAAATGCTTGTGGATGCATGGCAGTGGTATTAAATATTTCATGCAGCTAACAGCCTGGTCTGTGGATTTTAAAGAGATTGATTTTTTTGATTGTGAAAAATGCTGTCTAGAATCATTTGGGAGAGAATTAAAGCAAAACCTCGGCAAACAATCCCTTTGTAATTAACTTTTTTTTTATTCTGCTGTATGACAAATCTGGAGAGACCAATTTATTACAAACCATATTGGCTTCTCTGGAGAATGCAAGAATCCATAGACTTTGGGGAGTGCAAATTATAAATCATTGGGAATTAGACTCATTTAAAAATATTTAAATGAGTGCATATGAATAAATGTATATTCTGAATGATATCCCTGAACCCTCTCTTAATAACTTTCCTTTCAAGATTGTAGTCTCTCGGACAATAAGGAATCAAGGTCACATACAAATTTGAATTTCAAAGGGAGTTTCTTACTAAGCACAGCATGTATCAGAGCTTTTCAATACTCATAAAAAATGATATGCTTGTGCTACACAGATCATTTTAGAGCTTTTTTTTTTTTTTCCTTTGGCCATTCTGAAGTGTCTAGATATAAAGGTCATAGCTATGAGAAGATGAATGTCTACGAAAAGCCATAAAATGTGCAAAATGTTAATGCGCTTTAGTTAAAAAAAAGAGTTAGGACAACATTGTATTTGGTCAATGAGCCTACTAACAGCTCCACCTGTCTGCGGGGGAATTTTTTTTTAACTCTAACCTTTCCACAATGTACAGTTAGAATGAACAGTGTACCACTTATTAAACAGACCCTCAAAGGAAAAGCTGACAGTAGGACATATGCCCACCACCAAGATTATATCTGTCATGGTCATATTGGTGTTTGACCATGACGTGGTTGCCGTGTAGACTGGTTGCCAGGGGCAACATGTAGTTTGTAGTTTGCACGTGCACTTCCCCTTTAAGGTGTGCCTCCCTGCTGTTTAGTGATCAAGGGGTTAATCTTCTGGCTAGTGGGGATTAAGGTGTTTCCTGGGTGTGGCCGCAAGCTTGATATAAACCTGTGTCTTGCTGGCTAGGTGCAGTTGTACTACAGCCTTGCTTGGTGTTGGAGCTTTGCTCCTTGCCTGGGTGTTTCTGCCCAGTCATTGAGGGCAACCTTATGGAACATAAATTGTCCTCCCTTTTGTAACCTACTTGTACCTTTACCCTCACTTGTTGTTTGTGTGGTGTGGGTTTATGTTCTGGGTGTGTGTAGCGTTTTGTTGGTTGTTACATGTCTGGGCTGTTGTTGGTGTTGGTCCCTGCATGTATGCTATACGTCACCCGGGATGTTGATACCTCCATGAGGGGTCTGGTTTCCCGGAGGGGTTAACCATATGTCAGTGCTGCCTGGGGCTGCCGTGTACCTTGCTGTATGGGGCCCAGGCAGTATCAGGTATTCTGGATTCCTGTGTGTGGTGTTTTTTGTACGGTGTCCTATTTGGTGTGTGGGCACCTGTACCTATGCACGGGTTCCAGTTGTGGTGGCAGCGGCAGGTGAGTTTTCTGGTGTTATTACCTGCTGATCCAGATGCTGCATATGGTCATTTCCCTTCCACCTGTTACTAGGCAGATGGAGACTCCAGTTCGTCTGGGTCCCTGAGGAACCGGTTGTCTCCTATTCCTGACCCCTATGCAAGGGACCGTCAGGGTCAGCAGGATCCAGGTTCCAGTGCATGAGCCCTCCCACCTATAGGTATGGTCATGCGGTCAGGAGATCAGGGTCAGGAATAGGGCGGCTGTAGGTTATGGCCTGCTCCCTTCATTGTTGTCTGGCCTAGTAACGGTTCCCATTATACAGTGGGGGGTTTCCCCCACTCCCCACCATGACAATATCTGGTCACTTGTCTTCCAGAGACTTATGTAGCAGGGTTAGGATAATCTCCATAGTCTGATCTGACATGATAGTGCTAGAACGGACAATTATTTATTTGGCTGCCTCTTGCGCTTTTGCCCACCAATCCTTAGCAGTCATAATTAGGAAAACACTAATAGACAAAAAATTTAAAGGCGATAAATTGTCTAAATGACACCTTAGGTGATCACCTACTTCACCAAACGACATTCTACCAAGCTGTAGACACTTTCTCAATGTAGTTTTATGATGAGATCCTGAGCAATCAAGTGGTCATCATGAGCTGCCTGAGAACCTCTACATGAAATATTTTCATTCAGTTTCTCATTTGATGCTGGATTTTATTAATTTCCTGTTACTTACATAGTACCACCAAATTACTCAGCACTGCACATAGACTGTCATAATTCAGTTCAGTATCTGTCCCCAATTGGGTTCATGTTCTTATTTCCCAATCTCACACACTACACTAAATTTCACCCAAAGCGTAATGTCTAATCTGAGTCTTCTTTTTTGGGTGTAAGAGAAATAAACAGAGCTCCTAGGAAATTCACACAAACATGAGGAGGGCATTTGACCACCATTGGAGAAGTAATACAATTAAAGCAGAAGGCTTGAAAAAGCAGTATTATGTGCTTGCACAGGGTTTACATGGTGCTAAATTTGTGCTTTGGGAAATATTTTGGGCAATTTTTCAGAAAGGATAACTTTAAAGATTTACTTTATGCTAAAAAGGTTCTCCAAGTGTTTAAAACTAATAGCCTAGCCTCACAGGTCACCAGTTTCTGATTGGTGGGCTTCCACTTCCTGGCACTCCCATCGATCTTCTGTTTGAAAAGGTGAGTGTCACAATCTCTTCCTTGGCCAGTGAATAGGGTTGGGCGAATCGATTTCAGGGAAAATTCAATTAGCACAAAGCTGAATTTCTTCGTGCTTCTGGGTAACTAATCAATTTTCCCTGAAATGGGCATAGGTCATTAGTACAAAACACTTGGAAAACCCCTTAATCTTCTTTGAAGGGTTGAATTTTTTGTATGGGCTCAGCATATTTAGATTAGTTATAATGTACATGGAATCGTGTAATCATTATATGTTGCCTTGCCCTTATAGATATAAATAAAACATCCATTTCATATAATTTCCATTATGCACTTTTGCCTTTTCCAAAATTGCTAGAATGTTTAATTTTTTAATTTATATTAGACAACTTGAAACTGTTCTGTTAATTTTCCATCTGTATGTACAGTCATTATTTTGTTTTCAACAGTGTCACTACTCCATGAAGAAGGCAGCTGCTTTCCTTGGTATTGGCACACACAATGTGTATTTTGTTAAGGCTGATGATCAGTAAGTGGATATGTAATTCAAACTTTCCTTTTTTTAATTATACAAAGTGTTTGTAATTTTACAAAGTGTCAGTCACATGCTTTATAAGCATATTCTTGACAGATACTTTCCTCAAAAAGAATGGGAGTTGGATTGTCGTTTGCTTTTTAAATTATCATTGACTCCTCTGAATACATTTATCCAGAAGAGATTTACTGTAGTTTTGCTTTCAAGAAGTTGTGCAGAAGGATATTTAAAGTATACTGTATATCTGCCCCCCTTATCAAACAAAATACTGTATAAATGTTCACAAAAAAACCCAAAATAAAGTCTTAAAATTAGAACATTATTTATAGTTTTTTTCATAAACTTTTCAAAAAGGATTGGTAATTCTTTTAAATATGGGCAGGACAAATTTAAATTGACAGTTAATGGTGATAGGTAATGGATGCTAAAATTAAAGGAGGGAAAGCAGATAATAATACAGGCAATTATGTGCGTAGTGTTTGTAGTTATGTAAATAAAAGGGAGTTTTTGGAGCCGAATCGGGCTACAGAGGTTGCCTCATCAGAGACAATACCTCTCATATTGCAGAAAGATCCTGAAACAGCTTATTTACCTGGAGAAGCCTTCTCTAGCCAGATATTTCCTCTGCAGAAACTCCAAATGAATGATTGTTCTCCAAAATGGGAACAACTGCTACAGAGCATTTCTCGCTCTGTTCTGGTTTTAAAGAGTAACTAAACTTGTTCCCGCTCCCCCCTCAGATTGACCAGTTCTGTTCTTTTTCCTGCATAAATTATGTCCAAAGATTACTTATTGTTGCCCTTAAACTTATAATCCACTGCATCTTGCCACCTGAATTTCGTCTTCGTCTCCAAGGAATCTGTAGATGATTTTTAAACTAGTGTGGTTGGCTCTAGCCTGAAGAGTTCGTCCCAGCTGTGGTTACATGGTAAACCTGCGCTGCTTTAATTGGCACAGAATAAGGCTCTCTTTTACAGCTGTAGATGCAGTTTAAACAGTGCAGGTATACCATGTGACTGACATAGTCTATCTGAGGAAAAAGAAAAAGTTTAGTTACTCATTAAGGGGTTTCCAGGGAGCAGGAAAGTTATTTTTACCTGGTTCCTGCCACTCCATTAGGGCTGTGTTCACCAAACTTCCTGCATGAACGGGGTCTCATGCTTTGCTACGACCAATGACTGACGGTGACATGTATCCAATCTACTCGTGACCCAACAGTGATGTGTGTGTGATGTGGACACGTCACTGCTGATGCCAGTTATTGGCTTCTTGGGGCATATGCAGAAAGTTTACATGTAGGAACTGAAAGTCAAATGAAGGCCGTCTGGGAGCCATGAATCCCCAAGAGAGCAGCAGGGAGCATGTACTATAAATTTTACTTTCTTCACAGATCCTGCTGGGGGAGGGTAATTTGCAAAATCCTAGACAACCGCTTTAGGATCCCAAGCAGGGAACTTTATAAAGTCCATTTAGAAGAATCATTTACATAATAGGTCAAGGCAGTGGCTGGGATTACAAATTCCTTTATTGTGTCAGCAACCTCTTATTGCTGATCGTCAGGGATGCTATTTAAAGGCTTGTATACATTTAGAAAAAAGGTCTACTTTTTTCTAAAACACCATAGCCAGTCTTGTCACCTTGAAAAATCGGGCAGATGCTGGGCCTATTTTGTACATAATCTCTGCCAGAACTCAAACTGAGCACCTGCTGCATTGATAGTAGATAGGGATGAACGAACCCGTGGAAGTTCGGGTTGCCGGGTTCAGCCAAACTTTAGGTCAAAGTTCAGGTTTGGGACCCGAACTTGACCTGAACTTGACCCTGAACTTGGACCCCATTAAATTCAATGGGGACCCGAACTTCACTCTATTATTTTCTGTTATAACATGGTTATAACGGAAAATAATAGCATTCTTAAGATAGAATGCTAAGTAAAATGGCCATGGAGGGGTTAAAAAAAAAAAAACTCACCTCATCCACTTCATTGCACAGCCTTGATTGCGCAGGTCTTCTTTCTTATGGACCTGTGAAAGGACCTGTGATGATGTCACCGCACTCACCACGTGGCGAGCGCAGTGACGTCACTGCAGGTCCTGCTGAATAATCAAAAATGATAAAGACTGTTAGAAAAAAGCTAACTTATCTGATACAGATGGACGTCATCCATCTGCAGTTCAGGCCCCCTGGAGCCCTTCAGCTGTGCACGCTGGTCTGTGAGAGGATGAAGTCCATCTGTATCAGATAAGTTAACTTTTTACTAATGATCTTTATCTTTTTTGATTATCAGCATTACACTGTGTATACTGTATGTATCAGAGACTGACTATAGATCTCATCACAGACCACTGCAGGTCTGGGGCGCTCCAGTTTTGTTACTTATCTTATGCATTGTATGCTTATCTTTTTTTTTTTTTTTTTTTTATATTAAACATTTTGTTTTTTATTTTCAACATATAAAAATACAAGTGAACATGAACAGGATAATCAATAGTGGAGCAAAAAAGCAAGAAAAAATGCTCACGCATTTAGTACACAATTCTCATTTCATATACAAAACATCTATAACCCCAACCTATCCCTCCCCCCCCCCTCCCCTGGTTGTCTTGGTGGTTTCTATAGAGAGTTTGATTTCATGATCCCATATCGGGGATTTGGGTTTTCCAATTTTTAAACTCTTCCTGCCTTTCATACAGTCAATTTTCCTATTTCATTTTCCTACAGGCATATTCATATCTCTGCACCCTCTCACATAACTTCTTCCACTCTTCAATATTTGGTGGTTTATTGTATGCTTATATGTAGGCATTGTATGCTTATCAATTTATCTTGGGCATGTGTGTTGTCTATTTTGGTATCCTATTTTTACACTGATACCATCTGTCCCCTGATGAACCTTATATATTACAAGGGGGAACGCGTTGGTACTGTGTATTCTGTATCAAATTGAGACTTTGTATTATTTAGTTGTATCAGATTTGTATCAGATGTGTGTATCAGATAAGTGATAGGGCTGCGTAAGGACAGGCTAGCCGAGGCAAGTGGACAGAGTACTCCTACCATCAAGGTGTATCTCTGGTCTGAGCAGATTATTTAAGGGTAAGCTTAGGGATAGGTATTGATTTCCCATTGGTGCTACCCGTTTTTGCAGCTAGCCCTCCTTATTTGATAGCTCTTTGGCTGTTGTACTATGATTATATCGGTCCTGTAGGGACCTGTTATATTGGATGCATTTATTAAAAGGCCTCCTCAAAGGGCCTGAGCAAACGGCAGGTGTCACGAATGAACTGCCACTGATTGACATCGAAGTTGTACAGGGGACTACTCCTGTCTGCTTGGATCATTAAGAAATCGTTGATGGCCTTTCTCTTTTCGTATAGTCGGTCCAACATATGGAGGTTGGAATTCCAATGGGTGGAAACGTCACATATGAGGGGGGATGCCGTTCTGCCGCTGAAGCTCAAGGAGAGTGAGCTTTGCGGTGTGCTTTGCTGAAGTGCATGCAAAGTTTCCTGGCCATTTTTAGGATGTCTTGCAGATGGGTGGAAGACTTCAGGAACAGCTTGACAACCAGATTGAACACACGTGTCATGCAGGGACAAGACTCAGCCATCCTTAAAGCAGCGCCGACACCATGTTCGCTTAACCTTCTACCCACAGATTTGATTTGGCTTAACAAAAAACTGCCACACAGCTGAGTAGGTGATTTTACCCCAACACTCCGCACTAACTGACTGCTGCTGCGGCTGCTTCCGTAAACCCCTGCACCACTACTTTCCGATCAGGTAGGCTCCCGTGGAGCATCTAATTCAAGCGTCTCCCAAGTGTGATCAGCTACATCATCATCATCATTGAGTATTGTTTGCACGTCACTAATGTCCTCCTCAACGGTCTCTGGGTCAGGAGCCGGACCGCAACACTAGCTCCCATGCCACTCTCCTCATCACTATTTGCCCTCCTATTGGAGGAAGTAGCAGATGTCTCCTCCACATCTTGGCAAACCAATAGCTGCTAACTGTCCTCGCTGTAAAGTGATGCTAAGCCCACAGCATATAATATTTGTCTGGCTGAGGGAACAGAAATGGACAGAGGCAGGTTGAGGACAGGGGAGGGCACAGGGCCTTCTCCTGGGCCACGCCAACTAAGGATTGTGTCTGACGAACCCACAGACTCTTGGCTGGGGGTGTCTGATGTCACTTGGGATGAAGTGGATGACCGAGTCAACCATTCAAGAACCGCTGGGTTTCTGGTCAAGATACAACCACTAGATGACACAGGGAGCTCAGGCCTCTCGCTGCGACTCCTGCTGCCATGCCCCCTTACTCTGCCTGTGCCAGAAACATTAAGGCCTCTGCCACTCCCCTGTGCAGGGCCTGTCACTTCTCTGTCTGACATACTGTTAGATTAAAGAAATAAATAGAAATTAAATTAAATCACCCCAAAAGAGTCAGCAATTTTCTCACTTCGCAACCAATGGCTAATAAGCCTTTTTTTCACTAATACACTCCAAAGAAGGCTTTAGAACATATAACTGCACCGCTGAACGGCAAATAGCCCCTTACTTTTTTCCACTTATACACGCCACAAAAGGCTTTAGAACATATTACTGCACCGCCGAACGGCAAATAATATTTTTTTTTTTGCCACTAATACACGCCAAAAAGTGCTTTAGAACATATAACTGCACCTCTGAACGGCAAATATATATATATTTTTGCTACTAATACACGCCAAAAAGGGCTTTAGAACATATAACTGCACCGCTGAATGGAAAATATATATTTCTTTGCCACTAAAACATGATAAAAAGGGCTTTAAAACAGATAACTGCACCGCTGAACAGCAAATAATATATATTATTTTGACACTAATACACACCAAAAAGGGCTTTAGAAGATATAACTGCAGCGCTGAATGAAAAATAGGCCCTTATTTTTTTCCACTTATACACTCCACAAACGACTTTAGAACATATATCTAAGTACTCTGGAAAATGGCTGAATCCAAGATGGCTAAGCTATTTATAGGGCAGTGACATCACAGGGCTGGCTGGCTGCTGATTGGCTGCATGCTCCAGTTCCTTGCTCCATGTCCTGCAGCAGCAGCCATTTTAGGAAAAAAATGCAATTCGTTACCACAAAGCGTGAAGAAATTTGGATTCGGTGTGAATTTTTCCTGAAATTCGGATTGAATTCCACTTTGTCAACTTCGATTCGCTAATCTCTAGTATATACAGTATAACATCCTGACAAAATGACAGGTTGTCATTAGTTTTGGAAGTAAAGTATTTCCTTTCAGTATTCAATAGATAATTGCCATAGAAAGGTGACATGACACTGCCATATAAAGATTGACATCAAGGTACCATTTGATACTGCAGATCATGCCTGTGCATATCATTCCTTATACAATATAAAATATGTATTGTGCATATCTTATTTATAGATTTGAAGTGCTGATCTGGGAACAGAGTTGTCTCTGTGCCAGCATTGTGTCACAATCTCATCATGCACACATGAACAATGGGCACTAATAAAGCTAACTGGGAGCAATGTAATTAATATTGTGATGT
Source organism: Bufo gargarizans (assembly GCF_014858855.1). Classification (NCBI taxonomy): domain Eukaryota; kingdom Metazoa; phylum Chordata; class Amphibia; order Anura; family Bufonidae; genus Bufo; species Bufo gargarizans. The sequence continues at coordinate 372,487,711 of NC_058084.1, read as the reverse complement.
ACTGTGTTATTGACGGCCAAAACTCACGCACACAATAAATAACCAGCCAATTGTACACTAGTTCTAAAATGTAATTTGTCCCACATAAATTAGCTACAACTCTTTGTAACAGCTAAACCTTTTATATGGAACAATATGAAAATGCAATACAAACTACAAATAATAAAAATATTTTAAGGGGCTCTCTGCTCTGGACACTCCATGCTTGTTAAACACATCCCTTGATAATCAGTTGATCTCAAAGTGCCTTCTGCCAGAAAGAAAGGTGTTCTTTGTAATAGCTCTCTTCTCCAGCCACAATATAAAAATCTGGAGTAGAAATAAGCAATAGTGATGAGCAGCATAGGCAATATTAGTTTTTTGTGATATTTCGCAAATTTTTTGCATAATATTTGCCATAAATTAGCGAATTCTAGAATTAGCGATCTCAAGTCATTATTTTTGCGACTGCGCAAATCGACACTAATGATGCGCATATTTTTTTGCACAATACATGCAACTTCACATGTTATCAGGTCTGAGTAGATATTACTGATGGTGCACTAAGTATTGTTGTGACATCACAGCACTATGTCTGTAGCATGTATGTATGGACAGCAGAGAAACAGTAATTCCTATCACACTACCTATCACCCTGCACTAGAACCTATCAGCTACACTATATTACTATCTAACCTACACTGACTATCTCCCACTAACTATCTGTATTATATATATTGAGCTAACTAACTATCTAATGTAATTGGATAAGGAATAGGATCCAGATGAAAGCACAGAGCACAGCAATGTCACTGCTCTCTCTCTGAAAAAGAAAAAAAACTGCAGAAAATGGCTGCTGGGGAGTTTCTTATATAGTAAGGGGTAGGCAACTTTCCTATTAATTGCTAAGGATGTTGCTAAGCTCTGACAAAAATATTGCAGCCTTCTCATTGGCCCACAAGCAAGAAGGGAGGTTACTGATGAAAAAAAAAAATCTAGAATATTCACGATTATGAATATATATCACTATATTCTACATCTTCGCAAATTTTCAAAGTGCTGATTTTTGCGATAAAATTTGTGATTATAATATTCACGATCAACACTAATAATAAGCAAATTGATTCTAGCTAATCAGAATTTGTCCCAAATTTCTTGTGAAATCATAGACACTGATAGAGAGACATATGCATAATTCTCTACTGGAAAAAAGACATGCAAGTCAGTTCTTCTAAAAGAACAAGAAAACTGGGTGTCTCAAGAGAAGATTGCTCTGGTTACCTGAGTGGCCTTTGTCTGGGTCTTATGGATGCTCGTTCTAATTAGACCACCTAGTATGCATGAGGATAATTGTAGCACAGCCAATGCAGATCTGCATTTCTGTAAAAAAAAAAAAAAAAAGCTAATTAACATATATTACTTCTACTGGCATCATCTGGGCATAGTGTTCTTTTCTTTTTGGAAATAAAGCTAATTTGAATATACTTGCCAGAAGCCCAAAGGTATGCAAATTGGCTTTTATTTATGAAAAAGGACTGATTCATGCATTATAGGTGGTCTTCCTAATGAAAAGGAGCACCCCAAGACTATGACAAAGGCCACTTAGCTAACTAGAGCAATTTTCTCTTGAGACACTCAGTTTTCTCGTTCTTCTGGAAGGAGAACTGAGTTGCACATTTTTTTCCAGTGGTGTATTAATTCATCAGATTTGTTACATAAAACAGACTGTGTAATAGATAAAGTTTGCTAAACAAGCACAGCTTTTTTAATGGTGTTATACGTATTTTGCACTACAAACCAGTCAGTCTCAAAATACTGAATGGAGTTGTTTTTGCAATCGTTTTTTTCAAGCACCCCTTAATTGGTCTGTAATTCAAAAGAAAAACTACACTAAACTTCAGAATTCTTAATTGTTCATTCATGAAAACATGTCTTGTGACCATGGTACCTAACAACATTTTATCCAGGAACATATTTGTGAATGATGCTCCAGTGCTCAGGATTAGGGATGAGCGAACTCGAACTGTATAGTTCGGGTTCGTACCGAATTTTGGGGTGTCCGTGACACGGACCCGAACCCGGACATTTTCGTAAAAGTCCGGGTTCGGGTTCGGTGTTCGTCGCTTTCTTCGCGCTTTTGTGACGCTTTCTTGGCGCTTTTTGAAAGGCTGCAAAGCAGCCAATCAACAAGCGTCATACTACATGCCCCAAGAGGCCATCACAGCCATGCCTACTATTGGCATGGCTGTGATTGGCCAGAGCACCATGTGACCCAGCCTCTATTTAAGCTGGAGTCACATAGCGCCGCCCGTCACTCTGCTCTGATTAGCGTAGGGAGAGGTTGCGGCTGCGACAGTAGGGCGAGATTAGGCAGATTAACTCCTCCAAAGGACTTGATTAACTGATCGATCTGCAGCTGTGGATCATTGAGCTGCTGATCCTCAATTGCTCACTGTTTTTAGGCTGCCCAGACCGTTTGTCAGTCACATTTTTCTGGGGTGATCGGCGGCCATTTTGTGTCTTGTGGTGCGCCAGCACAAGCTGCGACCAAGTGCATTTAACCCTCAATGGTGTGGTTGTTTTTTGGCTAAAGCCTACATCAGGGTGAAGCTGTCACACCAAGTGCATTTAACCAGCAATAGTCTGTTCATTTTTTGGCCATATACAAAATCAGGGGCAAGCTGCGCCTGTCACCAAGTGCATTTAACCCTCAATGGTGTGGTTGTTTTTTGGCTAAAGCCTACATCAGGGTGAAGCTGTCACACCAAGTGCATTTAACCAGCAATAGTCTGTTCATTTTTTGGCCATATACTAAATCAGGGGCAAGCTGCGCCTGTCACCAAGTGCATTTAACCCTCAATGGTGTGGTTGTTTTTTGGCTAAAGCCTACATCAGGGTGAAGCTGTCACACCAAGTGCATTTAACCAGCAATAGTCTGTTTATTTTTTGGCCATATCCCAGTCTAATTCTGTCACTAAATCCATACCGGTCACCCAGCGCCTAAATACTAGGCCTCAAATTTATATCCCGCTAAATCTGTCCTTAGTGCTGTAGCTGGGCGAGTTATTTAGTGTCCGTTCAAGCACATTTCTTGTTCTGGGTTGAAATACAATTCCCAATTTAGCAATTTCATAATTTAGTGGTTTCTGCTATATCAGAGCTATTTGAAATCTATCCCTAAAAGGGTATATAATATTCAAGGTGCACATTGGGTCATTCAGAATAACTTCACACACACCCGCTACTGTGTATTTCCAAGTCTAATTCTGGCACTAAACCCATACCTGTCACCCAGCGCCTAAATACTAGGCCTCAAATTTATATCCAGCTAAATCTGTCCCTAGTGCTGTAGCTGGGCGAGTTATTTAGTGTCCGTTCAAGCACATTTCTTGTTCTGGGTTGAAATACAATTCCCAATTTAGCAATTTCATAATTTAGTGGTTTCTGCTATATCAGAGCTATTTGAAATCTATCCCTAAAAGGGTATATAATATTCAAGGTGCACATTGGGTCATTCAGAATAACTTCACACACACCCGCTACTGTGTATTTCCAAGTCTAATTCTGGCACTAAACCCATACCTGTCACCCAGCGCCTAAATACTAGGCCTCAAATTTATATCCCGCTAAATCTGTCCTTAGTGCTGTAGCTGGGCGAGTTATTTAGTGTCCGTTCAAGCACATTTCTTGTTCTGGGTTGAAATACAATTCCCAATTTAGCAATTTCATAATTTAGTGGTTTCTGCTATATCAGAGCTATTTGAAATCTATCCCTAAAAGGGTATATAATATTCAAGGTGCACATTGGGTCATTCAGAATAACTTCACACACACCCGCTACTGTGTATTTCCAAGTCTAATTCTGGCACTAAACCCATACCTGTCACCCAGCGCCTAAATACTAGGCCTCAAATTTATATCCCGCTAAATCTGTCCTTAGTGCTGTAGCTGGGCGAGTTATTTAGTGTCCGTTCAAGCACATTTCTTGTTCTGGGTTGAAATACAATTCCCAATTTAGCAATTTCATAATTTAGTGGTTTCTGCTATATCAGAGCTATTTGAAATCTATCCCTAAAAGGGTATATAATATTCAAGGTGCACATTGGGTCATTCAGAATAACTTCACACACACCCGCTACTGTGTATTTCCAAGTCTAATTCTGGCACTAAACCCATACCTGTCACCCAGCGCCTAAATACTAGGCCTCAAATTTATATCCCGCTAAATCTGTCCTTAGTGCTGTAGCTGGGCGAGTTATTTAGTGTCCGTTCAAGCACATTTCTTGTTCTGGGTTGAAATACAATTCCCAATTTAGCAATTTCATAATTTAGTGGTTTCTGCTATATCAGAGCTATTTGAAATCTATCCCTAAAAGGGTATATAATATTCAAGGTGCACATTGGGTCATTCAGAATAACTTCACACACACCCGCTACTGTGTATTTCCAAGTCTAATTCTGGCACTAAACCCATACCTGTCACCCAGCGCCTAAATACTAGGCCTCAAATTTATATCCCGCTAAATCTGTCCCTAGTGCTGTAGCTGGGCGAGTTATTTAGTGTCCGTTCAAGCACATTTCTTGTTCTGGGTTGAAATACAATTCCCAATTTAGCAATTTCATAATTTAGTGGTTTCTGCTATATCAGAGCTATTTGAAATCTATCCCTAAAAGGGTATATAATATTCAAGGTGCACATTGGGTCATTCAGAATAACTTCACACACACCCGCTACTGTGTATTTCCAAGTCTAATTCTGGCACTAAACCCATACCTGTCACCCAGCGCCTAAATACTAGGCCTCAAATTTATATCCCGCTAAATCTGTCCTTAGTGCTGTAGCTGGGCGAGTTATTTAGTGTCCGTTCAAGCACATTTCTTGTTCTGGGTTGAAATACAATTCCCAATTTAGCAATTTCATAATTTAGTGGTTTCTGCTATATCAGAGCTATTTGAAATCTATCCCTAAAAGGGTATATAATATTCAAGGTGCACATTGGATCATTCAGAATAACTTCACACACACCCGCTACTGTGTATTTCCAAGTCTAATTCTGGCACTAAACCCATACCTGTCACCCAGCGCCTAAATACTAGGCCTCAAATTTATATCCCGCTAAATCTGTCCCTAGTGCTGTAGCTGGGCGAGTTATTTAGTGTCCGTTCAAGCACATTTCTTGTTCTGGGTTGAAATACAATTCCCAATTTAGCAATTTCATAATTTAGTGGTTTCTGCTATATCAGAGCTATTTGAAATCTATCCCTAAAAGGGTATATAATATTCAAGGTGCACATAGGGTCATTCAGAATAACTTCACACACCCGCTACTGTGCATTTCCAAATCTAATTCTGTCACTAAACCCATACCTGTCACCCAGCGCCTAAATACTAGGCCTCAAATTTATATCCCGCTAAATCTCTCGTTACCGCTGTCCTGTTGTGGCTGGGAAAGTTATTTAGTGTCCGTCAAAGCACATTTTTTGTTCTGGGTTGAAATACAATTCCCAATTTAGCAATTTCATAATTTAGTCGTTTCTGCTATATCAGAGCTATTTGAAATCTATCCCTAAAAGGGTAGATCATATTGAAGGTGCACATAGGGTCATTCAGAATAACTTCACACACACGCTTCTGTGCATTTCCAAGTCTAATTCTGTCACTAAATCCATACCGGTCACCCAGCGCCTAAATACTAGGCCTCAAATTTATATCCCGCTGAATTTGAATACAATACATTGGGCCAAATAATATATTTGTTGTTGTGGTGAACCATAACAATGAGAAAAACATCTAGTAAGGGACGCGGACGTGGACATGGTCGTGGTGGTGTTAGTGGACCCTCTGGTGCTGGGAGAGGACGTGGCCGTTCTGCCACATCCACACGTCCTAGTGTACCAACTACCTCAGGTCCCAGTAGCCGCCAGAATTTACAGCGATATATGGTGGGGCCCAATGCCGTTCTAAGGATGGTAAGGCCTGAGCAGGTACAGGCATTAGTCAATTGGGTGGCCGACAGTGGATCCAGCACGTTCACATTATCTCCCACCCAGTCTTCTGCAGAAAGCGCACAGATGGCGCCTGAAAACCAACCCCATCAGTCTGTCACATCACCCCCATGCATACCAGGGAAACTGTCTCAGCCTCAAGTTATGCAGCAGTCTCTTATGCTGTTTGAAGACTCCGCTGGCAGGGTTTCCCAAGGGCATCCACCTAGCCCTTCCCCAGCGGTGAAAGACATAGAATGCACTGACGCACAACCACTTATGTTTCCTGATGATGAGGACATGGGAATACCACCTCAGCATGTCTCTGATGATGACGAAACACAGGTGCCAACTGCTGCGTCTTTCTGCAGTGTGCAGACTGAACAGGAGGTCAGGGATCAAGACTGGGTGGAAGACGATGCAGGGGACGATGAGGTCCTAGACCCCACATGGAATGAAGGTCGTGCCACTGACTTTCACAGTTCGGAGGAAGAGGCAGTGGTGAGACTGAGCCAACAGCGTAGCAAAAGAGGGAGCAGTGGGCAAAAGCAGAACACCCGCCGCCAAGAGACTCCGCCTGCTACTGACCGCCGCCATCTGGGACCGAGCACCCCAAAGGCAGCTTCAAGGAGTTCCCTGGCATGGCACTTCTTCAAACAATGTGCTGACGACAAGACCCGAGTGGTTTGCACGCTGTGCCATCAGAGCCTGAAGCGAGGCATTAACGTTCTGAACCTGAGCACAACCTGCATGACCAGGCACCTGCATGCAAAGCATGAACTGCAGTGGAGTAAACACCTTAAAACCAAGGAAGTCACTCAGGCTCCCCCTGCTACCTCTTCTGCTGCTGCCGCCTCGGCCTATTCTGCTGCTGCCTCCTCGGCCTCTTCCTCCGCCTCTGGAGGAACGTTGGCACCTGCCGCCCAGCAAACAGGGGATGTACCACCAACACCACCACCACCACCTCCGTCACCAAGCGTCTCAACCATGTCACACGCCAGCGTTCAGCTCTCCATCTCACAAACATTTGATAGAAAGCGTAAATTCCCACCTAGCCACCCTCGATCCCTGGCCCTGAATGCCAGCATTTCTAAACTACTGGCCTATGAAATGCTGTCATTTAGGCTGGTGGACACAGACAGCTTCAAACAGCTCATGTCGCTTGCTGTCCCACAGTATGTTGTTCCCAGCCGGCACTACTTCTCCAAGAGAGCCGTGCCTTCCCTGCACAACCAAGTATCCGATAAAATCAAGTGTGCACTGCGCAACGCCATCTGTGGCAAGGTCCACCTAACCACAGATACGTGGACCAGTAAGCACGGCCAGGGACGCTATATCTCCCTAACTGCACACTGGGTAAATGTAGTGGCAGCTGGGCCCCAGGCGGAGAGCTGTTTGGCGCACGTCCTTCCGCCGCCAAGGATCGCAGGGCAACATTCTTTGCCTCCTGTTGCCACCTCCTCCTTCTCGGCTTCCTCCTCCTCTTCTTCCACCTGCTCATCCAGTCAGCCACACACCTTCACCACCAACTTCAGCACAGCCCGGGGTAAACGTCAGCAGGCCATTCTGAAACTCATATGTTTGGGGGACAGGCCCCACACCGCACAGGAGTTGTGGCGGGGTATAGAACAACAGACCGACGAGTGGTTGCTGCCGGTGAGCCTCAAGCCCGGCCTGGTGGTGTGTGATAATGGGCGAAATCTCGTTGCAGCTCTGGGACTAGCCAATTTGACGCACATCCCTTGCTTGGCGCATGTGCTGAATTTGGTGGTGCAGAAGTTCATTCACAACTACCCCGACATGTCAGAGCTGCTGCATAAAGTGCGGGCCGTCTGTTCGCGCTTCCGGCGTTCACATCCTGCTGCTGCTCGCCTGTCTGCGCTACAGCGTAACTTCGGCCTTCCCGCTCACCGCCTCATATGCGACGTGCCCACCAGGTGGAACTCCACCTTGCACATGCTGGACAGACTGTGCGAGCAGCAGCAGGCCATAGTGGAGTTTCAGCTGCAGCACGCACGGGTCAGTCGCACTACAGAACAGCACCACTTCACCACCAATGACTGGGCCTCCATGCGAGACCTGTGTGCCCTGTTGCGCTGTTTCGAGTACTCCACCAACATGGCCAGTGGCGATGACACCGTTATCAGCGTTACAATACCACTTCTATGTCTCCTTGAGAAAACACTTAGGGCGATGATGGAAGAGGAGGTGGCCAAGGAGGAGGAGGAGGAGGAGGAAGAGGGGTCATTTTTAGCACTTTCAGGCCAGTCTCTTCGAAGTGACTCAGAGGGAGGTTTTTGGCAACAGCAGAGGCCAGGTACAAATGTGGCCAGCCAGGGCCCACTACTGGAGGACGAGGAGGACGAGGATGAGGAGGAGGTGGAGGAGGATGAGGATGAAGCATGGTCACAGCGGGGTGGCACCCAACGCAGCTCGGGTCCATCACTGGTGCGTGGCTGGGGGGAAAGGCAGGACGATGACGATACGCCTCCCACAGAGGACAGCTTGTCCTTACCCCTGGGCAGCCTGGCACACATGAGCGACTACATGCTGCAGTGCCTGCGCAACGACAGCAGAGTTGCCCACATTTTAACCTGTGCGGACTACTGGGTTGCCACCCTGCTGGATCCACGCTACAAAGACAATGTGCCCACCTTACTTCCTGCACTGGAGCGTGATAGGAAGATGCGCGAGTACAAGCGCACGTTGGTAGACGCGCTACTGAGAGCATTCCCAAATGTCACAGGGGAACAAGTGGAAGCCCAAGGCCAAGGCAGAGGAGGAGCAAGAGGTCGCCAAGGCAGCTGTGTCACGGCCAGCTCCTCTGAGGGCAGGGTTAGCATGGCAGAGATGTGGAAAACTTTTGTCAACACGCCACAGCTAACTGCACCACCACCTGATACGCAACGTGTTAGCAGGAGGCAACATTTCACTAACATGGTGGAACAGTACGTGTGCACACCCCTCCACGTACTGACTGATGGTTCGGCCCCATTCAACTTCTGGGTCTCTAAATTGTCCACGTGGCCAGAGCTAGCCTTTTATGCCTTGGAGGTGCTGGCCTGCCCGGCAGCCAGCGTTTTGTCTGAACGTGTATTCAGCACGGCAGGGGGCGTCATTACAGACAAACGCAGCCGCCTGTCTACAGCCAATGTGGACAAGCTGACGTTCATAAAAATGAACCAGGCATGGATCCCACAGGACCTGTCCGTCCCTTGTCCAGATTAGACATTAACTACCTCCCCATAACCATATATTATTGGACTCCAGGGCACTTCCTCATTCAATCCTATTTTTATTTTCATTTTACCATTATATTGCGAGGCTACCCAAAGTTGAATGAACCTCTCCTCTGCCTGTGTGCTAGGCCTAAATATATGCCAATGGACTGTTGCAGTGGTGGGTGACGTGAAGCCTCATTCTCTGCTATGACATGCAGACTAATTCTCTGCTGACATGAAGACAGATTCTCTGTTACGGGACCTCTCTCCTCTGCCTGTGTGTGTGCTGGGCCTAAATATATGCCAATGGACTGTTGCAGTGGTGGCTGACGTGAAGCCTCATTCTCTGCTATGACATGCAGACTAATTCTCTGCTGACATGAAGACAGATTCTCTGTTACGGGACCTCCCTCCTCTGCCTGGGTGCTGGGCCTAAATATATGCCAATGGACTGTTGCAGTGGTGGGTGACGTGAAGCCTGATTCTCTGCTATGACATGCAGACTAATTCTCTGCTGACATGAAGACAGATTCTCTGTTACGGGACCTCTCTCCTCTGCCTGTGTGTGTGCTGGGCCTAAATATATGCCAATGGACTGTTGCAGTGGTGGCTGACGTGAAGCCTCATTCTCTGCTATGACATGCAGACTAATTCTCTGCTGACATGAAGCCAGATTGTCTGTTACGGGACCTCTCTCCTCTGCCTGTGTGTGTGCTGGGCCTAAATATATGCCAATGGACTGTTGCAGTGGTGGCTGACGTGAAGCCTCATTCTCTGCTATGACATGCAGACTAATTCTCTGCTGACATGAAGACAGATTCTCTGTTACGGGACCTCTCTCCTCTGCCTGTGTGTGTGCTGGGCCTAAATATATGCCAATGGACTGTTGCAGTGGTGGCTGACGTGAAGCCTCATTCTCTGCTATGACATGCAGACTGATTCTCTGCTGACATGAAGCCAGATTGTCTGTTACGGGACCTCTCTGCTCTGCCTGTGTGCTAGGCCTAAATATATGCCAATGGACTGTTGCAGTGGTGGCTGACGTGAAGCCTCATTCTCTGCTATGACATGCAGACTAATTCTCTGCTGACATGAAGACAGATTCTCTGTTACGGGACCTCCCTCCTCTGCCTGGGTGCTGGGCCTAAATATATGCCAATGGACTGTTGCAGTGGTGGGTGACGTGAAGCCTCATTCTCTGCTATGACATGCAGACTGATTCTCTGCTGACATGAAGCCAGATTGTCTGTTACGGGACCTCCCTCCTCTGCCTGGGTGCTGGGCCTAAATATATGCCAATGGACTGTTGCAGTGGTGGCTGACGTGAAGCCTCATTCTCTGCTATGACATGCAGACTGATTCTCTGCTGACATGAAGCCAGATTGTCTGTTACGGGACCTCTCTCCTCTGCCTGTGTGCTAGGCCTAAATATATGCCAATGGACTGTTGCAGTGGTGGCTGACGTGAAGCCTCATTCTCTGCTATGACATGCAGACTGATTCTCTGCTGACATGAAGCCAGATCGTCTGTTACGGGACCTCTCTGCTCTGCCTGTGTGCTAGGCCTAAATATATGCCAATGGACTGTTGCAGTGGTGGGTGACGTGAAGCCTCATTCTCTGCTATGACATGCAGACTGATTCTCTGCTGTCATGAAGCCAGATTGTCTGTTACGGGACCTCTCTGCTCTGCCTGTGTGCTAGGCCTAAATATATGCCAATGGACTGTTGCAGTGGTGGGTGACGTGAAGCCTCATTCTCTGCTATGACATGCAGACTGATTCTCTGCTGACATGAAGCCAGATTGTCTGTTACGGGACCTCTCTCCTCTGCCTGTGTGCTAGGCCTAAATATATGCCAATGGACTGTTGCAGTGGTGGCTGACGTGAAGCCTCATTCTCTGCTATGACATGCAGACTAATTCTCTGCTGACATGAAGCCAGATTGTCTGTTACGGGACCTCTCTCCTCTGCCTGGGTGCTGGGCCTAAATTTATGACAATGGACTGTTGCAGTGGTGGCTGACGTGAAGCCTGATTCTCTGCTATGACATGCAGACTGATTCTCTGCTGACATGAAGCCAGATTGTCTGTTACGGGACCTCTCTCCTCTGCCTGTGTGCTAGGCCTAAATATATGCCAATGGACTGTTGCAGTGGTGGCTGACGTGAAGCCTCATTCTCTGCTATGACATGCAGACTAATTCTCTGCTGACATGAAGCCAGATTGTCTGTTACGGGACCTCTCTCCTCTGCCTGGGTGCTGGGCCTAAATTTATGACAATGGACTGTTGCAGTGGTGGCTGACGTGAAGCCTGATTCTCTGCTATGACATGCAGACTGATTCTCTGCTGACATGAAGCCAGATTGTCTGTTACGGGACCTCCCTCCTCTGCCTGGGTGCTGGGCCTAAATATATGCCAATGGACTGTTGCAGTGGTGGCTGACGTGAAGCCTCATTCTCTGCTATGACATGCAGACTAATTCTCTGCTGACATGAAGACAGATTCTCTGTTACGGGACCTCTCTCCTCTGCCTGGGTGCCGGGGCCTAAATATCTGAGAATGGACTGTTCCAGTGGTGGGTGACGGGAAGCCAGATTCTCTGCTATGGAACCTCTCTCCAATTGATTTTGGTTAATTTTTATTTATTTAATTTTTATTTTAATTCATTTCCCTATCCACATTTGTTTGCAGGGGATTTACCTACATGTTGCTGCCTTTTGCAGCCCTCTAGCTCTTTCCTGGGCTGTTTTACAGCCTTTTTAGTGCCGAAAAGTTCGGGTCCCCATTGACTTCAATGGGGTTCGGGTTCGGGACGAAGTTCGGATCGGGTTCGGATCCCGAACCCGAACATTTCCGGGATGTTCGGCCGAACTTCTCGAACCCGAACATCCAGGTGTTCGCTCAACTCTACTCAGGATGCAAAAACTTTGCGCAGTAAACTCTTAAAGAAATGCAAAGAAAAATTTCTAAAGTAAACATATTAGATTTTCTTATTTTACTAGTACCTGCTCAGACAACTACATTAACCCCTTGAGGACCCGTGATGTACATGTACGTCATAACTGGACGTGACTTAAGGACCATTGATGTACATGTACTTCACGAGGTCTGTGGGGTTCTGGGGAAGGATCGGGGGGAATCACAGCACCATGCCTGCTCTTACCGGCAGACATCCATGCCAGGTAAGGGCAGCATTGTGCTGAACTGCCCCCCTGCAGCCCCAATTGTTGCTATTGGCTTGATTCCCACATTGCGCTTTGCAGTTCTGGCTGCGATACAGATCTGTGGGGGGTGTCACCTGGAGGTGACCGGTGCTGAACAAGTCTCCTCTTAGGTCAGGCAGGGGACCCCAGTGTTTTGGGTCCTCTGCCAGCCCTGCTATTGGCTGGAACAACGCTCATAACTGGACGTGACTTAAGGACCAGTGATGTACATGTACTTCACGAGGTCTGCAGGGTTCTGAGGAAGGATCGGGGGGAATCGCGGCACCATGCCTGCTCTTACCGGCTGCGCTTGTCTGTGATAACCCCCCTGCCTTGCTAAACACACGTTCAGATAATACACTGACTGCAGGGCAGGTCAGCACATCCAAGGCGTAAAGGCCAAGCGCAGGCCATGTGCCCAATTTGAAGACCCAGAAGATGAAGGGGGCAGACCCGTCATTCAGTACATGGAGGCGTGTGCACACATACTGCTCCACCATATTGGTGAAATGCTGCCTCCTGCTAAGACGTTCCATATCAGCTGGTGGTGCTGGTTGTTGTGGCATGCAGACAAAGCTTTTCCACATTTCGGCCATGCTAACCCTGCCTTCTTAGGTGCTGGCGGTGCCCCAGCTGCGTTGGCGTCCTCTTCTTCCTCCGCCTTGTGCTTCCACTGTGCCCCCGCTGTCAGGTGGGAATGCTACCAGCATGTGCTTGTACTCACGCATCTTAGGATGGGAGGGAATTAAGGACGGTACGTTGTCCTTGTAACGGGGATCCAGCAGTGTGGCCACCCAGTAATCAGCACAAGTTAGAATGTGGGCAACTCGGCGGTCGTTGCGGAGACACTGCAGCATGTAATCGCTCATGTGTGCCAGGCTGCCCAGAGGCAACAAAAAGCTGTCCTCTGTGGAAGGTGTATAGTTTGTGTCCTCTGTATCCCCCCCAGCCATGCACCAGTGATGGCCATGAGCTGGTCTGGGTGCCACCCTGCTGTGAACATGGTTCCTCCTCCTCCATCTCCTCCTCCTCATCCTCCACCTCATCATCCTCCAGAACTGTGCCCTGGCTGGACAATTGTGTACCTGCCGTTTGTGGGGGCAGGAACCCACCCTCGGAGCCACTTGCGAATCACTGGCCGGAAACCCTATGAAATGATCCCTCTTCCTCCTCCTCCTCCTGTGCCACATCCAACAGCATTTTTTTTAAGGAGGCATAGAAGTGGGATAGTCACGCTGAGAATGGCGTAATCGGCACTGGCCATGTTGGTGGAGTACTCAAAACAGCGCAACAAGGAATACAGGTCTCGCATGGAGGCCCAGTCATTGGTGGTGAAGTGGTGCTGTTCCGCAGAGCGACTCACCCGTGCGTGATGCAGCTGAAACTCCACTATCGCTTGCTGTTGCTCGCACAGTCTGGGCACGTTGCATATGAGGCAGTGAGCGGGAAAGCCAGTTACGCTGCAGCGCTGACAGGCACAGACGGCCCACACTTTATGCAGCAGCTCTGACATATCGGGGTAATTTTTAAGGAATCTCTGCCCTATCAAATTCAGCACATGGTCCAGGCAAGGGATGTGCGTCAAATCGGCTAGTCCCAGAGCTGCTACGAGATTTCACCCATTATCGCACACCACCAGGCCGAGCTTGAGGCTCACTGGCACCAACCACTCATCGGTCTGTTGTTCAAGGCCCGTCCACAGCTCCTGCGAAGTGTGGAGTTTGTCCCCCAAACAGATAAGTTTTAAAACTGCCTGCTGTCGTTTACTCCTGGCTGTGCTGAATTTGGTGGTAAAGGTGTTACGCTGACCGCATGAGGAGCCAGTAGAGGACGAGGAAGCAGAGTAGGAGGAGGAAGTAACAGGAGGCAAACTGAAGCGCCCTGCAATCCTCGGTGGTGGAAGGGCATGTGCCAAACTGCTATCCGCCTCAGGCCCAGCCACCACCGCATTTACCCAGTGTGCTGTCAGAGAGATATAACGTCCCTGACCATGCTTACTGGTCCACGTATCCGTAGTGAGGTTCATCTTGCCACAGATAGCGTTGCGCAGTGCACACCTGATTTTGTCCCCCACTTGGTTGTGCAGGGAAGAGATGGCACACCTGGAAAAGTAGTGGCGGCTGGGCACAACGTACTGTGGGACAGCCACCGCCATCAGGCTTTTAAAGCTCTCCGTCTCCACCAGACGGAATGACAGCATTTCAAAGGCCAGTCATATTGAAATGCTGGCATTCAGGGCCAGGGATCACGTGTGGGTAGAGCGGTACTTCCTCTTCCGCTCCAGTGTTTAGGAGATGGAGAGCTGAACGCTTCCATGGGACATTGTGGAGATGCTTGGTGACCCAGGTGGTGGTGTTGCTGGCATATCCTCTGTTTGCGGGGTGGCAGGTGGCAATGTCACTCCAGAGGTGGATGAAGAGGCCGAGACTACAGCAGAAGAGGAAGCAGGAGAAGCCAGAGACCTTTCTTGGTTTTTGAGGTGTCTACTCAACTGCAGCTCATGCTTTGCACTTAGATGCCTGGTCATGAAGGATGTGCTCAGGTTGAGAACGTTTATGCCTCGCTTCAGGCTCTGATTGCACAGCGTGCAAACCACTTATGTCTTGTCATAAGCACATTGTCTGAAGAACTGCTACGCCAGGGAACTCCTGGTGGTGGGCAGTAGCAGGTGTATTGTCTAGGGGATGGCCGCTCCGCTTTTGCATCTTGCTCCCTCTTCTGCTGTGCTAGTGGCTCTGTTCAACCACCGCCTCTTCCTCCGAACTACACAGGTCACTCGCATGACCTTGATTTCATGTTGGGTTGAGGACCTCATCGTCCTCCACATCATCTTCCACCCAGTCTTCACCCCTGCCCTCCTTGTCAGTCTGCACACTTTTGAAAGCCCCAGTAGTTGGCACCTGTGTTTCGTCATCATCCGAGATGTGCTGCGATTGTCCTCCCATGTACTTATCTTGAAACGTAATGGCTGGGCATTGGTGCTCTTCCAATTCTGGGGCAGGGCTAGGTGGATGGCCCTGGGAAACCCTAGTAACAGAGTCATCAAAAAGCAGAATAGACTTCTGCATGACTTGGGGCTCTGACTGCTTGGCTGATTTGCAAGTAGGGTGAAGTGAAAAACTGATGCACATCGGCTGCAGGTGCCAACTCTGATCTTTCAGCAGGAGACTGGGTGGGAGACAATGTGAAGGAACTGGAGGCACTGTCAGCAACCCAATCTATATTTTTTTAATAACAAAATAGAACAACAGTATCTAACGCGTGTTTCTCACACTGACAGATGCAGCAAAGGTTGCAAAATTAAGTTTTTTGCCCTAAGTAGGTTTTTTTTAAATAGCAGAATAGAGCAACAGTATCTAAAGGGTGTATCTTACAATGACAGATGCAGCAAAGGCTGCAAAATTATATTTTTCGCCCTAGATAGGTGGGGTTTTTTTTATAGCAGACTAGAACAACAGTATCTAAAGGGTGTAAGTCACACCTACAGATGCAGACAAGGCTGCCCTTTTTTTTTTTTGCCCTAAATGTGTTTTTTTTTAATACCAGAATTTGACAGCAGTATATAACGCTTGAATTTCACACGTACAGATGCAGACAAGGCCGCTAATTAAGTATTTTGCCAGAAATGTTTTTTTTTATACCAAAATAGCACAGCAAGCACAGAAAAGTGTGTATCTCAAACTGACTGATGCAGACAAGGCTGCAAATTAAGTATTTTGCCCTAAATGGGTGTTTTTTAAAACCCAGAAAATTATAGCTGTATTTCTAGCTTAAATTGCACACTGACTAATGTGGCAGAGGCCCCAGATGGAGGGTATTTAAAAAAATGAGTGTTTTTAAAACCCAGAAAATTATTGAAATATTTAAAGCTTGTTTTCACAAGAACATATGCAGCAAAGGCTGCAATATTATTTACTTTGCTCAAAAATTGTGTATTTTTAATAACAGAATATGACAGCAGTATATTACGCTTGAATTTCACACGTACAGATGCAGCAAGGGCTGTAAAATTGAGTATTTTGCCCAAAAATTGTGTTTTTTTAAAACCCAGAAAATTAAAGCTGTATTTCTAGTTTAAATTGCACACTGACTAATGCAACAGATGGAGGGTATTGCAAAAAATGGGTGTTTTTTTTAAACCCAGAAAATTATTAAACTATTTAATGCTTGTTTTAACAATAACAGATGCAGCAAAGGCTGCAATATTAAGTACTTTGCCCAAAAACGGTGACAGCAGTATATAACATTTGAATTTCACACGTACTGATGCAGCAAGGGCTGTAAAATTGTGTATTTTGCAAAAAAAGGTTGTTTGTAAAAACCCAGAAAATGATGGCTGTATTTATAGCTTAAATTGCACACTGACTAATCCTGAAAATGCATCAGATGTTGTAGATTGCCAAAAAAGGGTGTTTTTTAAAAACCAGATTGTTAGTGAAGTATTTCAAACTTGGATTTGAATGTCACAAAAGCTCAGATGCAGTGCTGGTGCACTGAGCTTGCATAAAATGGCCGCCCCCGCCAACCTAACAGATGGATAAAAGTTATTTTTTTCTGTCAATGGGCTCAGGGCAGGGTAAAAAGGTTGTGCACTGCACCCATACAACTAAATCTATGCAGATTGCTGAGTTAAATTGGAGTTCTGATCACAGATTCTGTCCTATTCTCTCCCTGAAATCACCAGCAGCATCCTCTCCTTACACTAAGCACAGCAGAGTGACGTGCAGCGCTACGTGACTCCAGCTTATATAGAGGCTAGGTCACATGCTGCACTGGCCAATCACAGCCATGCCATTAGTAGGCATACTGTGATGACTTATAAGGGCACAGAGTTAAATGCTTGTTAGGCCTCATGCACATGACCGTTGTGTGCATTCGCGGCCGTTGTTCCGTTTTCCATTTTTTCCGCTGACCCATTGACTTTCAATGGGTCCGTGGAAAAAACTGAAAATGCTCCGTTTGGCATCTGCGTCCGTGTTTCCAGTCCGTGAAAAAAATAGGACCTGTCCTATTTTTTTCACGGACAACGGTTCACGGACCCATTCAAGTCAATGGGTCCATGAAAAATCACGGCTGCACACAAGATTGTCATCCGTGATCCGTGTCCGTGATTCGTGTCAGTTTTTTCCTATCATTTGAAAGCCAAACTTGAACAATTTTTTTTTCATTTTTCATGTCCGTGGATCCTCCAAAAATCAAGGAAGACCCACGGAAGAAAAAACAGACACGGATCACGGAACAATGGAAACCGTTTTGCGGACCGTCAAAAAAAAAACGTCCGTGTGCATGAGGCCTTAATTGGCTGCTCTGCAGCCTTTCAAAAAGTGCCAAGAAATCGACGAACACCGAACCCAAACCCAAACTTTTACTGAAATGTTCGGGTTCGGGTCCGGGGTCGAAAAATCCTAAAGTTTGGTATGAACCCGAACTTTACATTTCGGGTTTGCTCAACCCTAGTCAGATGTACAATTATTAGAAATTTATTTAAATTTTTTCATTTGATTGACAAGTACATCAAAGTTATGAAATATTCAATATTTATAGATTTTGAGCCCTCTTCTGCAATTTGCCCTGGCATGCTGGATATCAGCTTCTGGGCAAAATCCTGACTGATGTTTGTCCACCTACTTTTTGAGAATTGACCACAGGTTCTCAATGGGATTGAGATCTGGAAAGTTTCCTGGCCATGGACTCAAAGTTTCAACATTTTGTTCATCAAGCCTCTTAGTTTTCTCTTTTGCCTTGTGACATTGTGCTCCATCATGCTGGAAAAGACATTGTTATCACCAAAATGCTCCAAGATCATTGGGAGAAGATGTTCTTGGAGAATGTTTTGCTACCATTACTTATTCAAAGCAGGGTTCTTAAGCAAAATTGTGAGTGAACCTATTCCCTTGTATTAGAAGCAGCCCCACACATAAAAGGTGTCAGAATGATTTACTGCTGGTATGACACTGTAGCACTTTTCTTCTCAGAAAAATAACATTTCCAGAAGTCCAAGCCAGTCTGAAGGGGGCTCCACTGAAATAACTTTACCCCAGTCCTGTCCAGTCCAATCCTTGTACTTCCTACAGAATGTCAGTCTGTCCTCCAAAAGCTTTCACCTCACTGTGCAGGTAGATGCACTCACATCTGCCTTCTGCCCTTCTGCACTGTTGATGACCCTATCCCATAGCTGCATCCTCTTTAACCACTTCAACCCCGCTAGCTGAAACCCCCTTCATGACCAGAGCACTTTTTACACTTCGGCACTACACTCCTTTCACCGTTTATCGCTCGGTCATGCAACTTACCACCCAAATGAATTTTACCTCCTTTTCTTCTCACTAATGGAGCTTTCATTTGGTGGTATTTTATTGCTGCTGACATTTTAACTTTTTTTGTTATTAATTGAAATGTAACGATTTTTATGAAAAAAATGACATTTTTCACTTTCAGCTGTAAAATTTTGCAAAAAAAACGACATCCATATATAAATTTTTCGCTAAATTTATAGTTCTACATGTCTTTGATAAAAAAAAAATGTTTGGGCAAAAAAAAAAAATGGTTTGGTTAAAAGTTATAGCGTTTACAAACTATGGTACAAAAATGTGAATTTCCGCTTTTTGAAGCAGCTCTGACTTTCTGAGCACCTGTCATGATTCCTGAGGTTCTACAATGCCCAGACAGTAGAAAAACCCCACAAATGACCCCATTTCGGAAAGTAGACACCCGAAGGTATTCGCTGATGGGCATAGTGAGTTCATAGAACATTTTATTTATTTGTCACAAGTTAGCGGAAAATGATTTTTTATTTTTATTTTTTTCTTACAAAGTCTCATATTCCACTAACTTGCGACAAAAAAAAACAACATTCTAGGAACTGGCCATGCCCCTCAGGGAATACCTTGGGGTGTCTTCTTTCCAAAATGGGGTCACTTGTGGGGTAGTTATACTGCCCTGGCAATTTAGGGGCCCAAATGTGTGAGAACTACCTTGCAATCGAAATGTGTAAAAAATGACCGGTGAAATCCGAAAGGTGCACTTTGGAAAATGTGCCCCTTTGCCCACCTTGGCTGCAAAAAAGTGTCACACATCTGGTATCGCCGTACTCAGGAGAAGTTGGGGAATGTATTTTGGCGTGCCATTTTACATATACCCATGCTGGGTGAGAGAAATATCTTGGCAAAAGACAACTTTTCCTATTTTTTTATGCAAAGTTGGCATTTGACCAAGATATTTTTCTCACCCAGCATGGGTATATGTAAAATGACACCCCAAAACACATTCCCAAACTTCTCCTGAGTACGGCGATACCAGATGTGTGACACTTTTTTGCAGCCAAGGTGGGCAAAGGGGCCCAAATTCCAAAGTGCACCTTTCGGATTTCGCAGGCCATTTTTTACACATTTTGATTGCAAGGTACTTCTTACACATTTGGGCCCCTAAATTGCCAGGGCACTATAACTACGCCACAAGTGACCCCATTTTGGAAAGAAGACATCCCAAGGTATTGCGTGAGGGGCACGGCGAGTTCCTAGAATTTTTTATTTTTTGTCGCAAGTTAGTGGAATATGAGACTTTGTAAGGAAAAAAGAAAAAAAAAGAAAAATCATCATTTTCCGCTAACTTGTGACAAAAAATAAAAAATTCTAGGAACTCGCCGTGCCCCTCATGGAATACCTTGGGGTGTCTTCTTTCTAAAATGGGGTCACTTGTGGCGTAGTTATAGTGCCCTGGCAATTTAGGGGCCCAAATGTGTAAGAAGTACCTTGCAATCAAAATGTGTAAAAAATGGCCTGCGAAATCCGAAAGGTGCACTTTGGAATTTGGGCCCCTTTGCCCACCTTGGCTGCAAAAAAGTGTCACACATCTGGTATCGCCGTACTCAGGAGAAGTTGGGGAATGTGTTTCGGGGTGTCATTTTACATATACCCATGCTGGGTGAGAAAAATATCTTGGTCAAATGCCAACTTTGTATAAAAAAATAGGAAAAGTTGTCTTTTGCCAAGATATTTCTCTCACCCAGCATGGTTATATGTAAAATGGCACCCTAAAACACATTCCCCAACTTCTCCTGAGTACGGCGATACCAGATGTGTGACACTTTTTTGCAGCCAAGGTGGGCAAAGGGGCACATATTCCAAAGTGCACCTTTCGGATTTCACAGGCCATTTTTTACAGATTTTGATTGCAAGGTAGTTCTCACACATTTGGGCCCCTAAATTGCCAGGGCAGTATAACTACGCCACAAGTGACCCCATTTTGGAAAGAAGACACCCCAAGGTATTCCGTGAGGGGCACGGCGAGTTCCTAGAATTTTTTTGTGTTTTGGGGTGCCATTTTACATATAACCATGCTGGGTGAGAGAAATATCTTGGCAAAAGACAACTTTTCCTATTTTTTTTTATACAAAGTTGGCATTTGACCAAGATATTTTTCTCACCCAGTATGGGTATATGTAAAATGACACCCCAAAACACATTGCCCAACTTCTCCTGAGTACGGCGATACCAGATGTGTGACACTTTTTTGCAGCCTAGATGCGCAAAGGGGCCCAAATTCCTTTTAGGAGGGCATTTTTAGACATTTGGATCCCAGACTTCTTCTCACACTTTCGGGCCCCTAAAAAGCCAGGGCAGTATAAATACCCCACATGTGACCCCACTTTGGAAAGAAGACACCCCAAGGTATTCAATGAGGGGCCTGGCGAGTTCCTAGAAATTTTTTATTTTTTGCATAAGTTAGCGGAAATTGATTTTTTTAGTTTTTTTCTCACAAAGTCTCACTTTCCGCTAACTTAGGACAAAAATTACAATCTTTCATGGACTCAATATGCCCCTCAGCGAATACCTTGGGGTGTCTTCTTTCCGAAATGGGGTCACATGTGGGGTATTTATACTGCCCTGGCTTTTTAGGGGCCCTAAAGCGTGAGAAGAAGTCTGGAATATAAATGTCTAAAAATGTCTACGCATTTGGATTCCGTGAGGGGTATGGTGAGTTCATGGGAGATTTTATTTTTTGACACAAGTTAGTAGAATATGAGACTTTCTAAGAAAAAACAAAAACAAAAACAAACAAAAAATTTCCGCTAACTTGTGCCAAAAAAAATCTCTGAATGGAGCCTTACCGGGGGGGGGGGGGGGGCTGATCAATGACAGGGGGGTGATCAATGACAGGGGGGTGATCACCCATATAGACTCCCTGATCACCCCCCTGTCATTGATCACCCCCCTGGTAAGGCTCCATTCAGACGTCCGTATAATTTTTACGGATCCATGGATCGGATCCGCAAAACACATGCGGACGTCTGAATGGAGCCTTACAGGGGGGTTATCAATGACAGGGGGTGATCAGGGTGATCACCCCCCTGTCACTTATCACCCCCCCTGTAAGGCTCCATTCAGACATCCGCATGATTTTTTACGGATCCATGGATACATGGATCGGATCCACAAAACACATGCGGACGTCTGAATGGAGCCTTACAGGGGGGTTATCAATGACAGGGGGTGATCAGGGTGATCACCCCCCTGTCACTGATCAGCCCCCCTGTAAGGCTCCATTCAGACATCCGCATGATTTTTACGGATCCATGGATACATGGATCGGATCCACAAAACACATGCGGACGTCTGAATGGAGCCTTACAGGGGGGTTATCAATGACAGGGGGTGATCAGGGTGATCAGGGTGATCACCCCCCTGTCACTGATCACCCCCCTTGTAAGGCTCCATTCAGACATCCGCATGATTTTTACGGATCCATGGATCCATGGATCGGATCCACAAAACACATGCGGACGTCTGAATGGAGCCTTACAGGGGGGTTATCAATGACAGGGGGTGATCAGGGTGATCACCCCCCTGTCACTGATCACCCCCCCTGTAAGGCTCCATTCAGACATCCGCATGATTTTTACGGATCCATGGATACATGGATCGGATCCACAAAACACATGCGGACGTCTGAATGGAGCCTTACAGGGGGGTTATCAATGACAGGGGGTGATCAGGGTGATCAGGGTGATCACCCCCCTGTCACTGATCACCCCCCCTGTAAGGCTCCATTCAGACATCCGCATGATTTTTTACGGATCCATGGATACATGGATCGGATCCACAAAACACATGCGGACGTCTGAATGGAGCCTTACAGGGGGGTGATCAATGACAGGGGGGTGATCAGGGAGTGTATATGGGTGATCACCCGCCTGTCATTGATCACCCCCTGTAAGGCTCCATTCAGACGTCCGCATGTGTTTTGCGGATCCGATCCATGTATCCATGGATCCGTAAAAATCATGTGGACGTCTGAATGGAGCCTTACAGGGGGGTGATCAATGACAGGGGGTGATCAGGGTGATCAGGGAGTGTATATGGGTGATCACCCGCCTGTCATTGATCACCCCCTGTAAGGCTCCATTCAGACGTCCGCATGTGTTTTGCGGATCCGATCCATGTATCCATGGATCCGTAAAAATCATGCGGACGTCTGAATGGAGCCTTACAGGGGGGTGATCAGTGACAGGGGGGTGATCAATGACAGGGGGTGATCAGGGAGTGTATATGGGTGATCACCCGCCTGTCATTGATCACCCCCCTGTAAGGCTCCATTTAGACGTCCGTATGCGTTTTGCGGATCAGATCCATGTATCCGTGGATCCGTAAAAATCATACGGACGTCTGAACGGAGCCTGACAGGGGGGGTGATCAATGACAGGGCGGTGATCAATGACAGGGGGGTGATCAGGGAGTTTATATGGGGTGATCATGGGTGATCAGGGGTTTATAAGGGGTTAATAAGTGACGGGGGGGTGTAGTATAGTGTGGTGTTTGGTGCGACTGTACTGACCTACCTGAGTCCTCTGGTGGTCGATCCTAACAAAAGGGACCACCAGAGGACCAGGTAGGAGGTATATTAGACGCTGTTATGAAAACAGCGTCTAATATACCTGTTAGGGGTTAAAAAATTCGGATCTCCAGCCTGCCAGCGAGCGATCGCCGCTGGCAGGCTGGAGATCCACTCACTTACCTTCCGTTCCTGTGAGCGCGCGCGCCTGTGTGCGCGCGTTCACAGGAAATCTCGCGTCTCGTGAGATGACGCATATATGCGTGACTGTGCGCAGGGCTGCCACCTCCGGAACGCACATCTGCGTTAGGCGGTCCGGAGGTGGTTAAGAGACAGTCCTGGCACTTGCTTGACTTTCTTAGGCCCCACCGATCCCTTGGTCACTACAACTGAACCTCCTTATATAGTCATATGTTTATATTTTGAAGCAGAAAATCTGAGACAAGAGGAATGGTGTCTAAGTCACATACTTTATGCTTCAATATTGATGGATGTTTGGATTCATAACATAATATGTATTCCTTTATATTAATTAGGGTAATATAGTGCTTTTCTAAATCTAGCCACTACATATTTCCTCTGACGATTTAAGCTAATATTTTCCAGGCATTTGATATCTTATAGAATGATTATACTAATATTTAGTTTTGCCATCTGTGGTTTTTGGCAGTTTTTTTATGGCAGTTCTTCTCTTGGGTTTTGCACATACTGGGGGATATTTATCAATAATGACATGATTTGCACCAAAAAATTCTAACATTACAAATCAAAAGTGGTGATTTGTTTCACCTTATATATCAAAAGGTGCACACCACTTTTAAAATGTGTCTTTTTTAATATATAAACCTGATTATCCGCCTATTACTCTCTATTTGTGACATTTTAATACCAATGGCACTAAAATGCTAAAAATGTTTTTTTTTTTTTACATGCACCATTTCAGCCACCCCACCACCAGACTACACTTGAGACATTTGAAACATATTTGCAACATTTACAGTGGTAAATTGCGACTTTTGTCTCAGATTCGGGACATTTTTGTTATTGTTTTGTTGGATGTCAATTAGTGACAAAACCCAGCAGTTTAGCTCTTTTCTAGAAGAATGAAATAAGTGCATCTTGTTTTAATACTTACCTATCACTTGTTCCCACGAGTTGGCTTTCTTTTCATAAATGCAACTTTTTGACAAAGTCACATATTTCTGACATGAATGTGACTTTTTACACAAAACACCACCACATAAGCTGGCTTAATTGTCTGCAGCAATTTGAGCCATTTCTGCAGATAAGTGGATGATAAATGAAGCGTAATATGCACCAAGTTGATAACCCTGCCCACTTTGATATTTAGAACTCATTTCTGGCATGATGCATTCTTCATGGTAAAAATTCTAGAGAAAACAGTTGATATATTTGGCGCAAATCAGAATGCTATTCTTTTTGGTGCATTTTACATGCTTAGTAAATGTCCCCCACTGAGTCTTACCAATAGTGTTTTCTGCATGGCAATTTTCCTAAGTGGTGAAGGTGAAAATTCCTAAAGAAACACCAAAGAACTACAGCATGAATTGTGTTTTAGACCATAAAGAAAAAAAAAATCACCTAATGAACAAACATGTCAGTAGCACAAAAACCCTTGTGTGTCCTATGTTTCTCATTTCCCAAAGACCTTCAGCTAACATCTAGATCTGGGGTTTGTATACAAACCCAAACACACACACACAAATAAAACTGAAAAAAATGCAGATGTAAAAATGTGGCTAAAAATGAAAAGGTGCAGAAAAACACCACTAAGGCTACTTTCACACTAGTGTTGTTAGAATCCGGCAACGAAACTGTATGCAAACGGATATCTTTTTTTTCCGGATCCGGTGATATACCAGATCCGTCTCATCTGGTTTCACGCGGAATAACGGATCCGGTATTTAAATGTTTTCAAAGATCAAAAGCTAAACTAGCTCCTCTTGTGGCAACTACCAGAACACTTGGTACCGGACCCGGCATTAATACTTCTGTATGGAAATGAATGCCGGATCCGCCAAGTACGGTATTGTTCCGGGATTTTGGTCAAATACTGTACAAGGGACGGAACGGAAGACATCCTGATGAATACTGAACGAATTGCTTTCCATTCAGAATGCATTAGGACAAAACTGATGTGTTTTTTTCCGGTATTGAGACCCTTTACCGGATTTCAATACCGGAAAAGAAAAACGCTAGTGTGAAAGTACCCTAAAACAGAAAAAAACAATACAGAAAGTCCAGGTCTGTTTTCTGTGGATTTTATCTGAAAATTTTAATGGTTTTCTTTTTATGCGGATAAAAAGCTAGCATTTTAGTAGGTCTCTGTAGTATTTTTTATCCCGATACAGCATGCTGAAAGTATTGCATTATGTTGTTTTAGTAGTGTTTTCAATGGCGTAAAAAACATTTTAAAATATTGCTGTTTTTACCATGCAATTTAAATACCGATAGTCGTGTCTGTTGACACAAACCCTCTATTTTCTATTGTACTGAAAATCTCTAAAGCTGGCCATACACATTACATAAATGAAGTCTAAATTCGCAGATTTTAAGAGAAATTGCCAATTATCTAATGTACATGGGGGATTCCCAGCACTCCACGACAATTTTAATGAGGTTTTCATTGTGTTTATCCACCAAATCCATACCAAAATCTGCATATGTTAATTCTAGATTTTATTGTGGATTTTCCCCAGATCTCTAAACTTTTTATTGCAAAGAATGAAATCTGTATTGAAGATCCACACAAACAATTGACATGATGTGGATTTGCAGATCAATTTCTGTGTGGTAACTTTCTGTACTGTGTACATGAGATTTTTAAAATCTCATCTATTTAGCTGGTGCTTTATTATCCTGTAAATTTCCTGCGTGAAAATCACATGGAGTATCCATATGTATTGTACAACATGTGGGATTCCATAGAGGTCTATGAGTCCTCTAACGTTCTATGTTTCTTGCACCATAAGGCACACCTGACCATAAGAAGCACCCAGATTTTAGTAAAGAACAAATAAATTAGGAAGATTAATATTTTTAATCGTACAGATCAGACTCCCACCGCTACTTGCAGATCCAGCATGCTCTTCCTGTACTCATTACTCCCTGGTCTTCTGCTGATACCGTTGCACAACATCAGGTCATTGTGCGTGCAAACGCTGTATGACATCAGGTCACAGCACAGTGAGGGCCTGTATTCACTACTCCCCTGTCTTACTGTGTACTAGTGGGCACTTCCATAATGGAAATCCTTGCTAGTATTCGCTTCATAATACACACTGCAATTTCAACCCCCACTTTTTTGGGGAAAAGTGTGTCTTTTGGTGTGGGAAATACGGTTCCTCAGAAATCCTCAGGTCATATGAATCCAACAGAAAAAAAAGGATGGTACACTCCATTGGACGCCATATGCTTGAAAGCTTATATTGGAGAATATCTGCAGGAGTCCAATGGAGTATATGCAGGGAGGCAAGTTGTATACTAAAGGAGTCCTAGAGGCTCCATGGACTGCATGCATTGCTGTAGAAGCTCCATACACAGGAATCTGCAGTGTGCATTAGCTCTAAGCTGAGACATAGTGTTAAATATATCTCTGGTTGTAGCTATACCTAATCCCCGAAATATTTTGTATGGAGACCACACTTAGACCCAAAAAATTAGTATGGACTAAATGTGTTGATCATAGCAACTAATCAGATTTCACCATTAATTTTTGCAAAGCAGTGTGAAAATTGAGGCAGTGATTATCTCTGTTCCTCTTGTCTGCACCTACTACATAGGTTCCTTTGTTCCTAGACTATATCACACAGATAACCCCATTTGCAGACATACAGTATTTTAGATAAATTCTCTGTCTACCAATCATATAAAGGAAAACATTCTAATGAATCCTGAATAGGAATGAGCGAACACATAGTACAATAGAGGGCTCTTAAAGGCTTCCGTTTTACATTCTGTCATAATAGAAGTCTGTGGCCAGCTTAACAGATCCTGTCCTGCATAACGGAAACCCAGACATATCCGTTATGCTCCCATAGACTTTTATTATGACGGCATGCAAAATGGAATGCCTATAAAGGTTTCCCTTTTGCATTCCGTTCAAAAATGCCATTATTTTCCGATATAAGATGTTGTAGTGAAAAATAATAAAGTCATTCAAAAATCCCAGTGAAAAAGTCCAGGTTGCAGTTCGGGTTTGCTCATCCCTATCCATGAATACACTATGTATGTATGTGTATGTGTTCTATGGACTGTTTTTATGACTCTGTATGAACCTTTGACTTTATATATTTTATATTATGATTTCATGCTTTTGAGTGCCTTTCATTTTGGAGAGCTATTTTACATTTCCTGATTTATTATATATATTTTTTATATTTTTAAGGTATTTTATGACCGTTTTTACTTTTGCCTTTGTTTTAGAGCAGTAGAATAATATTTACCTCCCTATTATGGCATATTCTTTTTTATGATTATGTTATATTTATATTAATTTTATTCAATCGTTCTTGATAATAATTTTGCTTTTATTTAGAGGAAAAATGATACCAGAAGACTTGAATAAACAAGTGCAGAACGTAAAAGAAGAAGTAAGTAAAGACTACTATTTTCTCATTTAGCTAAAACTTTTAATAGATAAATGCTACTAAGGTCTTCTCTCCTAAGTTTAGAGCTGAACCCTGACACAACCTGATCTGCACTCATTCACCATGAATGAGTGGAGCATCGGAGCTTTTCATGGTTTGATGCTCACCCTTGGCTGAATTGTGCAGGGCAAGGGAACTTTGTTGAGATCTGGTGATGATCCATTCGTGAGCTAGACAGAGGCCTCTGCCTAGCAGTGAGTCCGGTGATGTCACCGGTACTAATGGATGGTCTTTAGTACTGCCGTAGCCTGGTTTTACAGGCTAGGGCAGCACTAAAAACCACCCATTAGAGCCGGCGATGTCACCAGGAACACTGCAAGATGGAAGCCTCTGCTTTGCAGTGTCCAAATATAAACAAACAGCCCTTGACAAGGGGGATCATTGGAGCGCAAAAATCTCAGATGCTCCACTCATTTATGGTGAATGAGTGCAGATTGGGTGGTGCCCTGGTTCACCTCTGAATGCAGACAACCCCTTTAAGGGCCCATATCACTGGAAAATTATCAGAACAATTAATTGGAATGAATGCTTATATGTAAGCTCTTCCCAATAATTGCCCATTATAAAGGTGTTACCAATCATTTGACTATAAGCAAAAAGTTTGTCTGTCGGGTGATCCGCGGTTTATACACCACATAAAATCATTAGGTGTCAGCAGAATTTTGCCCTGTATAACAAAACAATGAAATTACAGGTGAAACTCAAAAATTTTGTATATCGTGCAAAAGTCCATTTATTTCAGTAATGCAAATTAAAAGGAGTTACATTAATGCAGCTTAAAATTAGAATTTTGTGAAAAGGTTTCAATATTCTAGACTCAAAGTGTCACACTCTAGTCAGGTAATTAATCCACCTGAGCAAAGGGTACCTAAAAATTGAGAATTTGGGGTTTTATAAGCTATAAGCCATACTCATCCAAATTATAACAAATAAATGCTTGAAATATCTCGCTTTGCATGTAATGAGTCTATCACATATGTTAGTTTCACCTTTTAAGTTGCATTACTGAAATAAATGAACTTTGCACAATATTCTAATTTTTCAAGTTTCACCTGTATATGGAGATGATTACCTCATGTGAATGCAGCTGAATGAGCAATCAAGGAATCAAATGGTTCACTCCCAATTATTGCCCTGCGTATTGCCCCAGGTAAATGAGTATTAAAGGTAAATTCACATGTGGCAGATTTGTTGCAGAAAGTTTTGTTCTGGATAAATAAAGAGACTTTTTTCTGTCTGATATGAAACATAATTGTGACATTTTAGATCTTTATGGATTGCTTTTATGGGGTAAAATGGGGTTAAAAAAAAATCATACTCACCTCATCCATTTGAGCACGAAGAGCCCACTGCCACCATCTTGAGTCAAGATCCTGAGCCAAATCTTGTGCGCAGTGACGTATGACACAAGCAGACGTGATGACATTATCATGCACCACGCAAGATTTGGTGCTAGATCTTTAATCAAGATGGAGACTGTGGGCTCTTCATGATCAAATGGATGAGGTAAGTATAATTTTACTTATTTATTTTTTATCATAGACCTTAATATTAATGTCAATCGCTGTTTCCCATCATTGCACTGACTACTTACAAAGAAGTGTGCTTTATGACATTTTTTTTTTTTTTTTGTAAAATTAGGTAAACTAGCTGAATCAAATTTTCAAGAATTTCATTTAAAACGAGCTGTAAGTTCTGATATGAGCCTCACATTAGTTAGTGGATACCCCTACACACCACTACCACTGTAAGGGTACAACTGCACAGACTAGTTTCTGCATGCAATTTTGAAAGCAAAAACAAGCGTGGATCATAACAGGAAAAAAAGTAGGACATATACAGAGTGTCTCTTTTTTAAAATTTATTCCTGGTTTTGCCTTCCAAAACTGCATACAGAAACCTTACTGTGTGGCCGTATGCTAAGCAGTCGGGTCGAATATAATCTATACAGAGCTGCAGTCTTTTCTATACAGAAATGTACTAAAACTACATTACTAGAGATGAGCGAATTTCTCAAAAATTTGATTTAGACAGTTCGCAGAATTTCCCAAAAAGATTTGATTTGATCCAAATTAATTTGTGACAAATGGCGTTAAAAAAACAGCTATTTCCTGTCTGCTGAGAGTCTCTAAAGTGGTTTAGAACCCTGTGCATTTCAGAAACATGCATAGGGAGTCAGCTGTGCTGGTAAAACAGTACTGTGAGTCAATATGACACTCAGATGACAGGCGTCACTCTTAGGGCCAAAACTGACCAAATAACTGAAGTGAGAACTAAGCCTTACAGGTCAATGTTAGCATCAAGAAGAAACGCACTCCTTTTACACTGTCATCAGCTGATTCCACATAGATTTCAACAGAACCTATTCTGTTACACGGTGAAACAAGTTGTGCACCCATGACCGAGTGGTGAGGTAGCAACAGCATAAGGAGTCAACAAAGTGGCCCGTTCACAGAGTGGTGAGTTTGGGAATCAAATGAGGAATCACATGAGGATTCAACACAGTCACAGAGTGTTGAGGGTGAGAATCGCATTAGGAAGAGCATGAGTCGCCAACACAGTGGCCCAGTCACAGAGTGGTGAGGGTGGGAATAACATGAGGAATAGCATGAGTCATCCACACAGTGGCCCAGTCGCATAGTGGGCCATGCTGATCATCCTCCAGCTTGATGAAAAATTCCCACACCACAGGGTATGGCATTTTCCCCCCACCACTCCATGCTGAATGCCTGCTACTGCTGCCTCTGTGAACCCGTGCACTGCTACTTTTTTCCAGACAGGTAGGCTCCTGCGTAGCAGGTGGTCTACTCCAGGCAAGTTTGGCTACAGATGTCACACTGCTGCCACGCTGCTTACTCACGGCCATGCTACCACCCTGCTGGCTCAGCCACTGCCTCACGCACAAGCTGCCACCCTCTTCTCCTGATGATGATGATGATGAAGCGCCCTCATCAACCGGCTCCCACAAGCGATCAGCCACTTCACCGTCCACCACTGTCTGCATGTCACTGATTTCACCCTCATCAGTCTCAGGGCCACATGTCTGGCCACTTGCAACACCAGCTCCCATGCAATCATTGTCACTACTCGCAATTTCACACCAACTCTGCCACTACTGATTGACACATCAAATTAAGTGTAAAAGAATTTGAACACCCTAAAATGTGCAAAGCCTATATCTGAGTAGGCTTTACTACTGGTTTTGGCTCAAAAAAATGATAGTAATAACTGAAGTATTAACTCACCCTAAATGTACTTACATATGTTTTATTTATGTTTTTTACATCAGCCTGATGAAGGGCATTCTCTCTTCTCGATACGTTGTTTAATGAACCACCATGTCCGGCTAAACAAATAAAAATCAATAAGCAAATTTTGGAGTGCTGTCTAAATTGCTCAACACTTATTATAGTTCCAAGACATGGAGCTAGGAACATACCACGACGTGCACCCAAACCAACAGATTCCAATAGTTGACTTTAGATAACTTCTGCCTGTTCGCACGTCCCTGTGACATCCACAATCCATTTGGATATCTTCTCTATCAACTTTCTATGTTCTTTTCTGAGCCTACCATGTTGATCACGGTTATCTGCGAATCAGGGTTCCACGCTGGAGAGGGAGCGTGAGAAAGGGAGACCTCATCCAAGGGAGGTTAATGGCTGCAATAGGATGAAGCGGAAATTTGGGACAAGTTATTAAAGCAGAAAGATCAAATTAAAGGGCCAATTAAAGTCAAATTTTAGAAATTTAAGTCCCTGTCACCTATGCAAAGCAGTGGTTTTTCATTGCCAGAAATGGGTTAATGTCACCCACCAATGGAACAGATTGTTTAGAAAAATTTCGGTCCCTGTCACCTATGCAGAGCAGAAGTTTATTCACGGCAATAATAGTAAAATGTCACAGAAAAATGTGTGAAATTTATTAACTAGGTCAACTCTGTCAACTAGGTAAAGCAGGGGTATATCACAGCCAAAAATTGGTGAATTTCACCCGAAACTGTAACAGACAAATTAGTGTTTTTTTTTTTTTTTTTACCTGTCCACTAGGTATAGCTGTGGTATATCACACCAAAAAATTTTTGAATTTCACCGGAAAATCTAACAGACAAATTAGTGATTTTTTTTTTAGCTGTCTACTAGGAATAGCAGTGGTATATCAAACCCAAAAATTGGTGAATTTCACCAGAAAATGTAACAGACAAATTAGTGTTTTTTGTTTTTTTTTACCTGTCCACTAGGTATAGCTGTGGTATATCACACCCAAAAATTTTTGAATTTCACCAGAAAATCTAACAGACAAATTAGTGTTTTTTTTTTTTAGCTGTCTACTAGGAATAGCAGTGGTATATCAAACCCAAAAATTGGTGAATTTCACCAGAAAATGTAACAGACAAATTAGTGTTTTTTTTTTTTTTTACCTGTCCACTAGGTATAGCTGTGGTATATCACACCCAAAAATTTTTGAATTTCACCAGAAAATCTAACAGACAAATTAGTGTTTTTTTTTTTTTAGCTGTCTACTAGGAATAGCAGTGGTATATCAAACCCAAAAATTTGTGAATTTCACCCGAAAATGTAACAGACAAATTAGTGAATGTTTTTGACCTGTCTACTAGGTATAGCAGTGGTATATCACACCCAAAAATTTGTGAATTTCATTAGAAAATTTAACAGACAAATTAGTGATTTTTTTTGCTGTCTACTAGGTATAGCAGTGGTATATCAAACCCAAAAATTGCTGAATTGCACCCAAAAATGTAACAGACAAATTAGTGCATTTTTTTATCCTGTCTACTAGGTAGAGCAGTGGTATATCACACCCAAAAATTCTGAATTTTACCCAAAAATGTAACAGACAAATTTGTGAATTTTTTTAACCTGTCTTCTAGGTAAAGCATGGGTATATCACACCCAAAATTGGTGAATTTCACCCAAAAATGTAACAGATAAATTGGTGACATTTTTTTACCTGTCTACTAGGTAGGGCATGGGTATATTACACCCCCAAAATGGTGAATTTCACACGAAAATGTAACAGACAAATTAGTGAATTTTTTTTACATGTCTACTAGGTATAGCAGTGGTATATCACACAATTCACTGAAAAAAATGCACCAAAATGATACGCAACTGACAATACTAGCTAATTCCTCAGACCGATGTTAAAAGCTGAGAACTTTGCCAATATGTTCCAGTCAGGAACATATCGGAGCCCCTTATGTCACGGTGTCTCAGCACGCATGGGGTCCTACCACTAAACTGCCCATGGTGTGTGAACAGAGTCTGAACAGTGCAATTAACTCACAGCCAAGCTCTCACATGCCTCCATAGTGGTATCACAAATGCATTATGAGGTATATTAAAGCTGTGAGCCGCACCCAAAACAGACCATGTGACACAGAAGCTACCAGGTGCAAAAGAATGTTACCAACAATATAAAGTGGCACATTCCATACACATAAGTACAAAAACTCACTGAAAAAAGTGGGCTAAACAGGTGAAAATGCTCAAACCCAGACACTGTGGCGTGTCTATAACTGGGGGAGCAGTGGTATATCACACCCAAAAACTAAACTGGTGAATTTCACCCAAAAATTTAACAAACAAATTAGTGAAATGACTTAAAATAAAATATGTACAAACAAATAAAAAAAACTTGATTCATGAGGTGGAGTTCCATATGGAGTAGGAGTTTGAGGAGTCGGTGGACGTAGCGGTGTAGGTGGAAGCAGCGGTGGAGGAGGACAAGGTAGCCAAAACTGTTTTTTGTTTTTTATTTTTTTATATCTTTTTTTCAAATTAGGGTACACTCCAAGAGAGTGTGGTATATCCAAAATACAAGAATGAGCAATTGCGCTGTAGTATAACAATGGCTGGGTAAGGCCGGTATACATGTCTATTCTGCACAAGGTACAGACAAGTCTTGTGGGATCCATGCCTGGTTCATTTTAATGAACGTGAGCTTGTCCACATTGGCTGTGGACAGGCGGCTGAGCTTGTTTGTGATAATGCCCCCTGCCGCGCTAAGCACGCATTCAGATAATACACTGGCTGCAGGGCATGCCAGCACCTCCATAAAAGGCAAGCTTAGGCAATGTGCCCAATTTGGAAACCCAGAAGTTGAAGGGGGCTGATCCGTCATTCAGTACGTGTAGGCATGTGCCCACATACTGCTCCACCATGTTGGTGAAATTCTGCCTCCTGCTAAGACGTTCCATTTCAGCTGGTGGTGCTGGTTGTTGTGGTGTGCTGGCATAGCTTTTCCACATTTCGGCCATGTTAACCCTGCCTTCTGGCCTCACCATTCGTAGAGCCGCATTAGGCCCTACCAAATAACGCTGATGGTTCTGTCACCTACTCGCACCTAAGGAAGGTGTGTCACTTGTGCGTGTAGCTGGCACAGATCGACCACGTCCTCTCCCTGCAACAGAAGCTCCACCAGCAGCACCATGACCGGGGCCACGTCCCTTATTTGACGCTCTCCTCATTCTTTGCGTTCACCCACCAAACTAACAGATGTTTTTTGTAAGGCGACAATGTAACCGTCAATAGTCAACAATAAGGTTCACTGAGAGTAGGGCATTGCTGGTTTCAAAAAGAGGAAAAATGTCTTCAGGTCACATAACATGCAAATTTATACAATTAATTCACGGTCCCCAAAAATGTTAATTTGTCAACCAACAATGTAACTGCAGTATTGACTGGTTGTATTTGACTGACAAATGCAGCAAAGGCCCCAGATGTAAGGTCTTGCAAATAATTGGTGTTTATTTAAGCCCAAAATATAACAGCAGTATTTAAAGTTTGTATTTGACTGTCACAAATGCAACAATGGCCGCAAATATATTATCTTGCCCAAAATGGGTGTTTTTTTTTAAAACAAGAATTTAACAGCAGTATCTAACACTTGTATTGGACTGTCAGAAATACAGCAAAGGCCGCAAATGTATTATCTTGCCCAAAATGGGTGTTTTTTTAAAACAAGAATATGACAGCAGTATCTAACACTTGTATCGGACTGTCAGAAATGCAGCAAAGGCCGCAAATGTATTATCACAATACAAATGCACTATCTAGAAATTTTATTATAGGTATATCACACCCCTGCCTCAATCAGATATTTTGGGGGGCAACGGGCATATCACACCAATTGCAATTAGTTGTTCCAATGGCGTTTGTCTGTCTGTATAGCTGCAGTATCTTAGCAGAACCTCACACAAATGCTGCACAATACAAATGCACTATATATAAATTATATTATATGTATATCACACCCCTGCCTCAATCAGATTTTTTGGGGGGCAACTGGTATATCACACCGGTTGCAATTAGTTGTTCCAATATTGTTTGTCCCTCTGTATAACTGCGGCATCTCAGCAGAACAGCACACAAATGCTACAAAATACAAATGCACTATATAGAAATTATATTATAGGTATATCACACCCCTGCCTCAATCAGATTTTTGGGTGGCAACTGGTGTTGCACACCAGTTACAATTAGTTGTTCCAATAGCGTTTGTCCCTCTGTATAGCTGCAGTATTGCAGCAGAACCGCACACAACTGTTACACGATACAAATGCACTATAATATACTTTCTATGTTAGAAAGTATAGTATAAGTATATTACACTCCTCAGTATGTCACACCTATAGATAGCACACCTATGCCAGTCTTTAACAGGACTTTTGTGGCCCTATTAGCTAGCGTTTGGTGTCTCTATCCTCTCTAACAGTCTGTCCCTGCTCCACACAGCAACCTCTACCTACATTGGCAAAAAACACAATGTAAAATGGTGGCCAGATCGGGTTTATTTATAGGGTAGGGATGTGTTATTGTGCTCAAACATCTCAATTGGCTGTCCTGTCCCACCTGATGGATGTGTCATGGGTCAAAGTTCTGCACAATGTAAAAAATATGGCGCCGTCGGAAATCGCCATATGTTTGCTTGTTCGGCAAACAGCGAACTAGCAAAGTTTGCTGCGAAACGACAGCCGGGCGTACCGCAAGGCCATCTTTAAGAGGGTTGACATACCTACTTTAACCAAATACTGATTGAGAGCTGCGATATTCCTTGCTTCCACAAAATACTGATTAAGGGTTTCGATAAACCTGTTTCCATCAAATATTGATTGAGACCTACAATATACCTGCTTCCACATAATATTGATTAAGGGGTTAGATATACCTGCTTCCACAAAATACTGATTGAGGGCTGCGATATACCTACTTCCACAAAATACTGATTAAAGAGTTCGATATACCTACTTCCACCAAATATTGATTGAGGCCTACAATATACCTCCTTCCACAAAATACCGATTAAGGGGTTCAATAAACATGTTTTTACATGCAGGTGCAGGTGCTTGGTAAAAAGGAAAACTTTAAATATTTAGGGATACAAATTTCTGGAAATGTTGAAGAATATGAAAAATTAAATGTACTCCCCCTTATAAAAGAACTTAGGGCCAAAATACATATCTGGCGAAGACTACCGATGTCAATACAGGGTCGGGTAAATTTAATAAAAATGGTTTTCCTCCCTAAAATACTTTATGTCCTTTAAAATGCCCCAGTTAGGTTGCCGCAGGGTACCTTTAGATTACTCGACAGTCTAATGGGAGATTTCCTTTGGAAAGGTACGATCCCCAGAATAAAGAGAGAGATACTTCAGTTCCCATTGAGAGAAGGTGGATTAGCTGTCCCGAATTGTTTTTTTTAATTATTTAATTACACAATATTCTCATATTAAAGCTAGTTTAAATGGTTTAGTGGGTATGCAGGTATTGAATAGAGTGGGGTGGAAAGAAGAATGGAATTATTTAGAGGTGTTGGAATCAGGTACACTTGGTAGAAATAATATTGGAAATAGAGTTTTAAACCTATTGGAATATGTATGGGTAGAAATAAAAAAAAATATTAGAGATTAAAGGGTTTCTGTATTATACACCTATTTGGAAAAATCTCTATCTTAAGAAATTGCAAGGGATCAAGGTGTATATAGATTGGGAAAAAAAAATGGGGTGAAGTATTTAAACCAGATATTTGAACAGGGTAAATTAAAAGACTTCAATACAATGGTTAGAGAGTTTGGTATACCGCAAAAGGATATATATATGAATATTTTCAGCTTAAGAATGCATTGCGTACAGTTAGGCAAGAGGATAAATATAAGTGGGAAACATCTGACACACTGCATAATTTCATTAACGTGGGTGAAAAAGGAGGAACAACGGCTAAAAGATATAGGATACTGATGGAGGGAAAAAAGAAACAGGTTATAATACCTGCTAGAAAAAAATGGGAAAATGAACTACAACTTTTTACGGAAGAAAAATGGAACAATGCTTTAAAAAGCTACGCGGGAGTCTCTAATAGGGGCTCACATAAGATCTCACAATTTTTTGTAGTTCATAGGCTGCATCGATCACCACGGATATTGAAAAGAATAGGTGTTAGAGTTTCGGATAATTGTACAAAATGTGGGGGAGAGAATGCTGATTTAATGCATTGTTTTTGGAGATGCCCAAGACTGTTCATGTATTGGACAGAAATAACAGATATAACGGTAAATAACGGTATATTTAATTTTGAAGGTTCAAATATCAGAAGATCCTATGACTTGCATCTTGGGGGCAACAGAACATTTGAGGCTAAATAGAGACATACGAATGGTCCTGAGTAAGGTACTATTTCAAGCTAGACTCCTTATACTTAGGAAATGGGTAGGGGCGGACCCTCCAACAGTGGGACAGTGGAGGAAAGCAGTGGATAACTTGATTAAAGAAGAACGAATGATGGAGGGCCATAGTAGAAAAGTAAAAAGCGTTGATGAAATATGGAAGAATTGGTTACTTTAGGGCTGGATAGATAAACTTTTAATTATTTATTTATTTATTTATTTTTTTTGGCTCTTACGCATCTCTCCTTTCCCCCTCCCCATAAGGGAGGTAGGGGGTGGGTAAATGGGGAATGAAGATATTTGTAATTGTATGTGTATAGAAAAAAATTGGTATGTATTGGATATACTAAAAATTTAACTTCTTAATGTTGAAATTATTTTTCTATTCTGTAGTGATGATGGGAATAAAATAAAATAAAAAATTTAAAAACATGTTTTTACCAAATATTGATTGAGGCCTATGATATACCTGCTTCGACAAAATACTGATTAAGGGGTTTTATATGCCTGCTTCCACAAAATACAGACTGAGGAGTTCAATATACCTGTTTCGACCAAATATTGATTTAGGCCTCCGATATACCTGCTTCCACAAAATGCTGTTTAAGGGGTTTGATATAACTGCTTCCACAAAATATTTATTGAGGGCTACAATATACTTGCTTCCACAAAATACTGATTAGGGGTTTGATATACCTGCTACCACAAAATACCGATTAAGGGGTTTGATATTCCTGCCTCCACAAAATACTGATAAAGGGCTGCAATATACTTGCTTCCACAAAATATTGATTAAGGGGTTTGACATACTTGTTTCCACCAAATATTGATTGAGGCCTTCGATATACCTGCTTCCACAAAATACAGATTAAGGGGTTTGATATTCCTGTTTCCACTAAATATTCATTGAGGCCTACAATATATCTGCTTTCACTGCTACTGATCAAGGGGTTTTATATACCTGCTTCCATAAAAACTGATTGAGGGCTGCAATATACCTGGCTCCACAAAATATTGATTAAGGGGTTTGATATACATGCTTTCACAAAATATTGAGTGAGTGATATGATATTCTTGCTTGCACAAAATACTGATTAAGGGGTTAAATATACCTGTTTCCACCAAATATTGATTGAGGCTTGCAATATACCTGCTTCCAAAAAATACTGATTAAGGAGTTTGATATACCTGTTTTCACCAAATATTGATTGAGGCCTGCACTATACCTGCTTCCACAAAAAACTATTAACAGCTTTGATATACCTGTTTCCACCAAATATTGATTGAGGCCTGCAATATACTTGTTATTTTCCCATCCAATCCCAGATGCGCAGCCATTCTTGACACCGGATGAGGAAGAGGAGGTAGCAACGGCCTCCACCCAGCGGTCTGACGACAGTACCCGGATCAGCCCACGGAGGGAGGTCCCCGCTGCTGCTGCCTTCTCTGAGATCTCAAATGTCAGTGCTGGTGAAGGCGACGATAATGACGTGTCGATGGACGTCACGTGGGTGTCCACAAGAGAGAAAGGGAAGGGGAGTTCAGAGGGAGAGACGGAGCAGCAGAGAGGGAGGAGAAGGAGGAGAAGCAGGCAGAGCTCGCAGGGCACAGGAGGCAAAAAGCAGACTGCAAATGTGTCTGGAGTGAGCCATTCAGCAAGCACGGTCACCTCAGGCGCTCCCAGCATGCCGGCACATGGCTCCGCAGTTTTTTTTTACTTGTCAGCTGCTGACAATAGTGTTGCCATCTTCAGCCTGTGCTGTCAACGCATAAGTCGCGGTATGCCCAACACTCACCTAGGGACAACCGCCGTAAGAATGCACCTGGCCTTCCATCACCGAGCCCAGTGAGAGCAATGCCATCAGAACCCACAAAGCCACACTCCCGGCGCTTAACATACTGCCTCTTCTCCTTTTCCTCTTTCCTCCCATTTGTCCTCCACTCCACCCTCCACCGTGCCGCTGTCGTGTTCATCTGGCTGAAGGCAGGCTACCGTGGCCCAAATGTTTGAGTGTAAAAAGTTGATGACGCCGGATAATCCTCTTGCCCAACGGCTGACCGCTGGCTTGTCAGTATTGCTAGCCTGCCAACTACTGCCATATAAACCAGTGGACTCTGAGGCCTTTAGAAAATTTGTGGTTATTGGCACACTGCAAAATAAATATTTCTCCCAGAAGGGCATCCTAGAGCTATATGGCCTCGTTCAGAGGCAAGTGAATATATCTCTGGCACACATATGTCTCTTGTGGGTGGCAAGATACATCTGACCACAGACACGTGGTCTAGCAAACACGGGCAGGGAAGTTACATAACTTTTACTGCCCACTGGGTGAAACTTCTGACAGCCGTCAAGCATGTATCCCATGGCTCCCGTGTGGATTTGGTGTTACCACCAAGGATTGCATGCAGGCCTGCCTCTTCTTCTTCTCTTCCTACTCCATCCTCCGTCTCCTCCTCAGCTGACTCTTCCTTTTCCCCTGCTACCGCCTCTTCCGCTACGCCCCCCCCCAAGCTCTGCAGAACCTATTCAATGTCCCAGGTTTGAAGTTGCCATGCTGTGCTGCGGCTGTTCTGCCTGGAATCCAAGAGCCACACCGGTCCTGCACTGCTTTCAGCTCTGCGCTCACAGGCCGATCAGTGGCTAACCCCGCTCAATTTGACAGTTGGTAAAGTGGTGTGTGACAACCGTGCCAATCTGCTGAGCGCCCTGAAACAGGGAAAAATTACACAAGTGCCATGCATGGCACACGTCCTGAACTTAGCCGTGCAGTGATTCGTTGCCAAAAACCCCAGGGTCAATGATGCTTTGCAGCAGGCCAGGAAGTTCTCTGGTCATTTTAGAAGATCTTACGCAGCCATGGCTTGCCTTGCTGACGTACAGAGGCGACACCATTTGCCCATAAGTAGTCTTATTTGTAACTGCCTGACGCACTGGAACTCCACCTTGTATATGCTTGATAGGCTTCTACAGCAGAAACGTGCAGTTAAAGACTACCTGTACGAACTTTGCGGCAGGACAGGTTCTGGGAGCTTGTTTTTTTTCACTGTGCCAGTGGCTGCTCATGCACGACGCATGCAGACTTCTGCGGCAATTCGATGTGATCACTAAACTGGTCAGTCGCAGCCAGGGCGCCATCAGTGACATCGTACCTTCCGCCTTCTTTCTGGAGCGTGCATTGCTTTGTGTCATTCAGCAAGCCGTCGAGGAGCAGGATGATGAGGAAGTCGCAATGCTGGATGAATTTTCAGGGGGTTACTCCATCTGAGACAAGTCAGCAGGAGTCTGAAGAGGAGTCAGAGGAGGATGGTGGCTAGGGGGAGGAGAAGGAGGAGCAAGAAGAGAAGGCTTTGAGGGGGACTTTAAACTTTTCGAGATCCCTGGGGTTGTCCATGGCTTGGGGGAGGAGACGGAGGTTGACATTCTCCTGGGCCATGAGCAGGAGCCAGGGCGCTCCACCACTTCCAATTTAGTGCAAATAGGGGCCTTCATGATCCATTGTTTGTAGAGGGACCCCAGTATAAAAAGCATAAAGGGCAAGGACCAGTACTGGGTGGCAACGTACTTAGACCCCCGGTACAAACACAAAATTGCGAACATGTTACCAGCATCACAGAGGGCTGTCATAATGCAGCATTTCCAGGCCTTGCTGCGAGAGATGCTGCATTCTGATGTTGCTGGTGCTGGCAGAGGAATTTCTACCCACAGCAAAACAGGTGCTAGTACCAATCCTACCGCGCCTGCAAGAATAAGGCGGTTTGAAGATGTGTTGGTCACTTTGGATATGAGATCATTCTTGCAGCAAATTCATCTACAGCCACCCTCCGGATCCAGCCTCAGGGAACGCTAGACCGACAGATTTCCAACTGCATAGGGTTAACGGCCGATGTGGAGGCTCTGAAAAGCGAGGATCCCCTGGACTACTCAGTGTACAACCTTAATCTGTTGCCAGAGCTGGCACAATTTGCCTTGGAACTCTTGGCTTGCCCCTCGTCAAGTGTCCTGTCCGAAAGGACATTCAGCGCAGCAGGGGAGATTGTGACCGATAAGCGCAATTGCCTAGCTCAAGATAGTGTGGACTACCTCATATTCCTAAAAATGAATGAGGCATGAATATCGTAGGAATTCAAAACCTGTGATGACCACGTGTAATTGAATTTCTTCATGCCAGCCCTCACATATCTGCCACAACACAGAACAAAGAATGGTCTGTGTCCTATGTATATACAGGGGCATAAAAAGCCTTTTCTGTCAGGTGAATGCCCAATTTTTGGGGCCTGTACTGGCCTACATTAAATATTTTTACCAGTGACTGCCTAATGTATCTCCAGCCACATAATCACAAGTTCTTTTCTGCCAGGTGAATGTCTAATTTTTGGGGCCTTTACCGGCCTACAGTAAAATTTGTATCCAGTGACCGCCTAATGTACCTACAGCCACATCATAACAAGTTCTTTTCTGTGTGAATGCCTAACTTTTGGGGCCTATACTGGCCGACAGTAAAATTTTTATCCAGTGACCGCCTGATGTTTCTCCATCTACATAATCACAAGTTCTTTTCTGTCAGGTGAATGCCTAATTTTTGGGGCCTCCCGTGGCCTAAAATAACATTTTTGTAGGCTCCAACAGGGCACATTTTTGAGAGTTTCCCTTTAAGTGGCATAAAAATGGCCCCTGATTAAAATACATATTTGTTGTGGGAATTTTTGCCAATGATCCCCCTCTGGTATGTCACTGTCCATGTTGTGTGACTATTTGTGCACTTCTAGTAAGTATTTGGTGGCTGCAAATATGACCTGAAGGTTTTTCTAGTTCTCCTGCCATTAAAGTCAATGGATCCCGCCGCGAACGCGCGGTTCACGAACATTTGATCGCGAACGCCCGGCCGATGTTCGTCCATCACTAACCACGAAATGCCAGGAAATTCGATTTCCGGACAAATCAAATTTTTCTGAAATTTTGATTGAATTCCATTTCGTCAACTTCGATTTGCTCATCTCTAGACATTACCTTTGTATCTGAATTTTTCTCCACAGCCTCATTTCCTTGACTATATGCTGACCATTTACTTTTGGTATTGAAATGTTTTTGATCTTCTTTTCATACAATACACAGGCTGCTTATGGGTGGCTCTTCTTAACGTGTGACTGTCATCTTTATTTTTGTTTACTAGTTTAATAGAGCTAGGCATATATACCTGAGTTAGTCTGTCAATGATTGTCAAAAGGTCTGCAATTAGCTTATAGTAACAGTCTTGATAAATGTCCCCTGTCCCTTTCCACTGGTCTCTTAAAAGAGCGTCTCTAGGGCTTTTCTGTATTCCCTTTAGTGTAAACAGAAGACCGAGTGGTGGTCCTCCACACTGCATGCCTGCATTAGGCTTCAGAGTGAGGAGGCTTGTCTCTCAGTAATCCAATCTGATTGGCTGGCATGAAATCATTAAGTCAACAACGCAAAAGCAAGTGTGTATGGGAAGTGAGGGAAGGCAGTTGTGGCCTCAGAACTGGCAGAGGAGCCCTCTTGTGAAGATCTTTATATTGTATTGTTCAAAACAGCTGGAAGTAAGGGAAAGGCTCACAGAAAAAAAGTGGTATGTGAAGAAACTAAAGATTCCTTTAAGCATAATTCTGTAGCAACAGTAACATATGCTGATTATTATAATTTTTTCTTATGAAAACATGACAGTTATACTTTAACTTGAGGATGCAGAGAATTTTATATATTTCTCATGGATTGCAAAAGAATTGATTAGGTAAAAAAGTGTGGCACACTGCAACATACAAATGAAACTCGAAAAATTAGAATATTGTGCAAAGATTATTTACTTCAGTAATGCAACTTAAAAGGTGAAACTAATATATGAGATAGACTCATTACATGCAAAGCAAGATATTTCAAGCCTTTATTTGTTCAAATTTGGATGATTATGGCTTATAGCTTATCAAACCCCAAAGTCCCAATTTTGAGGTACCCTTTGCTCAGGGGGTATGGATTAATTAGCTGACTAGAGTGTGACGCTGAGCCTAGAATATTGAACCTTTTCACAAAGTTCTAATTTTAAGCTGCATTAATGCAATTCCTTTTAATTTGCATTACTGAAATAAATGGAATTTTGCACAATATTCAAATTTTTCGTGTTTCATCTGTATGTTGCATTATAGAGAAGCAATACATACATCAGAGAATATAGTGCTCCATTGCATTGAAAATCTTAACATTGCTGTATGCCTCCAAACATATGTACAGACGTGTCTAGCTTTACCAAATACTTTTGAACATTTTCCCAGTAGTTTAGGTATCCAAACATTGTTAATGAACATACATATAATTTTCTACTAAAATAAAAATATAGAGGAAAAAATATTAATTATTTTCTGTATCCATTTTTTGCAGGGAGCTGTGCCATTCCTTGTTGTTGCCACATCGGGCACTACAGTGTTAGGAGCATTCGATCCTTTGGATGATATTGCAGACATCTGTGAGGAGCATAAACTTTGGTTCCATGTGGATGTAAGTTAGTAGATCAAGCATTACTATGGTTAAATTGGATAAATACTGTAATGTAACAGTAATGTAATGTCAGATTTACAGAACATTCCCTTCTAAAAGAGAAATTACCAGTAAATATGAACCCAAAACATTTCCTCCTGCATTCACTATGTAGGAAATGCATGGTGGGAAAAAACTTCCCCAGAGATAAAAGCTGATTATTGGGGTTTCCAGGAATCAGACCTATAGAAATCAATGAGGTCCATGCACCTTATTAGTTTAGTTTCTCTTCTTTATATTTTTTTCTGCTTCAGGGCATCCCTTCTGTGAGCTGGTACCCATAACAGAACTGTGTATTCCATCCAAGGCCGCCCCAAAGCCTTGCAAAATGAAAATATTACATCCATGTCTCAGAAGTCCAAGCCTCTTTTATTACATGACAATAATAGTTTTGCTCTCTTTCGCCACCTGCCGTTCATTTTGTGTTTTTGCAGATTTTATCTCTTTTTTACAGATATTATTAAGACCTTTGTAAATTTCAAAGACTACTGCTGACGCCTCAGATTTATGTTTTTAAATGCCTTTTTTTGTTTA
The DNA here is from genome assembly GCF_014858855.1 of Bufo gargarizans. Lineage (NCBI taxonomy): Eukaryota > Metazoa > Chordata > Amphibia > Anura > Bufonidae > Bufo > Bufo gargarizans. Next base: position 372,443,058 of record NC_058084.1, on the reverse strand, counting down.
TTGCCTTTTTTTACAGTAGCTGCAAGCCATGTGGTGTTTAATTTTAGCCATTTATACTTGTTATCTGCAGGAATAAATTTTGCAATATAATTTCCCAAAGCAAAGCTCTTCCGTTTATCCTCTGTATTATTGTGTGACAATAACTGCTTACAGTCTATACCCTGAAATGCTGCCCCAAAACAGGGAAAATTACTTTTCAAAATTGAGTCTTTTTGCCCTCTCAGCCATAGTTTGATTTTTACAGTTCAGGGGACTAGAATTATATTGTGATCACCGATGTTGAGCAAATGGAAGTATCCAAAGCCGACTTCAATACAAATTTCAGGGAAAATTCAGGGGGAAAAAATGCATACTCACCTCCATTTGAGCGCGAAGAGGCTGCCATGGCCATCTTGATTGAAGATCCCATGCGGTCACATATGAAGTCACCACACCGGCCAGTGTAATGACGTCATCATACACCACGCGAGATCTATAATCAAGATGGCCACGACGGCCTCTACACGCTCAAATGGATGAGGTGAGTTTTCATATAGTTATATAGTTAATACGGTTGAAAAAATACATAAGTCCATCAAGTTCAACCAAGGGATAGGTGGGGACGTGAATCCCAGAAGGAAATGAGACTCAGATTTCTACATGTTTTCATAAGCATTAATGTCATTTACGTTTAAGAATTCATCTAAACCCTTTTTAAAACTGTCCACTGTTCCTGCTGTGACCACGTCCTGAAGAATTCTATTCTACAAATTCACAGTTCTTACAGTAAAGAAGTTTTGACGCTTCTCGAGTAATGATGGACAAATATTGGGCGGGACGATTCGCAAACACGATTGCGCGAACGCAATCAAATGTTCGCAAACCACAAGTCCCCGGCGGGCCCCATTCACTTTAATGGCAGTCGAACCTGAAAAACCTTCATGTCATATTTGCAGCCACCAAATACTTACAAGAAGTGCACAAATCATCTCACAACATGGACAGTGACATACCAGAGGGGGATCAATGGCAAAAATTCCCCCAAAAATATTTATTTTAATCAGGGGCCATTCTTATGCATCTTAAAGGGAAATTCTCAGAAATGTGCCCTGATGGAACCTAGAAAATTGTAATTTTAGGCCATGGGAGTACGGTCCTTAAAAATTAGGCATTCACCTGACATTAAAGAAATTCTTATTATGTGGCTCGAGATACATTATGTGGTCAATGGATAAAAATTTTATGTAGGCCACTGGAATACAGGCCTAAAACATTAGGCATTCACAGGACAGAAAAGAACAAGTAATTATGTGGCTGGAGGTATATTAGACGGTCATTCAATATCAATTTTACTGCAGGCCAGTGGATTACAGGCCCCAAATATTAGGCATTCACCAGACAGAAAAGAAGAAGCAATTATGTTGTGGCTGGAGGTATATTAGACGGTCATTAGATATCAATTTTACTGCAGGCCAGTGGACCACAGGACCCAAAAATTATTCATTCACTGTACAGAAAAGAACAATTGATAATGTAGCTGGAGGTACATTAGGCGGTCACTGTATAACAATTTTAATGTTGACCAGTTAGATTATAGGCCCCCCAAATTTTGCATTCACTGTACATAAAAGATCAAGTGATTATGTGGCCGGAGGTATATTAGATGGTCAAGGGATATAAATTTTACTGCAGGCCAGTGTACTACAGGCCTAAAAAAATATTCATTCACCGTACAGAAAAGAACAATTAATAATAGGGCTGAAGGTACATTAGGCGGTCACCGTATAACAATTTTACTGTTGGCCAATTAGATTACAGGCCCCAAAAATTATGCATTCACCGTACATAAACGATCAAGGGATTATGTGGCAGGAGGTATATTAAACGGTCAATGGATATAAATTTTACAGCATGCCAGTGGACTATAGGCCCCAAAAATTATTCTTTCACTGTACAGAAAAGAACAATTGATAATGTGGCTTGAGGTAAATTAGGCGGTCACTGTATAACAATTTTACTGTTGGCCAGTTAGATTACAGGCCCCAAAAATTATGCATTTACCGTACATAAATGATCAAGTGATTATGTGGCTGGAGATATATTACACGGCCATTTAATATACATTTTACTGCAGGCCAGTGTATTACAGGCCCCAAACATTAGGCATTCACCGGACAGAAAAGAACAAGTAATTATATGGCTGGAGGTATATTAGATGGTCATTAGATTTCAATTTTACTGCAGGCCAGTACAAATAGATGTCAAATGCATATATTTAAAAGATCAAAAAATATAAAATTGGATTAAAAACATGGCTAACAAAATCCCCCCTCTTGAAAAAAAACCAAATGATAACAGTTGAAATTCGAAAACACGTGGTCGTCACAGTTGTTGAATTCCTCTGTGACCCCAAACATTAGGCATTCACTGGACAGAAAGGGCCTTTTATGCCTCTGTATTTACCTAAGACAGGGGCCATTATTTGTTTTGGTTGGTGGCGTATATTTGTGGGCTATCATCAGGAAATTCAATTAAACATGGTCGTCACAGGTGTTGAATTCCTCAGAGATCCATGCCTCATTTATTTTTAGAAATGTGAGGTAGTCCACACTGTCGAGCGCTAGGCAAGTGCGCTTATTGGTCACGATCCCCCCGCTCTGCTGAACGTCCTTTCGTACGGGACACTTGGTGAGGGGCAAGACAAAATTTCCATGGCAAATTGTGCCAGCTATGGCCACAGGTCAAGCCTTCACACCCAGTAGTCCAGGGGTTACTCGCTTCTCAGAGCGTCCACATTGGCCGTTAACCCGATGTAGTCGGACACCTGTCGGTCTAGGCGTTCCCTGAGGCTGGATCCATAGGGCGGCTGTCGATGGGTTGGCTGTGAGAATGATCTCATATCCAAAATGACCAACACATCTTCAAACCGCCCTTTTCTTGCATGCGCTGTAGGATTGGTTCTCGCAACTGTTTCTCTGTGGGTGAAAATTCCTCTACCAGCGCCTGCAACAGCAGAATGCAGCATCTCTCACAGCAAAGCCTGGAAATGCTGCATTCTGACAGTCCTCTGTGATGCTGGTAACATGTCCGCTATTTTATGTTTGTACCAGGGTATAAGTACGTTGCCACCCAGTACTGGTCCTTGCCCTTTATGCTTTTCAAAAAAAAACTGTGACAAAGTCCCTATAAAAGAGCAGTATTTGTGGAAGCAGGTATATATAACCCCTTAATCAGTCTTTTTTGGGGGCAACTGGTATAGCTCACCAGTTCCAATTAGTTGTTCCAATGTTGTTTGTCCCTCTGTATAGCTGCGGTATCTCAACAGAATCGTGCACAAATGCTGCACAATACAAATGCACTATATAGAAATTATATTGTAGGTATATCACACCCCTGCCTCAATCAGATTTTTTGGGTGGCAACGGGTATATCACACCAGTTGCAATTAGTTGTTTCAATGGTGTTTGTCCCTCTGTATAGCTGCGGTATCTCAACAGAACCACACACAACTGCTGCACAATACAAATGCACTATATAGAAATTATATTGTAGGTATATCACACCCCTGCCTCAATCAGATTTTTTGGGGGGCAACTGGTACAGCACACTAGTTGCAATTAGTTGTTCCAATAGCGTTTGTCCCTCTGTATTGATGCAGTATCGCAGCAGAACCGCACATAACTGCTGCACAATATAAATGCACTATAATATACTTTCTATTTTAGAAATTATATTTTAAGTATATTACACCACTCAGTATGTCACACCTATCGATAGCACACCTATAGCACTTTTGTCGCCCTATTAGCTAACATTTGGTGTCTCTATACTCTCTAACAGTCTGCTCCTGCTCAACACAGCAACCTCTCCCTACACTGTTAAAAAGACTGAATGTAAAATGGCAGACAGATCGAGTTTATTTATAGGGTAGGGGGTGTGTTCATGTGTTTAAGCTTCTTAATTGGCTGTCCTGTCCCACTTAATGGATGTGTCATGGGTCAAAGTTTTGCACAATGCAAAGAATATTGTGCCAGCGGACATCACCATATGTTCGACTGTTGAGGTGAACAGTGAATGAGCAAAGTTTGCCGAGAAAGACCGCCGGGTGAATCGCAAGGCCACCTCTATTCTCGAGACTGAACTTTTTCTTCTCCAGTCGGAGGCAGTGACCCCTTTTAAAACATCTGACTTGGAACAGTTTCTCACCGTATTTTTTGTATGGCCCATTTATATATTTGTATAGTCTAATCAATATATATTATAGTGTTTGCCTTTCAGCAGTGCATTTATATGTTCAAAAGCCTTTTGTGGAGTGTATAAGTGGAAAAATGTAAGGGCCTATTTGCCGTTCAGCGGTGCAGTTATATGTTCTAAAGCCCTTTTTGGCGAGTATTAGTGGCACAAAAAAAGTATTTGACATTTTGTGATGAAGTGAGAAAATTACTGCCATTTTTGGCGTGTATTAGTGGCAAAAAAAATATATTATTTGCCGTTCAGCGGTGCAGTTATATGTTCTAAAGCCCTTTTTGGCGTGTATTAGTGGTAAAAAAATATATATTACGGTGTTTGCCGTTTAGCGGTGCAGTTATATGTTCTAAAGCCCTTTTTGGCGTGTATTACTGGTAAAAAAATATATATTACGGTGTTTGCCATTCAGCGGTGCAGTTATATGTTCTAAAACCCTTTTTGGCGTGTATTAGTGGCAAAAAAAATATATTATTTGCTGTTAAGCGGTTCAGTTATATGTTCTAAAGCCCTTTTTGGCGTATATTAGTGGCAAAAAAATATATATTATTTGCTGTTCAGCGGTTCAGTTATAAGTTCTAAAGCCCTTTTTAGCGTGTATTAGTGGCACAAAAAAAGTATTTGCCATTGTGTGATGAACTGAGAAAATTACAGTCCTTTTGGGCGTGTATTAGTGGCAAAAATATATATATATTATTTGCTGTTCAGCAGTGCAGTTATATGTTCTAAAGCCCTTTTTGGCGTGTATTAGTGGCACAAAAATGTATATTATTTGCCATTTAGCAGTGCAGTTAAATGTTTTAAAGCCCTTTATGATGTGTATTAGTGGTAAAAAAATATATATATTATGGTGTTTGCCGTTCAGCGGTGCATTTATATGTTCTAAAGCCTTTTGTGGAGTGCATAAGTGTAAAAATTGAAGGGCCTATTTGCCATTCAGCGGTGCAGTTATATGTTCTAAAGCCCATTTTGGCGTGTATTAGTGGCAAAAAATATATATTTGCTGTTCAGTCAAGTGCACCTTCTTTCACCCACCATCTTAAGTTGGTGCTGGTATTACTACCCACCTCCCCACTCTGTCACAGTTTCACTCTGTGGTCTCCTGGTGCTGCCGCCACCTCCACACTATGTCACCTTGCCACTCTGTGATCTCCTGATCTGTTAGAAGGAAGGAAAAATGAGACACACAACGGATCCTGTCTGTTATTGCTATAAGTCCTGCATGACATGGTCCCTATTTTGCATCAGAATTGGCTTATGATTTGGTAGCTAAAAGCAGGAGTGGGTACAACACACAGAAGACATTCAAATATTCTATTCACGTGTCATCTTTGTTTTTTATCTACCTCTGTTTTTTTGGCTTTAGCAATACTGATGGATTATTGACCAAATGCTGACCAAGTGAAGGCAGATTCTCCATAAACAGGATCAGTTTTTTGGGGGTTATTGTTCGGACGGATCAGAGGAAGGGAAAAATAATCAGTGACGTTAACACAACTTACTGCTGACACCCTCTGCACGCTGTTGGGGGGGGGGGGGGGGGGGGCTCTACTTGTATAAGCGTTTAATAAAACAGGTTCTGTAGACATCTATGTGGAATCGGCTGCTGACGGTGTAAAAGGAGTGCGCTTCTTCTTGATGCTAACATTGACCTGTAAGGCTGAGTTCACTCTTGAGTTATTTGGTCAGTTTTGGCTCCGTACCTGACTAAATAAGTGAAGTGTGCACTGATTCTAAGAGCAACGCCTATCTGTCCCCCACCGTACAATGTAAAAGGGATAAAGGGTAGCTGCTAGGCCAGTACATCAGAATAAGGGAGCAGGTCACCTTCTAATGCATCACTAAATCTGGCCCTGTTCTCCTAACTGCCTGAGCTGACCCATAAGGTATGAGGGCCCATACGATGGAACCTCAGAACCCTGAATTTCCCTGAGGTTAGGAGACAGGGACCAGAGACAACCAGGTTCATCCAAGACACGGATGAACCAGAGTCTCCACAGGCCTAGCAACAAAGGGAAAAGGGGAGACCATTCACAGCAAGAGGGTCGGCAGGTAAGAACAACAAGACAACTCACTTACCTGCCGAAGCCTCCAAAACTGGAACCCGTACATCAGTACAGGAGCCCGAACACACAGCAGGTCACAGGACAAACAACCCACACAGGAATCCAGCATACTAACTCTGCCAGAGCCCCCCATGCTCACACAGTGCATGGCAGCCCCAAGCAGCGCTGCAAACAGGCTTCAACATACAGGGCAAACGTCAAACATACATGTAGGGACAAACACCAACAACAGCCCAGACATGTAACAACCATGAAGACGTACTACAAACCCTGAACATAAACCCACACCTAACAAATAACAAGTGAGGTAGGGAACCGGGAGCAAACAAGGAAAGACAATTTATGTCCAATAAGGTGGCCCTCAAGGACTGGGCAGAATCACCCAGGCAAGGAGCAGAGCTCCATCACCAAACAAGGCTGTAGAATAACTGCCCCCAGCCTGCAAGCCATATGTATATAATAAGCTTGCGGCCACACCCAGGACACATCAAAATCCCCACTAGCTAGAAGATTAACCCATAGCACACCAAACAGCAAAGAGGCACACCTTAAAGGGGAATTGCACGTGCAAACCAAAAAGTACATGTTGCCACCAGCAACGAGTCTGCACAGCAACCGCGTCACAGCCAAACAACAATATGACTGTGACACTATCATCTGCATGTCATACTGACTCGCAGTATTATTTCACTACCATAGCAGACTCCCTATGCATGTTACTGCAAGGCACAGTGTTCCACATCACTATAAAGGCTTTCTTCAGCCAGGAAATATAAAAAAAATTTAAGTGATTTGCCACAAATAAATTCAGAACAAACCAAATTTTTGGCGTACTGACCGAATAGGATTTTTGAGAAATTTGTGCATCTCTAATTATTACTACCAGGATGCATAACTTTACATTTCTCCACGTTGAACCTTATTTGCTAAGCTTGAATATTATGGACATCTTCCATAGACTGCACAGTACTACACAGCTTATTGTCATCTGCAAAAATAGAAATGGTGCTATAAATCCCGTCCTCAATATCATTAATTAAAAAAATAAAAATAATAGAGGACCCAGCACTGAATCTTGGGGTACACCACTTATAACCCAGGACCATTTTGAATAGGAATCATTGACCACAACTCTCTGGACACGGTCCTTTAACCAGTTTTCAATCAAATTACAAATTATACTTTCCAAGCCTATAGACCTTCCTTTACCTATTAAACATCTATGAGGGACAGTATCAAAAGCAGGGGTCGAGTGGAGGGGGAACGCATGGGAACGGCGTTCCTGCACTTTTTTCATGGCAGGAACGCCGTTCCCTTTCAGCCTCAAGCCAGGGGAACACGGCTGAATCAGACGTTCCCTTTCAGCCTCAAGCCAGGAGAACACGGCTGAATCAGATTCACAGGGGGAGACGGAGCACACTGTGCAGGGCAGGTTAAGGGAGGGCTTCAGTTGAGAGGAAGCTGTCTGTGCCTCCTCTCATGGCGCCCCGCCCCCCTAATGACATCATCTCCTTCACTACGAGATCATTTAGAATGTCTTTTAGAAAAGTTTGTCCTGGGATTTGAACTCACGACCTCTACACATCAGAGGAAGGCATTTACCCTCACAGCCATGAAAGCTGTCTAGGTAGTTGCTTAAAAAAAAAAAAAAAAAAAAAAAATAAGACTTCTACTTATACCTAGTGTACTGATACCTAGTGTACAACCATACACATGACTGCTGCCCACTGTGTATGGATGTAGCAGAGCTGGGTGTGTTGGGGCAGCTGTCATGTGTATGGTTGTACACTAGGTATCAGTACACTAGGTATAAGTAGAAGTCTTATTTTATTTTTTTTTTAAAGCAGCAACCTAGACAGCTTTTATGGCTGTGAGGGTAAATGCCTTGCCTCTGATGTTTAGAGATCATGAGTTCGAATCCCAGGACAAACTTTTCTAAAAGTGTTTTTTTTTTTTTTATAAGACTTCTACTGATACCTAGTTTACTGATACCTAGTGTACAACCATACACATGACAGCTGCCCACTGTGTATGGATGTAGCAGAGCTGGGTGTGTTGGGGCAGCTGTCATGTGTATGGTTGTACACTAGGTATAAGTAGAAGTCTTAGTTTTTTTTTTTTAAGCAACTACCTCAACAGCTTTATGGCTGTGAGGGTAAATGCCTTGCCTGTAATGTGTAGAGGTCATGAGTTCGAATCCCAGGACAAACTTTTCTAAAAGTGTTTTTTTTTTTTTTTTTCTGATACTTCTACTGATACCTAGTGTACTGATACCTAGTGTACAACCATACACATGACAGCTGCCCCAACACACCCAGCTCTGCTACATCCATACACAGTGGGCAAAGTTACCTACAGTAGAAGTCTTATATTTTTTTTTTTTTTTAAGCAACAAGCTAGACAGATTTCATAGCTGTGAGGGCATATGCCTTGCCTCTGCTGTGTAGAGGTCAAGAGATCGAATCCCAGGACAAACTTTTCTAAAAGTGTTATTTTTTTTTTTTTTTTTTTTTTAGTCCGCAGCGACACAAATTACAGCATGCTAGATTTTCTGTGCTTTTTTATTTTTTGGAGGGGGGGGGGGGTTGCAGTGGATCTTGGGTGAGTTCCCACACTTTTTTTCCCAGGACTTGACCCCTGATCAAAAGCCTTTGCAAAATCCTGAAACACTACATTCACAGCCGCCCCTCTGTCGAGGCTACTACTCACCTCCTCATAAAAACAAATCAGGTTAGCCTGACAACTTCTGTCCTTGGTAAACCCATGTTGGTTATCACTTATAATATTATTTACAGTCGCAAACTCCTGTATATAGTCCCTTAAGAGTCCTTTAAATATATTCCCCACAACAGAAGTTAAACTAACTGGTCTATAATTTCTTGTGGAGGACCTAGATCCTTTTTTGAATATAGGCACCACATTTGCCTTTGCATCAATCACTTGGCACTGTACCAGTACCTAGAGAATATTTAAAAATGATAAGCAGAGGCACATCAATGATTGAACTTTAAGAACTTTTGGGTGTAATCCATCTGGACCCAGAGTCTTGTTCACATTTACCTTATTTAAATCACCTTATTTAACTTAGCTTGGACTATATCTACAGTTAGCCAATTGAGTATATTACTGGATGTACTAACATCCCCATCACCACAGATATTAGCTAATTTCTCTTCTTTTGTATATACAGAGCTAAAAAAAAAATATTTAGTAACTCTGTTTTTTCCTTAATCTGTGCCTAACCCCGTTTTACCATTATTTAGGGGACCTACCTGCTCAGACCTTGGTTTTTTAGCATTTATATATGTAAAGATTTTTTGGGGATTTGTTTTGCTCTGTTTTGCCTACTGCTCTTCATTTTGTATTTTTACAAATTTTATCTTCTTTTTACAGATTTTGTTAAGTCCTTTGTAAACTTCAAAGGCTACCTCTGACCCCTCAAATTTGTATTTTTTAAATGTCCTATTTTGTCATTTATTGCCCTTTTTGCAGTAGCCGTTTATACGTGTTACCTAAAGGAATACTTTTTTTGTGCAATTACTCAATGTGGATTTAATGCTCTACCATTTATCCTCAGTATTATTATGTAACAGTAGCTGCTCCAAGTCTATGCCCTGAAATGCTGTCCTCAACCCAGGGAAATTAGCCTTTTTTAAATTCACTTTTTTTGCTCTGACTGACAGTTTGCTTTTGATAGTGTAGGGAGAATATAATTATATTGTGGTCACTATTTTCTAGTGTTTCTCAAACAGTAACATTTCCAATAAGCTCTGCATCATGAGAAATAACCAGATTCAACAGAGCATTGTCCCTAGTGGGAGCTTCTATAAACTGGCCCATAAAGTTCTCATGCAGCAAGTTGAGGAATTTTCTCCCCTTTGCGGTTGAGGCAGAACCACGACCTCAGTCAATGTCTGGGAAGTTAAAATCTCCCATTATAACCACTGCGCCAGCCTGTGCAGCTCGCTCTATTTGGTTATACAGTTAAGCTTCTATCTCCTCCGTAATGTTAGGGGGTCTATAGATTACACCAAGTTTTTTTTTTGTGTTTATATCTTTTTGAACTTCCACCCATAAGGTTTCAACATCCTTACCATCCGCCCCCACAGTTGCCTCTTTCACACTTGTCTTCAGATAACTAGTCACATACAGGCATACGCCACCACATTTTCTATTGACCCTGTCTTTCCAAAATAGTGTAAAACCCTCAATATTAGCAGCCCAGTCAAGCGAAGAGTTCAACCATGTTTCAGCCAAACCAACTACATTGGTACAACTACTGTATTCTTTTTGCTAGCTAGACTTCTGGCATTTGTGAAAATACATTTTAAATTGCTATTACATGTAAAGTGAATATCCATGAATTTTTGATTACCTTGGTTGATGTTTGTATGTAACAGGTTCTTGTTACCAGCAGTTCTATTTTTCATTGGTGTACAGTTCTGCCCAGTCTTCTCCCTACTTTCATCACTAACCCCAGCCTCCACTAAATCCCCACTATCCCTTCCTATATACCACTCCAGTGGTGGATCCAGAGCCTGGTCTCGGGAGGGGCACTACCAAATTGTTGTGTAGCGACGGACAGAAAATAATGTGGTGCTTATAGAACAGACACATTTGTCTTTCCAAATTACGGATTTTAAAATTACAAACAAATAGGTGACATTTAACCACATATAACTTTATTAAGTAACAGTTTTGGAGACATTTGCGGCATCTGTGGGTATGACTGTTATGGGCATCAGTGGATGACTGTTATAGGGGGGAAACGGGGGGAGGAAAGAGAAGAACTTGTGGAGGGGCCAGGGGTGTCCTGGAGGGACCAGGCGGTGTACTGGAGCCAGCCAGTCACTCCTTCATTCACAGTATCTATTAACCCCTTTTAGCAATCCCCGGCAGCACAGACCTGTTATTAATACCTAATTTCCCCCCTACCCTAGTTATTACAGTTAGTCCCACACTACTCCCCCCATGAACAAACTTCCCTCCGGCCCTTTCAGTTTCAGCAATCCCCATTCCCCAGTCACAGCAAAGTCTTCAGTCTCAGTCTCAGACCAAGTTGACAATGACACTACCTCAGAGTCTTTTCCTCCTGCTCAGAGCTGCCCCTTCCTTCCACTTCCCACCGGGCCGCACTCCTACAAACCAGAATTGACTGGTCTGGCGTGAATCTGCAGGCAGTGTGTGACATCAGTGCGCTTTGCGCAGTGACTTAATTCGGATGATCGGATCATGTGAGAATATGGACGATCGGAAGCCCTCTCTATCACTATATTCTTGGGGTAAATTGACCCGTTGCCCCCCCCCCTTGGATCCACCAGTGTCCCACTCTCTACCTACACTATCTATCCCCTTATTAGTATGAACCCCCCACCAGATCCTAGTTTGAAAGCTCCTCCAGCCATCTAACCATTTTTTCCCCAGTGCAGTTGCACCCTCCCCATTAAGGTGCAGCCCGTCCCAACTGTAGAGCCTGTAACTGACAGAGAAGTCGGCCCAGTTCTCCATAAATCCAAACCCTTCCTTACTGCACCAGCTTCTGAGCCACTTATTTAACTCCCTAATCTCCCGTTGTCTCTTTGGTGACACTCGTGGCACTGGTAGTATTTCTGAAAACACTACCTTGGAGGTCCTGGACTTGAGCTTCTCTCCTAGTTCCCTAAAATCATTTTTAAGAATCTTCCATCTCCCCCTGACTTTGTCATTGGTGCCAATGTGTACCATGACCGCCGGGTGTTCCCCAGCCCCACCTAGCAATCTGTCAATCCGATTCGCAATATGCTGAACCCGAGCACCCGGAAGACAACACACAGCATTCACGGTCTCGGCAACAGATGGCACTGTCTGTCCTCCTAATAATACAGTCCCCTACCACCAGCATCTGTCTGACCTTTGCTGCACTCCACTTCCCTTCCTTCCTGCATCAGTCATCTTCCTGGTTGCTAGGAGAAATGCCCTATCATTCCTAACATAAACACTCCACCTCCATTCCTTTTAGTCTTTCATTCCTAAAGAGTATAAAACCCTAATGATTAACAGTCCAGTCATGTGAAGAATCTAGCCATGTTTCAGCCACCGCAACTCTATCAATGTGTTACTCTAAGACCTCTTGCACACAGCCGTGCCCATGTTGCAGACCACATACGGCGGTTCCGCAATACACGGGGCACCGGCCATGGGCATTCTGCATCATGGATGTGGACCCATTCATTTGAATGGGTCTGCAAATCCAGAGATGCGGTGTGGAATGGAGGCATGGGACAAAACCCCATGGAAGCACTACGGAGTGCTTCCGTGGTGTTCCGTTCCGTGCTTCTGTTGCGCAAAAAAATAGAACTTGTTCTATTTTTTTTCTCGGAACAAACGGATTGCGGAACCCATTCAAGTGAATGGGTCCGCGATCCGCATGTGGCTGCACCGCGATTGGTGCCTGTGCATTGCTCTTACTTCGTGGGTAAGAGGCCTCAATCAATGGACCCTATGTCCCACATTTTTCTTACTAGACTTCTTGCATTTGTAAACATGCATTTTAACTTACTATTTAATTTTCCACATTGAGTTTATTGGATATGAATTCTTGGATTAATTTTATGTATATTTGTATATATTTTGCAGGCATCTTGGGGAGGATCAGCATTATTGTCTCGGAAATATAAGAAATTGCTTCATGGCATCAGCAGGTTTGTGCTCTTTCCTTCTCCTAAGATTTCATGAAATAATCTGGCTGGAAAAAAGGTTTTCATAACATCAATATCTATTTCCAATTAGGGCTGATTCAGTGGCGTGGAATCCTCATAAAATGTTAATGTCTGGTTTACAGTGCTGTGCCCTGCTAGTGAAAGACAATATGGTAAGTCTAATATCTATATTAATGGGGATCTCTCTTCAGGTCTATGGAGATTTATTTGCTTTCAAAGAAGGAAATTATAAAAATAACATAAATACGTAAAAAATAAAGCATTTTTATATTATTTTTCTACACTTTAAGATCTTCTTCACATGCAACTTTAGACTGTCATTTTTTTCACACCACCAGAACAAAACAGATGTATTATATTTCATGTGAAATGTGTTAGTATGGTATTTTTGATACTTTTGCTCCATAATTGTGCAATTTTTTGTAAAATAGTATACTTTACTTCATGCATTTTTGTGGTGTTTATTGCAAGCCATGCATTTTTAGAAATAAAAGTATGGACCATGCAATAAAAAGCAACATACAGTATATAGATGTGTTTTCAAGCTAGGCAAAAAAAAACACTGTCTCTCTGTAACGTATCTCCTGGCACCCAGACTGGGCAACTCCATTTATGGATGCTCCTAGTGCTTCCCGAGGGCCCCAAGCAGTCCACTTGACACCGTAAGCACTGCCGACCCCACAAATCGCTGCAGCTTGGTTGGGATCTCGCCATCTTCTACCCACCCTGGACCTACGACAAGGCTTCCAGGTTCCAGTGGGTGAACCTCTCTTCCTTCAGAGAGCGATGCAGGAACAAGCTCTTAAAAGAGCTCAGGGATTATAGCCAGGGGAGTATACAGCGTATAGCATTCCTCAGTTTAGATGCAGCCTTTTCCCCACACAAATGAGACGAGGCTCCGTGTTGAAGGTAAAACAGGAACTCTTTAATGGGGCTACATGTCAGCCTTTTATGCAGGTCTTCCAGCAAGGGACACTCCCCTGGGGACCTTGTGGAAGACTGAGACAGTTTTCAAATTAGCCTGCATTTACAGTATGGAAACACTCCCAGCAATTGTACACAACCCCCTCTGCCTGTGATACAATTACCAAACACAATGGGCTAACTTAATTACTCACAGGCAGAAAACACCATTTTTTTCCCCAAAACACAGAAAACACACAAAACCCCCACATATTCCCATAAATTATACATCTCTGGATAGCTCTGATCTGGGCAAACAACATATCCAGAAATCACCTAGATCAGAGCAGGGGGTTCCCCAATTCCATGGAAGTCACATTTGACTGACAGCAAGCATGGCTTTCCTGCCCAAAACAGTTCCACAGATTTAGGCTGTGGGGCCAGTCTACCTTCTCCTTTAAAGTTTTAGTATGTAGGCCATAATCCTGAGGCAAAAGGCTTGCAAACAGGCCCCTCCAAAACCCAGTGGCGTGGTTATCTCCGCCACACTCTCTATGACACAAAAATGCAAATCCCATGAAAAGCACAGTTTTAACATGCATTAAAAAGGTTCTCTCATTTCAGTAAATTGTATTTATCATGTAGACAAAGTTAGTATAAGGCACTTACTAATGTATTGTGATTGTCTATATTGCCTCCTCTGCTGGGTGGATTCATTTTTCCATCACATACACTGTATTGTTACGACCACCCTGCAATCCAGCAGTGGTGGTCATGCTTGCACACTATAGAAAAAAGTGCTGGCCTATCTCACTTGGATCATGGGAACACAAATAGGCACGTATGTGCAGCAGCTCCTGTCCTGGCCACCTCATATCTGCGCTGCAGCAGAGGTCGGAACTCCTGGTAATGAGCAGTGTATAATGTGATTGAAAAATGAATGAAGTCAGCAAAGGAGGCAATATGAACAATCACAATACATTCCTAAGTGTCTTGTATTAACTTTGTCTACTTGACAAATGAGACAAACCCTTTAAATAGGCAATTCAAATGGACTATCACTGCAATATACTGTACATGCAATAAAATATTGTTATGTTTTGGATGTACATTACATTTTCCTCTCTAGTAGTACCATCTGCTGTTTTTCCTGTTTCCACCTTCTTATGCATTCAGTGATAGACTAACATGCTCCGTAGTTGCCCCGCTCTTTTCTTCCGCTTGGTAGAGTGATCTCACAGAGAATCGAGTGAAGCGGCCCAGACATCATTCATTCGTTCCTACTTCTAAATTCATAGAAATATACACTAATGTCTCCCTCTAGAGAGTGGAGAAGGAATTTGGTGTGAGGCATTCGATTCCATATGTATCTGTAGGGCTACAGGTCCTGAGAACCTATTTGCTATGCAGGGAAGGAAGGGGTGAACAGAAGCTTACTGTAGTTCATCCTGGGAGATGTAGGTGCCTGATTGTGTCATGTAAGGAGCTTCTACTACTGTCCACAGTCATGAAAGGCTGACATTCTCCAGATAATGTGAATAAAAATAGATAAAAAAGATGGACATTACACTGGAGAGAGTTTATTTTTTTTGTGTTTTTTTTTTGCATTGATATAGTTAAATTAGCAGTGTGCATTGTTCAGGTAATTTTTTAGCACATTTATGGGTTGACTCCTTTAATAAATGTGGTCTGAAGCACGCGCGTTAGAATTCTGCCCCAGTGTTTCCTTTACAAGTTGATTAATCCCTCTAATGTTCCTCTCAATGTGAATTGTTCAGGTTATTTTTTAGCACATTTATGGGTTGACTCCTTTAATAAATGTGGTCTGAGGCACGCGCGTTCAAATTCTGCCCCAGTGTTTCCTTTACAAGTTGATTAATCCCTCTAATGTTCCTCTCAATGTGAAATCGCCAATTTTCTTTCTGGTATTGTAATATTCAGAAATACCAGAAGCATTAATCAACTTCCTATTTGTTTTCAAATGAAAGGTTCAAAGCTTGCAATTGTATTGCTGACTGCTTGTCTTGATAGTGTTGTGTAAATGTCTTTGTTTGGTACCTGATGACAATGCTCCCTGCCCTATACATCTACATAATAAGCTGTTGTCTCGCATCTCACTGTCTGGTACAGTACACCTGGGGAACTCTTTAATTTTCACCCGCCGCATTGAAGCTCACTTCTCCTGTCCATCAGAGTCCTTCAAAGTAATTTAGAATCTGCAATATTTACCTATCAGCCAAATTTCTTATAATGAGACATAATGTTTTTTTATGAGTATTATTATTATTCAGTCACTTTTACCTTGTTATTAAATAATGCAGAAAATAATACAGATGTCCATTGATGGAACTGCTGGATATCAAGCTTATTAAATCTGCCTTCAAATGCTTTATCTTACTATAACCGAGATATGCTGATTGCAACGGTTTGCTCTCTTCAATTTACATGGCAGCTACTCTAGCAATCAGACTTTGTAAGGTTTCTTTGGCAGGCTGCTGTGTTCTTCCTCATAGAAACACATTTAGCTTTGTTATGCCTTGATATATTTGCTCTTGAGCTGCACTGACACCAAGCATGCTGACTGCTCATTAGGCATGCTATAATTTGAAGAGAGCACGAAAAGCTGCAGATGGCAAGTAGAGTAAAAGCAACAAGAACCAGACGATAGGATTATGACTAACTGCAATGTCTTGTAGCTTCCACAACTTTGTTAGCTAATGTCGCCCTTGTCTTTAGGTAAAGAGCGCAATCACTCTTAGAAACTTGTGCTGAGGTTTAGATGGATTGGAATAGTTTATTTCTGACATGGTTCCCTGCCTACGTAAAAATCTGAGGCTACATGTTTACTGCTATCTATTTCTAAATTTCAAAATGCTAAGGAAAACAGAACATTCTGTAAACTCTTCTCAGACATCACAATTCCACTATTTCCTTTCTTTGTCTTTTGTTCTGCTGCACTGTAGTTTTAAAATTAAAAAGTGGATGCGGAAAGGATATAGTGGCATGCGGCCGCAATACTGGCGGCAGCAGGAGGTGTATAGCATGGAACATGCAAGGCTGTCTATGTGCAGTAATACCAATTAGTGATGAGCGAAGTTTTGAAAAATGTTATTCAGTCGATCCCCCGAACTTCGATAAGAAACTTGATTTGTTATGAATTAATATTTGTCACGAATTTGTTACAAATTAATTTATGTTGTAGTGCACCCACATTTATACTTAGGCCTAGTTCACACGAACGTATGGCTTTTATAGTTTTTTGCGGTCCGTTTTTCACGGATCTGTTGTTCCGTTTTTGAGTACCGTTGTGTTTCCGTTTCCTTTCCGTTTTTCCGTTCCGTTTTTCCGTATGCCATGTACAGTATACAGTAATTACATAGAAAAAATTGGGCTGGGCATAACATTTTCAATAGATGGTTCAGAAAAAACGGAACGGATACGGAGGACATACGGATGCATTTTTTTTTGCGGACCCATTGACTTGAATGGAGCCACGGAACGTGATTTGCGGCCAAATATAGGACATGTTCTATCTTTCAACGGAACGGAAAAATGAAATACAGAAACGGAATGCATACAGAGTACATTCCTATTTTTTTGCGGAACCATTGAAATGAATGGTTCCGTATACGGAACACAAAAAAACGGCCCATACACTCGCAAAAAAAAACGTTTGTGTGAACTAGGCCTTAATCTGTTCTGTAGGTACTGTGCCGTCAGTATTACAAGCAGTTGTAATTTATCACCATCTATAGCTATTACCTTTTGTTAAACAAAAAGAAAAGCATACAGCAGTAAAGCAAAAAATAAAAAACATGCGGGCCCCTGCAGGAGCTGTGTCCAAATGGCTCCTTAGTGGGACAAAATAAATAAATGGAGGCAGCAGCAATCAAGTAGTAGAGAAAAAAAAAGTTATTTTAATGCATGCTGTGGCAGTCCTTTTTAATCCTTTCTCTTAGCTGTCAAATCACTGTGTGTCAGTATTACTGGTCACTGTTAGCATCAGGTCTAATTATTTGCCATGGACTTAACTGTGTAGTGCCCCAAAATTCAAGTAGCGGTCCCATAACAGAGTAGGGAGGGTAGCAGCAGCAGTGGCAGTAAACGTGACAATAGTGACCCTAAGACAGAGTAGGGATGGTAGCAGCAGCAGTGGCCCCAGCAGTGTAGATGTTGGTGGCATCATCATAATCATCATCATTAGCAGCAGCAGTAGCAGTATTGACCCCATGATAGAGTGGTGGTGGCAACAGCAGCAGCAGTGGCAGTAGTGTCCCTATTACAGAGTGAGAATGGGGGGTAGCAGCAGTGACAGTAATGTTCTGTTAACATCACAGTTTATCTTTCCCTTCTTCTGATCCGTCAGAAGAACAAAAAACAAAAAAAATATACACTCACCTAAAGAATTATTAGGAACACCTGTTCTATTTCTCATTAATGCGATTATCTAGTCAACCAATCACATGGCAGTTGCTTCAATGCATGTAGGGTTGTGGTCCTGGTCAAGACAATCTCCTGAACTCCAAACTGAATGTCAGAATGGGAAAGAAAGGTGATTTAAGCAATTTTGAGTGTGGCATGGTTGTTGGTGCCAGACGGGCCGGTCTGAGTATTTCACAATCTGCTCAATTACTGGGATTTTCACGCACAACCATTTCTAGGGTTTACAAGGAATGGTGTGAAAAGGGAAAAAGGAGAATGGGCCGACTGATTCAAGCTCATAGGAGAGCGACGTTGACTGAAATAACCACTCGTTACAACCGAGGTATGCAGCAACAGCAGAAGACCCCACCGGGTACCACTCATCTCTACTACAAATAGGAAAAAGAGGCTACAATTTGCACAAGCTCACCAAAATTGGACTGTTGAAGACTGCCAAAATGGTTTCTTGAACATGACAATAAGTTCACTGTACTAAAATGGCCCCCACAGTCACCAGATCTCAACCCAAGAGAGCATCTTTGGGATGTGGTGGAACGGGAGCTTCGTGCCCTGGATGTGCATCCCTCAAATCTCCATTAACTGCAAGATGCTATCCTATCAATATGGGCCAACATTTCTAAAGAATGCTATCAGCACCTTGTTGAATCAATGCCACATAGAATTAAGGCAGTTCTGAAGACAAAAGGGGGGTCCAACACCGTATTAGTATGGTGTTCCTAATAATTCTTTAGGTGAGTGTATAGTAAGAAAAAAAAAAAAAAACTATTATTTTGAACATCCATAAAGCCTCTTTGGTCAGTGTTTTGCATCAATATTTGATCAGTATTTGTAAGCCAAAAACATGAATGGGTCCAAAACAGAGATAAAATGTAGTGGAATTATTTATATCTTATCTGTGTTTTGGACCCACTCCTGTTTTTGGCTTACAAACCCTGATTAAATATTGACCGTGTGAAAATACAGGATCTTTTTTATTATCTATTCTTCTGACAGTTTACAAGAAGGGAAAAATAAATTATGACGTCAACACAGACAAACAGGGAGAACAGTGGCCCAATAACCACTGCTTATCATAGACTCCAGAATGAAGTTTCTTCACATAGAGATGGTGCTGCTCCTGCCCCCCCCCCCCCCACACACACACAAACACACCAGTCATGGCAGTGGAGCATGAGCGTAGAGGGTCAAACTTGTAGTAGGACGGTCGATGGTGCTCATAGGCAGTGACCAACTGACTATACAGCAAGTTCTGTAGTAGTCCATTTTTGCATCCCTCTCAGGTCTAAAAAATGTCACCATTATAGACTGGTAGAGAGGCTCTAACAACGTGGATAGCCAGTAATCGTCCCTCTACGGTCTTCAGACAATCTGGCTGTCAGTAAGCATACAGGAAAGCATATGTCTGGGCATTTGCTCAAGGGAGTTGGAGGGCCTCCCTGCCAGCATCTCCACTGCAAAATACATTGGTCTGTCTGGGTCATCTGCATCATCTTCATCATCTTCAGCTTTTCATGGTCCTCCTACTCCTCTCCTGTCACTTGGAATAACCAACTAGTTGTGCATAGAATTCCTGGGCATTTATGTCCTCCTCCTTGTCTTCATCCTCCTCAGGGCTCAGTTGGCCGTGAGACGTAGGTACGTCTTCTGTCCCCTCGCCAATCACATTTGTCAGCATCCCCTCCAGGACATGAAGGAGATAAATGACATCATTCATCCTGTAGTTCTGCCGACTGACAAATAAAGTGGCTTTCTCAAAGAGCCTGAGTAAATGGCACATGTCACACATGAACTGCCACTAGCTAACGTGGAAGATTACACCGGGGAGTAGACCTGTCCGTCTTCTGCATTAAGAAATTGCTGACCGCCTTCCTCTGCTCGTACAGGTGGTCTAACAAATGGAGTGTGGAGATCCAACTGGTGGAAATGGTGTTGCATCTTTCCAAAGCCAGAAGGGACAACTGCAGCCTACTACTACTGCTTCTGGACGGATAGTTGGTGCTGCTGCTACCCACATTCTGCCCCTGGGTCTTTCATTTGGAACCCTTCCATAGCCATGACATTTTTGGGCCTCATAGATAATGCTGTGCACTACCCTGTGTATTGGAGTAGTAATTATGTGTATATGCTGCTAGTTTGAATATAATTAATGACCACCCTCCCTCCCCCTCCCCCAAAAAATGGATTGAAAACTTGAAGACTGAGATAAAGGGAAACGTATTTAGGCCTAAATATGTTATCACTCCCAGATACTTATGTATACTACACTGTCTGTTGGTGTAGTAATCACGTATATATGCTGGTTTGAATATAATTAACCCCCCCCCAAAAAAAAATTGGGGGGAAATGTGTGAACACAGAAATAAAGGGAAGCAGATTTAGGCATAAATTCCTTATCCCTCACAGATACTTTTGGGTGCTGGTCTGTCTATTGGTGTAGATAACCTATATGCTGTTTTAATTAACCCTTTCACTATCGAGCCACTTTTCATCTTAAATCCCAGGCCGATTTTTGCAAATCTGACATGCATCACTTTCTGTGGTAATGACTTTGGAATGCTTTTATTTATCCAAGCCATTCTGAGAATGTTTTCTCGTGACACATTGTACTTCATGATAGCGGTAAATTTGAGTCAATATATTTCACCTTTAGTTATTAAATAATCTAAAATTACATGATTTTCCTAGTTTATGACGTAAAGTCATGATTTTATAAACGACACGGAGGCGAGTATTGCATTTCTCAATCTTTACTGAATCCATAGCAGCAAAGAGAAAAAACACATCAAATCCAGTAAACCATCCCACAAGGATAACCCCTCCCATAGTCCAGTCCATAAGTAGAACCTCCCACCAGAAATCTTCCTCTTTCTTTGTCATGAAGAACTCCCAAACAGAATAACCAGATCGGAAACAACCTTCAACTCAGGACCAACGGAAAATTCAACCGAGCCGGGCAGGAACGAAACAGGATCCATCCGGAACACCGCCATAACGATCAATCCTTGGAGGCTGCAGAAAAAACCGCCAGAGGACAAACACTTGACCACAGCAAGGTAGGACTTCAACCTAAAAGAGAGAAATAGAAGGGCACATGGTAATCTGCCAGAAACCAAAAGGACACCGGTAGCATAGAATGACCGTAATAAATAAACAAACAATCAATGAGCAAACGTACGGAACATACTTATCAGAGTACGGAACAGAAACCAGAACAAAGGTAAAACATAAAAAGCAACAAACTATAACAATAATAATAATAATAATAATAATAATAAGAAGAAGAATAATAATAATAAGAAGAAGAAGAAGAAGAAGAATAATAATAAGGATAATAATAAGAATAAAAATAACAACCAGCAAACACCAGGGAGGGAACAAAAACTTTATTAATGGAAGAAATAATAATAAAGAGAAGCTAAATCGGGAGGGGCAATACTCGCCTCCGTGTCGTTTATAAAATCATGACTTTACGTCATAAACTAGGAAAATCATGTAATTTTATGTCACGACACGGAGGCTCCTATTGCAAGTTTAAAGTGTAGAAATAATCGACTCAAAAGCGTGAGGAGTTGGACGAAAATAAAACTCCCGGAATGTGGAAGATCTAGACCAGTCCTCCAACCTCATGATATCCTCTAAGCGAGCCCCCGCCATCGCCATAGAAGTAGCAAAGGCCCCTCGAACGGAATGGGCAGAAACCACAGTAGTGTCCACCCCGGATGAGGTAAGGATCCATTTCACCCAACGAGACAGGGTGACACTAGTTACCGGGCGGAACGGTCTACGAAAAGAGATGAATAATTGCGGAGAAGAAGAAGACCGGAGGGACGAAGTGCGAGACAAGTATTCCTTCAGGCAACCCACCGGGCAAAGGGCCGGAGAATTAGGGAACTCCGGATAAGAGACTGATTTTATGTTAGTTTTCGTACGGCGGGAAATGTTGAAGGAAACTCCATGCGGGGAAAAAGAGAGAGCATTAAAGTCTAGAGCCCTGACGTCCGAAACTCTCTTGCAAGAAACAAGACAGAGCAACGACACAAGCTTGGCAGATAGCTGGTTGAGCGAAAGATCCGCATTGGCAGGCCACTGTGAAAAGAAATCCAGAACCAAACGGACATCCCAAGAAGAGGAGAAACGGGGTTGAGGGGGACAGGAGAGGCGAGAGCCCTTAAGTAAACGACAAACCAGGGGGTGCTGGCCAATTGGACAACCAGCAACACCCTGGTGGCGAGAAGAGATAGCCGACCTGAAGACATTCATAGTCCTGTAAGCTTTACCTTTGTCGATGAGAGAGGACAATAACAGAAGAACCTCGGTCACAGGGGCAAAAACGGGATCCAAACTCCATCCAGTGCACCAACGAGACCAGATGCCCCAAGCTGATCGATATGCTCTCCTAGTACCGGGCGCCCAAGCACTCTCCAAGAGGAATTGAGCCGTTCCCGATACTCCCGCGACCTGCCATTGCGGCCCGATAACCTGCATCCCAGGAGACGGAGGGAACCGTCCAACACGAGAGGATGATGCTGGCCCGTCGGGCCAAGGAGAAGACTCTGGGAAAACGGGAGGAGGCGAGGATCCTCCGTCAGGAGTTCAAGGAGTTGAGGAAACCACACCTGAGCCCGCCAGAAGGGAACTATCAGGACCACCTCTGCCAACTGGCGACAAATCTGCGACAGAACCCGAGGGATCAGCATGAAGGGAGGAAAGGCATAGGAAAGGCTCTCTGACCAATCCTGCAGAAGGGCGTCCACGGCCTCCGATAACGGGTCTGGTCTCCAGCTGTAGAACCTGGGGAGTTGGGAATTCCATCGCGACGTGAAGAGGTCTAGGGTAAACGGGCCCCAAAGAGAAGCGATAGAGGCAAACACCGTCGGATCCAACTTCCAATCACTGAAATCTGAGGTGTACCGAGAACTCCAATCCGCGAAGGTATTGTGGAGACCCGGGATATATTCCGTGACCACCTTGAATCCATTGTCCAGGCAATATGTCCAGAACTCTTTCGCCAGCTGAGTCAGGACTGCCGAGTGAGTACCCCCTATGGCATTGACGTATCGGACCGCCGATACGTTGTCCATCCGGAGCTTGATGCAAGCCGAGATCCTGTTGCTGGTAAAACTGCGAATGGCGAACGACCCCGCCAAGAGTTCCAGAGCATTTATGTGAAGAAAGGATTCTTTCGTCGCCCACGGACCCCCCGTGGAGACTCCCTCGCAGTGGGCACCCCAGCCGAGAAGGCTGGCATCCGCCTCTATGATGAGATCTGGTTGAGGGCCCACGATGGCTCTGCCGTTCCATGCATCGAGGTTGGAAATCCACCACACCAGCTCGTCCCTGGTCTCCTGATCCAGGGTCACCAAGTCCGCATACGCTGCTCCTGACTGAAGGTGAACGATCTTCAGCCGCTGAAGGGCCCGATAGTGTAACGGAGCCGGGAAAATTGCTTGGATGGAGGCTGACAAAAGGCCGATAATTCGAGCCAGATGCCGGAGCGAGACTTGGGGAAGTCGCAGAGTATGACGCAACTCCTTGCGGATAGACCTGACTTTGGAACCCGGAAGACAGAGACTCTGGGTGGACGAATCCACCACAAACCCCAAAAATTCCAAGGACCTGGAAGGCTGAAGGGACGACTTCTCGGTGTTGATGATAAATCCCAGGTCCGTGAGCAAGGAAACTGCCATCCGCAAGTGAGATCGAAGGATGTCGGGGGATTGGGCCAGAATCAGGATGTCGTCCAAGTAAATTATTAGACGAACCCCCTGGAGGCGGAGCCAAGCTACCACCGGTCTCATCAGCTTGGTGAAGCACCAAGGAGCCGATGACAGACCAAAAGGAAGGCAGGTGAACCGCCAAATCTGACCGTCCCACAGGAAGCGAAGGAGGTCCCTGGAAGTTGGAGCAATGGAATAGAGGGGAAACGGTCAGTTCGATGTGAAACCCCTGCATCGTGGATAGGACCCAAGGGTCGGTGGTGATGCGAGACCAAGCAGCCAAAAAATGCTGGAGTCTGCCCCCTATGCAATGGTCGGAAAAAGACATTAGGTTCAGATGACTTACCGAGGGGGCGTCTTGTTCCTGAGAACCCTCTGAAGGACCGGGACCTAACGGAGGGACCTCTGGAAGGGAAGAAGGAGGATTGTGGTCTCTGGTCCTGGAACACCTGCCGCTGGTTGAAGGAGCCTCGACCGCCATGGGTCTGGAAGTGAGCACGGCCGGACAGACGGCCCCTGAAGCTGCCGGCCCTGGAAGAGACTCGCCCGTGAAAGACCTTCCGCATGGAGGTTTGAGCCTTATCCAATGCGGTGAAGGCCTCTAAGCAGACCGCGGATGGTGTAACGTATCCGGGTCGAACAATGGTTCGCCGAGAGGGTCCATAAGGGCTGTGGATGACCCTTGGGCCTCAGGGGCAGAACTAGTTGATGGACGTGACAAAGGAATCTCCGGATCAAAGTTCTCATCCTCAACCAGTACCTCCTCTAGGTCTGGGTCAGAAGCACAATGGCCGTGACTATACGCCTCCTCCTCGGACTCCAACTCTGAGTCTGAACTAGGGACAGGCTGAGCCCGTGCTGACTTCCAGGGGCGCGCTTTTTCTGCCTGGCGCGTGCAGGCTCGTTTGCGTGAACCAAGCACGCGATCCTGTGATAGAACTAAGCTATCAGATTCAATAATTCTGGAGGCAGTAGCAGCAGAGGGAGTAGGGGCAGGGTTCTGAGCCTTTAGTGCCTGAGCAATGGACTGAGATATCACAGAGGACATAGAGCCCATAGCATTATTAATGGCTTCTGTGATGGACTGTTGCAAACTAGCCTGAGGTAAGGCAGGTTAGGGGCATGGTGGTGCAACAGAAGGGGCAGCAGCAGGCAATATGGGGGGTAGGGGTATCAGAAGGTGGCTGCTGAGGCATGGACATGATGGGAGTTAGTCACTCCAGAGGACGCAAACCTGTGGGGTAAAACGAAGCTGGCTGGCGGCGGTGACCGGAACAAGAAACAAACTCCGCCCCCCAATCGCGCGCGCGAATATCAGACCCGCCTCCGATCCGGCCTAATAGTGAAGCCGGCCGGAGGGAGGCGTAAGATGGCGCCCGAGAATCTCGGGGATACCGGGTGCGCAGAGGACGCCGAGATCTCGTTATCACGAGATCTCGGGAGCCAAGAGAGAGGGAGCGCACAACCCGGAAAAATAGCGCCGGCGCGAAACGAGGTACAGGGGAAGAGAGGGGTGGGAAGGAGTTGGAGAAGTAGGGCTGCAGCAGACCGCAGGAAATTAACGGCGCACAGCCTAGGCAAAACGGAGAGAAAAACCACAAGATGGGGAAGACAGTGAACCAGAAAACCTAGGGACAAAACGCAGGATTAAAACAATAACCCCCTAAAAACGGCAGCAGCCGAATAAATATATATACAGAAAAAAACCAACCAACGAAATACAAGGGAAAATATCCAAAAACCTAAATTATGAAAAAACGAATATCAGTCACAAAGAATCACACTTATCTTGCCATGGAAGCAGCAAAGAAAGAGGAAGATTTCCGGTGGGAGGTTCTACTTATGGACTGGACTATGGGAGGGGTTATCCTTGTGGGATGGTTTACTGGATTTGATGTGTTTTTTCTCTTTGCTGCTATGGATTCAGTAAAGATTGAGAAATGCAATAGGAGCCTCCGTGTCGTGACATAAAATTCTCAATTTTCTATACTTGAATTTCTTTACTTTTAAGACAGATAATAATACCTCATAAAATAGTTAGTAACATTCCCCATATGTCTGCTTTATGTTGCCGTAATTTTGTAAATGTCATTTAATTTTTTAGGACGTTAGAAGGCTTCGAATTTTAGAAGTATTTTTTTTTTCCTTTCACCAAAATTTCCAAAACCATTTTATTAAGCACCAATTCAGTTATAAAGTAATTTTGAGGGGCATACGTAATGGAAACCACCCATTAATGACCCAATTTTAGAAACTACACCCCTCAAATTATTTAAATCTGATGTAACAAACTTTGTTAACTCTTGAGGTGTTCCACAAGAATTAAAAGAAAATGGAGGTGAAATTTTAAAATGTCACTTTTTTGGTAAAATTTTTATGTTAATCTATTTTTTTTTTTGCAACACAGCAAGGTTAACAGCAAAATAACCCTCAATATGCATTACTATGATTCTGCAGTTTACAGAAATATCCCATATGTTGTGGTAAATTGCTCTATGGGCATGTGCAGTGGTCAGAAGGAAAGCAGAGCCATATGGATTTTGGAAACAGATTTTGCTAGAATGGTTTTTAGGCACCATTTTGTATTTGAAGAAACCCTGATGTACCCCTACAGTGGAAAACCTCAAAAAGTGACCCCTTTTTTGGAAACTACACCCATTAAAGAATACATTTCATTGGTACCATTTTGGGGTACATGAGACTTTTTGATCGCTTGGTATTACACTTTTTGTGAGGCAATGTGACCAAAAAATCTCTGTTTTGGAATATTTTTTTATTTTTATTTCTTTTACAGTATTCACCTGAGGGGCCATCTCATGTGATATTTTAATAGAGCAGGTTATTATGGATGTGACGATACCCAATATGTTTATTATTTTTTTTTATTTTTACACAGTAAAAGCCTTTTTGAACAGAATAAAATCTTGTTTTTGTGTTGCCATTTTCTGAGCCATATTTATTTTTTATTTTTTGTGAGATTGTCTTAGGGATGAGGTGATGGTTTGATTGGTACCATTTTGGGGTACATAAGACTTTTTGATTGCTTGGTATTAACTTTTTGTGAGGCAAGGTGTTCAGAAATTGGCTTTTTTGGCACTTTTTTGGGGGTGGATCATGTCAAATTTTTATAGAGCCAGTTGATACGGACACAGTGATACCTAATGTCTACTTTTCTTTTTTCCCTATTCTAAAATTATTTTTTACTTTATTTTGGGAAAAGGACAATTTTTATTTTTTTACTTGAAACTTTTAATTTTTTGTGTAAAACTAATTTTTTTACTTTTTTTTTTTTTTTGTCCCGCTCTGGGATTTCAACTTTTGCAGGTCTGATCCCCTGTACAATGCATTACAATACTTCTGTATTGTAATGCATTGGCTGTAAGTGTATTAATACTGTAATACACTTCAGCCAGCTTGCCTGTGAGATCCAAGGGGCATGCAGGGAAGGCTGCTGATGCCTAAGGAAGACATTGGGATGCAGTCCAAGCCATCGGGTCCCCGTCACAGCAGCGCTGGGACCCGATGGGTGCTTTCTCCCTGCATGAAAATTGCACGTCGCCGCAAGTCTCCATTTTGCTATGATACATGGTAGTGATGTCTTCTATATGTCAATACAAGGTATTGAAAAGGTTAAAAAAAACAATAAGAGGTGGTGATGGAAAAAGTAAACTCTTAAACAGAGAATCATATTGGATTTTCTGTTTAGAAAGTCGCCAACCGCAAGGCCTAGACAAAAAACTGGATTTAATCCTGCAATATTAATTGTCAATTCATCTCTTTTTCCTATTTCTTCAATTTGTTTTTTATATGGACTATTCTTTTGGTTTTTATCTATGTACACCTCTGTGGAGGGGAGTGGTTGATCTTCAGCCTGATTGCCTCAGTTGAGGAGGATCCCCCTCCTCTCTATAAAGGTAAACTCAACAGTGTTATTGAAACAGTCATGAGTAAGGGCTGAGATTGAATTGCGCCCGAAACATGTAGACTCTGCATTTTTGTACCTGGATTTTATTGAATATTGAATAAAGCCTTTTTGGATTACCACAACCACAAGCTGGACAAAACCTCTTTTTCCATATTTTCGTCATTGCTCCTGATTCGGGTGAAGGAGTTGTTCCGTGCTATAACAGTGGAATCCTTGGCAGGTGAGAGCTGCTCAAATCTTAGATTTTTTCACAACTGCCCTGTATATGGATGATATATACCTTATTTTCCACCCCATAAGACACCGTTTTTTCCCCCAAAGTGGGAACCGCTTCCTGGTCCTCGGCTGTCGTCTGTGAAGGCTGCGCACAGCGTGTAGCCATTTTATGTGTGTGGGCTGATGAGGTTTGTGTGCCAGGGCTGCTTTTAAGTCCCAGTTCAGCCCATGTTTTTTCTGAACTAAAACCTCAATATTCAGGTTAAATTGCTGTGTTGGCATTTTGTGATAAATAAGTGGGTTTTAGATTGCAGTTTGGGCACTCAGTCTTTAAAAGGTTTGCCATCACTGTCCTAACCTGTCTACTAGTGTACTAATCACCTGTATTAAATTGCAACTGTGAGGAAACTGAATATATTTAAATGGATGATTGAGGCTAGAAGCTCAATTTCTTGTTAATACACACAGGTAGATTGCTGTTACGCCTTGTGTATTGATGCAGACAGACAGTAACAGTGGCAAGATGGAGCACCACCAGCAAGGCAATGTCTTTTCATCAAAATGAGCCAGTGGAGTGTGAAAATTGGGATAGTGATGCAAAAATCATATATATATACATGCACCTAATTAAATTAAATCCCTCCCCCCAAAAAATATTGCAACCATGTGGAAACTGAATATACGTAAACAGACACCTGAGGCTTGATGCTTAATTTCTCATTAATACACACAGGTAGATTGCTACTACACCTTGGGTATTAATGAAGTAATCATGTACACTGTATATGCTGCTTAATTATTTGCTTGCAGGTAGCTGCTTTTAAGGTGTGCACTACAGCACCTATACTTCTGATAGCAGGCACAGCCAACCACAGTTGTCTTCTCTCTCCATGTCTGTCAGCTGCCCTTCTTGTCCCTATTCTACTCAACACACAAAATCTTCTTTGGAATCCTACCCTTTCCCTTCACTCTCTCTGGCAATCAGCTTGATTGATTTTTGACTGTCCCTGACTCCCAAAGATCATTTTCCTTGCAGATACTGTCACACTCAACCACCCTCATTCACATCCCAGCACAGAATGGTGTTCTGCTAGGACGCCTCCCTACCTGCTGCAGCATTACTTGGCTCATCCAGGCTGCCTGACAGCCTTAGAGCCAATCAGGGGAAGACCACCCCCCACTTCCTCTCAGGGTCATGTGAGACCGCTTCTTCCTCTCTAGTGCTTTTTTCACACCAACATGTGCTCTAAGATTGTGATACAAACTGTTTTAGTGGATTCATCCAAAACAAACCCAAAAAGATTTGGGTTCTTCCACCGAACGAAAAATAGCAAAGTTCGGACTGAAGCAAGCTCATACCAAATCATTCTTTATTCATACGAATTGCTAAAGTGATTCATGCAAATCGCTAAAATATCACTTCATAGATGTACATTAAAATAATGTTTTGGTGTGCCGCACTTCAAATATGTCTGCATCCTTTGTCAAGTTTAATATTCTTCTAGTTTGGCTCAATAATGCTAAACTAATGTTATATGATTCCTTGAGATGTGTTTTCTATAGGCCTACTCCCTTATATTATTGTCCCTGACAGTGTAAGAGAAAGATGGAAATCATCCTTGTAGAAAATTATTATCCTACTAGATGTAGGTACAGAAGGGAGAGACAAAGAGAGAAAATGAATATCTTATGATCCAGTAGGCCCCTATTTAAGGCTCCTACTAAAAATATATGCAATTCTATTTAATGGTCAAAGAAATATGTTCACATCACATAATTTTCCATATAGTATTGTTTACATCCAGAGAAAAATAAAAATAAAAGGCCACATTGTATTTCCCGTGAAATAGAATGTGGCCAATATATTTTTTCTTTCTCTGGATGTAAACAATACTATATTGAAGATTATGTGATGCAAACATATTTCTTTGACCATTAAAAAGAAATGCATATATTTAAACTGGAGTGCCGTGATGTCCCTCATCTCAGATTATCTACTCTCACATGCACCCAGACCAGAACATGGAAGTGCAGATCACATATTTTCATAATTCCTATTTAAGGCACCACAGCCATAATTACTCTCTAATAGTGTTGAGCGAACCCGAACTGCAAGTTTCAGGTCCGTACCGAACTCTGTGAGTTCGGGTACCGGATCCAAACCTGAACTTTGCTGCAAAAGTTTGGGTTTGAGTTTGGTGTTCGGGCATTTAATAAAGCTTGTTGAAAGGCTGCATTAAATCAACAAGCTTTTAAGCTGGGGGCACTTAGAAGCCATCACAGCCATGCCTAGTACTGATTTGGGTGTACCTGGCTGGTGCATCATGTGACCCAACCGCTATACAAGCTGGATCATGTGTAGCAACCCCCATCAGCTCTCAGTAGTGCAGGGACAGGAAGCTAGCAGCTGAAATGAGGGAGAGTGTTAGGAATTTCCTCAGTTTATTTATTCTGTGGGTGACCTAAAGTGATTTTTTGTGGGTGCAATACACCAGCTTGCACTCCTGACACAGAAATA
Source organism: Bufo gargarizans (assembly GCF_014858855.1). Classification (NCBI taxonomy): domain Eukaryota; kingdom Metazoa; phylum Chordata; class Amphibia; order Anura; family Bufonidae; genus Bufo; species Bufo gargarizans. The sequence continues at coordinate 372,412,348 of NC_058084.1, read as the reverse complement.
CAATAATTAATTTGACTAATAATTCTGTGGGTGACCTATAGCGATTTTTTGCAGGTGCAATGGACCATCTTTGTACTCCTGACACAAAAATATAATAGCTAATCAGTCTGTTAGATCGGTGTGAGACATATTCAAATTTTTGGGTGTGAGGTACACCTGCACTGCATACATGGGAAATTAATATAGTTAATCTGTCTGTTAGTTCAGTGGGTGACATATACCCATTTCTGGTGTGATGTACAACTGCACTGCATATGTGACAGGGGCATTAATACAGGTAATCCATCTGTTATTTTGGTGGGTGAACTCAAAGAATGCGGAGAGCATCAAATAAGGGACGTGGCCCTGGTTGTGCTGCTGCTGGTGTTGGTGAAGCTCCTGTTGCAGGGAGAGTACGTGGTCAATTTGTACCAGCTACACGCCCAAATGAAACACCTTCTTCAGGTGCACGTAGGCGACAGGATATTCAGCGTCATTTTGTAGGCCCAAATACTGGTGTACAAATGGTGAGGCTAGAACAAGTAGAGGCGGTAGTAGATTGGATGGCAGATAGTGCCTCCAAGTCCTTCACATTGTCTCTCACCCGATCCTCTGCTGAAAGCGCAGAGTTGGCGGCCACTACTTTTCCAGGCGAGCCATCCCTGCCCTGCACAACCAAATGGCAGACAAAATCAGGTGTGCACTGCGCAACGCCATCTGGGGCAAGATCCACATAACCACCGATACGTGGACCAGTAAGCACAGGCAGGGAGATTATATCTCCCAAACTGCACACTGGGTAAATGCAGCGGCGGCTGAGAAAAACACCACACCACACCGGAGCTGTGGACGGGCATGGAACAACAGACCGATGAGTGGTTGGTGCTGCTGAGTCTTAAGCCCAGCCTGGTGGTGTGCGATAATGGGTGAAATATCATAACAGCTCTGGGCCTAGCCGGTTTCATGCACATCCCTTGCCTGGCATATGTGCTGAATTTGGTGGTGCAGAGGTTCCTGCAAAATTATCCCGATATGTAAGAGTTGCTGTAGAAAGTGTGGGCCGCTTGTGCGCGCTTCGGCCTTTTTCCGCTCACCTCCTCATATGCGACATACCCACAAGGTGAAACTCCACCTTGCACATGCTGGAGAGACTGTACGGGAAGCAGCAGTCGATCGTTGAGTTTCAGATGCAGCACGCACGGATGAGTCGCTCTGCGGAACAGCACCACTTCACCACCAATGAGTGGGCCTCCATGCAGGACGTGTGTGCCGTGTTGCGCTATTCCGACTACTCCACCAACATGGCCAGTGCCAATGACGCCATTCTCAGCTTTACTATCCCACTTCTATGTCTCCTTGAAAAAACGCTTTGTGCGATGATGAAAGAGGATGTGGCGGAGGAAGAGGGATCATTTCCACGGTTATCAGGCCAGTGATTCACAAGTGGCTCGTATGGTAGGTTCCTGCACCAAAAGAGGCCAGGTGCACTACTGTTCAGCCAGGGCACAGTTCTGGAGGAGGAGGAGGATGATGAGTGGGAAGAACCATGTTCACAGCAGGGTGGCACCAAAAGCAGCTTATGGGCATCAATGGAGCGTGGCTGGGGGGATACAAGGGACAGAGACGATATACCTCCTACAGAGGACAGCTTATCGTTACCTTTGGGCAGCCTGGCACACTTGAGCGACTACATGCTTCAGTGCCTGGGCAATGTCCGCCAAGTTGCCCACATTCTAACCAGTGCTGATTACTGGGTGGCCACCCTGCTAGATCCCCACTACAAGGGCAACGTGCCATCCCTAATTCCGTCACTGGAGCGTGATTGAAATATGCGTGAGTACAAATGTATGCTGGTAGATGCGCTGCTGATGGCATTCCCACCTGACAATGGGGGCTCAGTGGAAGCACAAGGCGAAGGCAGAGGAGGAATAAGTCGCCAATGCACCTGGGGAACCACCATCACCTCTGAAGGGAGAGTAAGATTGGACAAAATGTGGAAAAGCTTTTTCAGCACACTATAACAAACAGCACCACAAGCTGATACGGAATATCTTAGCAGGAGGCAGCATTTCAGCAACATGGTGGAACAGTACTTGTGCATATGCCTGCACATACTGACTGATGGGTCTTCCCCATTCAACTTCTGGGTCTCCAAACTGGGCACATGGCCTGAGCTTACCCTTTACGCCTTGGAAGTGCTGGGCTACCCTCCAGCCAGTATATTGTCCGAACATGTGTTTAGCATGGCAGGGAGGGGGTGATCACAGACAAGCCCAGCCACCTGTCCACAGCCAAGTGGGCAAGCTCACGTTCATTAAAATGAACCAGGCATGGATCCCACAGGACTTGTCCGTACCTTGTGCTAAACAAGTATACCGGCCACATCCAGCCATTGTTAGACTCCAGCACATTTTCTCTTTGCATTCTCTTTTCCATTTCCCAATGTTTTGGGGCCTTCCCAAATTTATAAAAAATAATAAATAAATAAATAAACAAATAAATAAAAAATAATAAAAAATATACAAAAACAGTATTGGCTACCTACTCCACCGCCGCTTCCACCTACACCGCCACATCCACTGCCTCATCAACCTCCTACTTCATTTTTTTTACTTCTGGCTCCTAGTTCAAGATTATTACAAACCGTATTCCAAAAAAGTTGGGACACTATACAAATTGTGAATAAAAACTGAATGCAATGATGTGGAGGTGCCAACTTCTAATATTTTATTCAGAATAGAACATAAATCACAGAACAAAAGTTTAAACTGAGAAAATGTACCATTTTAAGGGAAAATATGTTGAATCAGAATTTCATGGTGTCAACAAATCCCCAAAAAGTTGGGACAAGGCCATTTTTACCACTGTGTGGCATCTCCCCTTCTTCTTACAACACTCAACAGACGTCTGGGGACCGAGGAGACCAGTTTCTCAAGTTTAGAAATAGGAATGCGCTCCCATTCTTGTCTAATACAGGCCTCTAACTGTTCAATCGTCTTGGGACTTCTTTGTTGCACCTTCCTCTTTATGATGCGCCAAATGTTCTCTATAGGTGAAAGATCTGGACTGCAGACTGGCCATTTCAGTACCCGGATCCTTCTCCTACGCAGCCATGATGTTGTGATTGATGCAGAATGTGGTCTGGCATTATCTTGTTGAAAAATGCAGGGTCTTCCCTGAAAGAGATGACGTCTGGATGGGAGCATATGTTGTTCTAGAACCTGAATATATTTTTCTGCATTGATGGTGCCTTTCCAGACATGAAAGCTGCCCATGCCACACGCACTCATGCAACCCCATACCATCAGAGATGCAGGCTTCTGAACTGAGCGTTGATAACAACTTGGGTTGTCCTTGTCCTCTTTGGTCCGGATGACATGGCGTCCCAGATTTCCAAAAAGAACTTTGAATCGTGACTCGTCTGACCACAGAACAGTCTTCCATTTTGCCACACTCCATTTTAAATGATCCCTGGCCCAGTGAAAACGCCTGAGCTTGTGGATCTTGCTTAGAAATGGCTTCTTCTTTGCACTGTAGAGTTTCAGCTGGCAACGGCGGATGGCACGGTGGGTTGTGTTCACTGACAATGGTTTCTGGAAGTATTCCTGAGCCCATTCTGTGATTTCCTTTACAGTAGCATTCCTGTTTGTGGTGCAGTGTCGTTTAAGGGCACGGAGATCACGAGCATTCAGTATGGTTTTACGGCCTTGACCCTTACGCACAGAGATTGTTCCAGATTCTCTGAATCTTCGGATGATGTTATGCACAGTTGATGATGATAGATGCAAAGTCTTTGCAATTTTTCGCTGGGTAACACCTTTCTGATATTGCTCCACTATCTTTCTGCGCAACATTGTGGGAATTGGTGATCCACTACCCATCTTGGCTTCTGAGAGACACTGACACTCTGAGAAGCTCTTTTTATACCCAATCATGTTGCCAATTGACCTAATTAGTGTTAATTGGTCTTCCAGCTCTTCGTTATGCTCAAATTTCCTTTTTCCAGCCTCTTATTGCTACTTGTCCCAACTTTTTTGGGAGTTGTTGACACCGTGAAATTTTGAATCAATGTATTTTTCCTTTAAAATGATACATTTAGTCAGATTAAACGTTTGATCTGTCATCTACGTTCTATTACAAATAAAATATTGACATTTGCCATCTCCACATAATTGCATTCAGGTTTTTTTCACAATTTGTTTAGTGTCCCAACTTTTTGGGAATCCGGTTTGTATTATTATTATAATTTTTTTCTATCATATGTTATTTTAAGTCATTTCCCTGTCCACATTTATTTGCATGGCAATTGTCCTGCTCTTACCCCCATTTTGCTTCTTTTTGCGGCCCTCTAGCCCTTACTACGACTATTTTACAGCCATTTTAGTGTATCAAAGTTCGGGTCCCCATTGACTTCAATGGGGTTCGGGTTCGAATTCGGGTCAAGTTCGGGTCCCGAAAACTAACTTTTCCCCAAAGTTCGGTCGAACCCGGCGAACCCAAACATCCACAGGTCCGCTCACCCCTACTCTCTAAATCGTAGCAATACCAGTTACTAGGAGGCTATAAGCATGATATCAGATAATTCAAATAAAGACGATCTAATATATGAATGGCATTTATGACATCTGTTTTGATAGATGATCTGTATTACAAATGAACAAATCAATTCCACTGATTCAGAAATAGCCTTAAATTTCTTGTATTCATTTTGGGTAAATCAGAGAGACCCACACATAATACTTCATTATTTTCCAGTGGAGAATTATGCATGGATCTTTTTCTAATTCTCCCAAATGAATCACAAGAAATTCAAGATAAATTCTGAATCTGTTGAATAAATTTGTTCACCTCCTCCCAAAAGAATGTATATCCCATATTGTGTTTCTGCTGAGTGAGTCATGTACAGTATACAATTTCAACACAAATAACTGCAGAAGTGAAATGCGCATATTTTTTTTCTTGTAGTACTGATAGAAGATACTAAATATACTAAGATATAAGCCACTAAAGGCTTTTCAACATAGCACTTGCACCTTAAGAACAAATTGCTGGAATGACAGAGCTGTAAAATGGTTGTTTGGCACCCCAAATAATCTTTCCCTGCACTTGTAAATCGCTTTCCTATCACTGTCCTTAACGCTTTCTGACAACTATCCCTGCAATAAGATGATGTGAAATGATTCTTCCCTATCCTTTCCCTGCACTTATAGATAGTTTTTTCAGTTTTTTTTTCATAATCAGGTTTTTACTATTGCTGTCCCTATCACCTTCTCACGTCTGTCCCTGCACTCAGAATGCTGGAAAATGTCAGACTCTAAAATAGCTGCAGTATTTATAGGGCTGTGACATCACAGGGTTGGCTGGCTGCTGATTGGCTGCATGCATGCATGCATGTCAAACTGAGTGATCCCGCCTTCCCAGAGTTTCTTGCCCCATGTCCTCAGTCCTCACACGTGTAGCCGCCATTTTAGGTAAATTGTGATCCGTTACTACGAAGCATGATGAAACTCGCATTCGTTGCGAATCAAATTTTTTCTGAAATTCGGATCAAATTCCACTTTGTCAGCTTCTCTAAATGTTTGAATGCACATGTCCAACTGTTTAATATTTCAGTACTTTTTGCACAACTTACTTTTCTTTAACGAGAAAAATTCACAAAAGATGTTTGATCCATTAATCTCCCAATAAATTGCCTGGTTCAATTAGAATTGGTATTTATACAATCCTCTTCATCATGATGTTCACATTTTGACATCATGAGTAGTGTTGATCACGAATATTCGAATTGTGAATTTTAATCTCGAATATCGGCACTTTGAGAATTTGCAAATATTTTGAATATCACTAAATATATTCGTAATCAGGAATATTCAATTTTTTTTGTTAAATACCAGTTCAATCAAGAAAATAATGCCTGGAGATCACAAATTTGTGAATTCTTGAATAAATGGCAAATATTTGCCCAAATATTTGCAAATTTGAATATATTGCCCCTGCCGCATATCACTAATCATGAGACCAAAAACACACCTAACAATTAGCCGTTGCGAGGCTTTAAGCAGGATGTTCTCAGACGGAAGTGGTCACTGAGCTTAGAGTGTCACAGAGTGTCATCAGCAGGTTGCAACAGAGATACAGAGAGACTGGAAGAGTCACAGAAAAGCATAGAAGTGGGTGTTCTTTGGCCATATCCCACACTGATGACTGTTTCATTTTGAACAATGCCCTGGGGAACTGGATGATCAATGCCTCACAACTCCAGGCACATTTAAGAGAGGTTAGAGGCACCCAAATGTCACATCAGACCATTTGAAACTGTTTACATCAGGGTGGTCTGCGTGCTAGACAAGGGTATTTGACCACAGGTGTCATAGTCTTGCATAGGCCAGGGAGCACCTACGCTGGACGAGGGACCAGTGGGCCTCAGTGCTGTTCTATGTTGAAAGTCAATTCACGATGAGCAAAAATGATGGCTGCCAACAATGTTGGAGATGTCAAGGAGGGTGCTATGCATCAGCCACTGTTGACACTAGATGAACCTTTGGTAGTGGTGGTGTTACAGTGTGGGCAGGTGTGTCTAGTCAATATAGAACTTCCCTACACTTTGTGAATGGTACATTTGCAAGCCCATGCTACTTAAATAATATCATTATTCCAGTCATTGTGTAATATCATCATTACAGGCCTGATTTCATCATCCCAGATGACAATGCACTAGATCATCAAGATCGTATCATTAGGGAAGGGCTGCTGGAGACTGGGTTACCTCACCAGAAACTTTCCAGAAATAGAGGCTAAATTAGATTTAAATGCACTGGCTTGAGCATCACACTAGAGCACACGCAATATTTGGCAAAGCATAGCGATGCTCGAGCTAAACTGGTGTTTGACTGGGCATGCTCACCTGTCACGCTGGACAGGATACAAGATACACAGAAAACCACCAAACAAGTGTCTAGGCAAGAAGCTGGGGATAAAGGTCACCTCTTGACAAATCCCTACCAGCTCTCCCTAGACTTCTATGCCCACGTTCAGACCCTAAAGGTGGGAATAAACATGTCCCCGTGCCTAGGCTGAAGATTCCCTAAAATTCCTAAGATGGTGAAAGGGAAAAAGAGGCAGCCTGCTCCCTCAGGACCTGGAGGGGGCAGGCGTCTCTCTAACAGCCTAGACAGAAAACCACAAGAAAAACAAAACCAACTTATCTTGTTACTGAGCAGGAACAGCAAATCCTTCCTTCCTCTGAGCAAGACAGAAGCTATAACCCACACAGGACACTGGGAGTGGGCGTAATTTAAACTCATACCAGCGACCCCACCCAGTGCACCTGAAGGGAGGCGGATACAGCTCAACTCCAAAACAAAAACAAAAGGCTACACACGTGCTGCTAACCTGGCAGACCTCCGCACATAACCTGAGCAGGGCATGACATCGCCCAACACTATTGACAATACAAATGTACCATACATGGCTTCAAGTCATAGTCAGATAATAATATTAACATAGACAATAAAATAGAGGAACTGGATTAAGTAGGTTGTCCAGGTAGGAAAGAATATTTTTATAATCAGCTACTGTTTCCCCACCACTCTGGTTCAGGTGCTTTGCAGGAGCCCCAACAGTCTTTACTTGCTCCTTCCTCTTGACATCGACATGTGACCACCAGGATACGTCTAAAATAAGTAATTGGCTGTAGCAGTCTATGTTCATCTATAAAGGGAGGAGGAAGCAGAGACCGGTTAATAGGTTCTGTAAGTATGATTCTTTTGTTATTCTAGATATTTATGCTGGCTGGACAACCTACTTATTCTCCTAGTAAATAAATTAATATAGAGATTAATAATGTGTGTAGACATATATACTGCAGTGTAATATTTAGGTTTATAGTAGAAGGTTTCCATGAAAGTAATTAAAAGATAGTTAATATAAAGATTTGAATTCATTCTGTCAATTTCAACTGCGTTATTAGCAACTGGTTACTGTGATTTTTTTCTCCAGACAGCGGTTGTGTGCTTGATCAGACTAGCAGTGGGCTGATTGTTCAGGTTATCTATTCCTGTGTGCTGTGTTCTGACTAATGGAGCACTGAGTCATGGACCTATCAGGTTCTCATCCATGTACTTTGTGCTCTATTTAAACCCCTGCTGGAAATACAGTACAGACCAAAAGTTTGGACACACCTTCTCATTCAAAGAGTTTTCTTTATTTTCATGACTATGAAAATTGTAGATTCACACTGAAGGCATCAAAACTATGAATTAACACATGTGGAATTCTATACATAACAAAAAAGTGTGAAACAACAGAAAATATGTCATATTCTAGGTTCTTCAAAGTAGCCACCTTTTGCTTTGATTACTGCTTTGCACACTCTTGGCATTCTCTTGATGAGCTTCAAGAGGTAGTCACCTGAAATGGTTTTCACTTCACAGGTGTGCCCAGTCAGGGTTAATAAGTGGGATTTCTTGCCTTATAAATGGGGTTGGGACCATCAGTTGCGTTGTGGAGAACACAGCTGATAGTCCTACTGAATAGACTGTTCGAATTTGTTTTATGGCAAGAAAAAAGCAGCTAAGTAAAGAAAAATGAGTGGCCATCATTACTTTTAGAAATGAAGGCCAGTCAGTCCGAAAACTTGGGAAAACTTTGAAAGTGTCCCCAAGTGCAGTCACAAAAACCATCAAGCGCTACAAAGAAACTGGCTCACATGCGGACCGCCCCAGGAAAGGAAGACCAAGAGTCACCTCTGCTGCGGAGGAGAAGTTCATCCGAGTCACCAGCCTCAGAAATCGCAGGTTAACAGCAGCTCGGATTAGAGACCAGGTCAATGCCACACAGAGTTCTAGCAGCAGACACATCTCTAGAACAACTGTTAAGAGGAGACTGTGTGAATCAGGCCTTCATGGTAGAATATCTGCTAGGAAACCACTGCTAAGCACAGGCATACGGCATACATATTAGGACATCGTCAGACATCATCCACAACTCCATCCTCCGTCAGGCAAAACTCCATCAGCCCTCAGACATCAGACAAAACTCCGTCCTCCGTCAGGCAAAACTCCATCAGACATCAGACAAAACTCCGTCTTCCGTCAGACAAAACTCCATCAGCCCTCAGACATCAGACAAAACTCCGTCCTCCGTCACCCAAAACTCCATCAGACCTCAGACATCAGACAAAACTCCGTCCTCCATCAGGCAAAACTCCATCAGACCTCAGACATCAGACACAACTCCGTCCTCCGTCACCCAAAACTCCATCAGACCTCAGACAAAACTCCGTCCTCCGTCACCCAAAACTCCATCAGACCTCAGACATAAAAAAAAACAACGTCCTCCGTCACCCAAAACTCCATCAGACCTCAGACATCAGACAAAACTCCGTCCTCCGTCACCCAAAACTCCATCAGCCCTCAGACATCAGACAAAACTCCGTCCTCCGTCAGGCAAAACTCCATCAGACATCAGACAAAACTCCGTCTTCCGTCAGACAAAACTCCATCAGCCCTCAGACATCAGACAAAACTCCGTCCTCCGTCACCCAAAACTCCATCAGACCTCAGACATCAGACAAAACTCCGTCCTCCATCAGGCAAAACTCCATCAGACCTCAGACATCAGACACAACTCCGTCCTCCGTCACCCAAAACTCCATCAGACCTCAGACATCAGACAAAACTCCGTCCTCCGTCACCCAAAACTCCATCAGACCTCAGACATAAAAAAAAACAACGTCCTCCGTCACCCAAAACTCCATCAGACCTCAGACATCAGACAAAACTCCGTCCTCCGTCACCCAAAACTCCATCAGACCTCAGACATCAGACAAAACTCCGTCCTCCGTCAGGCAAAACTCCATCAGACCTCAGACCTCAGACATCAGACAAAACTCCGTCCTCCGTCAGGCAAAACTCCATCAGACCTCAGACATCAGCTAAAACTCTGTCCTCCCTCAGACATCAGCCAAAACTCCGTCCTCCCTAACTCAAAATACGCCCTACTACACACACTCTTCACCTGACGGAGCTGCTAGCTGCTGGAGAGGCAAAGGACCTGTGATGACGTCATGACCATGTGACGAGTCACGTGTGTGGGAGGGGTCAGATGTGCACAGCAGCTGGTAGAGTGTACAGAACAGTAGCCATCAAATAGAGCTCTGTACTAGAGATGTGTGTGTAACCTGCATGTAGCAGAGCTGTGTACTGTGTTACAGAGATGTATGTGTAACCTGCATGTAGCAGAGCTGTGTACTGTGTTACAGAGATGTATGTGTAACCTGCAGGTAGCAGATCTGTATGTGTAACCTGCAGGTAGCAGAACTGTGTACTGTGTAGCAGATCTGTATGTGTAACCTGCAGGTAGCAGAGCTGTGTACTGTGTTACAGAGATGTATGTGTAACCTGCAGGTAGCAGAGCTGTGTACTGTGTTACAGAGATGTATGTGTAACCTGCAGGTAGCAGATCTGTATGTGTAACCTGCAGGTAGCAGAGCTGTGTACTGTGTAGCAGATCTGTATGTGTGACGGAGCTGCTAGCTGCTGGAGAGGCAAAGGACCTGTGATGACGTCATGACCATGTGACGAGTCACGTGTGTGGGAGGGGTCAGATGTGCACAGCAGCTGGTAGAGTGTACAGAACAGTAGCCATCAAATAGAGCTCTGTACTAGAGATGTGTGTGTAACCTGCATGTAGCAGAGCTGTGTACTGTGTTACAGAGATGTATGTGTAACCTGCATGTAGCAGAGCTGTGTACTGTGTAGCAGATCTGTATGTGTAACCTGCAGGTAGCAGAGCTGTGTACTGTGTTACAGAGATGTACGTGTAACCTGCAGGTAGCAGAGCTGTGTACTGTGTAGCAGATCTGTATGTGTAACCTGCATGTAGCAGAGCTATGTACTGTGTAGCAGAGCTGTATGTGTAACCTGCATGTAGCAGAGCTGTGAACTGTGTAGCAGAGCTGTATGTGTAACCTGCATGTAGCAGAGCTGTGTACTGTGTTACAGGGATGTATGTGCAACCTGCAGGTAGCAGTGCTGTGTACTGTGTAGCAGAGATGTGTACTGTGTTACAGAGATGTGTGTGTAACCTGCATGTAGCAGAGCTGTGTACTGTGTATATAGAGCAGTGTGTGTAACAGCATGTAGCAGAGCTGTGTACTGTGTTACAGAGATGTGTGTGTAACCTGCATGTAGAAGTGCTGTGTACTGTGTAGCAGAGCTGTATGTGTAACCTGCATGTAGCAGAGCTGTGTACTGTGTTACAGGGATGTATGTGCAACCTGCAGGTAGCAGAGCTGTGTACTGTGTATATAGAGCAGTTTGTCTAACCGCATGTAGCAGAGCTGTGTACTGTGTTACAGAGATGTGTGTGTAACCTGGGAACTATAAAAAAGTGTAAAAAAAAACCCATAAACATTCAGATCACCCCCCTTTTCCCAAAATTAAAATAAAAGACACATCATGGGTTTCGCAATGTGTAAAAACGCCCATTGTATAAAAATATATTCTCCATACGGCAAACAGCAAAACAGAAAAAAAAAAAGAGTCCAAATGTCCGATTCGCCGTTTTTGGTCACTTCATTTGCTACAAAAATGTAAATAAAAAGTGATCAAAAAGTCTTAAACACCCCAGAATGGTATCAGTAAAAAGTTTAGATTGCCCCGCAAAAAATGAGCCCCCATCCAGCTCTGTACACATAATTACAAAAAAGTTATGGGGCTCAAAATATGGCGACAAAAAAAATCGGATATTTTAATTTTTTTATCACTATTAAAACGCAAGAAAAACTATACATATAAGGTATTGCCGGATTCGATCTGACCTGTAGAATAAAAGTAACTAGTCAGTTTTATCGCACATCGAATGTTGTAAATAAAAATCACGTAAAACTGTGGTGGAATTGCTTTTTTTTTCAACAGGGAGAATGGGCAGTTTTACCATCTGAGAAAATAAAGACCCTCATCCATAACTACCACAAAAGACTTCAAGCTGTCATTGATGTTAAAGGGGGCAATACATGGTATTAATAACTGGGGCGTGTAAACTTCTGATCAGGGTCATTTGGGGAGTTTGTGTTGTGATTATGATTTATAAAGAGTAAATGGCTTCAGCCGACCACTAACCGTGAGCGAGAGAAAAGTGTCTGTGGTATCATTCATATTCTCTGCACAATGGTTAAAGGGGTATTCTCATCTTAATGATCACCGGTAAATCTGTTAATGATTTGACAGTGATAATTTTTCTAAATACATTTTATTACCCAATTCCCATCCTTTTTTAGAAAATAAGTCCCCTCTTACCTGATGTTGTCTTTGGTCTCCCCTGGTCACGGCCAACTCTCCTGTCGAATCCAGCCGGGCCACGCTTGCGCAGAAGACGGAAAATTCTCTCCCGGCTGGGCCGCGCAATGTCCTGAACGCGCATGCCGCCGCGCATGCGCCATGATGACTTCTTCCTGGCCAGTATAGTACAGTACTACAGAGTGCTTCCGTGGTGTTTCTGGCCATGCCTCCGCACAGCAAAAAAGTAGAACATATTCACGGACCTATTCAAGTTGAATGGGTCTGGATCTGTCCCGGCCGCTGCACGCACGTTGCCCGTGCATTGGGGACTGCAAATTGCTGTCCCCAATGCACGGAATGGACCAACAATGTTCATGTGCAAGAGGCCTAACACTTGTGATCTGTGTGAAGCGGCATATATGCATTCATGTTGCATGTATTTATTAATTAGGGTTACCAATTCTGAGTAACTCGGAGTGACAGGAGATTTACAGAATCAGATTTTTTTTTTTTGTCATCATATTTTGAGCTCTATAACTTTTTTGTAATTATGTGTACAGAGCTGGATGGGGGGGCTCATTTTTTGCGGGGCAATCTGAACTTTTCACTGATACCATTCTGGGGTGTTTAAGACTTTCTGATCACTTTTTATTTACATTTTTGTAGCAAATGAAGCGACCAAAAACGGCGAATTGGACATTTGGACTCTTTTTTTTCTTCTGTTTTGCCGTTTGCCGTATGGGGAATATATTTTTATACAATGGGTGTTTTTACACATTGCGACACCCATGATGTGTATTTTTTTAGTTCTTTTATTTTCATTTTGGGAAAAGGGGGGTGATCTGAATTTTTATGTTTTATTTTACACTTTTTTATAGTTCCCAGGTTACACACACATCTCTGTTACACAGTAAAAAGCTCTGCTACATGCGGTTACACACACATCTCTGTAACACAGTACACAGCACTGCTACATGCAGGTTGCACATACATCCCTGTAACACAGTACACAGCCTGCTACATGCAGGTTACACATACAGCTCCGCTACACAGCACACAGCTCTGATACATGCAGATTACACATACAGCTCTGCTACACAGTACACAGCTCTGCTACATTCAGGTTACAAATACAGCTCTGCTACACAGTACACAGCACTGTTACATGCAGGTTACACATACAGCTCTGCTACACAGTACACAGCTCTGCTACATGCAGGTTACACATACAGCTCTGCTACACAGTACACAGCTCTGCTACATGCAGGTTACACATACAGCACTGCTACACAGTACACAGCTCTGCTACATGCAGGTTACACATACAGCTCTGCTACACAGTACACAGTCTGCTACATGCAGGTTACACATACAGATCTGCTACACAGCTCTGCTACCTGCAGGTTACACATACATCTCTGTAACACAGTGCACAGCTCTGCTACATGCAGGTTACACATACAGCTCTGCTACACAGTACACAGCACTGCTACATGCAGGTTACACATACAGCACTGCTACACAGTACACAGCATTGCTACATGCAGGTTACACATACAGATCTGCTACACAGTACACAGCTCTGCTACATGCAGGTTACACATACAGATCTGCTACACAGTACACAGCTCTGCTACATGCAGGTTACACATACAGATCTGCTACACAGTACACAGCTCTGCTACCTGCAGGTTACACATACAGATCTGCTACACAGTACACAGCTCTGCTACCTGCAGGTTACACATACATCTCTGTAACACAGTACACAGCTCTGCTACATGCAGGTTACACATACAGATCTACTACACAGTACACAGCTCTGCTACCTGCAGGTTACACATACAGATCTGCTACACAGTACACAGCTCTGCTACCTGCAGGTTACACATACAGATCTGCTACCTGCAGGTTACACATACATCTCTGTAACACAGTACACAGCTCTGCTACCTGCAGGTTACACATACGTCTCTGTAACACAGTACACAGCTCTGCTACCTGCAGGTTACACATACAGATCTGCTACACAGTACACAGTTCTGCTACCTGCAGGTTACACATACAGATCTGCTACCTGCAGGTTACACATACATCTCTGTAACACAGTACACAGCTCTGCTACATGCAGGTTACACATACGTCTCTGTAACACAGTACACAGCTCTGCTACATGCAGGTTACACACACATCTCTAGTACAGAGCTCTATTTGATGGCTACTGTTCTGTACACTCTACCAGCTGCTGTGCACATCTGACCCCTCCCACACACGTGACTCGTCACTCCAGCAGCTAGCAGCTCCGTCAGGTGAAGAGTGTGTGTAGTAGGGCGTATTTTGAGTTAGGGAGGACGGAGTTTTGGCTGATGTCTGAGGGAGGACAGAGTTTTAGCTGATGTCTGAGGTCTGATGGAGTTTTGCCTGACGGAGGACGGAGTTTTGTCTGAGGTCTGAGGTCTGATGGAGTTTTGCCTGACGGAGGACGGAGTTTTGTCTGATGTCTGAGGTCTGATGGAGTTTTGCCTGACGGAGGACGGAGTTTTGTCTGATGTCTGAGGTCTGATGGAGTTTTGGGTGACGGAGGACGGAGTTTTGTCTGATGGAGTTTTGGGTGACGGAGGACAGAGTTGTGTCTGATGTCTGAGGTCTGATGGAGTTTTGCCTGATGGAGGACGGAGTTTTGTCTGATGTCTGAGGTCTGATGGAGTTTTGGGTGACGGAGGACGGAGTTGTGTCTGATGTCTGAGGGCTGATGGAGTTTTGTCTGACGGAAGACAGAGTTTTGTCTGATGTCTGATGGAGTTTTGCCTGACGGAGGACGGAGTTTTGTCTGATGTCTGAGGTCTGATGGAGTTTTGGGTGACGGAGGACGGAGTTTTGTCTGATGTCTGAGGGCTGATGGAGTTTTGTCTGACGGAAGACAGAGTTTTGTCTGATGTCTGATGGAGTTTTGCCTGACGGAGGATGGAGTTGTGGATGATGTCTGACGATGTCCTAATATGTATGCCGTACAGGCAACAAGCAGAAGAGACTTGTTTGGGCTAAAGAACACAAGAAATGGACATTAGACCAGTGCAAATCTGTGCTTTGGTCTGATGAGTCCAAATTTGAGATCTTTGGTTTCAACCATCGTGTCTTTGTGCGACGCAGAAAAGGTGAACGGATGGACTCTACATGCCTGGTTCCCACCGTGAAGCATGGAGGAGGAGGTGTGATGGTGTGGGGGTGCTTTGCTGGTGACACTGTTGGGGATTTATTCAAAATTGAAGGCATACTGAACCACCATGGCTATCACAGAATTTTGCAGTGGCATGCTATTCCATCCGGTTTGCGTTTAGTTGGACCATCATTTATTTTTCAACAGGACAATGACCCCAAACACACCTCCAGGCTGTGTAAGGGCTATTTGACCATGAATGAGAGTGATGGGGTGCTGCGCCAGATGACCTGGCCTCCACAGTCACCGGACCTGAACCCAATCAAGATAGTTTGGGGTGAGCTGGACCGCAGAGTGAAGGCAAAAGGGCCAACAAGTGCTAAGCATCTCTGGGAACTCCTTCAAGACTGTTGGAAAACCATTTCAGGTGACTACCTCTTGAAGCTCATCAAAAGAATGCCAAGAGTGTGAAAAGCAGTAATCAAAGCAAAAGGTGGCTACTTTGAAGAACCTAGAATATGACATATTTTCAGTTGTTTCACACTTTTTTGTTATGTATATAATTCCACGTGTTAATTCATAGTTTTGATTCCTTCAGTGTGAATCTACAATTTTCATAGTCATGAAAATAAAGAAAACTCTTTGAATGTCTGTACTGTACATCCTTGCCAGTTATAGGTTTTCCTTGCTGTGCTCCTGTTGTTATTTTGTTCTTTGGATTCTTTGGATTTGACTTCAGCTTGACTTAGACCTTTCTCTCTGCTCTATGATTTGGTACAGTTTTGACCTTTTCCTGCATGACCTCTCTCTGTGTTTTTGTCTATTCTGGGTTCAAGGTGTGTGAACAGGTCCCTGTGGTTTTTACCGTTGATGCTTGGTTTGACTCCCTGCACTTACCAGCATAGGGACTGTCGACTGGTTGTGGACTTTCCTCTTAGGGCTTGCTCTTCAAGTAAGCAGGGGCCTATCTGGAGAAGGTGTAAAATATAATATAGGCACAGAATGATCTGAGTGCCGCTTTAAATTATGCAAGAAATATTTTAAAATGAAATGGACATCATTAAACGAAGTACCAAAGGGTTGGCCTAGAGCAGTGTTTCCCAACCAGTGTGCCTCCAGCTGTTGCAAAACTACAACTCCCAGCATGCCTGGACAGCCTTTGGCTGTGCGGGCATGCTGGGAGTTGTAGTTTTGCAACAGCTGGAGGCACACTGGTTGGGAAACACTGGCCTAGAGACTGTCGGAGCACCACTTCACCTTCTCCTCTCTCCTAGAAATTGACAGGGCCAGACATTCTCACTGCTCCGATGCCTGGTGCTGAAATCTTGCACTTGCACTAGCGGATTGTGGATTAGCAGTTGTCAACAGAATGATCATTCACTGCATGTTTGGGTTTAGTCGGGTTGTGCTAAATTAGTTCTGTTCAAATTCTCTTATGTATATTAAGAAAATTAGAACAGATATTGACCTGGCGCCAAATATTGACATGTCAAACATATTATATAGATAAGCATAAGCTTTATGTTATTATGCATAAATTCATTTTTATAGTAAATGTAGTCCATCAAAAAATTATATTCAGGTTTATACATTTTTGCTATATCCTTAAATAGATTAAGTTGAGTCTTATAAACCTTTTAACAGTCATAATATTTTATAGCATTAGAAGACACTCATACAAGTCATTGTTCAATTGAGGCTCAGAATCTCATTTACTTTTTTTTACAATCCCACATGCAGTCTGGGAAATTTTCATTAGGGACATCCTTGTTTTAGGAGTGAGTGAAGATCACTCATAATAGAAAACATAAATGTGCAGAGAACATACAAACTCTATGGAGATAACTTGGTTGGCATTAAAACTATACTCTTAGTTTCATGCTTCCACAAGGACCTTGAAAGTCAATGATAGGATAAAGGATGACCTAAAAATAAAAGGAAGCTTTATTAAAAAAAAAAAAAAAAAAGTTCTTGATGCTGAATGAATTTATTTCCTCTAGATTCCTGTGTAGTTTGTGTCAATTATTTTCAGGGATTTGCATATACAAAACATTAAATGCTTAGGTTAGATAGAAATCAGTATTTCATTATTGGAAAGATAACACAAATATCCCAAAGTTTACATTACACCTTATCTTAATTGTGTAATTTTGTTCTAAGCGGAACAGGATCGAAAGCAAATTTGAAATGCAGACACATATTCCACTGTGTTGCCCTTGTCAATATATACACCGACCTCTGCAAAAAGTTATTCAGGCCTATTTCAAGAAATCTATTTATCCAAAAGATATGATTTGCTTCAGTAATCTCACTGCTTTCCTGAAAATGTATCATATTTAGAAATATTAGAAAACTGTACATTATATTTGATTGTGATTTTATGTAGCTTATTGAGGCAAATTTCTTAACACGTTAATAAATAAACATATATTTAAAATAATTTGTATACATTTTTAACAGCTTAGAACTAGACTAGGTGCACTGAAATGACCACGGTGGCTTATGCTATATGATAAATTTGATACATCTTTAGACACCATTTTCTAACTTTATGCCACCTCTCGGTTGGGTGACCATTCTTTGGCACCAAATTGTGTAATATAATGCATTTCAAAATACGTCCCTTTAACGTGGCCAAAAAAAAAAGGAAAATCATCGTCTTACAGGACAGCCTATTTTGACTTCAAAGGGAATCTGTCACCAGTTCTATGATGTCCTAACTAAGATCAACATAAACTAGTGATAGATGCCATTAGCAAAATGCTAGGTCACTTTCTTTAACTGACTCTGGCCATTTTACTTAACTGGCCATTTTACTAAATCTTGTATTGAGTCAGATCCGCCAAATGATGAATAGTCCTGAATATTCATGAGCTCCTGATTTACTAGGTCCCCCTGCTGCTAATTCAGTTATAAAGAATGTCAATCAGTGTGTGTGTGTAAGGTGGGGGGGGGGGGGTGGCAAAAAGGCCAAAAGCTCATGAACATCAGCTGCTTGAGCTGTTAGAACCTAGCAGCATAAAACTGGTGACATTCCCTTCGAGGACGCAGACTTATTTTTCAAATCTGATATGTGTCACTTTATGTGTTAATAATTAGAGATGAGATGAGCAATTTTGTAAAAAAATAATTCAGATGCTTCACCAAATTTTTTCAAAAAAATTGCCTCATTCTGAATTAATTTGTCACAAACTGCATTAAATCAGCTATATCCCGGCATGCAGGGAGAGTGTATCTTGTGTGTACATTGCAGCATTATGCATAGCTAGTCCTTTCTGGTAGTGAAACTGTTACTGTGCGTCAGTATGACAGACACATCTCATACAGTACAGTATGGACATGCACATTGTCATGCAGGCCACTAACAGTCCTAGCTAACCACTAGCTTAACAAAAAAAAACCATATAGCATTCTTCAGTAAAAGGGAAAAAACATTGTGTGTAAAAACACAAAATGCAATCGCACACTGCAACCAGCACTCTGCCCTGCCTTTATGCTGGATGTTGAATAAGGCATTGGTGTACATTTTGGCCAAAGCGTAATAAGCCACTCACCACGTCAAGGTCGCCTTCATGAGTGGTCCCTAACACTAGTTCCTACCTTTTATGGGCCATGACAGCCACATAAAGTCCAGGGAGCGCAGGTACAGCATGCACGCCAAGCACACTCTGCTTTTAACCCCGTCCGGTGCCATTACAGCTTTCATCGGATCCAGGGATGCAAGTACTCACATGCATGCTGAACCCACTATGGTGGCGATCTCCAAGCAGTCAAGCACACCTGTCCAGTTAATCTGCCCCCTGGAGGCTGGTTTTAAAGTCAGTATAAAACTGAGTCTGCTTATATAGCACCTACCAGGCCATTAGGCTCCAGGAGAAGTATATAGTGGGTTCAGCATGCATGTGAGTACTTGCATCCCTGGATCCGATGAAAGCTGTAATGGCACCGGACGGGGTTAAAAGCAGAGTGTGCTTGGCGTGCATGCTGTACCTGCGCTCCCTGGACTTTATGTGGCTGTCATGGCCCATAAAAGGTAGGAACTAGTGTTAGGGACCACTCATGAAGGCGACCTTGACGTGGTGAGTGGCTTATTACGCTTTGGCCAAATGTACACCAATGCCTTATTCAACATCCAGCATAAAGGCAGGGCAGAGTGCTGGTTGCAGTGTGCGATTGCATTTTGTGTTTTTACATTTATATCTCTATTTCGCCATAGCAATCTGCACCTGCTAGGGGTAGTGCGGGCTGAATTTTCCAAAAAACATTGTGTATCTCTGCAAGTCCTGTGTCCCAATGACTCTTTGGTGGAACAAAAGAAGGACATGAAAGAAGTGCCAATAAAGTAGTGGAGAAATTTTTTTTTTTCTTTTAAGCCCTGTTGAGGCAGTGCAAATATATGCTTTTGAATAACTTCTGTTAGCTGTGAAATGACTGTTTATCACTATTAGGCTCAATTCGCAATTCACATATTTGGTTAGTTACTGGTCAATAACACAGAACAGGTGCAGATGTTTTCATGATACATTAGAGAGAGTAACCTTACCTGACAGTAAGATTGGCTCTTGATTTTGGCTCACTATACAGTAATTGATGGAATTAACTGACCAAATAACTGATGTGTGAACTCAGCCTTACAGGTCAATGTTAGTCAGGTATAATGTACTTAACTGTGGAGTAGCCAAAGATTCTACTGTAGAGTAAAAGAGCTGTCTCATTTTACACTATCTGCTGCTTCCACATACATTGATAGATAACCTATTTTGTTAGCCCAGTAAAAGAGCGAGAAGGGTGTCAGCAGTAGGTTTGTGTTAACATCACTGTTTGTTTTTCCCTTCTTGTGAACTATCAGAAGATTAACCCAAAAATAAAAAAAAGATCCTGTCTTTTGAGCATCCTCCTTCACACTGTCAGTATTTGTTCAGTAATTGATCAGTATTTGTAAGACAAAAGCAGGAGTGGGTCCAAAACAGAGTTGACATGTAAAGGATATATTTGCATGTCTTCTGTGTTTTGGACCCACTCTTGCTTTTGGCTTCCAAATCATGATCAAAGCCTGATGCAAAATACAGATCATGTGATGATGGCATTATGGATGCTCCAAAGATAGGATCTGTTTTGTTTTTAATTTTACGGTTCTTTTGATGCATTAGAAGAACAGTAAAATAAATGGTGATTTTCAACAAGACCAAACAGGGACACTAGTGTCCTCAGAACAGACTGGTAAGGATGGCAACAGCATGAGGAGACAGCATAGTCACCCAGTCACAGAGTTTGGAGGGTGTCAACAGCATCAGGAGTAAACATAGTGGCCCAGTCACAGAGTGGGGAGGGTTGCAACAGCATGAGGAGTAAACACAGTGGCCCAGTCACAGAGTTGGGAGGGTGGCAGCATAAGAATAGCGACTAAATTTCACAATGTTCTAGTGTGATGCCCTAAGAAGATTACTGCCAGAATAATCTAGTCTGTTGTATCAGGCATCGGTGTTTGGAAATCCTGGCTGATCCATGTCTGATTCATCTTCATAAAGGTCAATCTCTCAACACTTTGTGTTAAAAGGTGAGTTCTCCTTCAGTCAACTATGCCCCCCGCTATTTTTAACTCCCACTCTGATGTCATAGTACTGGCCAGGCAGGAAAGCTTGTCCTGGGCAAAGTGGGCCAGTTGAGGCCACAATTCAAGTTTGGCTGCCCATTAGTCCATGGGATCTCGGATCTGGGGTGACAGGGTGCACTCCAAGTATGCCACCACCTGCTGGTTCAAGTTATGCTTCATGTTCTGCTGCTGCTTGGTGGTTTCTTCAGTTAGCAGGTAAAGAAACGTGCTTATCAGAGACTCAAGACTCAAGTTGCTGCTAATGGAGCTGGTGCTGCTTCTGTGCCCCCATCTAGCAGAAGCCATCAGTTCTCTTAAATGTGTAGAGTCAACCACATGGAAAGAAATTGACTGTAGTACCAGCCACTTGGCCAGGAGCATGTTCATCTTCTGCGCCATTGGATGAGTGCACACATAGTGTTGTTTCTTTGCAATCACTTCGGTGATCGATTGTTGGTGAAACGCGTGACAATGAGTAGGAGTAGGAGGAGCATCAAGATAAGGAAACGATGGGAAGGAAACATAGCTCTCTTCTGCTGAGGTGTTGGAGCCTTGATTTATGGAGAAGGGGAGTAAGCCGCTGAGATATGCATCAGGCTGTACCACTACATTAACGACAGTTTTCCCATGCCACTTTATGGTGATACTCCATGTGTTGACACAGAGCCATGGTGCCAACATTCTTCATGACACTCTGTGGCCTCCTCATTCTGCTGCCACCTCCACAATCTTTTGTCGTCCTGCCACTTTGTGGTCTCCTGATGCTGCCGCCACCTCCAGACTCTGTCATTGGGCCACTCTCTGGTCTCCTCAAGCTGCTTCCACCTCACTACTATGTCAAAGGTCCACTCTGTGGACTTCTCATGCTGTTCCCAACCATCCCTACTTCATGACTGGGCCACTATTTTGCCTTTTGGCATGGCTGACATCATCATTTATTTGACCTTTCTTCTGATTTTTCAGAAGGAAGGAAAAATGAGACACACAACGGATCCTGTCTGTGTAGCTGTAAGGCCTTTATGGTCCCATCAGAATTGGTTTATGATTTGGCAGCCAAAAACAGGAGTGGGTACAAAACACAGAAGACATGTAAATATTCCATTTATGTGTAATCTCTGTTTTAGATCCACTCCTGTTATTTTGGGGAATTAGCAATACTGATGGATTATTGAGCAAATGCTGACCGGGTGAAGGCGTGTGCTCCACAGACAGGATCTGTTTTTTG
Organism: Bufo gargarizans; assembly: GCF_014858855.1. Taxonomy (NCBI): domain Eukaryota; kingdom Metazoa; phylum Chordata; class Amphibia; order Anura; family Bufonidae; genus Bufo; species Bufo gargarizans. Next base: position 372,390,113 of record NC_058084.1, on the reverse strand, counting down.
TGGGTTATTGTTCTGACGGATCAGAGTAAGGGCAAATTAATCAGTGACATCAACACAAACTTACTGCTGATACCCTTTCCACTCTGTCGTGGAGCTCTACTCGTATAAGCATCTAATAGAACAGGTTCTGTAGACATCTATGTGGAATCAGCTGGCTACGATGTAAAAGAAGTGCATTTCTTCTTGGCGCTAACATCGACCTGTAAGGGTGAGTTCATACTTGAGTTATTTGGTCAGTTTTGGCCCCGTGACTGCACGAATAAGTGAAGTGTGCAGTGATTCTAAAAGCGACACTTGTCATCTGCATGTCATACTGACTCACAGTATTATTTCACTACCAAAGCATACTCCCTATGCGTGTTACTGCAAAGCACAGTGTTCTACACCACTGTAAATGCTCTCAGCAGCCAGGAAATAGGCAATTTTTACATAATTCACTGCAAATATATTCACATCGAACTGAATGTTTCCCCAAAAATTCGACAAACAGGCGACTCCAATTTTTGAAAAATTTGCTTATCTTTACCACAGACCATTCCAGCAAAATCTGCCCTCCAAAAACAATATGATGCTCCTTGCCTTTTGTGCCCTGTCATTTGCCCATACACCAGTATACAACCACATATGGGGTGTTTCTGCAAACTGCAGAATCAGGGTAATAAATATAGAGGTTTTTATTGTTGTTAACCCTTAATGTTTTCCAGGAAAAAAATTATTAAAATGGAAAATCTGCAAAATGTTGAAATATTACCGCTATTTTGATTTAATTTCTGTGGAATACCTATAGGGTTAACAACATTTCTAAACCAGCTTTGAATAGTTTGAGGGGTGCCGTTTCTAAAATGGGGCCATTGATAGGTTGGTTATATTATGTAAGCCCCACGAAGTGACTTCAAAGCTGAACTGTTCCTTAAAAAAGTTGACTATAGAATTTTTCTTAAAAATTTCAAAAACTGCTTCTAAAATTCTAAACTTTCTAACTTCCTAAAAAAATAAAATTGATAAATTAGACATATGGGGAATGTTAATTCATGAATATTTGATGAGGCATCGCTATCTGTCTTAAAAGCAGAGAGATTCAAATATAGAAAACTGTTAATTTTTTAACATTTTTGGTTAACTTCTGGATTTTTTATAAATAACGGTAAAACATATTGACTCAAATTTACCATCAACCTGAAGTACAGTGTGTCACGAGAAAACAATCTCTTGAATAAGTCAAAGAATTCCAAAGTTATTACCACATAAAGTGACACACTCCCAGTCCGAGCATTCTCATTTTATATACTAACCTTTTATGGGGTACAGTGTCAAATGCTTTGGAGAAGTCCAGATATACAACATCCATTGATTCGCCGCTGTCAAGTCAAGAACTTATCTCCTCATAGATACTGATTAAATTAGTTTGGCATGACCGATCCCTCACGAAGCCATGCTGATATGGCGTTTTTTGCTTATTTCGGTTGAGATGCTCTAAGATAGCATCTTTCAAAAAACCTTTAAACAGTTTACCCACAACAAATGTTAAACTTACCGGCCTATAGTTTCCAGGCTCTGTTTTTCGACCCTTTCTGAATATTGGCACCACATTTGCCATGCTCCAATCCTGTGGGACATTCCCTGTCAGAATAGAGTCCGCAAATATCAGAAATAAGGGTCTGGCTATTACATTACTTAATTCCCTTAGGATACGGGGGTGTATGCCATGTTATAACGGAAAATAATAAAATCCGCCGAACACCGAATCCGAACGTCAGTGAAAAATTCTGGGTTCGGGTCTGGGTACCTGAACTCGCAAAGTTTGGGTTCGCTCAACTCTACTTATCATGTCTCTTCCTATGCTCAGCTCACAGACGGTGGAATGGTGGAGACAAAGCGGGGTGAGGCTTTTAAAAGGCTGTGACATCACAGGGGCTGGCTAGATGACTGTGTGCACAGCATTATCGGGGATCTCACATTCCCAGGCTTCTTACTTTCACTTTCTAATACTTGCAGCTGCTAAAATAAAATAAAAATTATTGCCACAAAGTGCAAGGAAATTTTGATTCATCGCAAATCAAATTTTTCCTAAATTTTGTTTCAAATTACACTTCGGATCCTTCTACTTGCTCAATAGTAGTAATAACTTTAGAATGATTTTACTTTTTTAAGGACCAATTCAGTTGTGAAGTTGAATGGAGATGCCTATATATGGCCTAAATATTAGAACTCCTCATAAATCATCCCATTTTAAACACTGCACCACTCAAAGTATTCAAAATGGCATTTATCTTGTATTATTCAAATCTCATTTACTCAGGTATTGTACTGACCCCTTGTGACAAGTTTTTGCTATTACAGCTCAAACTTAATATGTCACTGGGCCATTTAAAGAGATACTGTTGATCTGAGTTTATTTTATTGATTTTAGACACAGCCATCTATGTTATTTTTGAATATTTTATGAGGTTTTGTCTATTCTATGTAATGTTTATCCGTACTAGAGAAAGCTGGGGAATTAAATCCCATTAAGATCAGAGTGCAATCAGCACTCCTTCCCTGGTCTACCTGTAGACTAATGGCATTATCTGTCAATTTTAATTTATGTGGGGGGTGGGGGGCGCAGATCCCCTAGCCCTCATAGCTTTTTTGAGCACCAAAGTTTGGAAATTCTAGTGGATGTTTAATAGGTTATACTGAACCTCATGAAGTGGCCCTTTTAAATCAGTTGCATCAATCCCCAGTGTCCTGATTTAAACAACACAAAAATAAGTATACATTTTTTACAGATATAACATGAAAAAATGTGGAAAAGTTCAAGGGGTATGAATACGTTTTCAAGGCTCTGTAAAATAAAAAAGAAGTAAAACTTGAAATAAATTACATAAGTTTGGTATTGCCATGTTCGTATCAAATCACAAAATAAAGTTATCATATAATATATACAGAATTGCAATTATTGCCAACCTTACCTCCCTTGTCTTCTGGATACCTGAATTATTGGTTCTGGGATTGGATGAGCAGTGGTTCATTGGACACCTACTTGCTAAGTCTATATGAGGGTTGTGCCTCCTGCAACATAATAAGGTGATCACCCGAGACACATCCAGTGTTTGTGTCTCCCATAATGGTCTTACCCATCTGTGCGCTTCCCTTTTTATATGCAAAATGGCATTTAGGAAGTTTGCTAAGCTTTAAAATGTTTCACAGGAATTAATGCAAAATGGAAATAACATTTTAAAATGTTTTTTTTTTTAATATTTTTGCAGATTTTCAATTTTAATCCATTTTTTTAACACAGAAGTTGATAAAATCGAACTCATATTCCAACTTTATAATTCTAATTCTGTAGTTTTGAGAAACATCCCATAGCTTTTAGAATTGAAGGAGCACCTTGTGGATTTTGCTGTCTGTTTTTTAGGACGTTTTTCAGGCACCATTTCAGGTGGCAGAGGCTTGAGGTGCTAAAACATATGAAACACCCCCCAAAAGACCCCATTTTGGAAACTACACCTCTCCAGGAATTAATATAGGGGTGCAGTTAACATTATGTTAACAATAATATGTAGCTATAGCTTAAAGTTTTTCATTTTTACACTCTATATCCAATCTGACTGAGCTTGAGCTATTTTACAAAAGTGCTAGTTTTTTTTAGAGCATTTTATGTAATGTGATCCTTTTATAGATCAGGACCTTAAAGATGCAGCAATGCCAAATGTGTATAGTTTATTTTCATTTCATTTAATTAATTAGATTATTTTTTTTTTCATTTTTATCCAGTTGAGTGAATACGTGATATTTACTTAAAATTTATATTTTTTCTGTCGTTTTTTTTTTAAACTTTTTTAAAGGTCACACTTGGGGACTTGAACATATAGTGGTCCAATTGCTTGTACATTACACTGTAATAGTTATTTATTGCAGTGTATTGTAATTGTCAGTTTTTCATAGACACAGCCTTCCATACCCTGCCTCTGGTCTGACAGGCTTCTGTGCATGGCAGAGGCCTTTGTGAGTGCTTTTTCATAAAGGAAAGCTAACTTTTATACCTTTTAGGTTTCTGATAAAGATATCCAAATTAGCTGTTCTTCCAAACAGAAAAGAACACTAAGTCCACCTGATGCCAGTAGGAGTAGAATGTTCTAATTTGCATATATTTTCCCAAGAAATGCAGAGCAGCATTGGCTAGATCACAATACACAGCATACATACTAGGTGGTCTCCCTAACGAGAAAGAACACTCCCAAGATCCAGACAAAGGCCACTCAGCTGTGAGGCTCTCAGTTCTCTTGTCCTTTTGAAAGGAGAATTGACTTGCATGTCTCTTTGACAGTGAAGTACTACATTTCTGTTAATTACTTGATACGTATGAGTAGAATGAGTTTGCTAATCTGTATCAAGTGGATCCATAATATCTATGTTCATGAGGTCTAAAGAGATTGTGCTGTATACTTTTTATTGTTTAGTTTATTTTATTTTAATTGCATTGTTTAGGCATTGTGTTAACTCTCTGCAAATGCTAGTATGACCATTCTATTTTAAGGAAGATTTGACAAAGATTCATTATGAAACATCTATTGCATACACCACCAATCTCAAAATTACATCCCATTGTTTTATGCGTGCTGATACTATCGGGCAGCACGTTGGCTCATTGTCCAGCACTGGTGCTTTGTAGCACTAGGGTCCAAGTTTTGAATTCAACCAAGGACAACACCTGCATGGAGCTTGTATGTTCTTCCCGTGTATTTACTCGGAAGATATAAGATATATTGATAAGGAACTTAGATTGTGAGCCCCATTGGGGACAGCTTGATGCTAATGACTGTAAAGCGCTGCAGATTATAGCAGCGCTATATAAATGCATAAAATAAATAAATAATTCCAAAAACCTTTAGGTGTCAATTGATCGCTGAGTACCATCAACATCAGAGGGAAAAGATTATATTACAACACACTGTAATACTTTGGTAAATTGGGAAAGCAATTATAAGCACTGTTTTATTATTCAAAACTGTCAAATTTTCGTTGAATCTTATACTACTGTAACTCACACCTTGTGAAAAAGCACTCCACCAAAATCTTTATCTTTAGTAAGGGATATGATGTAGTACTGCAGGTAATCTTATTCATGATATATACTCCATTCTGATTCTCCTCTCTTTCATGTGGCTGGCCCTTAAACTCTTCAATTCACATGTACTCGAAGTAAGAGACTTGATTGTAGGAATAAATAGAGAAACTGACTTACATACACTCTGCGAAAGAAAAATTATAGGGCATTTTTTATGAACACTATTTAGAAAGACCATTTAAGAAACAAGCAAATTATGAGAAAAAAATCAGCATCCATAACTTCTCCCTCTGGATAGGTTGTCTATATCTGATTGGTGGGGGAACGACATCTGGGACCCCTGCCGATCAGCTATTTGAGAAGGCAGAAGTTCATTTAAGTCTCAGAAAACCCTTTTATTGTCTTTTTATTACCATAATAACTATCCTCTGGGTCACTGTGACACAGGCTATTACTATGAAACATAAAGTATTCCCTAACAACAGGTAGTCATCCTTTCTTTGGCCCCAAGAATTGGTGTTCTCCAGTCACCAAGAAGCCTAGTCACCCCAGAGGAAAGATCCATTTTTCATCATCCTTTAATAATCTTTGAGGGTTACAGTAGGATCTAATGTATTATTAGACAGTCACACACACCCAAGGACTGCTTATGAGATCCATGCAGTGCTAATTTTACAGCGCCATAAAAAGCAATAGTATAGCCACCATACAATTAAAGATTAGTACAGAGAAGGTGTGACCCAGAAGGCATTTTTGTCTACATTATTGCAGAGGCGAACATAAACAGTAAAAAAACTCCAGTGCAAAAAAAGTATGTAAACATGCCCTAAATCTAATTTAACGAGCCAAGGGCATTTTTGAAGGGCCTGCAACTGTTAGGCTCACAATAGCTCAGTATTTTATGGTACATTCTAGTAAAGTGCCACAGCACTGTTGTGACAAAACTCAAGAGTTTTTTGGGGTTCAGAAAATTGATGACCTCAGTTTAAGCCATCAATATCAGATCCGTGGGGAGCTTACACTTCACACTCTTATTGAATAAAATTTTTTGGCATAAATCTGTATTTAACTACTTCCCACTAGCACAATAACATGTCATAAACACTTAAAAGGGTTTTCCAAGACTTTAATATTGATGGCCTATGATTCATAGGCTATCAAGATCAGAACAGTGGGGATCTGACACCCCACCCTCCCTCTAATCAGCAGTTTCAGAGAAACATCCTGAGGCCAGGCCTCCAAGATAAAAATCCCGGAATACTCCTTTACACATACTGGTGGCCTCCTTACTTACTGGCATCTGTGAAGTTTTTCTATGTACTTTTATTGTGTATATACATAACTACTGTTTTTATGAACAGAAAATATGCATGTTTTCTGGATCTACACCTACAAGTAATAGCAATTTCCATTTCCCATTAGATTTCAACATATTTTATTTTCATATCTATAAAGTACAATATTGTTATAATGAAAGCTGCTGAAGCAAGATTTAAGCAGGATAATGCACAAGTATTTATATCTGTATTAGTAGGAAATGGCTTAACACATTTGATGAAATCAGCCTATTCTTGTTTGAATGCAAAATGCATCCAATAAACATAGCAGAGATTGAAGTGAATTCTTGTGCATTCTGCTGTGACAGAGATACCGACATCAATTTCTATCACAGCGGGCTACGACCAAGTCTGGGACTTATTTCACATTAGTATTATCTGTAATGAGTAGTCTGCAGTCAGATGAGTAATACAATGATAGAAAAGCAGTTCTTATCTCTTACAAAACCCATCTAGAATTTTAACAGTTAATATGTGACAGACACCCTGTATATTTATGTCCAGTCGTTAACCTATAAAACAATTATTTGTAGTCAGTAGTGATGATCAAGCATGCTCGACCGAACACCTGTTCGGCTCGAGCATCTCGATGCTCGACACATGTCAGTATTCGGCCGAATACCGCATGTGCTCGAGCGCAATGCTCGAGTCTCCACCCCGCAGGTGCATCCAGTAAACATAGCAGGTAAGAACTGCCCTCACCGTAATGTATATAGCACCCGATGACGCATGTTCGGCTCATTCTTAGTCAGGGAGAGCTGTGCTGAGGAAGCGACAGACAGTGTAGGGAGTGCTTTAAGAATATTACCACCAAAACTTTTCAGAGACCCAAAAGTCCTTTTAAAGACTATTGTGTGTGGCAGCAGAAATCTATATTTTTAGCGTGACCTGCGCTAAATAGCTAAAAGTTTACAGACCCAAAAGTCCTTCTAAGGACTATTGTGTGTGGCAGCAATATCTATTTTTAGCGCATCCTGCGCTAAATAGCGCACAATAGTTAGGCCGCTACAGACAGCGACATTAGCTGCGCCACATTTCCAGTGTAAAGTGTGCGCATCCAAAAAACATATCTGACATCCTGTGTACTTTTTTCATAGATGGTGTCTGCTGCGGACAGTGACATTAGCTGCGCCACATCTCCAGTGTAAATTGTGTGCATCCAAAAAATATCTGTGACATACAGTGTACTTTTTCCTTAGACGGTGTCCGCTGTGGACAGTGACATTAGTTGCGCCACATCTCCTGTGTAAAGTTTGCACATCCCAAAAATATTTGACATCCAGTGTACTTTTTCCATGTTGAAGAAGTGAAGGAAAAGAGGCACTCACCGTTAGTTGTGTTGATAGTAGCTTTATTTAGGTAAAAACATGCTAGATGCGGGTCACTGCACAGCAATACAGGGCAACAGCCGTTTCGCACTTACCAGTGCTTTGTCAAGCCTCCTGTGACGTGGTTGAGGGGCGTAGTAAATACCACACTCACTCCTCCACATGACCAGTCAACAGGTGAGACAATTACATGTCGACGTATTCAATACACAGTGCATTCATGTATTAAAAACAACATAATTAAATAAAGACAGCCAGATCATTTTTATCATTCAGACCTAAAGATCCCATGGCATTTTATCTCATTATCTATTCAGCTTCTTTTTGTAGTAATTTTCGCGTTCTAGCTCCTCCTCTCAATGGTAGTTTAACTACTTCTATGCCGTCGCACTTTAAAACCTTTTGATCTCCCTGATGCATAGTGTGTATGTGTTCAATGAGGCGAGTCACTCCGATACCAGTTTATATATAGGGGCCTGTAAGTTTTGCCTATGTAAAATCGGCCACATGGACAGAAGATTTACAATTACAAGTTTTACAATTAATAAACTCTCTGACTATATGCTGTATACCTCCTATATTGATCAGTGTACCTTTGTACATAAAAACACACATAGAGCAGTGTCCACATCTAAAATTTCCCCTTGGCCCCCACTTGTCCAACCAATTAGTTTGTGAACTCACAAAATTGCTATCAGTGATGACATCTCCTATAGTTTTAGTATGTCTAAAACTAACAATAGGCATATTCTGTGTTCTATCTCTCAAGAGATGATCTCTTTGCAGCATATGCCAATTGTTCAGGATAGTTTTTTTGATTGTTTGGGCTATAGGGGAATATTCAAATGTGAACACCGCTCTAGCGTTTTTTGGAGTTTGTCCTCCAGTTGTATTTTACTTTTTCTTAAGTGATATCAGCCCATTAGCCCTTTGAGTGTGCGCTTTTCGAGAAGCTTTTTCAATGATTTTGCCTTTGTATCCCCTTTGTAATAATCATACCTTCAGCTCGCTACACTGCTCTTTGAATACTTCTGTGTTTGTAATAATTCTTGCCAACCATAAAAATTGGCCTTAGGGGACCGCTGTCAGAACATGTGGGGGATGGAAACTCCTGAAGTGTAATAGAGAATTTGTCGCAGTGGGTTTTCTATATATAGTGGTGTCTAAATATCCGTGTTTAACACTGACTAGAACATCTTAAAACTCGAGTTCTTGCTGTTCTATTTTACTAGTAAATCGCATGTTCATATTGTTGATGTCATTAAGATACTGTACAAAGGAGTGGAACAGATTCTGATCACCAGCCCATATAAAGAAGACATCATCAATGTATCTTAGAAATATCCTGATGTGTTTAATATATGGATTGTTGACTGTAAAAATATATTTCTTTTCAAAAGTTGCCAAAAATAGATTAGCAAAGGTACAGTACCTGCTATTTGACTGTACCATTGCTGATCATACAAAAAGGAGTTGTGAGACAATACAAAGGACAATGCTTCCCCTATGAACTCAGTATAGTGTACGTTCTTACTGAGCCTAGTTAATAAACTACAGATGTTTTGTACACCTCGCTCCTGAGTCCTGAGGTATTCTGGTGTACAAACTTTCCACATCTATTGAAGCCAGCAGGTAATCCTCTTGCCACTCAATTTCTTTGAGAGCTCCAAGAAAGTCACTGGTGTCTTCTAAGTACGACGGAATACCCTGTTAAAGCGGTTGCAACATCCAGTCTAAATACTGAGAAAGGGGCTTGGTCAGTGACCCGATGCCCGGCACGATAGGACATCCTGGAGGATCCACCAGTGACCTTTGTCGGCCGGGTTAATTATTATGTCTATATTTTTAGAAATCCAGTCAAGAGCATCACGCTCTCCCTCCTTCAGATTGGAACCCTCCTTAAGATAGTTCAGGGCTTTAATTTCCTTAATAACCTTTCTCTGAAAGAGTGTACTTTTTTTGTAGACGGTGTCCACTGCGGACAGTGACATTAGCTGCATCACATCTCCTGTGTAAAGTGTGCGCATCCCAAAAATATCTGTGACATAAAGTGTCCTTTTTCCGTAGACGGTGTCTGATGCGGCTAGTGACATTAGCTACGCCACATCTCCTGTGTAAAGTGTGCACATCCCAAAAATATCTGTGACATACAGTGTACTTTTTCATTACACAGTGTCCGCTGCAGACAGTGACATTAGCTGTGCCACATCTGCAGTGTAACGTATGCGCTTCAAAAATGTATCTGTGACATAGTGTGCTTTTTCCATAGACGGTGTCTGCTGCGGACAGTGACATTACCAGCGCCACATCTGCAGTGTAATGTGTGCGATTCTAAAATTTATCTATGACATACTGTACAGTGTACTTTTTCCGTAGACGGTGTCTGCAGCGGACAGTGACATTACCAGCGCCACATCTGCAGTATAACGTGTGCGCTTCTAAAATTTATCTGACATACAGTGTATTTTTCTGTAGACGGTGTCTGGTGCCGACAGTGGCATTACCAGCGCCACATCTGCGGTGTAACGTGCGCACTTCTAAAATTTATCTGTGACATACAGTGTACTTTTTTGTGTAGACACTGCGTACAGTGACATTACCAGTGGTACCTCTCCTGTATAAGTTTTCCTTATCCCAAATACCTGTGACATTCACTGTAATTTTTCATTAGCCGCTGGTGACAGCATTGACATTCTCTGCAGGATATATCCTTTGTGACGTTTCCACATCCCAAATACCTTTTTAAATTTGTTTGCTCATAACACACTTCCAAATCCTACACTACTGTACGTGTGACAGACTTTCAATCATATATAACATTTACCATGAAGAAGGCAAGCAGTAAGGAATGGGGCAGTGGTTGTGATGCTGATGGTGCACTCAGAGGCCGTGGCTCTAGGCGTGGTGAAACTGTGCCTGCTGCCAGAGCACAAGAAAAACAATCATCCACAAAACCGAGGTTCATGTTTCAGTTTGCAGGGCGGTGCAGGACACCACTCTTGAAATCAGACCAGTGTGACCAGGTGGTCGGTTGGACTGAAGCAGATAATGCTTCCAGTCGGTTAAGCACCACCCTGTCTTCCACCAAGTCCAGTCTCAGTAGCCAAGAGTCTGCTCAACCAATTCCTCACCCTGATTCTCCTTCCTCCCACCATGGAGAGTCTGGGCAAACAAGTGATCCCACACTCAGATATTCCGAGGAGCTCTTTTCAGCGCCATTCCTTGATTTGGCCCTCTCACCAAGCACGCTTGAAGAGGGACAGATCTTGTGCCCTGATTCCCAAACTCTTGAACATCCAAAATCACAAGAAGATGACGTCGGGAATGGCAATTACTGTTTCATGAGGTGGATGATAATGAGAAACCGTTGCCAATAACTCAATGGCAATTACTGTCTCAAAAGGTTGATGAAAAGGATGAGACACAGTTGTCAATCACTGAGGAAGTGGTTAGGTCAACAAGTCAGGAGGATGAGCTGAGTGAGGAAGTGGAAGAGGAGGTGGTGGACAATGAAATCAATGACCCAACCTGGGAAGGTGGAAAGCTGAGTGAGGACAGCAGTACAGAGGGGCAGGGATCTGCTGCACCGCAACAGGTTGGAAGAGACAGTGGGGTGGCAAAAGGGAGAAGGCGAGCCACACCAAACAGGCCCGCAACTGTTCCCCGGAGCACCCCCATGTGGAAATTTCCCTTGCCAAGGGCTAGGTGTTCAGCAGTCTGGCACTTTTATGAGGAAAGTGCGGACGACAAAAGAATTGTAATTTTCAACCTGTGCCATACAAACATTAGCAGGGGAGTGAACACTAGCAACCTTACCACCACCAGCATGATCCACCACATGGCATCAAAGCACCATAATAGGTGGGCCGAATGCCTGGGTCCACAATCTGTGTCTGTGGGTCATACCACTGCCTCCTCTTCTCCTGTGTTACGTGCTGGCCAATCCCCTGTCGAAGGCGCAGGCCAGGATGCCTCCCGCCCTGCACCTTGACCTTCGCCCGCACCATCAGCGACCACATACACTTCCGTGTCCCAGCGCAGCGTACAAATGTCCTTACCCCAGGCATTTGAACACAAGCAAAAATACCCAGCCACCCAACCACAGGCCATACCACTAAATGTGCAGCTTTCCAAATTACTGGCCCTGGAAATGTTGCCATTTAGGCTTGTGGACACTGAGGCCTTCCGCAGCCTGATGTCGGCGGCCGTCCCGCGTTACGCAATCCCCAGCCGCCACTATTTTTCCAGGTGTGTCGTGCCCGCCTTACACCAACATGTGTCCCATAACATCACACATGCCCTGACCAATGCAGTTACCCTACAATCTTTTACAGTCAGCTCACCTGAAGGCCCTCGCATGTAATTTTTTAGAGGGTCAGCTCACCAGCAGGCCCTCACCTACATTTTTTTACAGGGTCAGTTCACCTGAAGCCCACACATATAATGTTTTACAGGGTCAGCTCACCTGCAGGCCCTCGCATATAATTTTTTAGAGGGTCAGCTCACCAGCAGGCCCTCACCACAAGTCCAGTCTCACTATCCAAGAGTCTGGTCAACACAATCCTCACCGCGGGGGGGGGGTTGCGTGACTAGTTATAATGGAGGAGTCTCGTTCGTTATCTGAATTAACCAGACAAATTGCTCCACCAACTAAGAACGTTCATGCACCACCACCCACAGAATCAAGAAAGAGCTATCAATCTGTCAATCCTTTCCGTGTCTGGGCCGGGTGAGGTTTCCCGTTTTGAGTCAAATTAAGCCACAGGCTCCACTCCTGGTGGTGCCTTTCCGTCAATTCCTTTCCATTCAGCTTTGCAACAATACTCCCCCTGGAACCCAAATACTTTGGTTTCCCGGAAGCTGCTCGGCGGGTCATGACCAGTTTTCTGGTTCACATATTGTTAAATGTACTGCACGGCGGACGTCCCAACTATGCCCTATCTGCTTTTTGTCATATTAGCTAGGTTGTCAGAAATAGGGGAAAATCACAAATTTTCGGTCTAAACAAACCTTTTGTTAAAATGTTCTACACAGAAGAACATTAAATAATTTCTACGGAAATTAAACTTCCACAGAGAAGAAAGTAAAAGTAAGTGAATGCTAGAATTTAATAACCAGTAGATCCCACTTTAGTAGCAGTCACCTCCACCAAATGTTTGCTGTAGCTACAAATAAAATTTGTACAACAGAGAATGAGGAATTTTGGATGATTTCTCCCTGCAAATGTGTTTACGCTTATTAATATTTTCATGGATGCCTTGCCTGCATAGCCCTCCACACATTATGCCCCAGCATCTTGATAGTTTTAAGGTCAAGATTCAGACTTGGCCATTCGAAAATTTTAATTTTATTCTTTGGTTTACTTGTGTGCTTTGGAACATTGTTTTGTTGCACCATCCAATGTCTTATTAGCTTGAGGTCAAGGAAAGCTGACCATTCTCCTGTATAATACTCTTTAGAATTTAATGCTTATTTAATGACTGTGAGGATTCCAAGCCCTGAGGCCTCAAAGCAACCCCAAATCATGATGCTCCTACCTCCATGCTTTACAGTTGGGATGAAGTTTTAGTGTTGGTGGGTAGCATTCAAATTTTTTCTTATATGTCCGTAGAACATTTTGATCTTGGGCAAAGTTTGAATTGGCGATAATGTTTTTTTTTTTTTTCTACAGCAATGGCTTTCTTCATGGTGTCCTTCCATTAACACTAATTTTGTTCAGTGTCTAATAGTGGAGACATGAACACAGGTTTTAGCAGTTTGTAAATCTCTGTTAGTTTACTTTCTCACACCTTTCAGGATTTCCTGTTGTCCTCTTGGAGTGAACTTAAAGGAAAACTGTCCCAAGTTCTAACAGATACAGGACACGTTGATGAGTCCTGATATTCATGAGTTCCAGGCTCTCCTCGCCCCTGGCTATGATTGATTTTTTTCCAACTAAAATCAGCAGCAACCGGCAAGTAGAGTCAGGAGCTCATGAATATCAGGACTGATTGGAGCTGGAGCTGGAGTTGTCCAGTACAAAATTGTAGCAAAACTCGTAGCAGGGGCTAAAAAGTAAACCAATGTTTTGCTAAGCAGATCTGTCACTAATTTATACTGTCCTTATTTAGGACACCATAAAACTGTTGACAGATTCCCTCTAACAGGATACCCACTCCTAGACAGTAGCAAAAGTCCTGAGTTTTCTCCATTTCTGCATGATTTGACTAACTGTGGATTGATATACACCAAGGTATTCAGCAGTTCTTTTGTAACCTTTTACAGCTTCATGCATCTCTATTACATGTTTTTGAGGTCTTCTAAAAGTTGCTTGCATCAAGCGATGGTTCACATTCACCAATCCTTATTGAAAAAACTTTGTGTGCCTTTATTTAATGAGCAACACTCAAAAACTTACAATCTCATCTCTTTAATTGAAACACTTTTTGTCTATTACTGTAGCTCTTGGAGAAGTCATTAGAACAGGTGGTATTTGTCTCCATACAAAACCATACAACTGTTATTAGTTTAAATTATGTTTTTCTATTATTATAACTTAGATAACAATCGGATCACATTTTATTAGCAATCAATGCAACAGTGCAGGTAATTTTTAATGGCTTACTTTTTTTTTGTGAATATATTTAATCCCTCACTGATAGTATTATTAATAGCTTTTTTCCTTGTTTTTCAAACAACACTTGGCGGTAACTAATTTGTATTACAACTCTGTTTTTATGGAGTAGTAATAAGGCACCTGTAGAGTGCATGGCACTTTTACTACAGCAGCCATATATAATGGCAAGAAATATAGCAGAAGCCCATACCCTACTTCTGGGGCCTAGACCCTACCTGACCCCCTATTATAACCAGATATAGGGGAAGTGCCTACACAAGCTACAAGTCTATGGGAGTTACAAAGACATGTGAGTCAACAATTTCTTTAGACTTCAAAAAAAGTCTAAAGAACCATGCCATGGAGCACCGAAACATAGCGGACATGTGAAGCGCTGCTCTCCTGCAGATATACCCTAAAAGCTTGGATTTTCCGCTCCACTGGTCGTCAAAATGGTCAAGATAGGTGGCCAAAAGCCCACTGACCAAGCAGGCCAAGCCCGTTCCTCCAGTCAGCCCGGCGATATGGATTGTTTTATCAGAAAGGCAGCGGCTGCTGCTGTGAACAGAGATCCCAAGATGGCGCCCGGCACTCCTAAGAGCGGCAACAGCAGATCAGCCAGAGAAACGGCCGAATCGGATGGGGTAAGGGATGATTCTCCTGACCCTGACAGCCTCCCCATATCCCGCTCCTACTTTAAAGAGGCTTTACTAGATGCCCTGGGCCCCATCAGCCTAGATTTAGCCTCTATCAAGAAGGATGTCCGCCACATAGGCAGAAGGGTGGAAGGCCTAGAAGAAAATCAGGCGGTCATCATCAGTCACCAATCGGAGGCAGCTAACAGCCTCATGGCCTGCCAGAAACACCTCAACTCCCTGTACGCAGCCATTGAGGATCAAGAAAACAGAGGGAGGAGAAACAACTTGCGTTTTCGCGGAATACCTGAGTCTGTGTCCCCAGTGGATGTTCCACACACAGTCATCCAAATTTGCCTGCAAATCCTGGGCCTGGACTCGGTCCATGAAGTAATTATAGAGAGAGCGCACAGAGCTCTACGTCCCAAGCCACAGGCCTCAGAACCTCCCCAGGACGTTATATGCAAATTTTTGCACTTTCCTGTCAAGGAAGCTATATTATCCGGGGCCAGACAAGCAGATCCTCTGAGATGGGAGAATAATCCTATCTCGGTTTTTCAAGATCTATTGCAGTCCACTCTGAAGAAGCGCCGATTCCTGAAGCCACTGACGGAATGGCTCCGTCAACATAACACCATCTACAGATGGACCTTCCCGTTCGGTCTGTCTTTTGCATATGAAGGTCGACGTATCACCATTTCTTCTTATGGGGACTTAGAAAAGGCTTATGCCCATTTGAAAATTCCCCCTCTGGACATAGAAAATTGGGAGATAGTCCAGAGCCTTTCACCATTAACATCACTACCAGTGATATCCTCCTGGGAGACCATGCGCACCAAGATAGCAGAAGACCAAGAAAAACTACCCTGCCTCTACTCCTAAGAGACTTTCTTTGCCAGATAAATGATTACCTGCTTTACCCCTGTTATCTAGCTCTCCAGTAGTATTGGCCCTTTAAGGGTATTATCTACATATTTACATGACCTTTTGTCTATTCCCCCCCCCCCCCCGACGTCAGTGTCAGTGTTAAAGTTATTGTCCCGAGCTCTATCATGCTTTAACAGTAACCTCATGTTTGAGCTTGATTTCAAGCTCTTGTTTTGTTTTTTGTTATTTGTGCTTACTTTTTCTTTTTGTAACAGGTACAACTTCTCCAACCGTGAGATAACCCAGCGCTACCCTGTAGACGCAAGATGTCAGATTACTACTATGCTCACTCGGCCTTTTCCCTTCATCAAACAGTTCTTTTTTGTTTTACTTGCCTGTCCTTTGTCTCTCGCCCTGCCAGGAAGCACCCTTGTTGGGGGAATCGGGTTGGCGTCCTCTGATCTCTTCCCCATCACACCTTATATAAGATGATCACGGACGTCCACCTGATTTCCTACAATGTCAAGGGACTGAGATCTTCCTCCAAGAGATGTAGAATTTTCTCACTACTGAAAAAAGCAAACGGCTCTATAATTTTCCTCCAAGAGACCTACTTCAAACATGGCCATTATCCCAACCTCTCTTATGCCAAATATCCCACTTCGTTCCACTGTGGGGACAGTGGTGCTGCCTCAAAGGGTGTGAGCATAGGATTCCGCAAAAACTTCCCTTTCACCCTCCTTTCACAAACCCTAGACCCAGAGGGCAGATACCTTATCCTGAAGGGCACAATTGGCCAACAAACTTTCACTCTAGTGAATGTCTACGCCCCAAACTCAGGTCAAGTAGCTTGGCTTCTCTCCCTCCTGAACCTACTAGAGAAGGCTCCCCAATCTTCTCTCCCTCCTGAACCTACTAGAAGGCTCCCCAATCTTAGGAGGGGATCTTAACCTTACCCTAAATCCACTTCTGGACTGCTCCTCAAAAAAGTCCTCAATCTCTCACAAAAGTCTCAAATCTCTACAAGTCAAAATATTCAATTTGGGCTTGGTAGATGTTTGGAGATGTTTACACCCAAATGAATTAGACTCCTATTACTCTGCAGCAAACGACACATATACCAGGATTGACTATATTTTCCTACCTAAAGAAAAATTACAATTATGCAAACTAGCCAAGATTGGCGACATCACATTATCTGACCACGCCCCAATCTCTTGCGAATTGCATTTTTTACCATCCCCCCATGAACCCCAAACTGGTGATTCAACGAATTGCTATTAAATAATACTACCCACAAAGCCCAGATAGCCTCCCACCTTGAGGAGTACTTCTCTATCAATAACACCCCAGATATTTCCCCCCAAACGTTATGGGATGCTCACAAGCCTTATACCAGGGGCAAGCTCATAAGTCTCTGCTCATTCCTCAAAAAAGAAGCTGAGAAGAAACTGAATCTTCTTCTGGCACAGATCCACACTATTGAGAAGAAACACAAACAATCTCACCTTGCCTTGCACCTGTCGGAACTCCTTTCTCTTAGGTCTGAGCTCAAGAACCTCCTGAATGAACGTTTTGCCATCTTCTCAACAGAAGTTTTACGCTCATGGTGACAAAGCTTCTAAATACATGATGAGGGGGACTAAACAGAGAAGGGAGTCCCGATACGTCCAATGCATCAAAACCCCTCAGGGCTCGTCCCTGTTTAAATCGGAGGATATTGCCGACCAATTTAAAGTCTTTTATGAGTCATTAATCATTATATAATCTCCCCTCCCAGGAGCTAAAATATTCCCCTGAGGAAAAAATACCTCGTATCAACCACTTTCTGAAATCCCTCACTCTCCCCACACTGACCCCCTCCCAGAAAGAGTCTCTCACCAGGCCTTTCTCGGCCCAAGAATTGGAATCGGCCATAAAATCTACCCCAAGAGGGAAATGCCCAGGCCCGGATGGCCTACCGATTCCATATTACTCCTCTTTTAAAAGCATTCTGATCCCTTACCTTCTCCCAATCTATAATTCCTCCTTGGAGGGAAAGCCAGTATCTTCTGACATGACTAGGGCCACCATCACTATAATCCCTAAAGACGGGAAAGACCCCTCCTCCTGTTCCAACTACCGCCCCATTTCTCTACTCAATGTAGATTTAAAGCTTTTAGCCAAAATGCTCGCCCTTCGCTTGAATAACTTCCTTCACTGATCCATCTGGACCAGGTGGGTTTTGTTAAGGGCCGAGAGGGCAAGGATAATGCTGCCAAAGTCCTGAACTCCCTTTTTTATGCCTCTTATAAATCCTCACCCTTGACCTTGATCGGCATGGACACTGAGAAGGCTTTTGATAGGGTGGACTGGTCATATATCCTTCTCACACTACAAAAATTTCAATTACCAGACTCTTTTATCAACTCAGTCTTCTCGATGTATACCCACTCCTCGGCGTCAGTGTCGGTCAACGGAATCCTTTCTTCCAACTTCCCTATCAGTAACGTGACCAGACAGGGATGCCCTCTTTCCCCTCTTATCTTTGTCCTTATTATGGAAACACTTCTGCAGGCCTTGAGGCAGGAGAGAGACATCCGTGGCCTTCATGTTGGGGGTCTGGAATTTAAGCTGGCTGCCTTCGCAGATGACCTTTTAATAATTACAACTAACCCCTTGAAGTCCATGCCCATAATTCTCTCACTTCTGAGCCAGTTTGGATCCATATCCAACTTTAAGGTCAACCATACTAAATCCCAGGTGATACACATGGGTTTGCCCCGTGCGACTCTCTCCTCCCTCAAAGCTTCCACTCCCTTTAACTGGGATATCCAGCAACTAACATACTTAGGTGTTAAACTTACCCCCTTTTTATCTGACCTTTATGCCTTAAACTTTAAACCCTTATTGTCATCCATTATTGCCCAACTAGACTCACTTGATTTCCCCTTCTTATCCTGGTTTGGGAGAAAAAAATCTTCTTATGTCTCTGATTATGCCAAGGCTTACATACTTAATGCAGACTCTCCCAATAGAATTACCCAGGCCATTCTTTATGCTTCTGAACAAACACATACGGAAATTTATTTGGCAAGGCAAAGCTCCTCGTATCTCCTTCTCTACTCTTTCCAAACCAAAAAAAAGCTGGAGGGATAGGGTTACCTGACCCTGAAATATACATGAGATCTATTCTTCTGTCTAGGATTATAGACTGGATTAGATCTCCCCCCACCAAAACATGGGTTACACTGGAAAATTCATTCCTAAGCACTCCCTTAAGTGCCCTTTTATTATCAGGAAAACCTCTCCCTAGTCTACGCCTTATTCCTAATACTATGATTAGGAATACTTTAAAAACTTGGAACTGGTTTTCAGCTAAAAAAGGCTCCATATCCCTCCCCTCCCCTCTGCTACTTATTAAGGATATAATTTCCCTTGCCCCGAAAGAGCTTAGAGATAGTTTTCCCCCCTCCCTGCACACCTCTGACTCCCCTATAGAGATATTAGTAGACTCTGAGGGGACTTTGCTACCCGACCAAAAGTTAAGCGACCTCCTAAAAACTAAGCTCTGTAACCCCATCCCACTGAGTTTTCTGAAAACAGAAACTCTCTCTTCACTCAAAAACACTCTGACCCATATTGAACTCTCCTGGTTTGAAAAACTCTTAAACACTAAACTATACCCCCCCCCAAGACTATCTCCACAATATATAGGAATCTAAAAAACTCAATTTCTGACCCCAAGCCAGCTATGGTTTGCCTGTGGGAGAGGGATTTACAACGCTCTCTATCAGAAGCTGAGATTTCCTCCATACTGATTTCCCCACATAAAATATCTAGATGCACTCGAGTACAAGAAAATAGCTACAAGATCCTATCCTGCTGGTACAAAACCCCAGACAAAACCTGCCTCTACAGCAGGAACTCTTCGGATCTCTGTTGGAGGTGTCAATCAGAAAAAGGCTCTTATTTTCACATATGGTGGTCTTGTTGTGACTAATATTTCCTGTACCCCTGAACTAACCCTTCTCTCCCTGGGGGTCCAGAAAATTCCTAAATACAAGGCTTCTCTCCTATTACTTATGCTAAGCGCCGCTAGACTACTTCTCCCGAAACGATGGCTTACTCAAGATACCCCCAGCCTTGAAAGTTGGTATGCGAAGATAGACCAAATATATAGAATGGAAGAAATTTCTCATTGGGAGTTGAGAACAAGATCTGTTTTTCTAAAAATCTGGAATCCGTGGAGAGAATTCAGGCATTTCTCATAAGGTCTTTCAACCAACTTATGACACACCAAGTCATAGAGATGCCTCCCCTCGCCCCCCTTGTCTATCTTCTTACCTTTTCCCTTCCCCTCCCTTCCTTCTCCCCCCCCCCCCCCCCTTGATTACTAAGTTGCTTAACTTTTACGCATTGAACTGTCTTCTCAATATCTGGCCTTCTAGTACTACTTGTGTAGTGTACCGATGATAAAGCCTTCACTTTACCGCATCCTCTTAAAAATATTTTGTGCAGGAGATATATGTACCTGTAATGTTACCTGTAATGTTACGTGTTATTTCACATGTATGTTTTTTATGAAAATAAAAATCATTAATTAAAAAAAAAAAAAAGGAGCCATGGATATCTTACCATATCTTACTTAAATATTGTGTATTCAAAATGTATATGTTGCTGTCCCAACTTCCCCCTTACTGAAATATGTTAGAGAATGACAACATGCCCAATCCTTTGTTCTCATGGGAGCAAAAAAGTTCACAGAGGTGTTTGCCTGCAGTTTATTCTTCCTTCCCCGCTGAAAACACATGCATGCTCATTGAGTTACAGTAAGAGTGTATGTGTATGGGAGGGTCAGGATTAACAGCTGAATAAGAAATGATGAAGTGGGGTTTGGCAGCTTCTGAAATTTGCATCCAAAACCAAAAACATTCTCGCTGAATGACATTTTAAAACTTAATGGCCAAAAAATGAAACCAATGCCCCAAATATATTGTGCAATTTTATTCAGGTTTTGGTAACTGTTAAAATGTTGTAAGTGATGACATGCATCATCACGATGGATAAATCTGTGACTTTTTTCATCGCTCACCAAATTTTGACATATTCTGCCATAATCAGGTGCAACAGTGATTTCCTTACTGTCAGAGAGTTCAAAATGTGCAAAATGTTTTGAGGCATGTACCCTTTAACCCCTAAATGACCACCTACAGTCTTTTGACAGCATGTGGTGCAGGGCCTCAGTCTGCAGTGACATCTTTGTTTGCATTGCTGCAGTACAGGAGTAAACCAGCTCCTGGATTGCTTCTGTGCTAAGAAGCAGCTGTGGTATTAATAATAGCTGTGGCCTTTCAATCAGTCTCTTCCTTCACAGGTGGGGTCACAGGGAGTACCAATCCTGTCTGTTAGCCCTTTTCTTAACACAGTCTATGGCCGCTTTCACACAAATGTATTGGTTCTGTTCAGTGCATTGGGGATCACAATTTGCGGTCCCAATGCACAGGCAACATCCATTGGGCGGATCCAGATCCATCCGTTCCAAGTTCTTTTTTTTTACGGAACGGAAGCACAGATCGGAACCCCATAAAAGAACTCCGTAGTGCTTCCATGGGGTTCCTTTCCGTGCTTCCGTTCTGCACCGCATCTCCGGATTTGCTGACCCATTCAAGTGAATAAGTCCATCTCCATGATGCGGAATGCACACGGCCGGTGCCCCGTGTATTGCAGAACCGCCGTATTCGGCCTGCAATACGGCCACAGGAGCACTACGGTCATGTGAAAGAGGCCTATGGCTGAGACATGATCAATAGTGATTGCGTACGATCAGGTCACTGGGTTTTCAAGTGACCCAATCGAAACGAGGCAAACCATATGCAAACCATACCATATGCATACCATATGCAAACCATATGCATTCAGCCTTGAGCACCTACAAAGCACCGAAGAGCTGTAGGTCCAGTTTTCCTGCTGTATGTATCTTATCATGCACACATTGAATATCAGGTTATTTAGTGTGAAAATGATAAAATGATAAAACATAAGCAAAAGCAACAAAGCCAATAATCACTTATTTCTATATTTCTATATAAAAAAAAATGCCATTAAATTGCTATGTACTCCCAAACAATGACAATAAATAAATGAATTCCGCATAAAACAATGCCTCAGAAAATAATAACATTATGGCTGCTGAAATACAGAGAGGCAAAAAAAAAAAAAAAAAACAATTGCTGTCCATTTAGGCCTTTTCTGGCCTGATTATTAAGAGGATAATAACAACATTTTGCAACTTCTTCCTTTACTTAGACTACAGTAAAAAAATATATATAAAAAAATATAAAGAAATGGCCTTGGTAAATGTGGGCCAGAGTGTTTCAATGTAGAGCATCCAATTTTTTATTGCATTCTCTTGTAGTAGCAAACTATTGTTATAAAATAATGCTGCTGTAACTGAATAAGAAATGGTAGATTTGTCATGAGTAGATTTAGTAGGAGTCTTAGATGCCTTAATGTCTTGAAAATTTAAAAAGTACAGTGTATTGAACAAGGTTTGATAGTTTTTTTGCATCAAGTCTAAAACCTCTGTCTTCAGTAGAGATGAGCGAATTTTATATTTTGAAATTCGTTTGCGCTTCGTTTGGTGGTAAAAGCAGAATTGCGTTATTGATTCCGTTACCAGGTACCATAACGCAAATTTATGACATTATGCATAACGGAATGCCTTTAGAGGCATTTTGTTACACATTCCGTCATAATAGAAGTCTATGGCCTGCATAACTGATCCGTCCCGTTTCCATTATGCAGAAGAGGACTCCCCTGCATGACGCGACAGATGCGTTATGCAGGCCATAGACTTTTATTATGACGGAATGTATAACTAAATGCATCTAAAGCCATTCCGTTATGCATAATGTCATAGAATTGCGTTATGGTCAGTGGTAACGGAATCCATAACGCAATTCTTCTTTTACCATCAAACGAAGCGCAAACAAATTTCATAACAAGAAATTCGCTCATCACTAGTCTTCAGATGTTACTCCACCCTCTATGCCACCTTTTTACTGGAGGAAGATTGCAACATTTATGGCGACTTTTCAAAAAGTTGCTGTTGAAGTTTCTGGTGTAAATCAGCTTGACAGGCTAACCATGAAGCATGTGCACTGGGGGTTCCACCACCATGGCGGCCTTGGGTGTTACTATCAACCACTCTTCCAGGGGCCCATTTGATGATGATATCTAGCTAAGAATCAGAGAAGTGGCTATGTATTGCAACTCTTTTGAATTTTTAAAGACTCACTAGCTCTCTGACTTAAGACCTTATATAGACTTCAGTGAATAGGGCTATGCACATGTGTGGCCACCTCTCTTATTCTTGACTGCAATAGTGGGTCTGGGGCCTTCACCAACTGTAATCCAGCCTTGCTCGCTATTACAGGTATGTATGTGATTAAGATTGCGACATTGGACTGATGTGAGTGATCACGGTCAACGTGTAGTGCTGCTGAGCATGCTAACATTATAGAAGCAGTGGGCAGTATGCTGACCTATATGAAAAAAAAAAGTTTCATAGGGTTTTTCAGTATGTAGTAATTTAGAGCAGGTAATGTAGAATGGTAACATTACTGCATTTTGGTTGGATGTTTTTTTTTGTTTTCACTGCCTTAGGGCCATGTTTATTTTCAAATGAATTCTACACTTCACCACTTTTTTAGTTTTAATGAAAAGAACTATTGCCACATAATTTTTTGGTTTAAGGAACCATGAGACTTACTCCATTGTAAGATTAACTGATCGATTTACCTGTCTTTTAAAGAACTGCAGTCAAAAAGTAATTTTCTACCTGGCTCAACCTGTGACTATCACAGTGGGGATGAAAAAAAGGCTTTGCTTGTATGAATTCTTTATCTTTAGCGAGTCTGTTCTTCCGTATAATCAGTACATGCTTTCTCATTTTCAGGTTCTTAGTCAAAGTGCCACTCAGCCTTTTCAAGTTCTGTCTTTTTCTGTACATTTATTACTATATTTCTGGGCCAAGTTACTCCCAAAATCATTATTTAAAGAAACCTGTATATAAAAATAGCTTTATCTGGAAGCTTTATATAATAGGTTTTGATACATGAAACATACACCTAGACAGAGACATGCAGAAGAAATGCATTGCTCCACCACTTGGTCTTATGCCATGATCCCAGAAGATATAAGATGTATTCAACATTTTCTGGATGGCTAACAACAATTCGGCAGTCGTCATTACCCGGTTTATTGATCAGTCACTAAAAGCACTCCTTAGTTGAGATATAATGATGCTTATGGTGGCTGATTTAGGTGTACCTGCTGCATTGTTATTTTTGTCTCCAAACAGTTCCAGTCATACACTGATAACGTTTCTTACATCAGTTGTAATACACCATATGTGATTAACTAATTTACCTTAGCCTGCTGTAAATTATAATTTATGGAATCTACTTCCTGCCCTTGAAAAGTCAGGATTACAAAAGATATTGACAGTATCCACTATAACAGTGACATCTACAGCACCCCGCCCCCTTAACACTCCCCCCCCCCCACAGTGCCCAGTCCATTAAAATTGGACCTCCACAGCAGCCCACCCCCTTAACTATGACCTTTACAGCAGTCTTCCCCTTTCACAGTGACTTTAACCACCCCATTCACAGTGACCTCCACAGGAACCCGTCCCCTTAACAGTGGCCTTTACAGCAATCTGCCCCTTAACACTGACCTCCATAGCGGACCATCCCATTAACTGTTACCTCCACAGCAGTTTGCCCCTAGGGTGGCCAGAGGTCCAGTTTTAGGCCGGACAGTCTAGCTTTCAGACTCCCTGTCCTCCATCTGGCGTAGGGCCTGGATGGATACAAGGATGTCCTTTTGAACAGCCTGTTTTTCATTCTCATAAAGCAGCACTGTCTGAAAGTGAGCTGCAGGATGAAAGTCCCTGCAGCGGACAGAATTTGATTTTCAACTTCTTTTTTTCAATCCCTGTCTGCTAAGGAGTGGGAGGGGGCGTGACCTAACCAGATTATGGGTGTGGTTTAGCAGGACCTGGGGGCGGGGTTTTAAGTTTGTCTTTTGAAGGTGGACACATTGCGGCAGGGGGCGTGTCTGGGCTCCTTCCTGCAAGAGTGACGTCCCTCTGGGCACCTAACTGGCTCATTTGCATACCAAATAAACTGCATTTTCAGAGGATAAAAACATCTATTGCTGTAACAAAGACACATCTTGAAATAAGGCACTAAGTGCTATTAGGCCATGGCTTTACTTCAATAGCAATTATTCTGGTGACAGATTTTCTTTAAAGCTCTCCTACAGCAGTGAAAATAAATGGCTGGGTTGTTATGGAAACCTGTAGTCAAACTGTATATGGAGGCTGGAGGACCTACGAGCTTCTATTGGCTGTTAAGGGTCATGTGACCAAGCTACTATTGGCTAATGCATTTTTTGGGAATATCTCAGGAACGGTACGTCCTAGAGAGCTGAGACCAGGTCTAAAACCTTCCTGGATGCCTGATGTACCTGTGTGCCAAATTAGGATTGTAAGTGCGACGGTGCGGATTCCTTTAGCGGACACACACACACACACACACACACACACTCAGCTTTATATATATATATATATATATATATATATATATATATATACACAAATTATATAAACATAGTGTCTTTGCATTTCATTCAAATTCCTTATCATTTTTCAAGGTAGTGAAGGTTACTAGGGATGGCCAGCATTTTAGAAAGCTACTAAAACCTGAAATATATTGCATGTTCTTAAAACATATTCCTCAATAGAAAACAGGATCTAATTTCACATTATTGAATGTGACATGCTTACACCATTAGCTTTATGCTATAATGTTGTTTCTAATGTGTCTACATAGTCTTTAGGTCCTCTTTTATAATTTATTGGCTGATAATTATAAGTCATGATTGGTCAGTATATTTGTTTTACACTGTCTGTGTATCCAGCTATGATCAAAGGGTTTTTCCAAGTTTGCATCAGCATCCTTTAAAATAATAATTTATGAAGGCACTGTAGCTGTAATTTTGTAATCAATTTCCTTTACCTTTATTACTCCTATCTTCCGTTCTGGGCTGTGGTCTCATGATTGTGTTCATGCAGCCTTTTCTCATTTCTTCTGCAGTGTCTATGTAACTATCTGGTGGGAGGAGCTGTAAACTAGCTGGACGTTGTTATGGGTGGTGCATTATGGGTTTGGTTGGATAAAGCAACAGAAAGTGATACATACAGGATGGAAACAAACCAGAGTGATCTATTATTAAGGGGAAGATGAGTCATGACAGTCCAAACTAAGGGGAAAAAAAGTATGGGGAAAATGTACATGGGGTAAGTGACTGCAAAAGCATAACTGCTAAAACTATAATAATTCTGGAGAACCTCAATAAAGGCTGTAAAATTCTAAAGGTTAATCAAGGTTAAAAGAAGCTATGAAGAGTTCTACATTATGCTGGCTCTCCTCTAAAATGCACACAGAAAAAAAAAAAAAGTGGCACTACATTGTGGCCCATAATCCTGCATTCATGGAACACTCCAGGGACTTCCTCCAAAACAGGACCGTGGTGCACCGTAGAGATGAGCGAAGTTTTGAAAAATGCAATTCAGGAAACCTGCTGAAGTTAGCCAAGAAAATTGCTTTCCTATGAATCAATTAGTCACAAATCACTATAAATGAAGTATACCCAGGCCACTCTGCCTTAGGGTAAGGCCATACGGAGTGGTCGTGCTGTGGGTGGGTTGTGGCCATGCTGTGGTGAAAAACCATATGGCCAACTAGCCTGCAGTTGCCTTTCATTTAATAATGGAGACCGCATTGTATAGCCCTTCTTCATTGTTAATGGCCGTGTGGCACATTTAAACAGGGGTTGTTGCTAGTATGGGGTTTGGCTGGCTAGGTTGTGGGGACAATATTCAAATTATTGCTGCTCTGACCTGCAATCTCCTGCAGGTTATTTGACAGTAATATTAATCAGCTCTGGCATGCCCATTTCTCCAACCCCAGTGCTCTCCTGCCCTACAGATGGGAGCCCTCCCTTCTTCTACCATTTGCTATTCCTCCTTTTCCACATTATCTAATATTGATGGAAATATATCATCAGGAACATCCAGCTCCTCATCTCTCTGCATCTTGCTGACTTTTTTAGGACATGGAGACCAAGAAGGATGATTTGGAAGAAGTAAAGCCAGCAAAAGCCATCATTAAGACCTGGCCCCCCTAATGGGTGCAGGCTGGATGGTATTGGTTGGCACGCTGGCACTGGAATAATAAAGGCTTCCATCTTATTGGTATTGAATTACATATCTTACTTTACGGATGATGTAGGAATAAGTAAATGTAGGAATAAATAAATAAAACCGACGCAGAGTAAGTCTCCCTGCACTCTCCCTGAATTCTTCCTGCATTCTCCCTCTCTATATTATTACAATTAATCATTTTCTGAAACACTGTCCCTGACGCATGAGCGTTTGCCACGTCTCTCCCTATGTTCAGCTCACAGGACAATGGCAGAGACCGTTGGGCACAATCTGCGTATTGGCTTGTTGCATGCCAATATGGGTGATCTCGCATTTCCAGGCTTCACTTTGTAAAATGTGCAGCCACCATTTTAGTAAAAACTGATTCATTACCACAAAGCAAGAGGAAATTGGGATTCATTGCAAATCAAAGTTTTCCTGAGCTTTGGACCAAATTCTGCTTTGCTTCATTCAACAATAGTGCTCAGCATCAAAACCGGCATAATCCGGCAATCATAAAGTATGGAAATGTGGCACTCACCACTTCTATTAAAATGTATCCTTTATTCACCACATTAATAGTAGTGTTGAGCGAATCAAAGTTAACAAAGTGGAATTCGATCAGAATTTCAGGAAAAATTTGATTTACTATGAATCCAAATTTCTTATCGCTTCGTGGTAACAAATCAATTTTTTTCTGAAATGGCGGTAAAAACGAAACAAAAACATACCTCATCCATTTGATCACGGACAGGCCATCGCGGCCATCTTGATTGAAAAAAATGCACAAAATCTTGCGCAATGACGTCATCAGCGCATCAGTCCGCTCGAGATTTGGCGCGTCTTCTTCAGTCAAAATGGTCGCAACAGCCTCTCTGTGATCAAATGGATGAGGTATGTTTTTTATTTTTTTTTTGTTTAACCACTGTTTAACCCCTCAAAGGCCTCAATGGGAATTTCATATGCCGCGATCAGCATTGAATGTGGAATCTAAGGGGTTCAATGTGCCCGCTACATACAGTGAAATGTGATTTGTGACAAGGTACTTCGTAACAAATCTTAATTTCTTGCCGAAGCTGCCAAATCGAATTATGAAAATTTTTCTCATCACTAAAAAGGTAAGGACTCATGGAGGGTGCAATTGCGTTTAGGCCAAAGCAACAGTTGTTACTTTGGCCTAAAGGCAATAAACACTATTTCACCCTCCGTGAGCCTTGTCTTTTAATGTGGGGAATAAAGGATTGACTTTAACAGAAGTAGTAAGTGCTTTACGATTGTTGGATCTCCTCTGTGTTTGTCCTGATGTCCCTGGAGGAAAATCCATAAGGCCACCTGCACACATTGTGGAATGTGTGTGGTTTTTCCGTGCTGATTCCTGTGCGGGAAAAATGCAGCATATTACAGTACCAGCAAAGTACAGTTTTAAAATTTAATAGCATGTCAATTATATTTGTGGTTTTAGCTGCGGATTTCACCCTTTTCAATGGAAGGTTGAGCTCTGAGGAAAAACTGCATCAAATCTGCATTAAAAACAGCTGTTAGACAGTGCAGATTTTGGTGCGGATTTCCACACAGAAATTTGTGTGGATCTTATGCGTGTTCACCCGCACTCAAGTGCAGGTGACTAAATAGACCCTCTACATGCGTGCTATTTATAACACTGATGTGTTCCTATGTGGTAGATGGACATTTGGGCCCCATTGGGCACAGATTTCTTCCTAACCTATAGCTACTCCCCTGAATTTAGATTTGATGCATGTCTAGAATTTTTGAAGCAAGATAGATAAATAGATAGATAGTAGATAGATAGTAGATAGATAATGCAGCGTTCACCGCGACCTAGGGCCCTCTGTTGCTCTCTGGCTCTGCTGTACTGACTGGCTTTCTGTATAACTTAGCTTCTTATTTATGCTTCAACTTCTCTCTTTGTAGTCTGTCTCTAGATTTTACTAAGGAACTTTTCCTCCTGGCTCCTGAGGTTATAAGCTGCGGCCTCTATATCCAGCAGAGCTGACGGTGCTCTAGCTGGCTTGGCTTGGGCACGTTCAAGAGCGACGTGCACAGCACTTGCTTCCTTCCCCTAGCAGGGCGTCAGCTAGACTGCTCTAGAAAATGGTCCCCACCCTTCCTGCAGGAAGTGAGACTCACCCACTCCTCCACAGAGGGGAGTTAGAATGGAATGGAAAGCTTCATTCTACCTAACTGTAGCTCTGCCATGTTTGCTGCTACCTGCTGGTGAACCAGGCACATTACAGGTGAACATAACAGTTACATAGAAATAGGAATGCACATTGTGTTTGTACCTGAAATAAATACACATGATGACATGAGGTTAACCAGTAAAGACAGTAGCGAGGTGCAAAGGTAGTAATGCCACTCTGGGGCGTTACAATAATAGATATTGATAGATATAGATGAATATAGAAATGACTGTTGTTTTTTTTGTTGTTTTTTTTTTCATCTCAAGAAAATGTCTGCCTTTCCTTTGCTGAAATATAATTTGTCTAGTTGTTGAAGAAGATTGGATTGTGTTTTCGGGTTTTTTTTTCCCACCGCCAGTATTTAACACTCTGTTGAAACACAGTCAACTTTCATAGAGGAAATGTACAGAGCAGCCAACTTGTATCATAAAGCGAAGGCATAGAAAACAGATGGCATTTCTTTGGGGACTATAGCAATCATTACAGAGATTGGTTTGGTTTGCGTTATGCAGAGTGAAAGAATTTCCTATCACGGCCCAATATGATTTGCAACATTTCTCATTATTCATAAAACTCGGAACAATGCTAGAAATTTAGCACGGCCTATTATATTTTGTGATCAGGCGACACGCTATAGGATCATTAAAGCCAGCAAAAGCAGCTGGTCTAAAAGTATGATAAAGAGGAACAATGGCTGAGCCTATTTATATCTATCACTCCTACACAAAAGTTTCCTGGGTGATTAGAATCACTGGCAGCAGCAATTATGTTAAACCTCCAGCGTACATGAGTCGTCTGCCTACTGTATTGTCTGCCACCTTGATGTATGCCCAGAATAAGATTGGACTATACAAACTAAATTATGCTCAAAGGGGAATACAGTATATTTAAAAGAGTGTACATATCTTGTATCACAAAAAATTACAGGGTCTTCACTATTGTCCTAATTGAATCAGAAATATGTATTTCTTGGTATTTTTATCACTACTGTTATTGCTTTTTCTGCTTGAAAAATTCAGCAAAATGTCTGCAGAACAGAGGGGATGGTATTGAACAGGCACATACATAAAATGTGTGTGTCCCTCTGCTTTATAATAAACTGTGCGAATATTCATTTAACAAACTCGACCATTCCGTGCACTGGGGACCCATTCAACCTGACTGCACTACTTTTTTGCGGTGCGAGGACGAGGAGAGAGACCCAACGGAAGCACTATGTAGTGCTTCCGTAGGGTTCTGCGCCTCTATTCCGCACCGGAATGGGATTGAGGACCGATTTAACCCCTTAAGGACACAGGGCGTACAGGTACGCCCTTGTGCCCTGGTACTTAAGGACACAGGGCGTACATGTACGCCCTGTGCATTTTCAATCACCGCCGCGCGGCCGGCGGCGATCGGAACCCCGTGCCTGCTCAAATCATTGAGCAGGCACTTGGGGCAAATGCGTCGGGGGGTCCGGTGACCCCCCCATGTATGCGATCGCAAAAAACCGCAGGTCAATTCAGACCTGCGGTTTTCTGCGTTTCCGGGTTATTCGGGTCTCTGAAGACCCGATAACCCGGAACAGGATGGTGATGGTGGTGTGATTTCACTCCACCAATCACCATCCAGCGATCCTGAGTGGTGATGGTGACATCACCACTCAGGATCGCTTTCTGATTGGTCAGGGGGCGGTGCGGCGGCAGATTCAAAAGAGGCAGGCGCCCCTCTCCTCCTCCTTTTGTGTTCCAGCGCCGGAGGAGAGAGGAGCTGCCTGCTTGTGTCCACCATCGCTGCCAGCACCCCTGATCTGTGCCCCCAGGACCCGATCTGTGCCCCAGCACCCCATCAGGTACATAGGGACAGCTAGGGAAAGTTTGGGATAGGCAGGGAAAAAAAAGGGAAAGTTAGTTTTTTTTTACTTTTTATTGCATCACCCTAGTTAGGGTGTCTGGGGTCCACAGCACAGCTGTGTGACCCTAGACCCCCCAGGGGTGCTGCCACTTGCCCCCCTCCCCCTGCCACTTGCCCCCCCCCCCCCCACCTTTTTTGGGGTGCTTTTTTTTTTTTTTTTTTTTTTTGAGTTCGCTGACTGTGACCGGCACTTAGCGTCCGGCCACTGTAAGCGCATCGCACACCCCACCGCTGATCAACTTCGGACGGTTGATCAGCAGTTTTGAATTTTTTTTCCTCACTTTTTTGCCCTTTTTTTTAGTTAGTTTTATTTATTTTTTTCTGTTAGTTTTAGGGTGAGTTCGTGAACACCCGTGCCCCCTCACACACGCACACCAAATAAAGAGTTACACACACGCACATATACACGCAGACACACACTCCCCTATGGCCCGCCGGACGTTCTCGGCCGAGGAGGCATACGCCCAGCTTGCCTCCGAGTCCGAGAGTCCCAGTGAGGATGAGGATGACCCCACATTCCTGTTGTCATCCGCATCCTCCTCATCATCTAGCGATGATGATGAGCCCCCAAGGCGGCGGAGACGCCGCCAGGCGGAGCAAGGGGACCGCCATGTTAGGGACCCTGTGGCCCACACTAGTACGAGCAGCTCTGGGGCTCGTACTGGTTTCCCGGCCCACCAGTTAAATCCACCGGAGCACCCTGCCGGTGAACT
Organism: Bufo gargarizans; assembly: GCF_014858855.1. Taxonomy (NCBI): domain Eukaryota; kingdom Metazoa; phylum Chordata; class Amphibia; order Anura; family Bufonidae; genus Bufo; species Bufo gargarizans. Next base: position 372,358,237 of record NC_058084.1, on the reverse strand, counting down.
TGTCTGGTGTAGCCCAGAGCGATACGAGCCCGTGATTCCTGATTTTGTAGGCCAATCAGGAATCCAGATTTCCACAGTGGGCTACACTGAATATGACTTTTTTTGTCATTTTTTCAGTGACTCACTGGTAAATCTGATGGTGGAGCAGACGAATCTGTACGCCCAACAGTTCGTCGCTCAACACCCGGGCTCCTTTTTGGCCAGGCCCGGTGGCTGGACGCCGGTCAGTGCAGCCGAAATGAGGACATTTTGGGGCCTCGTGCTGCATATGGGCCTGGTCAAGAAACCCAGTGCCAGGCTGTACTGGAGTGGGGACGTCCTATATCAGACCCCACTTTACAGTACGGTTATGACACGCTCCCGGTTTGAGGCCATCAGGAAATGTCTGCATTATTCCGATAATGCAGCATGTCCACCCCGAGGTGATCCTGCCCATGACCGTCTGTACAAGATACGGCCGGTCATCGATCACTTTGGGGCCAAATTCATGGAGGCCTATGTACCTGGAAGGGAGGTCGTGGTTGATGAGTCTCTCATTGCGTTCAAGGGGAGACTCATTTTCCGCCAGTATGTGCCTTCCAAGCGGGCGAGGTATGGCGTGAAGCTATACAAAATTTGTGAGAGTACCTCAGGGTACACTTACAAATTTCGTGTGTACGAGGGGCGAGATTCCCGGATTCAACCACCAGAATGTCCCCCCACTCTGGGTGTTACCGGGAAACTCGTGTGGGACCTTATGTACCCACTGCTGGATAAGGGTTACCACTTGTACGTGGATAACTTTTATACCAGTATCCCCTTGTTCCAGTCCCTTGCCGCCAGATCCACGTCCGCTTGTGGGACCGTGCGGAAAAATCAACGCGGCCTCCCTGCCCACCCCCTCCAGGTACCCATCCCCAGGGGTGAGACCCGTGCCCTTACCACTGGAAACCTGTTGCTGGTCAGGTATAAGGACAAGAGGGATGTCCTTATGCTGTCCACAATTCATGGTAACGGCATCACCCCTGTCCCTGTGCGAGGTACCGCGGCAACGGTCCTCAAGCCCGATTGTATCGTCGCCTACAATCGGTATATGGGAGGAGTTGATCTCTCGGATCAAGTCCTCAAGCCATATAACGCCATGCGCAAAACCCGGGCATGGTACAAAAAAGTTGCGGTCTACTTGGTGCAGGTTGCCATGTACAACTCTTTTGTACTATCCCGAAGCGCTGGCAGCACAGGGACATTCCTCCAGTTCTATGAGGCAGTCCTCAAGGCCCTGATCTTTTCGGACCGGGAAAGAGCAGGCCGGAGTACCTCGGGAACTGTAGGCGCCCGGATCGTCCCTGGCCAACACTTTCCAGGTGTGGTCCCCCATACTGGAAAGAAGGGACGAACCCAAAAAAAGTGCAGAGTGTGTCGCAGGAGGGGGATACGGAAGGACACGACTACTCAGTGCGACACATGCCCCGATCATCCGGGCCTCTGCATTGACGGTTGCTTCAGGGAGTATCACACTTCCATGGAGTACTAAATTTATATCCCAATTTAGGACTGACATGGGATAAAAAAAAAAAATGGTTCTCAGACTTGAGACACCCAAAAAAACTAAAATAATTTATTAAAAGTAGACATAGGTATTGCCGCGTCTGTAATAATCTCCTCTATAAAAATGCCCCATGACCTAACCCCCCAGATTAAGGCTGCTTTCACACTAGCGTTCGGTATTCCGTTCGTGAGCTCCGTTTGAAGGAGCTCACGAGCGGACCCGAACGCAGCCGTCCAGCCCTGATGCAGTCTGAATGGAGGCGGATCCGCTCAGACTGCATCAGTCTGGCGGCGTTCAGCCTCCGCTCCGCTCGCCTCCGCACGGACAGGCGGACAGCTGAACGCTGCTTGCAGCGTTCGGGTGTCCGCCTGGCCGTGCGGAGGCGTGCGGATCCGTACGGATCCGTCCAGACTTTCAATGTAAGTCAATGGGGACGGATCCGTTTGAAGATGCCACAATGTGGCTCAATCTTCAAGCGGATCCGTCCCCCATTGACTTTACATTGAAAGTCTGGACGGATCCGTACTAGGCTATTTTCACACTTAGCTTTTTTTTGCTAAAATAATGCAGACGGATCCGTACTGAACGGAGCCTCCGTCTGCATTATTATGGGCGGATCCGTTCTGAACGGATCCGCCCGAACGCTAGTGTGAAAGTAGCCTAACACGGTCCAGAAAAAAAAAAAAGGTGCAAAAAAAGTTTTTTTTTGTCACCTTACATAATAAAAAGCAAGCGATCAAAAAGTCATATAGCCCCCAAATTAGTGCCAATACAACCGTCATCTCATCCCGCAAAAAATGAGCCCCCACATAAGATAATCAGATAAAAAAAAAAATTGAAAATGACTCTTAGACTTTAGAGATACAAATTTTTTTTTAGGGAATCAAAAAGGATAATATAGTCTAAAACCTAAATTATTGTAAAAAAAAAGTTGACTTATTAGGTATCGCCACGTCCGTAAGAATCTCCTCTATAAAAATACCCCATGACCCAACCCCCCAGATTAACACAGTAAAAAAAAAAAAAAAAAAATAGGTGCAAAAAATTTTTTTTTGTCACCTTACATAACAAAAAGTTTCATAGCAAGCGATCAAAAAGTCATATAGCCCCCAAAATAGTGCCAATAAAACCGTCCGCTCATCCCGCAAAAAATGAGCCCCCACATAAGATAATTGGCTAAAAGAAAATTAAAAAAATTACACTTAGACTTTAGAGATACCCAAAAAAAAAAGTTGTATCAAAAAAGATAATATAGTCAAAAACCTAAATAATTGTAAAAAAAAGTAGACTTATTAGATATTGCCGCGTCCGTAAGAATCTCCTCTATAACAATATCCCATGACCTAACTACCCAGATTAACACGGTTAAAAAAAAAACAAAAAAACGGTGCCAAAACCGCTATTTTTGGCACTTTTCCATTTCAGTCCGTTTTTTCCGGTAAGAAAACAAGGGTTAACAACCAAACAAAAGTTAAAATTTATTACCCTGATACTGCAGTTTACAGAAACGCCACATTTGTGGTCGTAAACTGCTGTATCCGTAAAAGGGAGGCTGCAAAAGGAAAGGACCGACATGGTTTCTGGAAGGCCGATTTTGATGGCCTTTTTTATTGACACCATATCCCTTTTGAAGCCCCCCTGATGCCCCCCTAGAGTAAAAACTCCCTAAAATTGACCCCATCTAAGAAACTACACCCCTCAAGGTATTCAAAAATGATTATACAAACTTTATTAACCCTTTAGGTGTTCCTCAACAGTTAATGGCAAATGGAGATGAAATATCAGAATTTCAATTTTTGGTAACCTTACCTCACAAAAATGTAATATAGAGCAACCAAAAATTATATTTACCCTAAAAATACTCCCCCAAAAAATGCCACCTTATCCCGTAGTTTCCAAAATGGGGTCACTTTTAGGGAGTTTCGACTCCAGGGGTGCATCAGGGGGGTTGAAACAGGACACGGTGTAAATAAACCGGTCCATAAAAATCAGCCCTCCAAAAACCAAACGGCGCACCTTTCACTCTACGCCCCGCTGTGTGGCCGTACAGTAGTGTACGGCCACATATTGGGTATTTCTGTAAACGGCAGAGTCAGGGTAATAAAGATACAGTCTTGTTTGGCTGTTAACCCTTGCTTTGTTAGTAGAAAACATGGGTTAAAATGGAAAATAAGGCAAAAAAATGAAATTTTCCAATTTCATCCCCATTTGCCAATAACTCTTGCGCAACACCTAAAGGGTTAACGACGAATGTAAAATCAGTTTTGAATACCTTGAGGGGTGTAGTTTCTTAGATGGGGTCACTTTTAGGGAGTTTCTACTCTAGGGGTGCATCAGGGGTCTTCAAATGGGACATGGTGTAAATAAACCAGTCCATAAAAATCAGCCCTCCAAAAACCAAACGGCGCACCTTTCACTCTATGCCCCGCTGTGTGGCCGTACAGTAGTTTACGGCCACATATTGGGTGTTTCTGTAAACGGCAGAGTCAGGGTAATAAAGATACAGTCTTGTTTGGCTGTTAACCCTTGATTTGTTAGTGGAAAAAATGGGTTAAAATGGAAAATTAGACAAAAAAATGAAATTTGCAAATTTCATCCCCATTTGCCAATAACTCTTGCGCAACACCTAAAGGGTTAACGACGAATGTAAAATCAGTTTTGAATACCTTGAGGGGTGTAGTTTCTTAGATGGGGTCACTTTTAGGGAGTTTCTACTCTAGGGGTGCATCAGGGGTCTTCAAATGGGACATGGTGTAAATAAACCAGTCCATAAAAATCAGCCCTCCAAAAACCAAACGGCGCACCTTTCACTCTACGCCCCGCTGTGTGGCCGTACAGTAGTGTACGGCCACATATTGGGTATTTCTGTAAACGGCAGAGTCAGGGTAATAAAGATACAGTCTTGTTTGGCTGTTAACCCTTGCTTTGTTAGTAGAAAACATGGGTTAAAATGGAAAATAAGGCAAAAAAATGAAATTTTCCAATTTCATCCCCATTTGCCAATAACTCTTGCGCAACACCTAAAGGGTTAACGACGAATGTAAAATCAGTTTTGAATACCTTGAGGGGTGTAGTTTCTTAGATGGGGTCACTTTTAGGGAGTTTCTACTCTAGGGGTGCATCAGGGGTCTTCAAATGGGACATGGTGTAAATAAACCAGTCCATAAAAATCAGCCCTCCAAAAACCAAACGGCGCACCTTTCACTCTATGCCCCGCTGTGTGGCCGTACAGTAGTTTACGGCCACATATTGGGTGTTTCTGTAAACGGCAGAGTCAGGGTAATAAAGATACAGTCTTGTTTGGCTGTTAACCCTTGATTTGTTAGTGGAAAAAATGGGTTAAAATGGAAAATTAGACAAAAAAATGAAATTTTCCAATTTCATCCCCATTTGCCAATAACTCTTGCGCAACACCTAAAAGGTTAACGACGAATGTAAAATCAGTTTTGAATACCTTGAGGGGTGTAGTTTCTTAGATGGGGTCACTTTTAGGGAGTTTCTACTCTAGGGGTGCATCAGGGGTCTTCAAATGGGACATGGTGTAAATAAACCAGTCCATAAAAATCAGCCCTCCAAAAACCAAACGGCGCACCTTTCACTCTACGCCCCGCTGTGTGGCCGTACAGTAGTTTACGGCCACATATTGGGTGTTTCTGTAAACGGCAGAGTCAGGGTAATAAAGATACAGTCTTGTTTGGCTGTTAACCCTTGCTTTGTTAGTGGAAAAAATGGGTTAAAATAAAAAATTTGACAAAAAAAAGAAATTCTCAAATTTCATCCCCATTTGCCAATAACTCTTGTGCAACACCTAAAGGGTTAACAACGTATGTAAAATCAGTTTTGAATACCTTGAGGGGTGTAGTTTCTTAGATGGGGTCATTTTTGGGTGGTTTCTATTATGTAAGCCTCGCAAAGTGACTTCAGACCTGAACTGGTCCCTAAAAATGTCGTTTTTGTAAATTGCTGAAAAATTTCAAGATTTGCTTCTAAACTTCTAAGCCTTATAACATCCCCAAAAAATAAAATATCATTCCCAAAACAATTCAAACATAAAGTAGACATATGGGGAATGTAAAGTCATCACAATTTTTGGGGGTATTACTATGTATTACAGAAGTAGAGAAACTGAAACTTTGAAATTTGCTAATTTTTCCAAAAATTTGTTAAATTAGGTATTTTTTGGTGCAAAAAAAAATATTTTTTTGACTTCATTTCACCAGTGTCATGAAGTACAATATGTGACGAAAAAACAATCTCAGAACGGCCTGGATAAGTCAAAGCGTTTTAAAGTTATGAGCACTTAAAGTGACACTGGTCAGATTTGCAAAAAATGGCCTGGTCCTAAGGTGTAAAAAGGCTGTGTCCCTAAGGGGTTAATACTGGCCCGACTGGCACACAGTCGTGTGCATGAGGCCTTAGGCTGGGTTCACATACCATTTTTGCCATCTGTTTAACATATAAGTTTGAAAAAAAGGATAAAAAAACGTAGCACACCACGCTTTTATATTCTGCAGAATCTGGTAAAAAAATGTATACGTTAATGTATAGGTTTGTTTTTTACAATGGAACTGTATGGTAACAGGTGCCACTGTATGTTTTCTTTTTATTTGGGGATTCGTTAAATGGATGGGAAAAACGTGATGTGAACCTGGCCTTCCATACCCATTTCAGCTGTTACTTTTGGCAGTTAGATCATGTGACCTCTGATGCAGGCGCCGGTTTTCACAGTGCCCGCTGTTCACACAGGATGTCAGTTTACTTATTCATTTCTATGAGAGCCCTGATGCCAGTCCCGAGGGTAAAATTAGAGAAACCTACTTCTTTATACTGTATAGGATGATATATTTCTATGGTATGTGTTACAGGAAATATGGCTTTCAGCCAGAACATCTTCCTGATGACGACACAAATATGCCTAATAATTGGACCCAGTGGTATTCACCCATTCACTATGGCCAGTAGCATTGTGTCCCTTGTTAGTATATCTAAGACAGGAAGGGCACATTGTAAAAGCAGTTAAACAACATTCTCTTATCCAAGAGATGGGGGAATATATTTAGTTGGTCACAGGGTGCAGTCTATGGTGGGGGGCTGGGACACAGGAACATATAGGTGAAAGTTGAGAGTCAGGCTCTCTCTTCTCTTCCTGGACCCCCTTGGATCTACAGCATTTCAGGAGCAGCCTAAGTTATATGTGTGCATATGTGGGTATGTATAGAAGTATAATATCCCAGTAGACTTTATATGTGTACATGTGGAAGGCTGAAAAGTCAGCCTGAATTTGTGGGAGGGGCATCTTACCTTCTTAAGCTCCAGCCCCCAGCTCCTCAGGGCGCTTCTGTTCACACCCACCCCCCCCCCACCCCCCCCACCCCCCCCCCTCCCCCTATTCTCAAACACTCCCCTTAGGGTACGCCCACTACTAGGCTTACCCTCACTCCTGGCTTCCGGCACAACACAGCCAGCTAGGTCAGGGGAAGCGCTTCCCCCCTCATCACAGTTTAAGCCTCTCCCATAAATAGATATTTGTAGTCTGCAATTGTATTACCAGTAGATTATATATGCTGTTTATGCATGAGTCTCTATATGTGCATGTACGGTCAGGTACTGGATGTGAGTTGGTTAGAAGAGTAGATCCAGTAGACTGTATATTGGTGGACTCTGTATATACTGTATATACATACACATTATTACCACATTTGCTTAGCATCCAGGGTGGACAGGAACTGAGGTGGCTGTGTGTGGTGGTGTCCTCTATGTATTGTGTTATCTGTATCTTTATGTATAATGTCCATTGCTTTGTCATCTCTATGTTATCAGTAAACTATGTTTATATATAAGTATCTGCGAGGGTTGTGTGTTGCTTCTGGGGTATATGAAGGACTGGAAAAGGTGTAATAATACACAGAATAATCGGGTTATATAGGAAACAAGAGCAACATGCTAGGAATAGAATAGAAGGGACGAAAAACTGAGATATACATAAATCCCCTATTTCCAATAAGCAAAATTCCCCTTATCAGACAACTTTCTAAGTCAGTGTCCACTGAGAGCTTAGTTCTCTGCAACAAGGTTCGCTATACAGTTTGGTACTGTAGCAGTCATGGCGCAACCATCTTAGAGGGGAATTTTGCAGTGAGCATGGCTTTTCTTTCTCAGCTTAACACTTTTTTCATTACCGCCGGAAATATCATCAAAGGGCACCTGTAAAGACTTAATATATGCAAATGAGCCTTCAGAGTCAAACGGGCGTCACCATTACTCGTAGAGGCTCTGCATTCTCCGCAACTGCCACACCCTCTGCACTTTGATTGACAGTGCCAGGCATGGTGATGTTTACACTGCCTGGCCCTCTTGACGCTGGGTTCAGACCTGAGCATACTGAACGTACGCTCTGTATGCGCGATTGTACGGGCGTTTGCAATCGCGCATACAGAGACAAGCGAATGTCCATTGTCGCGCGTTCCTGCTGAAGTCTATGTACGGGAACGAGCGACAAGACGCCCCAAAGAAGCTCCTATACTTCTTGGGGCGTTGGGCGTTTTACAGCGCGATCGTACGCGCTGTAAAACGCTCAGGTGAGAACCATTCCCATAGGGAATAATTGGTTCTTGCCTGTTGAGCGTTTTACAGCGCGTAGGAACGCGCTGTAAAACGCTCAGGTCTGAACCCAGCCTAAAGAGGGCACAGCAGCTGCAGAGAGCTGATCCTCTAGGACATGGATGTCAAACTCATGGCCCTCCAGATGTTGCAAAACTACAACTCCCATCATTCCCTGATAGCTGTAGTATGCCCAGGCATGATGGGAGTTGTAGTTTTGCAACAGCTGGAGGGCCACGAGTTTGACATCCCTGCTCTAGGAGTAACAGCAACACCCCCTTTGCTCTTAGAAGCTCATTTGCATATAACATAAACCTTCATTTTTCTCAGTAATGTAGACACCTATGAACATGGGACCAACACAGATGCCTTCAACTGCCAAGTGCACAAGTAGTAGGTCAGCTAGTTTCATAGGTACAAATCTGCTGACAGATGCCCTTTAATACAATGATCTTTCAATACCTTCAGAGCCAACTTTCTTGTTCTAACTATGGCATAAATTGTCTGCATTAGATATTCCATACAGTTTCCAAAGAACGCATCATAACATTACAATGTCTAACTACCACCGCCATATGTCCAAATGACATTTCTATACGGTGCCCAAAGAACAGTGCCATACAATTGCCTAAATACATTTGCCTGATCAATAAACTAGGAAGAGATGCTTAGGAGTTGCTTTGGGTAACAAATGTGGCCTACAGCCATCCATGGATAAAAATAATATGTGTAACTTCTTGATGCGAAAAAATCCACAGCGGCATGAACAATGGGGGGCATGGGATTTCTGCTGTGAGAACTCTTAGAACATCTTTGTTATAGTATTTTATTGACAGTCTCATGATGAAGCAATGACCTACATCTAGCACATTCTAACTTCCTGCTTAGATATTTCTAATGATTTTTTATTTATTTTTAAAAGATGAAACATGCAAAATCCTTGTGATATTTAAGTCAATGCCAAATGCATTTGTAAAATGAATGATGTATAGAAAATTCAGATATGGAGTTATTTGGATTACAGGGAATGAAAGCACTCTAACATAGCTGTAACCGCAATAGTATACATTTTCTTTTTAATGTTGTAGTCTTTATTCATTATATACTGTGCATGCATAACATGCCTCATACATCAGACAGCATACTGACATCCAAATCCGTCTAAAGCCCTAATCCATCCTAAACAACCCTAATGCATAACCAGTAAGGGAAGTTTTAACTAAAACTGACAAGAAGCCCTCTTTAAACATCTCACTGTGTGTTAAAGCTTATGTAACCTTGTGATGTATTTTTAATATTTTTTTATGATATCCTTGTACTAATTTGGGGCTACAATAATTTTTTCAATTGTTCCTTATTGAAAAATGTTCAGCTGTTTCTGGGACACAAGAGTTAATCGCATTTGAATAGATGCTATCACGAAAAGGGAAACGCTGATGTGAATCTCTCCTTATAAAAAGGCTGTGTACACCTTCGGGGCAATGTTTGTTTCAGTGCATTTTACTCATTATGGGCTACAAACAATTTTTTTCTATTGCACTTTTTTAAAGCTATTTCTGAAACACAAAAGTTAAAAAAAAATCAGTCTGATTGCAAGCTGTCATTTTGTGTACACAGCCTTTTTAAAGGGGGGGGATTCACATTAGCGTTTCCCTTTTCATTATAGCATTCCATCCAAATGTGATTAAAATGGAAAATAACAGAATTGCTATAACGGAAAGCCAAAGGGAGCACTTTAAAAGGTATTACATTTTAATCCATTCTAATAGAGTTGAATAGACAAAAAAAAAAAAGAACAGAAACCAACATTCCGTGGCAAACCTGTCTGCAGGACTTTTGTTTCCATCCAAAATAATAGAACCATGACCGATTCTGGTTTACGCTATTTTTTGTCTATTCAACTCTATTAGGACGGATGTAAATGGAATAGTATAACGGAAAATGAAACGCTGATGTGAATCCCCCCTAGGTTGAGTCATTCGTGTCTCTCCACTGTAATTTAGGCCTCATGCACACGACCGTAGTTCTGGTCCACATCCGAGCCGCAGTTTTTGCAGCTCGAGTGCGGACCCATTCACTTCAAGGGGCCGCAAAAGATGTGGACAGCACTCCGCGTGCTGTCCACATTCGTTGCTCCGTTCCGAGGCCCCGCCCCAAAAAATATAGCATGTCCTAATCTTGTCAGTTTTGCGGACAAGAATAGGCATTTCTACAATGGGCCACCCGTTCCGTTCTGCAAATTGCGGAAGGCACACGGGCGGCTTCCGTTTTTTGCGGATCTGCGGTTTGTGGACTGCAAAAAACGCCACAGTCGTGTGCATGTAGCCTTATGCGTATTTTGGTAGCAGCATAGCCTTTTAGAAAACAAATAAAGTATAATGAAGATAGAATGCACAGTCACCACTCTTAGGCTCCATTCACACGTCCGCAATTTTGTTCCGCATTTTGCACGATGTGCTGCCCGGACACGGACATCCGCACTTCTGGGTCCGCACTTCCGTTCAGCAAAAAAAAAAAAAAAAAAACGTGTCATATTCTTGTCTGTAATTGCGGACAAGAACAGACATATTCTATTAGTGCCGGCAATGTGCGGTCCACAAAACGCGGAACGCACATTGCCGCTGTCTGTGTTTTGTGGATCCGCAAAACACGTTGCGGATGTGTGAATGTAGCCGAAAGCTACATGCACACAAACGTTGTTTGTTTCCGTGTCCGTCCCTTTTTTTTTTTTGCGGATAGGATGCGGAACCATTCATTTAAATGCGTCCGCAAAAAACGCAGACAGCACAGCGTGTGCTGTCTGCATCAGTATGTCCGTTCCATTGCCCCGCAAAAAAATAATGCTTGCCCTATTTTTTTCTAGTTTGCGGACAAGAATAGGCATTATTACAATGGATCCGCAAAAAACGGATCCGCAAAAAAAAAAACGGATGCCATCCTTTTTTTTGTGGAGCCGCAATTTGCAGACCGCAAAACACCTACGGTTGTGTGCATGTAGCCTTAGGCCTCATGCACACGACCATGCCATTTTTTGCGGTCCGCAAACCGCAGATTCACAAAAAACGGAAGCCTTCCGCAATTTGTGGAACGGAACGGCCCATTGTAGAAATGCTTATTCTTGTCCACAAAACCGACAAGAATAGGACATGCTATATTATTATTTTTTTGCGGGGCCACGGAACGGTGCAACAGATACGGACAGCACACGGAGTGCTGTCCGCATCTTTTGTGGCCCCATTGAAGTGAATGGGTCCGTACCCGAGCCGCAAAAAATGCGGCTCGGATGCGGACCACAAAAACGGTCGTGTGCATGAGGCCTAACTCATATACTTATTTATGGAGTACCAGACAAGGATCAAGAGACCCCATTCTTTATATATATGGGGGACCCACAGTGCACCATTACCACTTGCCTGATCCTGCTTTTGAGCTGCATGCCACTCCTTTCCTTTCTGAAATGGAAACTACAAATGAACAGCCACACACAGGCAAGCATTTTCATGTCCAGAGTACGAAGACAATGCAATTGCATCTAGGGTCTGGTGCTTTGTCTAAAAAATTAGTAATACCAGGTACCAGGGGCATAACTACCATAGCGGCAGACCATGCAACTGCTATGGGGCCCAGGGCAAGAGGGGGCCCAGTTGGGATCATCCCCTCTTCTACTGAGGTTGAAAACCTGGTCAGGACTGTACCCTCTAAAGGAACTACTTTTAGCAAATGAGGTAGTGGAAAAAATGGCCCAAGGGTCATTGAAAGGGGTTTAGGAGGAAACCCTTCTGTCCTGTGTGGGGGGCCTGGTTTGATCCTTGCTACGGGCCCTTACTTCCCTATGTACGCCACTGCCCAGTACATTGTTTAAATCTGTGAATTTCTTCTCAATTGAACACATTCTCAAAAACTATGCTCAAAAATATTATTAAAATTTATTGTGATCATACAAAATAAACGGTAACATACTGGTTATATCACAGTTCAACTGTTAGACACCTTTACTAGAATTTCAAAAAGACAGTATTTTCTTAGTTGCAATAGTTACAATAGATACAATTCACTGTTAGAGTTTCATTGTCTGTTTCATCATCTTTTTCAGGATTTGCTTAAAAGATGTCATTCAGCGGAAGCCTCCTATCTCTTCCAGCAGGATAAATTCTATGATGTTCGATATGACACCGGGGACAAATCTATTCAGTGCAGTAGACGAGCAGATGCATTCAAATTCTGGCTGATGTGGAAGGCTTTAGGGACCTTAGGACTAGAGGAGAGGGTAAACCGTGCCCTAGCATTATCCAAGTAAGAGAATACATCTTTTCCTACAAATAATTCACAGTATCTCAGCTCAACTACACTATGTTCCACACTTCTACACCAAAAAATCAATTTGTAATTTCTAATGAAGAAACATATACTGTAGCTATAAATAAAAAAATTCTCTCTTGATAGCCATCATAGTAATTAAAGTGTACATATATATATATATATATATATATATATATATATATATATAGAAAACGGGACAGCACTCCAAGACTTGAATAGAATAGAAATCTTTATTCACCCATGAGAAAAATAATTGCAACGTTTCAGCTCACAACTGAGCCTTTCTCAAGCAAAGAAACACAAGCCTGTGCCTGTCTTATACAGCTTTCTCAAAAATCAAGTGACCAATGAATTTTACAGATCAAAAACATGTGACTATTCATCATGTGAAAATAATTAACCTAATTAGGTCATGTGAACAATTACATATGCAAAGTATCCTACTCCTGAATACATAGAGCTGTGTCCATTAGTATTGCATCCAAACTCTTAACATTTGAATAGTGCATTTATCAAGGTGCATATGTGCATGAATAAAGTGCATGAAAATACAAAAAGGATAAATCCACGCTGTGTCAAAATTAATCTCTGCTACTAAGTGGTCTATATGGGAGATCCCCATTACACTGTCTATGGACCGAAACAGTGAGACGGTTCGGGGTACACTACACTCACGTGTGTTGTCCCCCTTACCTGACCATAATTTTGGAGGGGTTGATCCACCCGGGAGGTTGGATCCCTTTCCGATTGGCCCAGACAGTGAGGTTGACACAATGATAAGTGCCTTGTTCCAAACTGAGACGGTTCTTTGAAGTAATGCCACATTATGCGCGTGCAATAGCCCCTACACAGTAACATCATGAAACTAGGTTGCTGGCGATGTAATGGAGCTGAGTTGCGGGCGCATATTGGAGGCAGAGGTCTGTCTTTGACATTATGTGGTATTGGCAGTATTAGTTAACAGTGCTGTTCTTGGCCAGTATTCACATGGACATGCGATTTTGTCAGACATGGTCAAACGTTTACTGTTTTCCTCAGTCTCCGTGGTGTATGATTTTAAACATTAATATATGATTTATCCTTTTTGTATTTTCATGCACTTTATTCATGCACATATGCACCTTGTTAAATGCACTATTCAAATGTTAAGAGTTTGGATGCAATACTAATGGACACAGCTCTATGTATTCAGGAGTAGGATACTTTGCATATGTAATTGTTCACATGACCTAATTAGGTTAATTATTTTCACATGATGAATAGTCACATGTTTTTGATCTGTAAAATTCATTGGTCACTTGATTTTTGAGAAAGCTGTATAAGACAGGCACAGGCTTGTGTTTCTTTGCTTGAGAAAGGCTCAGTTGTGAGCTGAAACGTTGCAATTATTTTTCACATGGGTGAATAAAGATTTCTATTCTATTCAAGTCTTGGAGTGCTGTCCCGTTTTCTACATATATAAGAAGGTTGAAGCTCACTCCTTTGGACATAGCACCTGAGCCAGACTGGTGCCGCCGAATCCTCTTTCTGTTATATATATATATATATATATATATATATATATACAGTATATATATATATAAAAACATATTAACATATGTCTGCACATACCATAACCCCACTGCCACCACCGGCTACTCAATCCACAACGTTGACTTCAGCAAACTGCTCACCCACAAGACGCCACACACGCTGTCTGCCATTTGCCCTGTAAAAACCAAGACTCATCCGTGAACAGAATGCCTCTCCAACATGCCAAACGCCATCAAATGTAAGCATTTGCCCACTTAAGTCGGTTACGATGACGAACTGCAGTCAGGTCCAGACCCCGATGAGGATGACGAGCATGCAGATGAGCTTCCCTAAAACGGTTTCTGACAGTTTGTGCAGAAATTCTTTGGTTATGCAAACTGATTGTTGCTGCAGCTGTCCGGGTGGCTGGTCTCAGACGATCATAAATGTGAAAATTCTGGATGTGGAGGTCCTGGGCTAGTGTGGTTACATATATTCTGCAGTTGTGAGGCCGGTTGGATGTACTGCCAAATTCTCTGAAACGCCTTTGGAGATGGCTTATGGTAGAGAAATGGACATTCATTTCACAGGCAACAGCTCTGGTAGACATTCCTGTCATTAGCATGCCAATTGCACACTCCCTCAAACGTTGAGAAATCTGTGACATTGTGCTGTGTGATCAAACTGCACATTTCAGAGTTGTCTTTTATTGTGGGCAATCTAAGGCACACCTATGCAATATTCATGCTGTCTAATCAGCACCTTGATATGCCACACCTGTGAGGTGGGATGGATTATTTCGGCAAAGGAGAAGTGCTCACTAACACAGATTTAGACAGATTTGTGAACAATATTTGAGAGTAATGGGTCTTTTGTGTATGTAGAAAATGTTTAAGATCTTTGAGTTCAAGTGTGCGTTTATATTTAGAAAGTGTTGCGTTTATATTTGTGTATATGTATATATATATATATATATATATATATATATTAAAGATGAGCAAATTTCTTAAAATTGTGATTCGGCCGTCTTGACAAAATTTTCGAAAAAATTTGGTTCGATAAAAATGTATTTGTGTGGCGAATCGCGTTAAAAAAAATTCTATTTCCTGGCTACAGAGAGCCTTTATAGCGGTGTAGAACATTGTGCTTTGCAGTAACACGCATAGGGAGTCTGCTGTGGTAGTGAAACAATACTGTGAGTCAGTATGACATGCAGATGACAGGCGTCTCTCTTAGAATCACTGCACACTTCACTTATTTGGGCAATTACGAGGCCAAAACTGACCAAATAAATCAAGTGTGAACTCAGCCTTACAGGTCAATGTTAGCGTCAAGAACAAGTGCACCCCTTTTACACTACCGGCAGCTGATTCCACATAGATATCTACAGAACATGTTCTATTAAACACTTATACAAGTAGAGCCCCCCTGACAGAGTGGAGACAGTGTCAGCAGTAAGTTTGTGTTGACGTCACTGTATATTTTGCCCTTCCTCTGATCCGTCAGAACAATAACCCACAAAAAATTTATCCTGTCTGTGGAGCATCTGCCTTCACTCGGTCAGCATTTGGTCAGTAATCCATCAGTATTGCTAAAGCCCAAAAAAACAGGAGAGGATCCATAACAGAGATGACACGTGAATGGAATATTTGCTTGTCTTCTGTGTTTTGTACCCACTCCTGCTTTTGGCTACCAAATCATAAGCTAATTCTGATGCAAAATAGGGACATGTCATGCAGGCTTTACAGCTGTTAAATAGACAGGATCAGTTGTGCGTCTAATTTTTCCTTCCTTCTGACAGATCAGAAGAAGAGTCAAATAAATGATGATGTCAGCTAGGCCGAAAGGCAAAATAGTGGCCCAGTCATGAAGTAAGGAGGGTGGGAACAGCATGAGAATTCCACAGAGTGGCCCTATGACATAGTGGTGAGGTGGCAGCAGCATCAGGAGACCACAGAGTGACCCGGTGACAGAGTGTAGAATTTGGTGTCAATTCCAGTACCAGCTGAAGATGGTGGGTGAAAGAAGGAGCACTTGGCATCAGATGTGTAGCATCAGGCAGGTGGAAGCATCAGAATAGTATCTGATGCAGGTAGCCAGAAGAGACGGGTCTCTTTTGTCAAAGTGTTGGTGTAGCACCATGGATGATCTAGTCTGATGCATCAGGCATTGGTGGGTGGAAATCCTGACTGATTCACGCCTGATTCATCTTGACAAAGGTCAGTCTCTCCACATTTTGGGTGGACTGGCGAGTTCTTCTTGGGGTAACTATGGCCCCCGCTGCACTAAACACCAGCTCTGATGCCACACTACTGGTCGGGCAGGACACCTTTTCCAGGGCAAACTCTGCCAGTTGCAGCCACATATCCAGTTTGGCTGCCCAGTAGTCCAGCGGATCGTCAATGTGGGGTGGCAGGGTACTGTTCGAGTATGCCACCACCTGCTGGCTCAGATCCTGCTCCAGGTCTAGCTGCTGCTGCTGGTGAGTAGTTTCTTCACTAGGTGGGTGAGGAAAGCTGCTTATCAGTGACTCTAGGCTCAAGCTGCTGTTGATGGAGCTGAAACTGCTCCTACCCCCCACCCTGCCACAGAAGCCATGGCAGAGTAACGTGAGCGCAGACTGCTCCCCCAGTCATACCTGCGAGAGGATGGACGATGGTGCAGATAGGCAGTGGCCAATCAACTACATAGGTTGTCTCTATAGTAGTTCAGTGTGTCCTCCCTCTCAGCGTATGTACCGGTAGCGAGGGTCCAACAAGGTGGAGAGCCAGAGGTCATCTCTTTGCCGAATGGTGACAATTCAGCTGTCACTAAGCAAGCAAGTGAGCATGCATTGGGCCATTTGTGCAAGTGACTCGGAGGGACTCCCTGCCTCCATCTCCACTGCATACTGCCACAGTGTGTCTGGGTCATCTTCCTCATCGCCCTGTAGCTGCTCTGGCTGCTCCTGCTCCTCCTCTCCTTTCACCTGTGTAGAAAAACCACCCATTTCACTACTCATTGCTTGTGCTCCAATGTAATGTCCTCCTCCTTTTCATCCTCCAGTTCAGCCCCCACAGGGCTGATGTGGCCATGAGATCTAGGCGCCACGTTTCCAGTCCCCTGACCAGCCATTGTTACCAGCATCTGTTCCAGGGCATGAAGCAGTGGAATGATGTTGTTCAGCCCGTAGTCCTGGCGACTGACAAATAATGTGGCCTCCTCAAAGGGCCTGAGCAAACAAGAGGTGTCACGCATAAGCTGACACCGAAGTTACACAGGGAAGTATTCCTGTCCACTTGGATCATCAATAAATCATTTATGGCCTATCTCTGTTCGTATAGTCGGTCCAACATATGGAGGGTGAAATTCCAACAGGTGGAAATGTCGCATATCAGCCCATGTCGGGGGATGCCGTTCTGCCGCTGCAGCTAGAGGAGGGTATAAGATAAGATAGATAAGATGCCTTTATTGTCACTGTACAATACAATGTAATACAAGGTACAATACAATGAAATGTTGTTTAGAGCAATCCTAGATGCCATGGACAGAGGAACAAGAACTGACATTTAAACTAAAGCATTACACTAGAAAAAAACAAAACATTGCACTAGAAGGCATTACTATTCACAGCATGTATATAGCAAGAGCAAAGTAGGAAGTGTTTATGAGTATATATACACACTGATTCAGACACCACTGCAGACAAGAGGTCATCATGGGTTCATGAATGCAGCAGTCACTTTCAGTCTGTGGTAGTTTCTATCCTAGGAAGGGGCAATAATCTCTGAGCATTTAGGAGACTGATTGCTTTGGGGTAAAAGCTGTTCTTCAGTTTTTGAACAACTTGTCCTCAGGCACATGAAGAGCAAGATCTGCACCTCCATGGACCAATACCAGTTTGCTTACAGAGCACATAGGTCAACTGAGGATGCTGTCTCACTTACCCTTCACACTGCGCTGTCACACCTGGAGCAGAGAGACAGCTATGTGCGGATGCTGTTCATTGATTACAGCTCGGCCTTTAACACCATCCCTCCCAACAAGTTGGCAACGAAACAGAACAACTTGGGTCTCAGCTCACACCTGTGCAACTGGATACTGGATTTTCTTACAAAAAGACCACAAATCGTACGCATGGGCAAGCACTTTTCTTCATCCTTAATACTAAACACTGGGGTACCGCAAGGCTGTGTGTTGAGCCCTCTCCTTTACTCCCTCTTCACAAATGACTGTAAACCTATTCACAATACCAATACCATTATAAAATTTGCAGATGACACGACCGTGATAGGCCTAATCTCCAACAATGATGAAACAGCCTATAGGAAAGAGGTTGAGAACCTAGAGAGATGGAGTAAGAACAACAACCTCATACTCAATACCAAGAAAACAAAGGAGCTAATTCTGGATTTTAGGAAGAAGAAACAAAATGGACACCATCCCATTAGCATTAATGGTGGAAACGTGGAGATAGTTCAAAGTTTCAGATTCTTGGGAGTTCATATTAGTCAGGACCTGTCATGGATAAAAAACACAACAGAAATTACCCAAAAAGGCCATCAGAGGCTTTATTTTCTGAGGAGTCTGAAGAAAGCACAACTCCCAAAACAGCTGCTTGTCAATTTTTACAGGTGCACCATAGAATCTGTTATCACATACTGCATTACAGTGTGGTACTCCGGCTGCTCTTCTAAGGACAAGAAGACCCTCAAGCGCATCATCAGAATGGCTGGCAGAATCACTGGTTCTCAGTTACCATCACTGGATGACATCTTCACTGCTCGCTGCAGCAACAGGGCAAAAATGATCTGCGGGGAACCAACTCACCCCGGCCACAGCCTTTTAACTCCCCTACCCTCTGGTAGGCATCTTAGAGCCCTACATGCCCGCACCACTAGGCTGAAGAACAGCTTTTATCCCAAGGCTGTGTGTTGAGCCCTCTCATATGCTTTGCGGTGTACGAGCGGCTGAAGTGCATGCAAAGTTTCCTGAACATTTTTAGGATGTCTTGCAGATGGGTGGAAGACTTCAGGAACCGCTTGACAGTTGCAACCAGATTGAACATGGCTCAGCCCTCCTTGATGCAAAGCCGACACCATGTTCTTCCCGTTGTCGGTCACGTGGTTCCAATTTTGAGTTGTCAAGGAAAAAGCCAGGATTAAATTTCTTGATGAAGAACACGGAGCAGTTCCTCCCCTGTGTGACTCCATTTGCCCAGGCAAATTAGGTGCAGAACAGTGTGACACCTGTGCCCTGCACATGTGGTATGCTGGAGGGGCACTGTGAATTGTCCATGCAGTGGAGGCTGAGGACACGGTGGAGGATGAGGAGGCATAGGAGGACATTGTCACAGGACCAACGGCTTGAGAACGTAAAGGCGGAAGCGGCGTCACCTAGCCAAGTTGCTAGTGTGGCTGTGAAGGAACTACATTCACCCAGTGGGACGTAAAAGACATGTATTGTCCCGGACTATAGTTACCGCTCCAAATGTCGGCACTGCCGTGCACTTTTGCTCAAGGACTGGCCCGTCTTCTGTTCTACATGTGTGTGCAGGGCTGGTACTGCCTTTTTGGCAAAGAAATGACGGCTTGGGACTCTTCACCTCAGCTCGGCACATGCCATCAGTTCTCTGAAAGGTGCAGCTTCCACCACTTGGAAAGTGGTGCAGCCCTGAAACACCCGCCAAACTAAAATAAGTGGTGTATAGTGTAACTGATATCTGGTTATGTAATTTTTATTTTGATACTCACGTGCATTCCAACATTCCAGCACTGTGTTCCAACAGCGGTAAAATGCATTGAGAGGACTCCTCAGCTCATGCACATAATGGAGAGGACTCAAAGAGGAATCCTCTCAATTCATTTTACTGCTGGTTTGTAGGAACACAATGAAGATTAGAGATGAGCGAATCGAATCCCACAAAGTGGCATTTGATCCGAAATGCAGGAATTATTCGATTCTCTTAGATGCCAAATTTCCTCATGCTTCGTGTCAGCGAATCGATTAATCCTGAAATTCAAACTTACCATCTCCATTTCCGCACGAAGGACCGCCAGCCTCCATCTTGCTTGAAGATCTCAGCCAAAATCCCGTGTGGTGTGAGATTATATCATCACGCCAGCTGGCGTGATGACGTCAAACGTCGCCAGGCCGGCCAGCGTGATGAAGTATTGTCGCACCACAGATTTCGTCCGAGATATTCAAGCAAGATGGGGCGGCCGGCCTGTCGCACGCAAATGGACGTGGCTAGTTTGAAGTACTTTTTTTATATGTTAACTTCAGACTGTTTGTACACTCAGATGCAGGGATCATGTATGAACGTGGCATATAAGGGGTACAATGACGGGGGCAGCACTACCACAGCTCCCTGTCATTGCACCCGCAAAAAAGTGCGCTTCGTGGCAAAGTAATTCATCACAAAGCAAATTTTTTTATTAAATTCGGCGAATCAGCTGAATCAAATTTTTAAGAAATGCGCTCATTTCTAATAAAGATAGAAATTACATGACTGGACTCAGCATCACTTATACTATACACCGCTTACATTAGCTTGGGGGTTATTTTGGAGCTGAAAGATTCTTTTTAACATCTATTTAATACATGGAACAATTAATTCATAAAGCAAAACATATCCGTAAGTGAAGCATTTTGTGGTTTATTTGTTACTTTGCTTTCCAACTGCTAAGTGCTCTTGACATCATTCTCATTTATTTTGCGCTGCATTTTGCATCAATCTATTACCCTATTAGTAAGGTGTAATAAATAAAATCACTCTAGCATTCTGTCTTTATATTCTAATTGAAAACAAGATCCCATGATAAGGGTTTTAGAGAACACTTTGCTGTACCACATCTTGTCCAGTTGTCTTCTGGCTCTAACCTTTTAACATATTACCATCATTACTAGAGTTTGTTTTACAGCGAACTATAATGTTAATGAGATTACTGCATCCGCCAAAGCTTTTCTAGCAGCAATCTTCATGCAGTTGCACAAAATACTTTGATTTGCTTTTGAAGGCCATTGTCAAGATGGGATTTGCTAAGTTTTTACTATATCTGTCAACTT
This sequence comes from Bufo gargarizans, assembly GCF_014858855.1. Lineage (NCBI taxonomy): Eukaryota > Metazoa > Chordata > Amphibia > Anura > Bufonidae > Bufo > Bufo gargarizans. Next base: position 372,337,230 of record NC_058084.1, on the reverse strand, counting down.
TTTTCTTTTCTTTTTTTCTTTTCTTTGATTTCTTTTATCCAAGTTTTCAGCTGTTTGGGCTAGCTGAACTGTTCACATCTTGCTGATATATTACATTGGGGATTACTTGAAGGATACAGAACTAATGTACCTCAGAGTCTGAAAATAGATTTGGCTTTTGGAGCTGGTATTCTGACCTTATATCTTAAGGACAGTTCTTTTCCACTGCTCAAGGCCATCGTTGAGGTTTGAGTTGACATAAGTGTCATTTTTTCGCTCATTCATTCAAGTCATCCTGGTGAAGGTACAGTTACATCAATTATGTGTTATTAGTTTGAGCTTTATTTTTAAGATCCAACAGGGATCACACTTGTCTGTCACACTTAAGACAAATGGGTTCATTTTTCTCCATTTAAAAATCATTGGATTTCATTGACTTTTCTACAGCTTAGAACTGATTGGTTGTTAAATGGTTCTTTTAAGGACATAAAAACAACCTGTAATGCTTGTGAAGGATTTTGTTTGTGGAAGTGATTTTAATCTGTCAGTATACTTATATATGCAGAAAGTGTTCACATGTTATAGTGCCCATGCACATACAAGTTGGACAAATCCACCATTTTCATGAGCTGATTCACTCTCAACAGATGACTTTAGAGGACAAAAGGATCATACATATTACATTTCCACATCAGATCCTTTTGTTTAATATGGCCTGGTCACAGACAGCTGTTTTACTCCCTTCTTGCCACTGAGAACACATACAAACAAGTGTTCAGCCAACTGCAATTGAATGTGTATGAGCACTTATTTAAAGAGATAGAACATACTTTACCTATTGATTCTCATAATTAAAAAATAAATAGCCAGGTCCATAAATATTGGGACATTGACACAATTCTAACATTTTTGGCTCTTTACACCACCACAATGGATTTGAAATGAGACAAAAAAGATTTGCTTTAACTTCAGACTGTCAGCTTTAATTTGAGGGTATTTCCATCCAAATCAGGTAAACAGTGTAGGAATTACAACAGCTTGCATATGTGCCTCCCATTTGTTACGGGACCAAAAGTAATGGGACAATTGGCTTCTCAGCTGCTCCATGGCCAGGTGTGTGTTATTCCCTCATTATCCCAATTACAATGAGCAGATAAAAGGTCCAGAGTTAATTTCCAGTGTGCTATTTGCATTTGGAATCTGTTGCTGTCAACTCTCAAGATGAGATCCAAAGAGCTGTTACTATCAGTGAAGCAAGCCATCATTAGGCGGAAAAAACAAAACAAACCCATCAGAGAGATAGCAAAAACATTAGGCGTGGCCAAAACAACTGTTTGGAACATTCTTAAAAAGAAGGAACGCACCGGTGAGCTCAGCAACACTAAAATACCCAGAAGACCACAGAAAACAACTGTATCCCCCCAGCCAGTATCGGGTGCAAATCAGGCCGGTGTGTACCAGCACCACGGTCCAAATCAGTAGAAATGAAAAAAAAAACCAGCAGCACACCAAGGATTTCAAAAGGAAAACGTGCGGTTTATTCACCCAATGTCAGTAGCAGCGACGTTTCAACCGCTAGTTGCAGTCTTTCTCAAGCTATGTGCACATGTGTTACAATCACACAATATTTAGGTGTGTCAATCAATAATATAATCAAAACAATTAATACATAAAAGTAACAAAATGCATAATATCAACAGTTGGGGCATGTGAGCAAATCTCCTAAGCAGTATCAAAAAAGTTTGTGGCTACAGTACATTTGTAAAGTGCCATAATAGTTCCATGTAGTTGTATATTTGTAATATTTTAATAAGTAGTTGTTGATGTAGTCAGGGTTATATCCAAGTCTGACATTAGCCATTCAGTGTACTGGGTGAATAGTGAGGTGACCCAATGGGGACGGGGACGGTTTGCAGCGATGATCCACGGCGACGCCGCCGTCTCCTTATTGCGGCGGTGACTTGACCGCTGATACGGTTAGTCCCCGCTGTGGGACACCAGCCTTCCCTGTCATGTGCACGTTGAGAGTGGATGTAGGACCAGACGACAGGGTCGACAGGACGCTGGAGCTTAGATCCCCATGTGTGCGTGACCCGCTTACTTTTGGGATTCCTAGTATCTATGCGATCCTGACCCATAATCTTTTATTGAATTACCTAAACTTGCTTGTTTATCTGCCGTTGCCTGATCATGTGACAATGATCACATGACTGCTGATGGGAGGCCGACACTTCTGCGTTGACATGCGCACACTTGTGAATGAACAGTGAACAGACCGGGCCATCTTTGTTAAGGGTTCTTATCGGTCTCTGCGTCTGAGGGATTGGCAATTTAGTGTTCTCGCGCATGAGCAGAGACTGAATTGGGACACCGCAGAGACCGCGATGCTCCTTATGTGCAGCTTATCAGCTGATTGTGAGTTTTTACATTTATATTATGTAATAGGTTACACCTGCACTGAATTGTAAGTATTTACAGTACATTATGTATGTTTAGGACACATGATGTGCTTAATTATGGCACTTTACAAATGTACTGCATCCACAAACTTTTTTGACACTGCTTAGATTTGTTCACATGCCCCAATTGTTGATATTATGAATTTTGTTACTTTTATGTATTGTTTTGATTATATTATTGACACACCTATATATTGTGTGATTGTAACACATGTGCACACAGCTTGAGAAAGACTGCAACAAGCGGTTGAAACGTCGCTGCTACTGACATTGGGTGAATAAACCGCACGTTTTCCTTTTGAAATCTTTGGTGTGCTGCTGGCTTTTTTTCATTTATATATATACAGTATATATACCAAAAGGATACTCCGTGTGTAGACTCACTCACATAGTTCTTTCTTTACATCCCCTTTTCTAGATTATCTATACAAAGTAGATAAGCCTCGTTTTCAGACACGCTGGTGGAAGTTGTCTGCTGGCCTTATTCTGCGGCAAGCTGCATACACAGTGTTTCCTGGCAGTAACGTAATTTATCTTCCCTTTCTGCCAGAGAAAAACATTTCCCCATTTTGCCTTGGTAGAGAGGGTCTAAAAGTGTGGCTATCCAGTAATCATCAGACTGCTTGATATCAACAATACGCCTGTCACTTGCATGAAAGATCCAGCATGCCCGATGAGCCACTTCTTTCTGGCTCAGCCCCCCACTGAAATGATTGGGTGTCTTGGCTGGTGCCATCCTCATCATCGTTCTCTTGCTCCCTCATCTCTGACGACTCCTCCTCCTCGTCTTACAGTTGCCACTACTCATCCTCATCATTCTCATCTCTATGGCAGATTCCCTTGGTGTGTCCCCAACAGCTATAGGGGGGGTAGCAAGATGCATCAGCTGCTCTTCTTCCACCGTGGTCCCCTGCTGCATAAGTGACAGTGTGTGTGTTCTAATATAAATATGAGAGGGATGGCATTGTTCATGCTGTAGTTGTCCCTGCTAGCAAACTTTGTGGTCTCTACAAATGGCTTCAGCATCCGACAGGCATCTCAGATGAGCTGCTGCTGTCTGACCTTGAAGCAACACATTCTACCTGATGCTGAGGCTGCCTGGTGCATGACAAAATCATTCACGGTTGTCTGCTGCTCGTAGAGATGCTCAAGCATATGCATTGTAAAATTCCAGCGAGTTGGCATATTTCAGATTAAGCGGTGTATCGGCAGGCAATTCTCTCACTGCAGGTCCAGGAAAGAGTGCTATGTAAGAATGGCTGAAGTTCTTGGACAGTCTCCTGGACTTTGCCAACACCTGTCACGGGTAGAACGGGGAAGGAAGGACAACCAAAGGGAACCAAAACAAAACAACAACAGACTAGGCCCCAAACCTAGGGAAAGAGGTCACCTCCTAGCAATCCCTGAATATCTCTTCCTAAGCTGCTATCAACATGTGCAAATCTCAAAGGTAGAAATGAACATGCACTGGAACCTGAGTCTGCTGAAACACTGCACCAAACCCTCAGGGAACAGGGAAAGAGGCAACCATCTCCTTTCAACCTGAAGGAGCCAGAGTCTCCCTGAGGCCTAGTCAAAACAGACACAAAAGGAAAGGGAAAAGTACTTAGCCACAGAACCACTACACAAGCAGAGCACTCCACAGAAGATCTATTAGTCACAGGGAAACCAGTGAAAGGCGGAACATATAAAGGGGCCATCTGACAGAAAATGAGCAACACCTGTGAAGGGGTGGAAACTTGTCAGCAACAAAAAAAACAATAGAGATCTGTCAGATCGACTCCTGGGTCTTCCGTCTATCTGAATTTCTAAGATCTCTCCCAGAGTCGGCGATGACAACATCTTGCGAAAGCCAGTGTACTAATTTAGAAAGCATATGCACCACTAGGTTGATGACGTGCATCATACAGGGAGCATATGTTATTTCTAGAGATGAGCGCAATTCTTACAAATTTGATTTGGCTGCTTTGCTAAATTTTACAAAAAATATTTGCAAATTACTTCGTCATGAAGCACATTTCCTTATAATATAACACTAACAAAGAAAGTCTGAGTAGAAAGTAACAAAAATATATCTTTATTATTCCATAATAATTAAAATCTCGATGTTAAAATGGTAGGTGATACAAACACATACAAGGCTAACAATGCCCTAGCAGGGGATACAAGCTAATGGCTAAATATAAACATATTGCTGGACAATTGATCCAAAATTGGGACCAAAATAAAGTGCAAAAGTGCATATGATCGTTTCACATATATATCCTATTATAGCCCATACATAGTTAAATAGCATCCACATGTATTATCATACAAAATATACATTCATACTCTCCTCCTGCGACCCGACGCGCGTTTTGCTAATGCTGCATCAGGGGGTAGTGCTGGACAGAGTCTCCACATAAGCCGCTAACCCTATGTACTCGGACACCTGTCGGTCTAGGCGTTCCTTGATGCTGGATCCAGAGGGTGGCTATTGATGGGTTGGCTGCAAGAATGTCCTGATATCCGAAGTCACCAACACATCTTCAAACTGGATAATAAAACATAACTTTTGTGTATAGAGCTGAGGACATGGGTTGCTAGATGGCTACTAGCACATCCCCAATATCCAGTCCCCATAGATCTGTGTGCTTTTATTGTGTAAAAAAAATATTTGATACATATGCAAATTATCCTCAGATGAGTCCTGTCCCTGAGATGAGCCCAGCGTGAATGAGCCCAGCACCGCCCCGCATCCTCAGAATCTCCTCCTTGCTCCCAGACGTGAGAAAGCTAGAGTGCAGTAATCTTGCAATGCACGAGCTAGCGCATGCGCAGTGTCGTCATAGTGTTACTTCCCTGTGCTGGCATCAGCCTCAGGGAACGAACTGCACATGCAATAGCTCGCGCATCGCGAGATTATGGCGCTCTAGCTTTCTGACTTCGGGGAGCAAGGAGGAGATTCTGAGGATGCGGGGCGATGCTGGGCTCCTTCACGCTGGACTCATCTCAGGTTGATTTGCATATATATCAAATCTTTTTTTTATACAATAAAATTACACAGAGCTATGGGGACTAGGTATTGTGGATGTGCTAGCGGTCATCTAGCAACCCATGTCCTCAGCTCTATACACAAAATTCCGGTGAAAGGTTCCCTTTAATAATCATTTGCTGGAAGCCGGTATATCAAACCTCTTAATCAATATTTAGTAGAAGCCGATGTATTGCAGGCCTCAATCAATATTTGGTGGAAGCCGGTATATCAATCCCCTCTATCAATATTTTGTGGAAACAGGTATATAGAACCCCTTAATGAGTATTTGCTGGAAGCTGGTATATCAAACCCCTTAATCAATATTTGGTGGAAGCCGGTGTATCACAGGCCTCAATCAAGTTTTGGTCAAAGCTGGTATATCTATCCCCTCTATCAGTATTTTGTGGAAACAGGTATATGCAACCCCTTAATGAGTATTTGCTGGAAGCTGGTATATTAAATCCCTTAATCAATATTTGCTGGAAGCCGTTGTATTGCAGGCCTCAATCAATATTTTGTAGAAGCCTGTGTATTAGACCTCTCAATCAATATTTTGTGGAAGCCGGTGTATCACACCCCTCAATCAGTACTTTGTGGAAGCAGATATATCAAACCCCTTAATCAGTATTTTGTGGAAGCAGGTATATCAAACCCCTTAATCAATTTTTTGGGGGGCAACAGATATATCACATCAGTTGCAATTAGTTATTCCAATAGCGTTTGTCCCTCTATCTAGCTGCGGTATCTCCACAGAACTGCACACAACTGCTGCACAATACAAATGCACTATATTATACTTTCTATGTTAGAATGTATATTATAGGTATATCACACACCTCAATCAGTTTTTCATTGGGCGGCAACAGGTAATTCACACCAGTTGCAATTTATTATTCAGTGCAGCAATTCCAGATGTTCTTCTTTTCTTCTTTCTTCAGGAAAAGTTGAAATTGCAGTGGTGATGCACCACAAGTCCCAGCAAGCCAACAAACAGCACAGAAAAGCACATACCCTCTCTGCATGCAGTCACCAGCTAGAATGCCCTTTCCTATGCAGCCATAGCGTTGTTCCAGCCAATCGCAGTGCTGGCCGGGGACACCAAACACTGGTGTCCCCTGCCTCACCTCGGAGGAGACCGGTGCTGACCGGTTCAGCACCTGTCACCAACCCGGTAAATGTACGGTGCGGGTCCTCACGGGGTTTAAAAGAAAATGTTAGCATTATTTTCTTCTCCTTCCCACGTCTGTTTCAAATGTCAGTTCATTAACACAGTGTTTTACCTGCTCAATCCTGATTATTCTTACAGCATCTGATAAAAATAAATAGTAAGATGTTATTAAATGAGATTTACTCCTACAATACTAGACATGTTGCAAGCACAACACTGCATTACAATGTAGCTTGAGTTTTTGAGTGTCATAATCAATAGTGTTTACAATTAATGGACAACTTTTAAAGCACAGAATTGTTTGTAGTACATGTTTACAGCACTATGAGCCCTTTAATAGTTATAACCTTTCGACAGAGCTCCCAGCCACCAGCTATTCTGGAAATTGCAGACATTTGCTTTGGGTGGCAGGGAAAAGTGCTGCTGTGTAGAAAAATGAAGGTAGCTTTGTCTCTTCATTCTCAGGATTGACAGGGATCCTTGAGTTTATACTGTAGTGCTGTGCCATTAAATTGCAAGATGGAAATATCTATTTAATTAAATAAAATATTTAAGTATGAAGTTTTAGGCTCCATAAGATTATAAAAACCCATTTGGAGCCATTTGGAGCTTAAAGGCTATGTACACCTTTGGTAGCAATTTTTCTTTATGATTGCATTTTAATAATCTTTTGCTAACTATAATGTGATCTGTCTACTCTGGAAAATCAGTTTTGTTTTTATTGTTATCACTTTTAGTATATGTTATTTAAGGGAATAAAGTACTCAGATTCTGTGGACACAAGGAATTTATTCCCCCAGCATTCAATTCCATTATCTGACTTTTAGGACTTAAGTGCTCTCAAATAAGATATGAAAGCCAAGAAATGGAAAGGAAGGCCCTCTATGAATCTCTTGAGCTGTAAATAGTTGGTAAGATGCTAGAAGGCATGCCCGTTTCCTGCTAGAAACAGCACCACTGGGCAGTCTCATTTAAGGGAATGGGACTGAGCTGCAATACCACACACAACCTATGGACAAGAGAGGTGTTGTTTCTGTGGAAAAAAAGAAGCCATGTTCCCTTGGACAACCTTGATGCATTTTTCTCTACTGAGATGTCAAAGCAGGCCCCTTATGAAAATTCAGATCAGACCAAACATACACTTTGCAAAACACTATGCTACATAAGCACTTGCTACACACAGTACACTCACACACTACTTACATGCTACATACTGCTAGAGAGCATCCCACAGCATCCTCCAGTACCTTCACTACACTCCCACACTACTAACAATAAAGAATTCTCCTCCTTCTCACAAATTGCTCCCCATTGGTCTTTCCACCCTTTTTCATATAACGCTCCCTGTGACGACCGCTCCTTACTCGCACACACTTTTCACATATTGCTGAGGTTTCTCCACTGTCTCTCATACTTCTTCCCATGGTGACCCCCACCACACACACACACACACACACACCTTTCTCATATTCTGCTCCCAAAGGTACCTCTTCTCTCACATTATCCTTGTCATCCCTTTGCCATATACTCCTTCCCATAACCCCCTGTCTTACTTATACAGAATGGTCCCTATGGTTCTGGTAACCTCCTCTAGCTTTTCCCTTTCTATATCCTTCTCCATCTTTTTTCTGTCTGTTCTACTCCTCTTATCCCACCTTCGCCTTACTGTACATGAGTAATGAACTATATGGTTTTGGGGTATCTTCAATCTTTGATGATTGATTCTGCAAAATGTGAATCATTCAGATTTTCAGTAACCCTTTCATTTGGCTAATCTATTCTACCATCTTAAATATGACCATTCTAGAGAATTTTCAACCAATTGAAGGTTGAATCCCAAATTATACTGAAAATGAAAGTAAAAAATTCACATGACAGGCAGATCCAATTTGAGTGACTTCATAATTCATGTCCCAGAGATTCTCAGTTGGATTTAGGTCAATGTCTTTGTCATCTAGGAACTGCCTAAACATTTTGACCACATGAAACTGGGCATTATCCTGCACTACAAGGAACCCGAAACCCACTGTACCAGTGTAACGTCTGACAATGGCTCTGAGGATTTTGTCCCAGTACCTAACAGCAGTCAGGGTACCATCGGTTATCACAAGTATTTTTTATTTATTTTTTACTCTCCAAGGATATTCCCACCCAGAGCATCATTGACCCACCCCTAAACTGCTCATCATGGATGATGTTGCAGGTAGCACAACGTTCACCACAGCGTCTCCAGACTCATTCATGTCTGTCACATGTTCTCAGTGTGAACTTGCTGGGATATTTGGAAGTAACAGGGTAGTAATGGCAGATCTGACAATTCTAATGTTCTCTAGCTAATGCCAGTTGAGCTTCACAGTACTGGGCTGTGAGAACAGGTCCCACTACAGGATGTTTGAACCTCATGCCACCCTAATGGAGTCTGTTTCTGAAAATGTGGTCAAAATCTTGCAGACCAGGAGCCCACTGGAGGTCATTCTGTGGGGCTCTGGCAATCCTGCTGCTGCTTTTCATCAAACAAAGAAACAGATAGCAGGAGCAATTCTGATGCTGGGTTTATGCCCTTCTATGGCCTTTCACATGTAATGATCCAAGTCCTGGAATCATGTCCATGTCACTGAGACTGTGCTGGGAGACACACACATCTTCTTGTAATGATACATATGGATATGCCATTATGGAGAAGCAGGACTACAATTGCAAACTTATTGGGCTGAAGGTACTATCTCATGCCGCCAGCAGTGGCAAGAACACTTGCAAAATTCTAAAGTAGAAAATAGCCAGGAAGGATAATGAAGGAGTAATTGTCTATGGGCACCATATTTTTGGGAGTTGTTTTTCTGTTGCCTCTTCAGTGTCAAATTAATTTACACAAAAGCAGGTGAAATTGATGTGCATGCCTCCTAAATGGACAAATTAATAGCTCTGAAATGTAAGCGACATTGGGTTATATACTGTGATGCTTTAAAGAGGACCTTTCACCGATCCTGTCATTGTGAGCTAAGTATACAGACATGGAGAGCGGCGCCCGGGGATCTCACTGCACTAACTATTATCCCTAGGCGCCGCTCCGTTCTCCCGCTCTGCCCTCCGATATCTTCGGTCACTAAGTTATAGTAGGCAGAGTCTGTCCTTGTTCTGCTGTAGCGCTGGCCAGTCGCATTGCAGAGCTCACAGCCTGGGAGAAAATAACCTCCCAGGTTGTGAGCTCTACGCTGCGATTGGCCAGCGCTACAGCAGAACAAGGGCAGACTCCGCCTACTATAGCTTAGTGAACGAAATCTCCGCCTACTATAACTTAGTGACCGAAGATACCAGAGGGCATAGCAGGAGAATGGAGCGGCGCCCAGGGATAATAGTAAGTGCAGTGAGATCCCCGGGCACCGCTCTCCATGTCTGTATACTTAGTTCACAATGTCAGGATCGGTGAAAGGTCCTCTTTAAAGAGGGTTTTCTGGTTTGATTCAACAGCCTTTAAAATAACAATTTATGAAGGTAGCTGTAATTTTATTATGTATTTTTCACCTTTATTGCTCATATCTTCTACTCTGGACTGCAGTCGCTTGACCATTTCCATACATCTCTTTCTTATTCCCTGTGATGTTATGTCCATGGGCATGCTAAAGCAGCAGTGATAGGAGTGTGCCTATGTAACTAGCTGGGTGGGGGGAGCTATAAGCTAACTGGGTCTTGTCAGGGGTGATGCAGGAGCTATGGCAAAGATGCATTATGGGCTTGGTTGGATATAGCAACAGGAAGTGTTACATACATCATTATGGGAATAAACTAGAGGGGTTTGTTTACATGGTGAAAACGGGTCAGGAGAGTCCAAGTTGGAAAAAAGTTTGTGGAAAATGTGCATGATCATACGGTAGCTGTTAAAACTATAGTAATCCTCTTAAAAATCTCTTTAAGCATGCCCTTAATTTTTTTATTTTGTATTTCTACAACACATTTTATATTCTTCTAACTTCTTTGAATATTGGACCACCCACTAGAACACCATTATTCACTGGGTAGTCATCTCAAACATGTTTCAATGTATATGTAATACGTATTATTTACTATTTGTGTGCATGGTATATGGTATATAGTATATCACTCAGTTGCACTGACTATAATAACAAACCAAACATTTCATTTTCTTCCACAGATATCTAGCTAAAGAAATTAAGAAGAGAGATGGATTTGAACTTCTTTGGGAGGTATATAAGGATTTAGATGTCTACCCTTGACTTTGTGCACCATACACTTAAAGGGATTGTCCCGTTTAAAAAATTCTAAATTGTTTTAACCCCTTCCCGACCAGCGGCGTAAAAGTATGATGCTGCAAGAGGTGACTTCCCGACCAGCGCCTAACTGCTACAGCACGCTGATTGGGCAAGTGAAGGAGATGCTGTATGTGCCGGAATCGGTGAAAACACAGATGCCGGCACATTAACCCTTGCTGTGCTGCAGTCATCGCTGACCACGGCATGTGTGTGGAGAGAGATCGCTCCCTACCTGTCCCCATTGGGTCCCCACGCTGCTGTGATGGGGACCCAATGGCCGGGAAGCCAGCCTGATGTCTTCCATAAGCATTGTGGCTGCCTTCCATAGATGTCTGTGAGATCTAGATTCCTGGATCTCACAGGCAAGCAGGCTATAAGTGTATTACACTGACACAGGCTATAACTGTATTACACTGACACTTACAGCCAATAAATTACAATACAGATGTATTGTAATGCATTGTAAAGGGGATAAGACCGCCAAAAGTAAAAAAAATAATAAAGTAAAAAAGAAACTGTTTTACATAATAAAAAAATAAATGTTCAAAGTAAAAACAAAAAAGCGCCCTTTTTTCACAATTAAGTTATAATTTTTTTTAGACATATTGGGTATCGCCATGGCCATATCTACTGGCTATATATAAATATCTTATGATCCGCCCCAGTTCCAAAACAGCCAATTTTTCCCTCACAAAAAGTATATTACCAAGTGATCAAAAAGTATTATGTCTCCCAAAATGGTACCAATCAAATTGTCATAGCATCCCAAAAAAATTGTATTCTACCTAAGACAATCGCCCAAAAAGACATATTAAGGGTCCATTCACACGTCCGTTTTTTCTTTCCTGATCTGTTCCGTTTTTTGCGGAACAGATCAGGACCAGTTCTGGACCCATTCATTTTCAATGGGTCCTGGAAAAAATTGGACAACACAATGTGCGCTGTCCGTTTCCGTTGTTCCGTTCTGCATGTCCGATTTAATATAAAACTTGTCTTATTTCTAAAATGGGGTCATTTATAGGTGTTTCCAATACATAAGTTCCTCAAAATCACTTTATAACTGAATTGGTGCTTAAAAAAATGGTTTTGGAAATTTTCTTGAAAATTAAAAAAATTGCATCTAAATTTCTAAGCCTAAAAAAAAGAACATTTACAAAATTATGTCAACATGAAGTAGACATATGGGGAATGATGACTGATAACTATTTTATGAGGCATTACTATCTGTCTTAAAGTAGAGAAATAAGAAATAAAAATTGAGAATTTTTCCAAATTTTTGCTAAATTCTGGATTTTTTTATGAATAAAGATTAAATATATTAACTCAAATGTACCACTGTCATGAAGTACAATGTGTCACGAGAAAACAATCTCAGAATGGTTTGGATAAGTGAAAGTGTTCCAAAGTTATTACCGCATAAAGTGTCATATGTTAGATTTGCAAAAAATGGCCTGGGAAGAAAGGTGAAAACCGGCCCGGGGTTCTAAGGGATAAACCAGCCCCTGCATCTATTTAGTTTCGCAAATATATGTAATAAAAAAAGGAAGAGAGCTGTAGCAGAGTACATGCCCTCTGAGCTGGGATAGGGAGAGAACTGCAGCAGAACGGATATGCAACTTGAGCTGCCAGTTTGAAATAAATATAGTAAAGCAAATGTAGCAATGACTGGGGGGAGCTCTGGATCCATGTGAGCTACAGTACCGGTTGAGATTAACATGTACTATAAGATGTTGGTTTTCCATTTTTATATCAATCAGGGGAATAGGCCCATTCCTCTAGAAACAAAATTCAGAAATAGTCGCTAATATGATGCAGTATGAATAAAACATTCACTGCTTAAATTGCTCTGCTAGATTCTCTTCAGCCTGGCAGTTCAGAGGGGGTGTCCTTTCCCTGCAACTGCAGCAGCCTCTAATAGAGCATATGGCTGGTGGCAGTCGAAGATTTAAATGCTATGTACACCTTTGCTGGGGGGGGGGGGGCAATTTGTTTTTTTGTGATTGTATTTTTTTGGCTAAAAATCTTTTTTCAATTAGTCTTTATTAAAAAAATATTCAGCCATTATTTAATAATATTAAAGGTTAACTGTTTGTCTAGCTATGTGAATCCTGCTTTAACTTTTACTTTATGCTGGTCATCTAATAAACCTTATCTCTAAATTACTTAACCACTTCAACCCCGCTAGCTAAAACCCCCTTAATGACCAGGCCACTTTTTACACTTCTGCACTACACTAATTTCACCGTTTATCGCTCGGTCATGCAACTTACCACCCAAATGAATTTTACCTCCTTTTCTTATCACTAATAGAGCTTTCATTTGGTGGTATTTCATTGCTGCTGACATTTTTACTTTTTTTGTTATTAATCAAAATGTGACGATTTTTTTGCAAAAAAATAACATTTTTCACTTTCAGCTGTAAAATTTTGAAAAAAAACTACATCCATATATAAATTTTTCACTAAATTTATAGTTCTACATGTCTTTGATAAAAAAAATGTTTGGGCAAAAAAAAAAATGGTTTGGGTAAAAGTTATAGCGTTTACAAACTATGGTACAAAAATGTGAATTTCCTCTTTTTGAAGCAGATCTGACTTTCTGAGCACCTGTCATGTTTCCTGAGGTTCTACAATGCCCAAACAGTAGAAAAACCCCACAAATGACCCCATTTCAGAAAGTAGACACCCTAAGGTATTCGCTGATGGGCATAGTGAGTTCATAGAACTTTTTATTTTTTGTCACAAGTTAGCGGAAAATGATGATTAGTGCACCTTTCGGATTTCGCAGGCCATTTTTTACACATTTTGATTGCAAAGTACTTCTCACACATTTGGGCCCCTAAATTGCCAGGGCAGTATAACTACCCAACAAGTGACCCCATTTTGGAAAGAAGACACCCCAAGGTATTCCATGAGGGGCACGGCGAGTTCCTAGAATTTTTTATTTTTTGTCACAAGTTAGCGGAAAATGATTTTTTTATTTTTTTATTTTTTCCTTACAAAGTCTCATATTCCACTAACTTGCGACAAAAAATAAAAAATTCTAGGAACTCACCATGCCCCTCACGGAATACCTTGGGGTGTCTTCTTTCCAAAATGGGGTCACTTGTGGTGTAGTTATATTGCCCTGGCAATTTAGGGGCCCATATGTGTGAGAAGTAGTTTGCAATCAAAATCTGTAAAAAATGACCGGTGAAATCCGAAAGGTGCACTTTGGAATGTGTGCCCCTTTGCCCACCTAGGCTGCAAAAAAGTGTGACACATCTGGTATCGCCGTACTCAGTTGGGGAATGTGTTTTGGGGTGTCATTTTACATATAACCATGCTGGGTGAGAGAAATATCTTGGCAAAAGACAACTTTTCCAATTTTTTTTATACAAAGTTGGCATTTGACCAAGATATTTATCTCACCCAGCATGGGTATATGTAAAATGACACCCCAAAACACATTCCCCAACTTCTCCTGAGTACGGCGATACCACATGTGTGACACTTTTTTGCAGCCTAGATGCGCAAAGGTGCCCAAATTCCTTTTAGGAGGGCATTTTTAGACATTTGGATCCCAGACTTCTTCTCACGCTTTAGGGCCCCTAAAAAGCCAGGGCAGTATAAATACCCCACATGTGACCCCACTTTGGAAAGAAGACACCCCAAGGTATTCAATGAGTAGCCTGGCAAGTTCATAGAATTTTTTTTTTTGGGCATAAGTTAGTGGAAATTAATTCTTTTTTTTGTTTTTTCTCACAAAGTCTCACTTTCCGCTAACTTAGGACAAAAATTTAAATCTTTCATGGACTCAATATGCCCCTCAGCAAATACCTTGGGGTGTCTTATTTCCAAAATGGGGTCAGTTGTGGGGTGTTTGTACTGCCCTGGCATTTGAGGGTCTCCGCAATCATTACATGTATGGCCAGCATTAGGAGTTTCTGCTATTCTCCTTATATTGAGCATACAGGTAATGAGATTTTTTTTTTCCGTTCAGCCTCTGGGCTGAAAGAAAAAAATGAACGGCACAAATTTCTTCATTCACATCGATCAATGTGGATGAAAAAATCTCTGCTAAAAAAAAAAGGCGTCTGCCAGGACATAGGAGCTCCGCCCAACATCCATACCCACTTAGCTCGTATGCCCTAGCAAACCAGATTTCTCCATTCACATCAGGCCTCTTTCACACGACCGTTTTTTTTTTCCGTTTTGCGGGCCGTTTTTTGCGGTCCGTATACGGTCCGTATACGGAACCATTCATTTCAATGGTTCCGCAAAAAAAACGGAATGTACTCCGTGTGCATTCCGTTTCCGTATTTCCGTTTTTCCGTTCCGTTTAAAGATAGAACATGTCCTATATTTGGCCGCAAATCACGTTCCGTGGCTCCATTAAAGTCTATGGGTCCGCAAAAAAACGGAATGCATACGGAAATGCATCCGTATGTCTTCCGTATCCGTTCCGTTTTTTGCGGAACCATCTATTGAAAATGTTATGCCCAGCCCAATTTTTAATATGAAATTACTGTATACTGTATTTGCCATACGGAAAAACGGAACGGAACAACGGAACGGAAACGGAAGCACAACGGAAACAAAAAACGGAACAACGGATCCGCGAAAAACGGACCGCAAAACACTGAAATGGACATACTGTCGTGTGAAAGAGGCCTCAATCGATGTGGATGAATAAATCATTGCCGGGATATTTTTTTATTTTTTTATACAAAGTGTTTGCCAACGCAATAATTTTATTAACTTTGGAACAGAATATATAAACTTTAACTTTTTGAACTAAACATTAACCTTTTTGCTTACTGGTGTTTTTTTTTTTTTTTTTTTTTTTTTACCTTTATAGAACAAACCTCTCCTTCCCCATGGGTCAATGTGCAAAGCGCAAATCGCCCAAAGATGTGGCGAAGTGCGTTATGCACTTTGTCCCAGGTGAAAGGAGAGGTTTGCAGCAGCTGTGTGAGTGAATGGGCCCTAATAGCCCTGTGTGCCTGTCCTGGTGAGATGATCCCTATGCTAATAGTGTACCTGTGAGTGGTACTTCCGGAAACACTCTCCAAAGCTTAGGGCAGGGTGGTTAGGACAGTCAGGACAGAAATAGTGTTGAGCGCGAATATTCGAATTGCGAATATTTTTCTCGAATATCGCGATTTCGAGATTTCGCGAATATTTAGAATATAGTGCTATATATTCGCGAAATCGAATATTTTTATTTTTTTTATTTTTTTATTTTTTTAATGCTCCATTCAGTGCTCATTGCCGTGCTCATGGAGCGTCCCCATCACCATGGGGACGCTCCATGTACTAGAATGTACTGTCGGATTAGAGAATTACGTTGAAATCACCATGCGATTATTTCGTGTTATATTAATCGCATCGCAATTTCAGCTTCGCACTGCTATATTCCATATGTGTATTTTACGAAATTTCGTACTATTGCTTTAACTTCGTCTTTTAGAATATTACGAATATTCTAAAAGACGAAGTTAGAGCAATATTACGAAATTTCGTAAAATACACATATATATTGTAATTTAGCTAATATAGTGCTATAATCATTTTTTTTTCTCTAATTTTTTTTCCCTCTTCTGAACTTAAGTTTTGTAAAATATGTACACTGTTAAAAAAAAATAATATAGCAGTATATTAGCTAAATTACAATATATATGTGTATTTTACAAAATTTCGTAATATTGCTCTAACTTCGTCTTTTAGAATATTCGTAATATTCTAAAAGACGAAGTTAGAGCAATAGTACGAAATTTCGTAAAATACACATATATGGAATATAGCAGTGCGAAGCTGAAATTGCGATGCGATTAATATAACATGAAATAATCGCATGGTGATTTCTACTTTGTACTGCTATAGTCCATCAGTTGAAATCGCCATGCGATGAATATAACTCGAAGTATAGTACTGCTATATTCCATATTCGCCGAATATGGACTATAGCAGTACTAAGTATAAATCACCATGCAATTATTTCGTGTTATATTAATCGCATCGCAATTTCAGCTTCGCACTGCTATATTCCATATATGTGTATTTTACGAAATTTCGTACTATTGCTCTAACTTCGTCTTTTAGAATATTACGAATATTCTAAAAGACAAAGTTAGAGCAATATTACGAAATTTCGTAAAATACACATATATATTGTAATTTAGCTAATATACTGCTATATTAACTTTTTTAACAGTGTACATATTTTACAAAGCTTAAGTTCAGAAGAGGGAAAAAAATGAAAGAAAAAAAAATGATTATAGCACTATATTAGCTAAATTACAATATATATGTGTATTTTACGAAATTTCGTAATATTGCTCTAACTTCGTCTTTTAGAATATTCGTAATATTCTAAAAGACGAAGTTAGAGCAATAGTACGAAATTTCGTAAAATACCATTGCCTTATACTATTATACTAGAAAAATCGCAACACGCGATTAAAATAATTGCATATTATTTGTGAAAAATTTAAATAATTACGAATATTCGATTTCGACGAATATAACACGAATATTCACTCGAATATTCGCGATATATCGCGAAATCGAATATGGCACCTCTCGCTCATCACTAGACAGAAATAGCGGGTGTCACGCCTTATTCCACTCCTGCTACAGACACGACATCTTTTTCGGGGTGACGGTTGGGTTGAGGTACCAGGAACGACATTGGGGAAATGTCGCTCGTGTAGACGGCTAACTACACTGGTGGATGGGGCCACGGAACCTCCTGGGTACAGGAGGTTCTCGATGATCTCTTCCTGAAATTTGAGGAAGGATCCAGTTCTCCCAGCCTTACTGTAGAGAACAAAACTATTATACAGAGCCAATTGAATTAAAAATACAGACACCTTCTTATACCAGCGTCTGGTTTTGCGGGAAACTAAATACGGAGACAACATCTGGTCATTGAAGTCCACCCCTCCCATGTGAAGGTTATAGTCGTGGACTGAGAGGGGCTTTTCAATGACACGGGTTGCTCGCTCAATTTATATTGTCGTGTCTGCGTGAATGGAGGAGAGCATGTAAACATCACGCTTGTCTCTCCATTTCACCGCGAGCAGTTCTTCGTTACACAGTGCGGCCCTCTGCCCCCTTGCAAGACGGGTGGTAACGAGCTGTTGGGGGAAGCCCGCGCGACTACTTCGTGCGGTGCCACAGGCGCCAATCCGTTCTAGAAACAAATGCCTAAAGAGGGCCACACTTGTGTAAAAATTGTCCACATAAAGATGGTACCCCTTGCCGAATAAGGATGACACCAAGTCCCACACTGTCTTCCCACTGCTCCCCAGGTAGTCAGGGCAACCGACCGGCTCCAGGGTCTGATCTTTTCCCTCATAGATCCGAAATTTGTGGGTATAGCCTGTGGCCCTTTCACAAAGCTTATACAATTTGACCCCATACCGGGCGCGCTTGTTTGGAATGTATTGTTTGAAGCCAAGGAGCCCGGTAAAATGTATCAGGGACTCGTCTACGCAGATGTTTTGCTCTGGGGTATACAAATCTGCAAATTTCAGGTTGAAATGGTCTATGAGGGGCCGAATTTTGTGGAGCCGGTCAAAAGCAGGGTGGCCTCTGGGACGGGAGGCGGTGTTGTTGCTAAAGTGCAGGAAACGCAGGATGGCCTCAAAACGTGTCCTGGACATAGCAGCAGAGAACATGGGCATGTGATGAATTGGGTTCGTGGACCAATATGACCGCAATTCATGCTTTTTAGTTAGACCCATGTTGAGGAGGAGGCCCAGAAAAGTTTTAATTTCGGAAACTTGGACTGGTTTCCACCGGAAAGGCTGGGCATAATAGCTTCCCAGGTTGGCGGTTATAAATTGTGTGGCATACCTGTTTGTTTCGGCCACAACTATGTCTAAGAGCTCCGCAGTCAAGAACAGCTCAAAAAATCCCAGGGCCGAACCGATCTGAGCTGTCTCAAGCCGAACTCCAGACTGGGCAGTGAAAGGGAAAACTACAGGTGCGGCTGAAGTTGGGGACTGCCAATCAGGGATTGCCAGCACCTCAGGGATTCTAGGGGCTCTACGGGCACGTCTTTGCGGTGGCTGCGACGGGGTCACTACTGCTCGTGCCACCATACCAGCTTCAACTGCCCTTCTGGTGCTTGCCACTTCACCAGGTTGTATGGCAGTGCTGGTACTAGGTCCAGGGAGGGCTGCGCTGCTGGTGTATGCCTCACCACGTAATCCGACAGCAGCAGCCCCACTCTGCTGCTCTTGAAGCGGATCCTGCGCAACCTGCGGTCTAGCGACACGGGGCCGGGTACGCCTGCTGCTATCAGGGACCTCAGCCTCCTCGTCCGAACTTTGGGTCAGAGAGCCACTGCTTTCTACAGTTTCGTATTCTGACCCGCTAGATTCATCAGATGAGGGTTCCCATTCCTCATCCGACTGAGTCAGAAGCCTGTAGGCCTCTTCAGAAGAGTACCCCCTGTTTGACATTTGGGCAACTAAATTTAGGGGTATTCCCTAAGACTACCCAAGAAAAAAAGGCCTGATCGGGCAAACACTGCGTTTTGGGTGGAGGGAGAACTAAAGTGACACTAATACAATTATAGATCTGACCGTGATCAGTTTTGATCACTTCCAGATACTATAAAAGTACAAATGCTGATTAGCGATACGCTAATCAGCGAATCAGTGACTGCGGTGCGGTGGGCTGGGAGCTAACCGATCCCTAAACTACCTAACCAAGGGGCCTAAACTATACCTAAAACCTAACGGTCAATACCAGTGAAAAAACAAAGTGACAGTTTGCACTGATCACTTTTTTCCTTTCACTAGTGATAGACAGGGGCGATCAAAGGGGTGATCAAAGGGTTAATTGGGGTTCAGGGGGGTGATCTGGGGCTAGTATGTAGTGTTGGTGTACTCACTGTGTAGCCTGCTCCTCTGCTGGATCCAACCGACAAAAAGAACCAGCAGAGGAGCAGGCCAGCCATATAACAGATCATATTTACTAATATGATCTGTTATCTGGCACTCTGATTGTTTTTTTTTTTAAATCATCAGCTTGCCAGCCGCGATCATTGCCTTGCAAGCTGATGACGCGACCCCCCTTGACGAAATGCCGGCCCGAACTGCGCATGCGCGTATATGCGTCAGTCTGCGCAGCGGTGCCGCCTCCGGACCGCACATCTGCGTTAGGCGGTCCGGAGGTGGTTAAAGGTTATAAACACTTATTTAAACCACATTCTTATAAGCAAGATAAGACATCAGCTATAGTGTTTAGGAGGTTAGAGATTAGCAATAAGGAGCCATCAACTGAGCTGAGTGATGAGAAACAATAAAAATATAGATCCTGCTACCAGAGAATCTCAAGGCTGTACAGAGAAAGGGGTGCAAAAGTTTAAATAAAAAACTATGATTTTTGCTCAAATTGTGTACAATCCAACAATAAAAATTGCCTCAAAAGGTGTACATAGCCTTTAAAATGAGACTGTTTGACTAGCTCAGTGAGACAGACACAAAAATAAGGAAAAGAGCAAACAGCAGGTGACACTATGCAGATACATATTATTTAATAGTTCACTAGCTATACTTAATTTTTAATTATATGCAATTACTGGTGTATATTTGATGAATATAGAATCCCTTTAAGCTTAGTAAATATTTCACTCCATATGTTATAATATATATATATATATATATATATATATATACAGTACAGACCAAAAGTTTGGACACACCTTCTCATTCAAAGAGTTTTCTTTATTTTCATGACTATGAAAATTGTAGATTCACACTGAAGGCATCAACATAGTAACATAGTAACATAGTACATAAGGCCGAAAAAAGACATTTGTCCATCCAGTTCGTCCTGTCATCCTGCAAGTTGATCCAGAGGAAGGCAAAAATCCCTGTGAGGTAGAAGCCAATTTCCTGGCCAAAAAATCACATAGTCTCACTGCTCTTACCGTAAAGAATCCTCTTCTATGTTTGTGTACAAACCTTCTTTCCTCCAGACGCAGAGGATGTCCCCTCGTCACAGTCCCAGTCCTGGGGATAAATAGCTGATGGGATAGATCTCTGTACTGTTCCCTGATATATTTATACATATTAATTAGATCTCCTCTCAGTCGTCTTTTTTCTAAAGTGAATAACCCTAATTTTGATAATCTTTCAGGGTGCTGTAGTTGCCCCATTCCAGTTATTACTTTAGTTGCCCTCCTCTGGACCCTCTCCAGCTCTGCTATGTCTGCTTTGTTCACTGGAGCCCAGAACTGTACACATTACTCCATGTGTGGTCTGACTAATGATTTGTAAAGTGGTAGGACTATGTTCTCATCACGGGCATCTATGCCCCCTTTGATGCAACCCATTATCTTATTGGCCTTGGCAGCAGCTGCCTGACACTGTTTTTTGCAGCTTAGTTTGCTGTTTATTAAAATTCCTAGATCCTTTTCCATGTCAGTGTTACCGAGTGTTTTACCATTTAATAAGTACGGGTGACTTGCATTATTCCTTCCCATGTGCATAACTTTACATTTGTCAGTGTTAAACCTCATCTGCCACTTATCTGCCCAAGCCTCCAATCTATCCAGATCCCTCTGTAGTAGTATACTGTCCTCTTCAGTGTTAATTACTTTACACAGTTTAGTGTCATCTGCAAAAATTGATATTTTACTATGCAAGCCTTCTACAAGATCATTAATAAATATATTGAAGAGAATAGGGCCCAATACTGACCCCTGAGGTACCCCACTAGTGACAGTGACCCAATCTGAGTATGTACCATTAATAACCACCCTCTGTTTTCTATCATTGAGCCAGTTACTTACCCACTTACAGACGTTTTCTCCCAGTCCGAGCATTCTCATTCTATATACTAACCTTCTATGTGGTACAGTGTCAAATGCTTTGGAGAAGTCCAGATACACGACATCCATTGATTCGCCGCTGTCAAGTCTAGAACTTACCTCCTCATAGAAACTGATTAAATTTGTTTGACATGACCGATCCCTCACGAAGCCATGGTGATATGGCGTTATTTGCTTATTTCCGTTAAGATGCTCTAACATAGCATCTCTCAGAAAGCCTTCAAACAGTTTACCCACAACAGATGTTAAACTTACCGGCCTATAGTTTCCAGGCTCTGTTTTTGGACCTTTTTTTGAATATTGGCACCACATTTGCCATGCGCCAATCCTGTGGGACATTCCCTGTCAATATAGAATCTGCAAATATCAGAAATAAGGGTCTTGCTATGACATTACTTAATTCCCTTAGGATACAGGGGTGTATGCCATTCGGTCCTGGCGATTTGTCTATTTTAAGTCGCTGTTGTACTTCTTCCTGGGTCAGACAGGACACGTTTAATGGGGAATTTATTTCAACATTCGGCATGTCATCTGACAGTTTATTTTCCTCAGTGAATACATATATATATATATATATCAAAACTATGAATTAACACATGTGGAAATATATACTTATCAAAAAAGTGTGAAACAACTGAAAATATGTCATATTCTAGGGTCTTCAAAGTAGCCCCCTTTTGCTTTGATTACTGCTTTGCACACTCTTGGCATTCTCTTGATGAGCTTCAAGAGGTAGTCACCTGAAATGGTTTTCACTTCACAGGTGTACCCTGTCAGGTTTAATAAGTGTGATTTCTTGCCATATAAATGGGGTTGGGACCATCAGTTGCGTTGTGGAGAAGTCAGGTGGATACACAGCCGATAGTCTTACTGAATAGACTGTTAGAATTTGTATTGTTGCAGGAAAAAATCAGCTAAGTAAAGAAAAACAAGAGGCCATCATTACTTTAAGAAATGGTCAGTCAGTCCGAAAAATTGGGAAAACTTTGAAAGTGTCCACAAGTGCAGTCACAAAAACCATCAAGCGCTACAAAGAAACTGGCTCACATGCGGACCGCCCCAGGAAAGGAAGACCAAGAGTCACCTCTGCTGTGGAGGATAAGTTCATCCGAGTCACCAGCCTCAGAAATCGCAGGTTAACAGCAGCTCAGATTAGAGACCAGGTCAATGCCACACAGAGTTCTATCAGCAGACACATCTCTAGAACAACTGTTAGGAGGAAACTGTGTGAATCAGGCCTTCATGGTAGAATATATGCTAGGAAATCACTTCTAAGGACAGGCAACAAGCAGAAGAGACTTGTTTGGTCTAAAAAACACAAGGGATGGACATTAGACCAGTGGAAATCTGTGCTTTGGTCTGATGAGTCCAAATTTGAGATCTTTGGTTCCAACCACCGTGTCTTTGTGTGACGCAGAAAAGGTGAACGGATGGACTCTACATGCCTGGTTCCCAACATGAAGCATGGAGGAGGAGGTGTGATGGTGTGGGGGTGCTTTGCTGGTGACACTGTTGGGGATTTATTCAAAATTGAAAGGAATACTGAACCAGCGAGGCTACCACAGCATCTTGCAGCGGCATGCTATTCCATCCGGTATGCGTTTAGTTGGACCTTCATTTATTTTTCAACAGGACAATGACCCCAAACACACCTCCATGCTGTGTTAGAGCTATTTTACCATGAAGGAGAGTGATGGGGTGCTGCGCCAGATGACCTGGCCTCCACAGTCACCTGAACCCAATCGAGATCGTTTGGGGTGAGCTGGGCCGCAGAGTGAAGGCAAAAGGGCCAACAAGTGCTAAGCATCTCTGGAAACTCCTTCAAGACTGTTGGAAGTCCATTTCAGGTGACTACCTCTTGAAGCTCATCAAGAGAATGCCAAGAGTGTGCAAAGCAGTAATCAAAGCAAAAGGTGGCTACTTTGAAGAACCCAGAATATGACATATTTTCAGTTGTTTCACACTTTTTTGTTATGTATATAATTCCACATGTCTTAATTCATAGTTTTGATGCCTTCAGTGTGAATCTATAATTTTCATAGTCATGAAAATATAGAAAACTCTTTGAATGAGAAGGTGTGTCCAAACTTTTGGTCTGTACTGTGTATATATATATATATATATATATATATATATATAATGGCAGCACAGACAAAAAAACAATTGTAATAAAGGAGTGCAATGCCCAATGGGAATAAGCATTTACTCACTGTATAGTGATAGAAAAAGGGTAGCACTCCAAAATAAAAGTGAAAAAAAAAACTTTTATTCACCCACGTGGTACAGCTGTGTATATATATATATATATATATATATATATATATATATATTTATATATATATACATATATATTTATATATATTGTACATTTTCATCACATACACGATGGCATGAGATAATCACTAAAACCGTGTACAGTGGGACCCAGTAGTGGTGCAAAACATTGTGGTCATACATTTTGTGACCACTAGATAGGTAAGATTTATCACTAGGGGTCCACTGCTGGGACTCCATAAGTCAGGAGAATTAATTTCTATTGCTCCTTGTTTTAGTGGAGTGCTGCTTCCTCCAGTCAGAATAAAGAAGGAATGGAGCTCAAAAAGCCAAAATAGTAAATATTATAAATATTTTATTGTATCATAAAGAAACATCAAAATTACATACAGAAAATGCAGTGGGACAGGGAAACAGAAAAGGAGCAGGGAAAGGAAAAAACGGCGCCACCCTGGGAGGGGAACTCCGGTCATAAGTAATAGTATGTGTAATCAGCGGGATAAATACATAATGATGAGAGAATATAATAACTTAATAACACCGCGGATACACAGTAAATATAATGACAAAGGTGAGTCCCAAATATGAGAAAATGAAAATGGAATGCCCGCACAAGAAGGAGCATAGACATCCGGCTTGCAAGTAAATACCAGGCAGAGGAGTAACAATCCATATGGAACAAAACCGGAATGTGAAAGAATGAATGAGACTCACCAGGGTATCAGACCAAGAGGAGACCAACTAGGATGGCGCTACCCCAACGTGCGTTTCGGCGTGCCTTCGTCAGGGGCACACATTATTCCTCCAGGAATAATATGTGATTTACAAATATGCCATAGTTGGTTTCCCCTCATGATACTGTGTGAATCAATGAGATAACCACACTGTATGTCTTCCATAGATTTCTATAGGGGACATAATACAGTTCTGTTCAAGTTGACTTTTCAGCCTGTGTCTACAGCAGCTATAGCAGGCAAAAGGCTGGAAGAGAAATAGTGGCTATTTTATTTCCCTATGGCCGCTCTGTTATTGAATCACTCCTGGTCATAAAGGGAAAAATTCTAATAACAGGTGAATATTATGTGTGTGGTTTCATCAGAGTTAAAAAGCTATATACCTCAGTCATATACCTCAAAACTAAGATTTCTCACAGAAAATGAAAATAAACTATATTTAAAGTAAACATAATATTATAATGAAATAACTGAAAAATGTATTCATCACACATACTGTATAAACAATCTATGCGCCCTCCATTTTCTCACTATTTACAAATTGCTAATTTTCAGAATTCTAACTTTTAATAAAATAAATAAATAACACTCTAAAATCTGTTATATATATGGTAGAACACCAAATGTTGCTATTCGTTCAACAAATATAAAGAATATAAGATCCAAAACTGAAATAAATATCTATAAGCATAGAACTTCTGTAGAGACATGTAGATTGTGTACATGTAGTAACATTGTTTTTATGCATTATTTTACTTTGCATTTCATGTATTTTTTATGTATTTGTCTTACTTTTATAGCCAGAATATGCAAATATCTGTTTTTGGTACATTCCGCCAAGTTTAAGAAAAATAGAAAATAAGGGACCAGAATATTGGCAAAGACTGAACCAGGTAGGCATTAAATGGAGTTCTATAGATAAGGATTAGGTCTGTCCTTTCTTTAGCTTAAATTTAAACTTTGCAAAAACTGAACAGAAAATTAGCCATTGTTTAATGCTTATTAAGTTTCTGACTCCCTCATGTGGTAAATGAGGGTGAATGCAAGCAAGAAAAGAAGAAGTAAAATAATACCAGTGGTTTTAGTTGTATTACAGTATACTGTATGCTCGTTATTCTTTTCTTTTAAGATGTTGCATCTTAGTTTTTTTTGTGGTTTTCAATTCAATACTGGCGTGTTTAATTGATCTTATTTTTTTTTTAAGTTAGGATCACGTAAATAAACAAAAAGAGCTAAAAGTGATAGTTTATTCTTTAAATAACTTCTTTGTGAACTTGAGTCAAGCTCTCTGGGCCCACGGTCATATGGGTATGGCATGTTTTCTTACATAGGGAAATTATATATCATTCCTTCACTCCATAATCCTGTCTCTACAAAGTCGCAAATAGGACTTTTGAGACTTTTTTTCACTCATTAAAAAATGTTGCAACATTTTATATTTTTACACCACTCACTTTGGTAATGTAATATGGGTGGGAAAGTGGGTGTGGTTGGTGATTTTTTTTTTTTTTGAAGCTGCAATCTTACTTCAGTAGGAGGGTGGAGGAGGGACACTGGAGTAGCTTTTCTACACACAAGTGTTAGATTTAAGAATAATATAAATTTATCAAGTAACATGAGAAATTTGAGAAATGTGGCATAAAGTACTCCAAAACAGACTCAAGCAAAACTGACTTCAACTATTCCCCTCATAATAAATTCCCCCATATCTATAGGTAGTGCAAAAGTCTTAAAATGAACCAGTCTTACCAATGCACTTGTTATATACCACTGTACCAACTAACTGGTTTGACTGTGAGTAAATATTAAGAGCTTTATCCCAGGAGCTCCACAGTATTCACCCTTTAAACCCTTTACAGACATCTGGACCTCGCTGCAAAGCAGATGGGGGGTGGGGACAAGGCTGCTACCTCCAGATATAGTCCAGGTGTGGTTGGCGGCTGACCTATGGGGAAAGGAGACACTGGTGTACAACACCGAGAGGCTAGGCATTAGGCATAGCCAGAATATGGATAAGACCAGGGCAGGCGGAGCACTAACGTAGCCAGAAGACACAACTGAAGTCGGGTCAGGTGACTAAAGAGCAATATGAGGAAAAGGCAAGGTCAGGACAGGCGGAGTGTAGTCAGAGTCAGTTGTCAGGCAGGAGTTTGGTACACAGGCAGTCAGACAGGATATAACACCTTCAACTCAAGCAACCTGCCACTGGTCAAGGTGCCTTATATACCATGGGGTGGCCAGCTATAGGCTGGGGAATGATTTGGACATGCACTCACTGGCCATTTAAGGGGCTGGGAGAGAGTTTACTACCTATAGGACAGCAAGAGATCCCTGCAGCAAGTAAGGCCACAGACTGCAGAAGATACTACATGTGCCGACAGCCGAGACCACCACTGGCTAAGGAAAAAGCGTGACCGGAGGAGGGCTGCTTGAGTGTGTAGTTTGCAAGGAACAACGGGGCAGCAGCTCTCACAGGATGCCAGCACAACAGCACTGTTCCATAACCTGTTCCAAAGACCCCTTAAGATGTAAAGTAAATAGGATTTTGGTGAATCTACAATAGCAATGCCTATACAATTACATCTGAATATTATCTAATCTAGGGGTAAAATAAATCTAAATCACTGTATGCATACAAAGATGAGTCATATAATTTATTAAAACATTAGGAAGGGGGGGGGGTGGAATAAAAAAATATCCTTATATTACCCTAAAAACAAAGCACCTTGAGACTATTAAAATGCCACCACATATATCAAACGTTTTTTTTTCCTTGCCTCTTACCTACATACTTATAAAAGTATTAAAAATGTTAGAGTTAAAAATAAAAATGTCATGAAAAATACATAATTAAAATACCTGGTGCTATATTTTTTTTTAAATCTTTCTGGCGTGCTTCTGTTTCCTAGCCCCCTCTTCCATTGTGTCAAATGGTCACCAGCTTCAATAACTACTCTATACATATTGTGATAGTATAAAACATGTCCTGCTCTTGGTAGACTAGCCTAGAACAGAGAGAATGTCTCAGACTATTATAGCACAATGTGCAGAGAACATTGACAATTTAACAGAAATAAAAAAGGGGCTTGGAATCACAAGAGCCACACAGAAATTATTATTTATACGTTTATTGTGAAACTTTTTTTAAGACAAAGATAATGTAGCGAACTAAAAACAGGCTAATATAAAAAACAAACTTTATGTAAACATTAATGTTATTGAATCTCTAAGCATAGGCAGGATACTGTAATTACTGTCCATCAGTATCACTGTCAAGCTGTCCATTATGCTTAGGTCAAAGAACAATGTATATCCTTATTTTTTTATCTGGTATCTGAAAATCTGGTGGATTTAAAGGATTACTGTCATATTTGCATTAAAAAAAATCTATTGTAGCATATGCAACTGCTGCAGCAGCATTATGCATAAAGCAATCTTTAGTTTCTTCACTTTCCACAGTTTTCCTTGAGTTTTCCCCTTAGTTACGGCTGTTTTGAATCCTACATTATGAGGATTTTCTCAAGATGGCTCCTCTGCCAGTTCTCTGAGGCCAAAACTGCATTCCCTCAGGTCACATACAAACTTGCTATAGCCAGCATCTTCCTGCCAGCCAATCAGATTGGAATACTGAGAGACACACCTCCTCACTCTGGAGCCTAATGCAGGCATGCAGTGTGAAGGACCGCCTCTCCATCTTCCTAGCCGGAGACAGATGAGCCATAGCAACGGTCTTTTAAGGGAGCAGTGGAAAGGGACAGGAGACATTAATGAAAGCTGTTATTATAAGGTAATTACACATCTTTTAGCAATCATTGACAGACTAACTCAGGTATACATGCCTAGCTCTAATAAACTAGCAAATAAAATAAAAATATGACAGCTATCCTTTAAAATATTAATTTTGCAGAGAGTTGTCTACGAAATGGAAAAACAAGATTCCAAATTGTATCAAATGTGCTTTTTCTTTGAACTTTGTGCTGCATTCTGCTTAGAAAATAATGTGTTGTTCTGAAGTCAAATTGCTTTGCCTGAGGAACTCTAAAGATCTAAACCTGGTAGTTTAGATTGAATTTTTTTATTTCAGAAATATAGTAGTACTTTTTTGCTCCTAAAAATAGAGCTATAGCATATTCTTTATTTACTTTCTTCCAAGAAAATGTCTCCTTAGTGCCAGAAAGTCTCAGTGATATAGTAACTATTACAGAGGAAAAAACTTTTAGCAGCAACAATTGCAGTGAAAATAAAATAACAGACGATAAAGTATCTAAGATAGACATCTGTGTCTATATGCAGGAAGAGTGCATGGAAACGCCATACAGATTTCGCCCATGAACCAAATTTCATTTCAACATTAGTGTTTAAATATACAGTAATAAACCATATAATTATGGTAATGACTGCATTGTACAACACATTTTACAAGCATACAAGCAACAAGGGTGTCTCTGTTGTTTCATGTTCGCCTAGTTACAAATTTATTTTTTGGGCCAATTGCTATGAAACTGCCTTGTATCTGAGTTTGGTTGTTGCCTAGCTTTGCCTCATTGATTTGGGTGGAGTTGCTAATTATATATATTTTATATATTCAGGCCTTATTCCATTGTAGTGGTAAAGTATAGTGTTTGCCATATGCATTTACTCCCCAGTTCTGTTATACTGTTCTTGATCTAGTTTAGTGTATTCTGGGATCTGTAGTTGCACAGCGTTTGGCATGTTTACTGTGTTTGCAATTTGTCTGTTGCTAAGGAGATGTATTGTCTTGGCTGATCACTGGGTTGAATTTAGATCAGACTTAGTTCAGAATTTTTATATTTCTGTTTGATGTCATTCACCAGCTATCTACCTGTTTGATATTCATCTGACATCTTCTCTATTGCTTGATCATCTCCTTCATATGTGACCCTTTTCATTTTGTTTTTGTTATCTATCAATAAGTTTATTTTAATACCTTGTTTTCTGCCAGTGTTGATGACATATTGTGTTTTGGCAACCACTTGGTTGTTGTGTAATTCTGCATTATTGTTAGTTCTAGGAGTATCTGAGTACCAAAAGCTAGGATTTGAAAAAAGACAAGTATGAGGTGAGAGATCAGTAGCATTAAAAATTTAGTGACTTCAGTAAAAAAAATAGTAACTTTAGACTAGAGATAAGCAAACTTCATGGAATTTAGTTTGTGTTCGATTCATTGAATTTCCATAGTTAATATGGTTGAAAAAATACATAAATCCTTCAAGTTCAACCAAGGGATAGGTGGGGACGAGAATCACAGAAGGAAATAAGACTCAGATTTCTACACGTTTTCACAAGCATTAATGTTGTTCACTTTCAAGAACTCATCTAAACCCTTTTTAAAACTGTCCACTGTTCCTGCTGCAACCACATCGTGATCACATCTATTCCATAGATTCACAGTTATTACAGTAAAGAAGTTTTGACTTCTCGAGACTGAACTTTAAAACTGTCCACTGTTCCTGCTGCAACCACATCGTGATCACATCTATTCCACAGATTCACAGTTATTACAGTAAAGAAGTTTTGACTTCTCGAGACTAAACTTTTTCTTCTCCAGTCGGAGGCAGTGCCCCCTTGTCTTTTGAGGGCATTTGACATGGAACAGTTTTTCACCGTATTTTTTGTATGGACAGTTTATATATTTGTTTAGGTTAATCATGTCTCCCCTTAGACGTCTCTTCTTAAGACTAAATAAATGTAATTCTTATTAATATTTCTTCATAATGAAGACCCTCCATGCCACTTATCAGTTTAGTCGCTCTACTCTGTACTTTTTCCAGCTGCAGAGAATCCTTTATATGGACTGGTGTCCAGAACTTAACTGAAAAGTTGTTTTGTGTTCAAATCGATTTTACACAAATCAAATATACTCAAATTGGCCTTTAAATTGTATATGACACTTTGATTCAGACTTGACCCTTATAAGGGGCAGATGGTGTTTAAACACACAAAGTGGTATGGAAAAAGTACTGTGGCTTGTTGGCACTAAGCATCCCAAAATCACAGTATGTCTTAATAGGGGTGGATGTCTTCAACTGTTTATACACACACATGTTAATGTTATGAGAAAAAGTGGCTTGTTATGCATAAGCATCCAATAATTGTGCTGTAACAGGGGCAGAATGTCTGCCCATATTTATACATGCACAAATGTTAATTGTCAGACAAAAGAGTGGATTTAATGGAACAGAACATGATGGTAGGCAGGCAGACAGTGGCAGCAACATGATGGCAACAGCAGTCATTCACTACAGAACATAATGGTAGGTAGGCAGACTGTGGCAGTGGCATGAGCATTTATATAGTACGGTACAAAACATGATTATAGGCAGGCAGACAACAGCAGTGGCATAATGGCAGCAACAGCAACCATATAGTATGGAACATAATGGTAGGCAGGCAGACACCGGCAGTGGCATGATGGCAGGAACAGATATACAGTACAGTACAGAATACGATGGTGGGCATACAGACAGTGGCAGTGACATGATGATGACAGCTGCAGCAGCCATACGTATATTACATGATAATAGACAGGCAGACAGCAGCAGTGGCATGAAGGCAGTGTTAGAAGCATCCATACAGTATGGAACATGATGGTAGGCCGGCAGACAGCAGCAGTGGCATAATTGAGCACCATCAGCAAGGGAATATCTATTCACTGACCTCAGACAGATGTGTGTGCAAATCCCCGCGGATTCATGCCTCGTACATTTTGATATCACAATGCACTCAAAACCCTCTCTGAGATGGCATTGAAGGCTGGTCAAGACGGTATAGAGAGCGCACACTTGGCCACTGGCGACTGTTCCAATATGGCTGCCCTGAAGCCTATAGTTTAAGGGAACATAGCATGGGCCAGAGAACGGTCAGTGTCCAGGTAGTACTGAACATAAATATCCAGGCAGTAAGGCACATGGAAAAAAATTCTTCATCAGTTTGATAATGCTGGACTGGTTTTTGCTGCTTGTGGTAGCAGAGAAATCAGGAGGTGGGTTACTCTCTGAAGGGCAGAGAGGGGTCTCTCTTTCAGACATGTGGTTGGCAGGCCTCTACTCGACAAAAACTGTGGCAAGCTGCATACAAGGTGTCTCCTGGCAATAGGAAAGTATTCCCCCATTTTGCTTTGACAGCGAGGGTCTAAAAGCATGGCTATTCAATAATCATCAGATTGCTTGATAGAAAGGATACACCTGTCATAACATAAGCAAGCAAGCATACTGCTTGTCATTCTCGTCAGCTTGTCAGAAAATCCACTGAGATGCTTGCTCATCATTGTTGGTGTCATTGTCAGCACAAGTAACTTCTCCTCCAATGGCTCCCCCTTCTCCAACTCCAGTGGCAACTCCTTATCTTCATCCTCCACTTCCTCATCCATGTACCTTTCTCTGTATGGGTCCCCAGCAGCTATAGGTTGGCTAGCATAAGCTGTTTTTATTCAACTATCCATTGTTGCATCAGCGTGAGCACCTGCTCTAAGATATAAGGGAGGTGACATTGTTGATTTTGCAGTTGTCCATACTGGCCTCTTCAATGGGCTGAGTACGGGACAGGCATCTCTAATGAGCTGCCACTGCAAACCTCAAAACAACAAAAGCTCTCTTCTCAGGTGGTCTGGTGCCAGAAAAAAGTCACTGGGTAATTTCCTAAAATGCAGCGTAGCCATAAAGTTCCTGCCATTGTCACTGACCACCATGTCCAGTTGGAGTTGGTGAGGACTGAGGAGACAGTCAGTGGATATTTGCTTCTTGATGCACTTTAGCAAGTGATTGGCTGTGTGGCTACTCTCACCCAGGCCAATTAACTCTAGCATGGCATGGCAACTCTTTACTTTACATGTATGGTAGGAGGAAGGGAGAGTGGGTGCAACACACTGCCCAGGTTCTGTGGAGGACAGGAGAATGTAAAGTGGAGAAGGTGGATAAGCACCTGGTGTGGTACCCAGACCAGCACAAATGTGGAGGTTTTAGTAGGACCTCACCTCACCTTCTTGGTCTGGTGCTGCCTCACTAGTGCCTCAAAAAAACTTTAACGCAGTAGGCTGTGAAAGACCTATACTGTCCCTGCCTGTAACAGCTGCTCCAGGTGTCCACCATTGAATGCACCTTGCCACAATGAGAATTGAAAGGTGCGGCGAACCTTGCCACCAGGCAGGCATAGCTTTTTGGGAAAAATATTGTTGGCTAGGTATCTTCCAGTGAGGCTGAGCACGCAGCAGAATCCACTATTTGGTATGTCAGTGACTACACCACTAGCAACTTGGTCAGGTGGCAGTTAAGCTTGCAAACCAGAGCATTGATGGGCTTATACAGTTGTTTCCTGGGCACACATTCTGTTATTAATAGCTGACAACAAAGCTGAGTAGGCGGTGGAGGGGAAAGAGAAATCTGAGTGGGAGAAGCATTAACTAAGGATGACAAGGATACTATACTGAACATGGATGCAGCCTGGCTGCAGCAAAGGAGACCGAGAGAAGGAGGACACTCTTCTTTCGAGAGCTGGCCCCACTTCTATTCTCCCACAGTAAGTGGTGATGCTGCTTTATTTGTGTTTGAAAGCCCACCGCTTATTTTAATCCTGCAGATCATAAGCAAAGTAATGCTTTTTTCTTCAGGTACTGTGGAGAATAACTGCAGACAGGAGTTTCTCACAAACAGCAGCAGCCAAGTTTGGCTGTGGCACATTTGAGTATACGCCCGCAGTATCAGTGGCACCACTACTTCTTGAGCTGACCATATTAGAAGCAAATCTGGCCTTGCTAGTTTTTTTGGGAGGTTCTTGCTGTATGTTGCCTCTGCTCTTTATTGCCACCATCATGGCCACCACTGATGTTACTTCCTCCTCAGCACCGCAATCTGGCTCCCAAGTCCTCTCCAATATACAATCATTTTCATCATCATTCTCACCCTATCCGCCACTTCTATCAGACTGCAATATGGATATGTAATCATAGGCTCCTTGGTGGTAGCCCCTTAATTGTAATTGTTTATACAGAAAAATGAAAGAGGTAGTTCCACTCTTTAAACTTACAGTTTATCCACAAGTTGTGTCCGATTGATGGGGGGGTCCAACTGTTAGGTCTTGTCTCCCCTCTCAATATGAATGGAGTGGCTATCAAGCATGTGCATTGATGTTCCATACCTCTCTATGGGACGGCAGAAAATACACCAAGAATAATACTCAGCCAGTCCCATAGTTATGAATGAAGGAACACAGGACCCCTAATCTTGTGATCGGTGGGAGTCCTAAGACTCCTAACAATCGGGTCACTGATTAAATACTTATTACCTACCCTGTAGATAAGTGACAAATTTTGGGGCCAATTATTTTAATAATGAATTTTACCTATTTTGGGCTAAAAAATAATTTTTCCAATTGGTCCTGGTCCTTATAAAAAAAATTCTACACATTTTCCTCTACAACTTTCAGCTTCACTACATCTGCAGACTCTTGTTCTCTTTCTTAGTGAATCCATCAGACAGCAGCTCTGATGGTTCAATCTATAGTACTTTTCTTGATTTTATTAAAAGCTGCTGCTCTGATGGATTTACTGCAAAGGAGAAACAATACTCTGCAGATGCAGTGAAACTGAAAGCTGAAGATGAAAAACTATAAAAAATCGTTAATAAAAAAAACTATTGAAAAAAAATATATTACCCAAAATAAGTAGAATGCAATAATAAAAAATAATGATTGGTTAATGGCAAAAAAATAAAAATAAAATATTTTGCATATCCCACATAAGAAAATAAAAATATGAATATAAATGCTAATGTACATGTACCCCATGATGACAACTGTAAATCCTAGATTTTATCCTGAGTCAAAATATGCCTCATACAATTACTACTGTTGTCTTATTTAAGCAGGAATAACAGAACTGATTTACTTTGGGAATGGGAAATGTATTTCTTCCTACATAGAAGATAACATAGAGAGGAATAATTGGTAAACTGGTTTACAAACTACACATGAAAAATGCATGCAGTTTCCTAATCTACTCACTAGATGGTGTTGAAATCTAGTGCATCAGATTCTAAGGACACTCACAACAGCTTACAGTGCATGATTGCATTACAATTCTTTAAATAAGCTAAAATTTAGTATATAAGATAAAACATAAATAAAGTAGACAAGCATGTTTGTGAAATGATACACATGATAGAATGTACAGATATACCATTTAATTGTATACTTTACTACAAACATTATTTTTTGTATCATTATTAATGTTTTATTAGTACTGGCAGTATTAACTGAGCTTATCTTTCAGTAAATTCATACAGAGCAGATTTTTTTCTAAAATTCAGATGTGATACTGTCAAATTCCCCCCAAAAAATCCATGCAAATCCACCGACAATCTACTTAAAATGTTTATTCCCATAATTGCCCTGTGATGAGGTTACCTAAGTCATCATTTTTGGGCAGCAAATTTGATTATTTTTGAGATTAGCTATACAGAAGCGATCCATTGTCCCGGTACAGTAGAGGTGATTTCTGCATGTAAATTCAGCCTCGTCTGATGAGCAGGCAATTATTGGGAACAAACTGGGCATTGCCTGCTGTGTTGGCCTGTGCAAAGGATCTTTTAGTCTCTGTGGAACATTGGCCTGCAGATTGACAGTGTGCAGACTGGTTATTAAACTCTTAACTTTTAAATATTTGTTTATTATGGTTTCATGACAAAATACCAAAATTTAAACAAGAAAATAAAAAGTTATGTCTCAAATTACACATAGTAATATTAATAGAGAAATGTGTAGGAGATTACTTGTCCTTGAAAATGACCACAGCATGCCTAGTCAAAAGTCTCCTGCCAAGAATATTTAAAAAATAAAATAAAACATACAATACATACAATAACCCTAGTCCTCCCTACTCCCTTCCAACCTTATTGAAGCTTGAGTGCCCCCACCCTCCACCGAGCATCAACTATTAAGAGTTTCTAGTAATCCTCAACCCAACAATTAGGTCACTCAATGTCCCTTTCAAGTCCTCCTTCAAATACCAGAATATAATACAAAAAAGAGCCATAAAATCCCCAATTTCAGTGGGAGTTTGAAAGGTTTCAATAACTGTTCTCCACTTATGGGAAACAAAAAAACCTTAGTCATTTGTTCTCGATGTTTTAGTATTTCCAGACTTTCTAGGAATAGTATCCTTGTCATCCGAGCCACCACTTGATCCACTCCCAGGACAACAGGAAAGAGCCAATTTTGTAAGATGCACTTCTTCACTACCATCAAGACAGTATGGCCTTTAGCGGGTTTTGACAGAGCGCCTCCAATTTGTCCCTTAGATAAAGACCCTGAATGAAAGAGAACCATAGTGTTGGTTCTATTGGGCCACGGAAAGTGCTAACCTTACCCATACTTGGCCCATCTCCTACTAGAATATTTTCAAATGAGGGCAGGAACACAATCTATGGAATAGACCAGTGGCCTTTTGAGCAAATTATGGACACTCCATCAATGGTTTGGTTTATCTGAATTACTTGGGAAATTTAAAGCGTAAATAGCCTGGTGTAGAATTTAAAATGTGTTTCCCTCTATGTTTCATTCACTATTTGTGACTGAATAGCTAATATCACTTGTTTTATCAGATGATGGACCTCCCCAGTGTTCAAAATGGACTCCCATTTTTTAAATTCCATATCCAGATGTATTGTGAGAAATATATCATGTAGGTCCTGGTATAATAAGGATAAACTAGGTCATTTAGATCTACAAATAAAGGAGTCAAGGACATTGGGGACCCACTCCAAGTAAGTTTTTGCAGTAGGATTTATGTTGTTGGAGTTGCAAAAAGTGAGTCCCTGCCAAACCAAACCTATCAGACATCTCCTGAGGAGTAGCTCAGAGTGGTTCCACTTAATGGAACAGGTCTCCCAATACCTTAATACCCCTTTCAGACCAGACTCTGAACAATTTATTACCATGTCCAGGCAAAAAGCTCAGATTACCCTACAGTGGTAAATGCTAGGAAATTTGATATAAGAGGCCAAAATATTTGCAGAGGATCTTTCGTTCTAGAATAGTATCACGAAAGACCAAAGAGCTCCTAATGAAAGATGGTAAGAAGATCTTATTATGGATAATTACCCTGACATCCCATGGAGAGGCAAAGTCCTCCTCAAGGGGTAATTTAGAATAATACAAGGTTTTATTAATCCAATACAGTAAATGGTGACTCAAGCAAGACAAATTATAATCCCTCAAATTAGGAAAATTCACCCCTAGTGGGACTCCACGCCATGTGAATCTAGAGAATGCTAACTATAAGTTTCTGATGTCCAAGTGTTTTAAAAGCAGAGGGATTGTCTGCAATGTTTAGAGCAGTTTAGATATACTTATATACCTGATGAGGTGGCATCTTCATCTCATTATCATTATTACTATTTCAGCTTCCACTGAAACTATACTTTTATATAACTATCACACAGATGCAGTTATGGAATAAAGTACAGTATACTCTCCTATAATCAGAGAAAAAAGGGGGAAAGCAGCAGCACCCTACAAACCAGATAAATTACAATAATGCCATAGTCACAAAAAATATATTATAGTGCTAATGCTACGCTTATTTATAAAGTGAGATGCTTGGCAAATTCATTTTGTGCAAAATCATCTGAGCCTGTCTGCCGGACGTCAAGGAGATCTCTTAAGACGGGTCCTGACACTAAATTTTACCTGTTATGCACTATAATGGCTGCCATAAAGTTCAGGAAGTGTTGGATCAACATGCATGCTGGGTCCACTCTGCCTTTTACCATATTTGGTGCCAAAATAGCCTCCATTACTTACAAGGGATGCAGGTACCAACATGCATGCTGAGCCCACTTGACACCTTTCCTTGTGCCAGACGGCTTCCAATGAATGTAGTGAGAGCAGGCCACAGCTTTATACTGAAACTAATTAAAATCAGCCTATGGGGCAGACAGGCTAATCAGGAGTTCACGACTCGCTAGGAGTTCCACACCTCCAGCGCTTTAAATCTGCAAAGAAGAGGGGGTTAGTCAGCACCTCCCAATGCGCAGGTGCACGCCGCCATCGCTAATAACAGGGAAAAAAAGGGGGAATGCAGCTATAATCATACATATAACCTCTGGTGTAAAAAATAAATAAAAATGTTCAATATGTTGTCATTTTTTTCAAAAATTTAACCAACATTCAGAAATCAGTTGGTTTACACCCCACATCGTGTAGAACCACCTGAACCAGCTTGAAGATGTTTTTCAGTATCTTACACTGTTTTGGAGGAATTATGTCCCATACTTTTTACAACATTGCCTCAGGATATTCATGTATATAAAGCTCTTACATGTTTTATGTATAGAGTGGTTCTTATTTGGAAGACCCCTTTCAAACGCAACCAATCAAATTTATATAGAAATAAAAATAATAACACAGATCTGATATGAGTGGAAACACTTAACCAAGCCAAACTAGTTCTAAGGCAATATAATACTTCTCCAAACATAATCATGAGGAAACTGGAGAACACACTCTGGTGTTGTAATTGTATTAAAACTATAAAAATACAATTTTTTCCATCTGCCTTCATGAGGTAACTGAACTGCTCACATTATCACAGCTTGATGCCATTAAAACATTCTGTGGCAGATGAGGTAACCGAATTAAATAAAATGGGAGAAGAATAGAAAAGTCAATGTGTCCTTACTTAACCGTATATGTGTTGTACAAATACCAAGAAAATAGTTTTCCTAGAGTTTTCAATATACAGCACCGTAACTAATATGGTGCAGTATATTTACTGTCTACTGGAAGTCATAATAGTATTTGTTGTTTGTGAATCAGATATAACACATTCCATATTAATCCTTATTATTAATACACATATTAATAATGATTATAATTTTTTTTTTATAATTATGTGTATGGAGATGTGTGGGGGCTCATATTTTTTCCAGACAATCTGTAGTTTTTGCTAATACTAAGGTGTGTGTATGATTTTTTTGATCACTTTTATAAAATTTTTGGGGAAGTAAAGTAATTATGAAAAAACATCAAATTATCCTTTTTTTGTTACACCATTCAAGATATGGGATACATTTCTTTTTTTTATATTTTAATAGTACAGACATTTTCTCACGCGGTGATGCCCATTATGACATATTTTTTTAATTGATCATTTTATTTTAATTTTGGGGAAAGAGGGTTATTAGAATTTTAATTTTTTTCTATATATAAATAAGTATATTGCTGTACAGTGCTGCCACCTGCTGGCCTGAACTATAACATACAGGTAATAAGCCTGGAAGCCTATTATAGGCTCAAGATCATTACCAGCATAGAATTATTTCCCAAATCTTAACCATGGGAAAGCATTCTTGTCCCTGAAGTGCACACTTCCGGGTTTTAGTCCTCCAAGATGCAGTGGTCACATTTTACCATGGCATTTAAGGAGTTCAGTGTCCATGGTCAGCATTACTGCCAATCATTGACATTAGCCATGGGTGTCTGTTACATGAAACAGTAGGTAACCAGCAGCTATGGCTCCCCCTCCACTCGGGAGCGGGCTTCATCTTTAAAGACCGAACATCCACCGTACATTTATGGCGGATGTCAGAAAGGGGTTTAATTACTTTAATTTTATTTTTTTAAAGGGGGATGTAAAAAAAAGTCAATTCAGCCTTTGTTTATTGATTTTTTTTATAACATTCAACTTCTTGTATAAAGCACACATTATTTTGTGTTTTGTTTTATAATATGGATTGTTATAGCTGCAGCAAGATCTACTGTGATATGCATAGTTTTTGAAACATTTTTATCTTTTCCTAATCATTTGTAAGCGAAAGAGGATCTCTTATTTTTTGTAAATACTGTTGAATGTTTTTGTACTCCCACTTTTGGATTTAACCCCTTCCTGACCACCACATATAAATTTAAGTCAACGGTAATATAGCATCCACTCGGCTCGCAAAAGCAGCAGGTACCCGGGACCAATGTATGCGATCAATGATAATGTAATTCACATACATTTAGGCCCCTCAGATGCAGTGGTCAAATATGACCATGGTATCTGGGAAGTTAAAGACAAGAAGTGTGCATTCCCAGCCGTGTACATGTTTCCACCGGTTAGGATCGAGGAAGCTGGATGTACAGCAGTGTGTGGCAGCCTTTGTACTTAGGAGTGGTGCATGGTTGCCGCACATTAGATCTTATGGAGCCCCATAGGAACATAATATAATGTTCATAAACTCCAATGCTAATGAGACAAGGAATCTAATTATGATTGCCTGTTGTAATTCCCTATCAGGACTATTAAAAACAGCTTAAAAAAGGACACATTTTTAAAAATCTTAAACATATAAAAATATAAAAATTCAAATCACTCCCATTTATCAAAATAAAAATAAAAATACATAAATGCATTGCCACATGTGAAAATATCAAAATAGGCTATTAGCCATTTTTTGGTCATTTCATCTCCTACAAAAAAAAAAGATAAAAAGTTATCAAAAAGTCATACTCACCCCCAGAAATGGACTGGCCATAGAGCCTACAGGGACTTTTCCTTGTCCCATAGGGCTAGCCGTGCCCTCCTCACTGCCGCTGGCCAGGTACATACTACAGGGGCATGGTGAGATGGCATTCTGTGTTGCACTATGGTATTACTGACCCAGTTAACTAATATTGGCCACATCTACATGTGTTGCCCCACCTTCTGTAAATTTAGACCCACTTACAACATTGGGGTCACTTTTAAAAAAAAAAAAAAAAAAAAAGGTTTTTTTTCCAGCGCCACTTTAAGTTCCCAGTCTGCACTTGTGCACCCCAGAATGGTATCAATGAAAAGTACAGATTTCCCCGCAAAAAAATGAACCCTCACACAACTCCATAAACATTAAAATGGAAGAAAAACTGTACATATTTGGTATTGCTATAATCGTACTGACCCGGGCAAAAAAATTCATAGGTCAGTTTTATTGCATAGAACATGGTGTAAAAAAAAAAAACAACTATAAAACAGTGGCGGAATGGTGTGTTTTTTTTTTTATAACTCCACCTGATTTGGAATGTTTTAGTTCCGCTTCCCACCACATTCTATGTAACTGTAAATGATGCCATTAGGAAGTACTTCTTGTCTCCCCCCAAAAGAAAAAGTCCTCATACGGCTATGTGTTATGGTTTTGGGACGGCTAAAAAAAAGAGGAACATTAAAGGAGTTGCAGGAATATATGGCAGGTACTGGCTGTGTGGTATATGTGACAACAATCTCCCATATTCTTCATATGTCTGGGCTATGGGGTAAAGTGGCAAGACAAAATTATTTTCTTACGAAGAAAAACATCTAAGCCAGGCTACATTTTTCAAAAATACATCTGAAGTCTCCCAAAAAGCATGTAGGAAAAGGTGTTATGGTCTGATGAAACCAAGGTCGAGCTTTTTGACCATAATTCCAAAAGATATGTTTGGCGCAAAAACAACACTGCACATCACCAAAAGAACACCATACCCTCAGTGAAGCATGGTGGTGGCAGCATCTTGCTTTGGGCTGTTTTTCTTCAGCTGGAACTGGGGCCTTAGTTAAGCTAGAGGGAATTATGAACAGTTCCAAATACCAGTCAATATTGGCACAAAACCTTCAGGCTTCTGCTAGAAATCTAAACATGAAGAAGAACTTCATCTTTCAGCATGACAACGACCCAAAGCATGCATCCAAATCAAGAAAGGAATGGCTTCACCAGAAGACGATTAAAGTTTTGGAATAGCCCAGCCAGACCTGAATCCGATTGAAAATCTGTGGGGTGATCTGAAGAGGCCTGTGCACAGGAGACACGCTCGCAATCTGACAGATTTGGAGTGTTTTTGCCAAGAAAAGTGGGCAAGTCTTGCCAAGTCAAAATGTGCCATGCTTATAGACTCATACCCAAAAAGACTGAGTGCTGTAATAAAATCAAAAGGTGCTTCAACAAAGTATTAGTTTAAGGGTGTATGCAACCATATTATTTTATTTTTATTGTGAGGAATATGGATTAATATTTACTGTCAGCCATGTCCTCACACCCCCATTTGCTGACAGATAGCAGAGGTAGTGAACTCCACAGGAGGGCCCTGCTTTAAAGCCCCAGCCCTGATTGTCATTGTATTCACCTTTTGGCATGTTTATTAGTGTATATGCAAAATTTGTTCCCACCCCCCAGCCATCTGAGTGTCAGCTGGCAAGGAAGAAAGCCCTAGGGGTCCAGGCTTCAAGGAGGCCCCAGGTGGAGAAGATCACACCTCAATCAACCAGTTTGGAGGCAAGCTAAATCCTGCAGGAAAACCCCCCAGCAGGAGGTATCAGCCCTTGCCAGGATCAAGGATACCTGGCCATCGCAGGCATATTTGTGTCCCGGTGGCTACGATGTACGTGTCCATGGTATTTGTTTGATGGGACGATGTCAGGGAAGGGAGATATCCATATCTCCCCACAGAAACCAAATTATGGTACCATGTTTGGACTCTAGTTGTAGCTGGAACCCAGGCGGATCAATTGGGCGTGGAACCATCTTCCTGTGACATTCTGGTATGGGGCTATGAGCCCTAAGGGGTTTTATGGGTCATTTGCTCCCAGCACCAGAGAAGAAGGGGTGGACCCTACCCATATAGGGGGGAGGGGCGCGGCTGGCTACAGGTCATAAGCCCATGCAAGCCAGAGGTGGTGTCTTTTCTGAAGGGGGTCACATCGTGCCAATGTGTTTGAAGAGACCAGAAACCAGCAGACCTCACTGCCCCCATGTGACTGCAGCCAAGGGCTATTCCACCCTTATGACCCAAATGAAAATCTATTTACCCGGTAACTGACTTTTACTCTGCTTAACCCTGTTGTACCCATATAACCTGTATCTGTAACCTCAGACCACTGTATATATTCTCTGTGTATATTGTGCTATATCTACTGTGCCCTTACGGCAATTAAATATGTAATTTAATCTTGTGCTGTCTTGTATCTCGATCACGAATTCCCAAGATACCGCGGGTTGGTTTCTCACCCTATATAATACCTTTAGAGGACCGGGCTTATATCAAACGAGAAGCTGGTGGCAGATTTCCCGGGCTGAGACAGCGCTGTTTTCAGCTTGTTGCCTCTCTGTGCCCGCGTGGGCAGGAGGTGTATGTGTAAACTGTACCAACCTCACCTTACCTGCTCCTCTGGAGGGCGCAACATCAAGTTTTTGATTAACGCGTGACTATACCGTGTCTCGTTAGCTCGACATAGGGGACGTCAAGCAGCCACGAGTTGTGGTATTCATCACATTTATATTTTTTCTTCCCTTTACCTAAAAGATTTCAGTTTGTTTTTCAATTGAGTTGTACAGTTTATAGGTCACATTAAAGGTGGAAAAAGTTCTGAAATTATTTATCTTTGTCTAATTTTTTTTACATCACAGAAACCTGACATTTTAACAGGGGTGTGTAGGCTTTTCATATCCACTGTAAGTCAATGAGGTCCTATCATGTCCATTGTATTTAGCTGCTCTTAAAAGACAGGAACTCTTAACATATCTAGGCTTAATGGCCCTTGTGCCAGAAACTGCAGGATTTTAGTTGTACTCCCTGTAAACATTTAACAATGCAATCACTTCTGTAATATACTACAATACTGTTA
Organism: Bufo gargarizans; assembly: GCF_014858855.1. Taxonomy (NCBI): domain Eukaryota; kingdom Metazoa; phylum Chordata; class Amphibia; order Anura; family Bufonidae; genus Bufo; species Bufo gargarizans. The sequence continues at coordinate 372,293,874 of NC_058084.1, read as the reverse complement.
TTGTGATGCACTGACAGGCAGCCTATTAAGCCTTGCTCTTGACTCAAATACATGACAAATCTTTGCTTGGCCACTGACTGCAATGGCAACCTATTGAAATCCTCCCTCTTTAACCTCTTCCTGACACATTGATTTTCAATTTTTTCATCTTATTTTTTTTTCTCCCGGCATTCCTAGACCAATATGTATTTATTTTTATGTTTTCAGTTCATATAGCTGTGTTAGTGCTTGTTTTAGAGCAGGGATGCTCAACCTGTGGCCCACCAGCTGTTATGAAACTACAACTCCCACCATGCTGTGCTGTAGGCTGATAGCTGTAGGCTGTTTAAGCATGCTGGTAGTTGAAATTTTGCAACAGCTGGAGGGCTGCAGGTTGGGCATCCCTGTTTTAGGGGGACAAATCTACTCCATTCATTGTCCTTACATGTTCTATAAGCCTTGGTGAGCTTATGCCTGTCTACATTGATTTCTTAGGTTCTCTGAATGTGACATACAGAAATCTAATGATCTTACCTATGTAAAATCTGCTGCATGGGCACACAATAAAATATGCCAGATATTGTGTTTTACATGAGATACATTGTCTCGCTATATGCTGGATTCCTCCTATGTTTAAATACTTTGTCTTCATTACAAACTTATATGCAGAACACATTTGTAGTTTCCCTAAGGAGCACATTTCTCTAACCAGTTATTCCTTCTGTCTTAGAACTGACTGCACACTTAATGGTGCAACTCTTCCAATGGAAGCCTGCTGGTTTTCTCTTTAAGGGCCTCATTATGTGTTAACATATGCCAATTGTTTACAGTATAATGGCATCACTTATTATAGTGGCCATGAAAGTGTACTTAAAAGTAGAAACTACTCATTCATTTTTCTTTCTCTATTGTTCAATAAAATCCTTTTCTTCACTCACAATATTCTTTAAGCGTACAAACTGTCCATATGGGACAGCTGTTTTATTTTGTGGCAGTGTTTTTTCTATACACTGTTGTAACTAGTGTTTCCCCCTGTATTCTGACTTTGACATCCAGAAATTCCAGTTCTAGTAAACTTCATGTTCATAGAATTGGTGGCATTCAAATACTCAACAAATTCCTCAAATTGCACTTTGGTTGCTGTCCAAACAATAGAGACATCATATATACCTGTAAATAAAAAAAAAAGGTTAATATATGAAACAACAGTAGTATTCTTTTTAGAAAATACATATTTATCCTCAAAGGCCACAAGGGACAAGTTAGCAAATGTACATGAGAAAGGTGTCCCCATTACAGTTCCTGTCTTTTGATAGAACCATCTATTACCAAGCGCAAATGCATTGGGCAACAAAATAAACTCTAATGATTCCCCTACAAACTCATTATAATCACTACTTTTCTTCTGCTGTTCTAGAACTCTACAAATACATTGTACCTCTAAGCTTTGTGATATTCTCAATTGATGCTAAAAGATAACCCTCTTGCCACTGAATATCCTTAACAGCCTCCAAAAGGTCCCTGGTATCCACAAAAAAGGGGACATTCCTTTCAATAAAGATCATAGTAGCAAATCTACATACTGGGATAAAGACTCTGTGATAGAGCCGATCCCTGTCACTATCAGAGGTCCCGGGATTCACCACTGATTTGTGTGCCTTATAAAATACCAGGCCGATTTAGTCGGATACATGGGGTACAATCTCACTGTTGTCTTTTCTGATATAAAACCTTTATCTGTGTACTTCCATAATAAAGCTGTTTCTGATGCTTAGTTATGGGGTGAGCTGCAATGGGTACATAAACATAAGAGATGAGTGAATCGAAGCTGACATAGTGGAATTTGAGCCGAATTTTCTCGTGCTTCGTGGTTGAACTTTTTCCTAAAATTGCTGCTGCACATGTAAGGACATGGAGAAAGGAACTTTGGGAAGGCGGGATTATCCATAATGCCATGCATGCAGCCAATCAGCAGCCAGCCCAGTGATGTCACAGCCCTATAAATAGTGGCAGTCCTCTTAGATTCTGCCATTTACCAGTGTACTTAGTGCAGGGAGAGACGTCTGCAGGCGTTAGGGACAGTGATAGGAAAGACTTGATTATGATGAAAAAAACTATTTGAAAGTGCAGGGAAAGAATAGGGAGGAATCATTCCACAGCATTTGTGTAGAACAGGGTTCAGTATGGGAGGTTACAGACTGAGTAATAGGAACAATCCTATTACACCTTGGTGCAATTACCATTATACAGCTCTGTCATTCCAGCAAACCGTTCTTGTTATTGGGATGCAAGTGTTGTTTGATATAGCAATTAACAGGGTTTATTACAAGGAAATATTTCTAGGGAACGTCTTATTTGCACTTGTGCAGTGCAGTTATATGTTGTGAAGCCTTTTTTTCCATGTATTAGTGGCAAAAGAAAAATATATTTGCCCTTGTGCGGTTCAGTGATATACTCTAAAGGCCTGTTTGCCGTGTATTAGTGGCAAAATAAAAATATATTTGATCTAACATTTGGTTATTTGATCTAACAGTATATCAGACTGTTCTGCACCTCGAATGTCCTTCAGCAAGAAATCTAATTCTGGCTTTCTCCGAAATAATTGAAAATCGGAACCATGGTGACCGACAATGGGAAGAACATTGTGTCGGTGCTGAGTCAAGGAGGTCTGAGCCATGTGCCCTGCATGGCACACATGTTTGACCTGGTTATCAAGCGGTTTCTGAATTCTTCCACCCATATGCAAGACATCCCAAAAATAGCCAGGAAACTTTGCATGCACTTTAGCCATTCGTACACCGCAAAACACATCCTCCTCGAGCTGCAGTGGCAGAACGGCACCCCCCAACAAAGGCTGATATGCGACGTTTTCATCCATTGGAATTCTACCCTCCATCTGTTGGACCGACTGTACGAACAGAGAAAGGCCATAAACTATTTCCTGATGATCCAAGTGGACAGGAGGACTCTCCTGTGTAACTGCGATGTCAGCCAGTGGCTGCTCATGCTTGACACCTGCTGTCTTCTCAGGACCTTTGAGGAAGCCATGTTATTTGTCAGTTGCCAGGACTACGGGATGAACAATGTCATTCCACTGCTTCATGTACTGGAACAATTGCTGGTAAATGTGGCTGATCAGGGGACTGGAGACATGGCTCCTCGATCTCACGGCCACATGAGCCCTGTGGGGGCTAAACTCTAAAAAGGAGGAGGAGGAGGACATTGGAGCACAAGCAATTTGTAGTGAAATATGTAGTTTTGCTATACAGGTGACAGGAGAGGAGGAGCAGCCAGAGGAGCTACAGGGCGATGAGGAAGATGAGGCAAAGGACTCAGACACACTGTGGCAGTATGCATTGGAGATGGAGGCAGGGAGTCCCTCTGAGTCACTTGCACAAATGGCCCGCTGCATGGTCACTTGCTAGTGTAGTGACAGCTGAATTGTCACCATTCGGCATAGGGATGACTTCTGGCTCTCAACCTTGTTGGACCCTCACTACCGGTCCAAAATGGGGGCCTTTTTACACCTGCTGAGAGGGAGGAAAAACTGCACTACCATAGAGACATCCTATGTAGTCAGTTGGCTGCTGCCTATCTGCGCCATCATCCATCCTCTCAGAGGTCTTACCAGGGGGGCCCTCTGTGCTCACATACCATGCCATGGCTGCTGGGGAGGGGTGGGGTGGCAGGAGCAGTGCCAGCTCCATCAGCAGCAGCCTGAGTCTACAGTCGCTGATGAGCAGCTTTCTTCCACCACCTAGCAAAGAAACTACTCACCAGCAGCTAGACGTAGAGCAGAACCTGAACAAGCAGGTAGTGGCATACTTTGAGTTCACCCTGCCAGCCGTCATTGAAGATCTGATTGAGACTTTGTCAAGAGGAATCAGGCGTGGATCAGCCACTAATTCCTGGTGCGTCAGACTAGATCATCCATTGTGCCACACCCACACTAACAAAAGAGACAGGTTTCTTCTGGTTACCTGCCTCAGCTACTATTCTGATGCTGTCACCTACCTGATGCCAAGTGCACCTTCTTTCACCCACCATCTTCAGCGGGTACTGGTATTGCCACGCACCTCCACACTATTTCACCTTGCCACTCTGTGGCCTCCTGATGCTGCTGCCACCTCCACACTATGTCAGCTTGCCACTCTGTGGTCTCCTCATGCTGCTGCCACCTCCACACGATGTCACCTTGCCACTCTGTGGCCTCCTGATGCTGCTGCCACCTACAGACTCTGTCATTGGGCCACTCTGTGGTGTCCTTATGCTGCTTCCACCTTACCACTATGTCACCTTGCCACTCTGTGGTCTTCTGATGCTGCCACCACCTCCACACTCTGTCATTATGTCATTCTGTGGTGTCCTGATGCTGCCGCCACCTACAGACTCTGTCATTGGGCCACTCTGTGGTCTCCTCAAGCTGCTTTCACCTCATTACTATGTCATAGGGCCACTCTGTAAACATCTCATGCTGTTCCCACCCTCCCCACTTCATGACTGGGCCACTATTTAGCTATTTTGGCCTGACTGACATCATAATTTATGTGACCCTTCCTTTGATCTGTCAGAAGGAAGGCAAAATTTGTTGCACAACAGATCCACTCTGTATAGCAGCTGTAAGGTCTGTATGGTCCCACCAGAATTTGCTTATGATTTGGTAGCCAAAAGCAGGAGTGGGTACAAAACATAGAAGACTTGCAAATATTGAGTTCATGTGTCATCTCTGTTTTGGATCCACTCCTGTTTTTTTTTTTGGCATTAGCAATACTGATGGATTACTGCTTAAATGATGACTGAGTGAAGGCGGATGCTCCACAGACAGGATCAGTTTTTTTGTGGGTTACTGTTCTGATGGATCAGAGGATGGGCAAAATAATCAGTGACATCAACACAAACTTACTGCTGACGCCCTCTTTTTTCTGTCGGGGGAGCTCTACTTGTATAAGCGTTTAATAGAACAGGTTCTGTTAAAATCTATGTGGAATCAGCTGATAACGGTGTAAAATGAGTTCACTTCTACTTGGCACTAACATTGACCTGTAAGGCCTCTTTCACACGACCGTATACGGACCATTAATTTCAATGGTTCCGCAAAAAAAGAAATGTACTCCATATGCATTCCGTTTCCGTATTTCCATTTTTCCGTTCCGTTGAAAGATAGAACATGTCCTATTATTGCCCGCAAATCACGTTCCATGGCTCCATTCAAGTCAATGGGTCCATAAAAAAACAGAACACATATGGAAATGCACCGTGTCTTCCGTATCCGTTCTGTTTTTGCTGAACCATCTATTAAAAATTTTATGCCCAGCCCAATATTTTATATGTAATTTCTGTATACTGTATATGTTATACGGAAAAACTGAACCAAAACGGAAATGCGACGGAAAAACGGATCCGGAAAAAACGCCCCGCAAAACACTCAAAAAGCCATACGGTCATGTGAAAGAGGTCTAAGACTGAGTTCATAATTGTTATTGTGTTTTTAATATTCAGTAGCTGCTGGCTTCTAGTTCTGGATTACAAAAACCTTGGGTGGAAAATAAACAGAAAGCCAGCTTTTTTTTAAACTTGTTTCTACAGTTCAAAAACTTATTGCTAGCACCCCAATAGCATACATTCTTCTCCAAATGTTGATTAATTGGGCATTGTTTTTTTCTAAAAGTTTTAATTTACTGTTTGTAATTCGGCATTTCAATGTATTATACCCGGGTTGCTGAATTTGTTGTATATTACTGCAAGACAACAGTTAGAGCAAAAGCAATAACACCATTTTAAACCTATGTTATTAAACATGTTTTATTTTACTGCAAAACAATGGATAGTTGCAGCAAAAGCAGTACACCAGTAATGCAAATTTTATACCTCTGTTTCTAAACGCATTGCATATAACTGCAAGATAACTGGTAGTTAAAACAAAAACAATAATGCAATAACACAATTTTTATACCTGTTTCATTAAACAAACTGAAAATTACTATAGTTACTAATGTTTAGTGAATGAAAGTTGACTAAGTGGAATTTCGATCAAAATTTTAGAAAAAATTTGATTTGCCACAAATCCGAATTTCCTGCCGATTTGTGGTAGTGATTCATTTTTTTCTGAAATGGCTGCTGCACATTTTACAAAGTGAAAATAAGAAGCCCTGGAATGAGGGATCACCCATAATGATGTGCAGCCAACCAAGCATCAGATAGACAGCCCCTGTAATGTCATAGCCCTATAAAAAGTCTCATCCTTCCAGGTCCCCAACATTTTCCTGTTAACTGAGCATAGGGACAGATGTGACAAGTGCTAGCAGTGATTAAGAAAGACTTTATTTAAAAAATATTAGTTTTTAACAGTTCAGGGACAGCACTGAGATAGTATAGGGAGATAATAGGGAGACTTTATCCACACTATAGTGAGAGTGCAGGGGCCAATAGAACAGTGTAACGCTTGGATAATAGAGAAGCCACTCTATTACACCTTGCTGTGCTTATTGGGCATACAAGTGTTCTAATACAACAGATTTTAGGTTGTTTACATTCATTTATACATAATTCCATAAATTCTTGTTTCTGAAATTTGGATGAAATACCAGTCTGATACTACAGATTTTTGGGTAGTCACATTGTTATTTTACATAAGTAATTCCATTAATCCTTGATTCTGTAATTGGGGTGAAATTGCGGTCTGATACTACTGTTTTTGGGGTGTTTATTAAAGATGAGCGAATTTATGAAAAGTTTGATTCGGCTGATTTGGCAAATTTAACAAAAAAAATTGTTTAGTGACGAATGGCTTTGTCACAAAGCGCATTTTTTGTAAGTAACGGGTGCAATGGCAGGGACAGGGCCAGCCACCGCCATCTTGCTTGTAGATCTGGAGCGAAATCTCTCGCGGCACGAGCTTACATCATCACTCCGGATGGATCACGTGATCGCATGGCACGTCATCCATGCGCATGGGCCGCTCTGACGTCATTCTGGAGCGCCCCGGGAGCCGCGCGGACTGTAAGGATACCGCTCCCCCGCTCCCCGCTCCTACTATGGCAACCAGGACTTTAATAGCGTCCTGGGTGCCATAGTAACACTGAAAGCATTTTGAAGACGGATCCGTCTTCAAATGCTTTCAGTACACTCGCGTTTTTCCGGATCCGGCATGTAATTCCGGCAAGTGGAGTACACGCCGGCGCCGGACAACGCAAGTGTGAAAGAGGCCTAACACTATAAATTCTTTATAGTTTAAACACATTCCTACAAAAACTGCATTATGACCAGTGTTGAGCGTGAATATTCGAATAGCAAAGTTTTATTGCGAATATCGCCACTTCGAGAATTCACAAATATTTATAATATACTGCTGTGTATTCGTCATATTGAATATTCAGCATTTTTTTTTCCATCTGAATGCATGATTCCTCTCTGCTTCATGCTTGTGGACCAATGAGAAGGAAGCAATGTCAAGTTCACAACAATACTTAGTGCACCGATCAGTAATCTGTATTCAGACCTGCTAAAATGTGAAGTTGCACGTAGTGCAAAAAAATATTCAAATCACTGCGAATATATTGGAGCACTTGACTCTATCTGCATATAAAGCTATTGTAATGTTCTGCCGTTCCAACCATTTTCTCCAGTCTCAGGAGAACTTCTAGCAGCTTAAAAAATGTAGCCAAAGTGACCCACGCCTGTATTTCTTGTTACGAATTTGCATTACGTGATTTTTACATTGCCAATTTTTCACATTCAATAAAATAATCTCAAATTCGCAAATATACAACAAATATTGTACAAAATATTAATGAAATATCCCAAATTCAAATATAGCCCCTGCCGCTCATCACTAATTATTACCAGAGTAATTTGTCAATACCAGTGTGCAGTGAGTTTTAGAAAAGAGGAATTTTTCATTGTGCCTCTATCTTTAAATTACAAAAAAAAGTTGTACCATTTTTACCAAATTTTCATTTATAGAGAGTCATGACCTCATAAAAAAGAGTGATAATGTGGGTAGTAGCCACAGTAGCAGCATCAGACATTCTGCCAGTAGTAGTGGTAGTAGTAGTAATAGTAGTAGGCACCAGTCATCCCTAGCTTCCAATAGGTGCCCCATTATTATTAAGAACAAAGAGGATGATTTTGGACTGGACTCACTCCTTTCAGTCAAAGCAGGATAATGGTGGATGTCACTTCTTAGTCTGGCACCATGACTTGGAGCCAGTGGTTATAGCATTCCTTTTGCTCTTCCTCCTTGCAACCTCAGAGAAGCCTTTTAGTTGCATTGTCTGTCTTCACTCTTCCCTCCTAGTGGGTGCCTTCCTTTACCTAAGAAGAGGCAACATAACTACACCATATGCTATGGAAGATACTCCCTGTTGATTACTTGTGTGAGAACAGGCCAAAGCCAGTGTTCCTCCTGACAACTAACTTGTGTGTGCATAAATACAGGCATGATTTTGGCAGCTTATGTAGAACAAACCACTGATCATAATTAATAACATATTTGAAATAACACATGCAACACCACAGTGTGTTTTTAAACATGCCATATGTTAACATGGGTAATCATGTGTTTACCCATAGCTTTATATGAAAGTGTCACTCTGACATTATTTGGTATAGCTGTTATTGTATTTAAGAGCTTAAGTGTGTGTGTATGGGGGTGGGGAAAGATCAAAAATTAAAAAAAAAATAATAATAATAATAAAAAAGAAAGAGAACAAAATTATATTACAAAGTCCTTGGAGAACTAGAGAGTATATTTGATTTGTATAGAATTGATTTGGATACAAATACAATGTTTTGAAAATTTTAACAAATCGGACACAGAATTTCAAGAATCCTTATAATACAGATATATTGACTCAGCCAAATTTCCACGTAAGAATTATGGCCGATAGAAGAAAAGCATTTCCGACAAAAGAACATTATTTTCAAGGCAGTAACTGCATTTTGTTGGCATGAAAACCTTAATTTCCCAATATTGAAGTGATGATACTGCCAACAATAATAATGGTATCTGGAGAGAAGCGAATGTTCCATTTTTAAAACAAATGTTCCACCTAGTCTGTGAGACGCACAAATACATTTCCATTGGAAACTTCTTTAATATGTTTCATTTTTGTTCTACCTTAGTTTAGGGGGGAAAAAAAATCTTCCAGCCATTGTTCTGTATGCAGTGCAGGAGAATCACAGGACATTTCTATATTCCAAATGCACAAATATGAGAAGCTTTTCTCAAGCACTGCATTGTCTTGGGAACAATTTGGTAATTATTATATCTATTAACTCAGCAGCATTCAGTAAACTCAACTATAAATGCAGTATTTTTGGACAATTGTGGATGATATTAAGCTCTACATACTAATATCGAGTTCTCTTCTGCAGCTTTATTATGTAGCTGTTTTAGTCCCATAAAAACTGAGGTTGTATGAAAACCTGAAGGATCCTGTTCTAAATCAATGAATTACTTCTAGATTAACTGGAATCTTTTTGAAAAGAGATACAGTACTGTACAGTATATCATAGCTGTATTGTTAAAGACATACTTCTATCATTAACAGTTATGGTATATCTACAGAGCATGCCAAAATGCTAAGCAGGCACATTTCCCATGTTTGCCAATCTATTTGAGACGCTATAGCTAGGGATGGACGAACATCGGCCGGGACGATAAGCGAACGCGACGTTCGAATGTTCGCGAACCGTGCGTTTGCATTGCACCCATTGTCTTTAATAGCAGACAAACCTGAAAAACCTTCAGGTCATGTTTGCAGCCGCAAACTGTGAGTGCACAAATAGTCCCACAACATGGACAGTGACATACCAGAGGGGGATCATTGGCAAAAATTCCCACAAAAAATATGTATTTTAATAAGGGGCCATTTTTATGCGTCTTTAAGAAAAGCTATCAAAAATCTGCCCTGCTGGAGCCTAGGAAAATGTTATTTCCTATCGGTTTGATGTATACAAATGTGCAGCACTCCACGTTTTTGTATCCTGCAGAGTCCATAAAAAAATGCATATGTAGATGGAACTGTATGATAAACGGATGACACTGTACGGCATCAGTCTGAGGCATCTGTTAACGCATACATTTTTGGTATGCATTAAATGGATGGCAAAAATAGGATGTGAACCCAGCCCTAGTGTCAGAATAAGTGCCAGTACACAGCGGAGCAGTGAGGCAGAGAGGGGAGGCCGCCATGTACTGACAGAGTGCTACCTGGTCCTGGTGGTAAAGGATGAGGACTGTGTTTCCCAAGGATCATTTTCTACTGGGAAATACAGGGCACAGTATAATACGCTAGAATCTATATAATATAAAGATATTAGCCCTTCCCCTGAATAATAATACAATTAGGTGGTCATTTATTATATAGAAATACGTCTATGTTTGGCGTATTTCTGACATAGATTGTGGCGCAAAGGTCCTTAGCACCGCAATCTGTATATTTATCCCGCTTATGCCAGGTCTAAAAAAGGATGGTGTAGGCAGGAAAAGGTATACAGTTAAGGCCATCCAGTTAATGGATAGCACCGCCATACCGTGACCGAATAAAAGGGTATAGGCTCTGGCCACAGTTCAAGCCTGCACACACAGTAGTCAAGGGGTTCCTTGCTTCTCAGAGCGTACACATAGGCTGTTAACCCGATGTAGTCAGACACCTGTCGGTCTAGGCATTACCTGACGCTGGATCCAGAGGGCGGCTGTTGATGGGTTGGATGCAAGAATGATCTCATATCCGAAGTGACCAACATATCTTCAAACCGCCCTCTTTTTTGTAGACGCGGTAGGATTGGTACCCGTACCTGTTTTGGTGGAAATTCCTCTGCCAGTGCCCGCAACAACAGAATGCAGCATCTCTCGCAGCAAGGCCTGGAAATGCTGCATTCTGACAGCCCTCTGTGATGTTAGTAACATTTCTGCCATTTTGTGTTGGTATCCTGGGTCTAATTACGTTGCCACCCAGTACTGGTCCTTGACCTTTCTGCTTTTTATAGGGGGGTCCCTCTTCAAGCACTGGAGTATGAAGGCCCCCATTTGCACTATATTGGAAGCGGTGGAGCGCCCTGGCTCCTGCTCATCACTTAGGAGAATGTGGTCCTCGGTCTCCTCTGCCCAGCCACGGACAATACCAGGAATCCCCGCAAAGTTTAAAACCTGCTCTTCTTGCTCCTCCTCCTCCTCCTCCTCCCCTCAGCCACCATACTTCTCTGACTCATCTTCAGACTCCTGATGACTTGTCTCAGATGGAGTAGCCCCCCTGGGAATTCATTCAGCATTGCAACTTTCTAATCTTCCAGCTCCTGATCCTCGACGGCTTGATTAATGACACAACGCAATGCACAGTCCAAAAATAAGGCGTAAGGTATGATGTCACTGATGGCCCCCTGGCAGTGACTGACCAGTTTGGTGATCTCATCAAATGGCCGCAGAAGTCTGCATGCGTCACGCATGAGCAACCACTGTCGCAGTGAAAAAAAAACGTCTTACGGGCAAGTGGTGTCACCGCTGAACGTCAGCAAGACGAGCCATGGCTGTTTAAGATCTTCTAAAATGGCCAGAGATTTTCCTGGCCTGCCGAAAGACTTCCTGGACCCCGGGGTATTTGGCAGCAAATCACTGCATGATTAAGTTCAGGACGTGTGCCACGCACAGCACGTGTGTCATTTTGCCCTGTTTCAGCGCGTTCAGTCGATTGGCACCATTGTCGCACACCACTTTACCAAATGTCAAATTGAGCGGCGTTAGCCACTGATCAGCCTATGACCGCAGAGCTGAAAGTAGTGCAGGAAAGGTGTGGCTCTTGGCTTCCAGGCACAACAGCCGCAGCACAGCATGGCAATGTCTCGCCTGGCACGTCGGACAGGTTCTGGGGAGCTTGGGGGTGCAGCAGAAGAGTCGGTAGCAGTGGAAAAGAAGGAGTCAGCTGAGGAGGAGACAGAGGAAGGAGTAGGGGGAGGAGAAGAAGAGGCAGGCCTGCATGGAATCCGTGGCAGTAACACCAAATCCACCCGGGTGCCACGGGTTACATGCTTGTCGGCCGTCAGAAGGTTCACACAGTGGGCAGTAAAAATGATGTACCTTCCCTGCCAGTGTTTGCTAGACCACATGTCTGTGGTGAGATGTATCTTGGCACCGACACTGTGTGCCAGAGATCTATTAACTTGCCGCTGATTGTGGCCTCATGGATCTGGGATGCCCTTCTAGGATAAATATTTTGTGCCATTGTTGTGTGCCAAAGGCCACACATTTTCTAAAGGCCTCTGAGTCCACCAATTTATATGGCAATAGTTGGTGGGATAGCAGTTCCGACAAGCCAGCGGTCAGCCGTTGTGCAAGAGGATTATCCGGCGTCATCTTTCTGGCTTATGCCAGATGAACGCAATGGCGGCACAGTGGAAGGTGGAGTGGAGTACAAATGGGAAGAGAGAGTAAAAGAAGAGGCAGGATGTGGAGCGCCGGGAGTGTGTCTTTGTGGGTTCTGACGGCATTACTCCGGCATTACTGGGCTCGGTGATGGGAGGCCAGATGCCTTCTTAAGGCAGTCGTCCCTAGGTGAGTGTTGGGCTTACGTGACTTATGCGTTGACAGTACAGGCTGCAGATGGCAACACTATTATCATCAGCTGACACATTAAAAAAAGCCCACACTGCGGAGCCAAGTGCTGGCGTCCTGGGAGCGCAAGATATGACCGCACATGGTGGATGGCTCGCTCCAAATAAATTTGCAGTCTGCTTTATGCCTACTGTGCAATGCGAGTTCTGCCTGCTTCTCCTCCTTCTCCTCCCTATCTGCTGCTCAGTCTCTCCCCCTGAATTCCTCTCCTCTTCCTCTCTTGTGGGCACACACAAGACGTCCATCGACACGTCATCATCGTCATCTTCACCACCACTGATGTTAGAGATCTTGGAGTAGACATTAACAGCGGGGACCACCCTCCTTGGGCTGATCTGGGTACTGTCGTCAGACCGCTTTGTGGCGGCCATTGCTACCTTCTCTTCCTCATCCAATGCAAATAATGGCTGCGCATCGGTACGGTCTGGGAATGGATTGGAAAATAATTCCTCTGACTTGAGTGGAGGGGCTATGGTGGTTGTGGTGGTGGTAGTGGTGTCTTTGGGGGTGCACATAGCAGAGAGTGAGGAGGGTGCAGAAGCGGAAGGCTTATTGAGCCACTCAACCAACTCTGGTGAACCCTTGGTTGGAGGTTATTGCACGCGCCTTCTTCAACTTCCCAATTAGGTCCTGGTGCACCTGCCAGACCCCTACCATCACTGCGGATCGGTCTGCCTCCTCCTCTCCCTGTAATTTTCTAAATGACTCTCTGCCTAAGTCCATAGAGAAGAGCAGCATTTGTGGAAGAAGGTATATCACAGCCCTCAATCAGTATTTGGTGGAAAAAGGTATATATAGCAATAGCACCCCTCAATCAGTATTTTGTGGAAGAAGGTACAGTACAGACCAAAAGTTTGGACACACCTTCTCATTCAAAGAGCTTTCTTTATTTTCATGACTATGAAAATTGTAGATTCACACTGAAGGCATCAAAACTATGAATTAACACATGTAGAATTATATACATAATTTTCAGTGTGAAACAACTGAAAATATGTCATATTCTAGGTTCTTCAAAGTAGCCACCTTTGCTTTGATTACTGCTTTGAACACTCTTGGCATTCTCTTGATGAGCTTCAAGAGGTAGTCACCTGAAATGGTCTTCCAACCATCTTGAAGGAGTTCCCAGAGATACTTAGCACTTGTTGGCCCTTTTGCCTTCATTCTGGAGCCCTTCTCACCCCAAACCATCTTGATTGGGTTCAGGTCCGGTGACTGTGGAGGCCAGTTCATCTGGCGCAGCACCCCATCACTCTCCTTCATGGTCAAATAGCCCTTGCACAGCCTGGAAGTGTGTTTGGGGTCATTGTCCTGTTGAAAAATAAATGATGGTCCAACAAAACGCAACCCGGATGGAATAGCATGCCGCTGCAAGATGCTGTGGTAGCCATGCTGGTTCAGTATGCCTTCAATTTTGAATAAATCTCCAACAGTGTCACCAGCAAAGCACCCCCACACCATCACACCTCCTCCTCTATGCTTCACGGTGGGAACCAGGCATGTAGAATCCATCCATTCACCTTTTCTGCGTCGCACAAAGACACGGTGGTTGGAACCAAAGATCTCAAATTTGGACTCATCAGACCAAAGCACAGATTTCCACTGGTCTAATGTCCATTCCTTGTGTTCTTTAGCCCAAACAAGTCTCTTCTGCTTGTTGCCTGTCCTTAGCAGTGGTTTCCTAGCAGATATTCTACCATGAAGGCCTGATTCACACAGTCCTCTTAACAGTTGTTTTAGAGATGTGTCTGCTGCTAGAACTCTGTGTGGCATTGACCTGGTCTCTAATCTGAGCTGCTGTTAACCTGTGATTTCTGAGGCTGGTGACTCGGATGAACTTATCCTCTGCAGCAGAGGTGACTCTTGGTCTTCCTTTCCTGGGGCGGTCCGCATGTGAGCCAGTTTCTTTGTAGCTGTGTATCCACCTGACTTCTCCACAACGCAACTAATGGTCCCAACCCCATTTATAAGGCAAGAAATCCCACTTATTAAACCTGACAGGGCACACCTGTGAAGTGAAAATCATTTCAGGTGACTACCTCTTGAAGCTCATCAAGAGAATGCCAAGAGTGTGCAAAGCAGTAATCAAAGCAAAAGGTGGCTACTTTGAAGAAGCTAGAATATGACATATTTTCAGTTGTTTCACACCATTTTGTTATGTATATAATTCCACATGTGTTAATTCATAGTTTTGATGCCTTCAGTGTGAATCTACAATTTTCATAGTAATGAAAATAAAGAAAACTCTTTGAATGAGAAGGTGTGTCCAAACTTTTGGTCTGTACTGTATATGGCACCCCTAAATCACTAATTGGCAGAAACAGGTATGTGGCACCCCTCAATCAGTATTTTGTGGAAGCAGGTGTATCGCAGCCCTCAATCAGTATTTGGTGGCAGAAGGTATATAGTAATAGAACCACTCAATCACTATTTTGTGGAAGAAGGTATATAGCACCCCTAATCAGTATTTGGCAGAAACAGGTATATAGCACCCCTCAATCAGTATTTAGTGGAAGAAGAAATGTGGCACCCCTCAATCAGTATTTTGTGAAAACAGGTATATGGCACCCCTCAATCAGTATTTGGTGGAAACAGGTATATAGCACCCCTCAATCAGTATTTGGTTGAATCAGGTATATGGCACCCCTCAATCAGTATTTTGTGGAGAAGGTATATGGCACCCCTCAATCAGTATTTGGCGGAAACTGGTATATGGCACCCCTCAATCAGTATTTGGTGGAGAAGGTATACCTCCCCTCAATCAGTATTTTGTGGAAGAAGGTATATGGCACCCCTCAATAAGTATTTGGCGGAAACTGGTATATAGCACCCCTCAATCAGCATTTTGTGGAAGAAGGTATATCGCAGCCCTCAAGAAGTTTTTTAGGGGGGCAACAGGTATATCACACCCATTGCAATTAGTTACTCCAATAGCGTTTGTCTCTCTATCTAGCTGCGGTATTGCAGCAGAACCGCACACAACCGCTGCACAATACAAATACACTATAATATATTTTCTATGCTAGAAAGTATATTATAAGTATATCACACCCCTCTATATCACACCTATCGATAGCACACCTATACCAGTCCTTAAAAGTACTTCTGTGGCCCTATTAGCTGGCGTTTTGTGTCCTTAACTGTCCCTTTCCCAAAATACAACCTCTCCCTACACTGGCAAAACACAAAACACAAAATGTAAAATGGCTGCCAGATCGGGTTCTGTTATAGGGTTAGGGGTGTGTCCATGTGCTGAAATGTCTCAATTGGCTGTCCTGTCCCACCTGATGGATGTCATGGGTCAAGGTTCGGTGCTATGCAAAAAAATATGGTGCGTGCGAATATCGCCATATGTTCGCATTTTCGGCGAATCGCAAACGAGCATAGTTCACAGTTAAACGACCGCTGGGCGAACCGCAAGGCAATCTCTACCTGTAGCCAATATAAAAGTTTCTACACTTTTGCATAGCACTCTCCTTTGCAATCTAGGGTAGTTCTGGAAAAACGCTAGGTCTATTTTGCTCAGCTAATGAATTTTTAAAGTAATGCTATGTTGCTAATAACAAACACATTTCTTGTCCTATTATGAACTTCTGAAGATCAGTCTCTAGTTAGAACAGGCCCCTAGGGCTTTTAAGGTCCTCATTTGTATTTAACTCCTTACCCCATGACATAATTTACAGTGTTCCAGCAAACTTATGTATTATCATACTAAGGTGATGGTGAGATATATGAGCTATGCTCGCACTATCACTTCCCAGGATTGAAGGGCATTTAACAACTTAGATACCTTGGTGAAAGAAGACTAACAATGTCTTAGTGGTTAGACAAAGCAAGGGGGCTCTCTTATATGCTTAATGACCCCTACAATAAAAGGAATACTAAATGTATCCAAACATACTGAATACCGAAATTATGCAAGAGGAGAAACACACAACGAGAGGCGTGAAAACAGAATCCAAAAAATAATGGCAGAATTGCTGTTGATTTTTACTTCCCATAAAAACTAAACTACATCAACGATGAAATAAAAATGTTATGGTTTTTGAAAAGTCAAAAACATATAAAAAAACTGTGTCATTAATTATTAAGGCAAGGGCTCCATGCTACCTTTTGGCTTCTTAAATGGTGGCATTGTCATGAGTAGTGTATCATCATAAGTGGGTCCAAAATACAGAAGAGGTGCAATTCTTTCCATTATACTTTTTCTCTGAAGGCTTCACTTCTGTCTTTAGCTTACAAAGGCTAACCATATGAACGTGACCAAATACTACCATGTAAAAGTGGCCTAGAAGGCAAAAAGCCACAGTTAATTTGCATTAGTGGAAATTATTTCATACTAACATGGCAACTTTATTGCAACTCCTGAGCAGGCAAAACTCATGCGTTTCCCCAGCCTGGGAGAAAAAAAAAATGTGGCAAAAACAATTTCAAAACTTGCACATATCCTCTGAGATAAGTAATAGTTTTAATATATTTAAATATGAGTTTTTGCAATCATACATTGCACTTATTATTATTTTTAAATTAAGTAAATTTTAAATAAGTGTGATGCATTATATGTGTGATCTTTTAGTGCATTCAAATATGTTCCAGCCCAATTAAAAAGTCCTCTGAAGACAGCTTTGAGAGTCCCATGGGCATATAGTGCAAGTGCTTTCTCATTTTTCAGCTGGATCCAGACAAGCAAATAAGTGAAATATTTACTGGCAAAGACCATTTTCATAGCTTTAGTCCAAAAGGATGTTCCATATGGCTTGTTATAAAAGCAGCATTGCAACATGTAACGTGAATAGCAATATTTCTGGAAATAATTTAGGCACCCTGCAAACAGCATGAATCACCTGGCAAGTCAGAAAGCACAATGCTTTCTGACTTGCACATTGGATCATTATTTATTTGCTCTCTTTCCATGAGGCATTCTGTACTAGCTTAGAGCATACAAAAAAGAACAAACTGTCCCTTAAACAGAATGTATAAATTTAAGTTTTGTTTTCTCCCCAAGAAGGAAATGTATCATCAGATAATAATACTATTAATCTCAGTTTATAATAAAACATTTTTTGGGGGGAACACATGTTTCATATTTTTTTTACTTATTTATGTGACTACACTGTTCTCTGAAGCTCACTTTTCAGTTTCTCTTTGTAGACTGGTACAGATGAGCAGAGTCAACAGGAGATTTAAACCTCTAACCATTTTTGACCCATTTTTCTTTTTTACTCCCTGCTTTCCTGGAACTAGACATACTGTAGATGTTCAAGGGCTATTTTTTTGTACATTCTAATGACACCATTGTTATTGTATATGATGTAGTGGAAGCTGGGAAAAAATCCAAATGTGGCAGAATTGGAAAAAATACTAAAACATTTATGGGTGTAGTTTTTACCGTGTTGCCTATGGGTTAAAACAAACCTGTTAATTTTATTATCCAGGTCAGTATAATTACAACAAGACCACATTTTCAAAAAATTTCTTGTGTTTAATACTTAAATAAAGCTTTGAAAAAAGTAGCTTTTTCTTGCCTTACCATATTCTGAAACGCAAAACTTTTTTATATTTACTTCTGCTGAGCGAATTAAAGGCTCATTTTTTATGTGACGATCTGGAGCTAAAATGAAGATGGAGAATATTTCCTTATCTTCGTTTTGAGGAATATGATGAATACATTTGTTATATTCCTCATCTTCGCTAATTCTAGATATCAAACCAATAGGAAAGTTGCCTTAAAGAGGACCTTTCATCAATCCTGACATTGTGAACTAAGTTTACAGACATGGAGAGCGGTGCCCGGAGATCTCACTGCACTTACTATTATCTCTGGGCGCCACTCCATTCTCCTGCTATGCCCTCTGGTATCTCCGGTCACAGGGAGAAAATAACCTCCCAGGCTGTGAGCTCTGCGCTGCAATTGGCCAGCGCTACAGCAGAACAAGGGCAGACTCCGCCTACTATAACTTAGTGACTGAAATCTCCGCCTACTATAACTTAGTGAATGAAGATACAGGAGGGCATAGCAGGAGAACGGAGCGGCGCCTAGGGATAATAGTAAGTGCAGTGAGATCCCCGGGCGCCGCTCTCCATGTCTGTATACTTAGTTCACAATGTCAGGATCGGTGAAAGGTCCTCTTTAAGGCCTCTTTCACACTTGCGTTGTCCGGATCCGGCGTGTACTCCACTTGCCGGAATTACACGCCGGATCCGGAAAAACGCAAGTGTACTGAAAGCATTTGAAGACGGATCCGTCTTCAAATGCTTTCAGTGTTACTATGGCAGCCAGGACGCTATTAAAGTCCTGGTTGCCATAGTAGGAGCGGGGAGCGGGGGAGCGGTATACTTACAGTCTGCGCGGCTCCCCGGGCGCTCCAGAATGACGTCAGAGCGCCCCATGCGCATGGATGACGTGCCATGCGATCACGTCATCCATGTGCGTGGGGCGCCCTGGCGTCACTCTGGAGCGCCCCGGGAGCCGCACGGACGGTAAGTATGCTGCTCCCCGCCTCTACACTTTACCATGGCTGCCAGGACTTTAGCGTCCCGGCAGCCATGGTAACCACTCTAAAAAAGCTAAACGTCGGATCCGGCAATGCGCCGAAACGACGTTTAGCTTAAGGCCGGATCCGGATCAATGCCTTTCAATGGGCATTAATTCCGTATCCGGCCTTGCGTCAAGTCTTCAGGATTTTTGGCCAGAGCAAAAAGCGCAGCATGCTGCGGTGTTTTCTCCGGCCAAAAAACGTTCCGTTCCGGAACTGAAGACATCCTGATGCATCCTGAATGGATTTCACTCCATTCAGAATGCATTGGGATAATCCTGATCAGGATTCTTCCGGCATAGAGCCCCGGCGACGGAACTCTATGCCGGAAGACAAGAACGCAGGTGTGAAAGAGCCCTAAGTTAAAATCGCAATACGCAATTATTTAAATCGCATATTAATCGCGATATCTAGAATAATGACGAATATTCGATTTCGTCGAATATGAGACGAATATGCTAGCGAATATTCACAAATTTCGTCGAAATCGAATATGGCACCTCCTGCTCATCACTACTGTACACACAGATAGGGTCTGCATGCACTCTGTCATTCAATATGACTACCTTAAAGCAACCACCCGCTGCTTTTACAGACAGTGTAGAAAATATGGGTTTCCAATATGGAAGACACTATGTACATTTTTAAAGCTAAACATTTTTTTTGCTGTAGTGCTAAAAAAAAAAATAGAATGTTTTCTGCATACTTACATTTAAAGAATAAATTGAAATAATTGTTTTAAATAAAGATTAGTGGTGATGAAAATACTCTAGACAAGAAAATAATAAGGAAAAATGTCTCACAATTTTAAATAGTTTTAAGACCTTCTTGCTGCTGTAGCTGTAGAGGGTGCATAGGTAGCAGTCACATGCCATCCTAGTGCCTGATGGGAGGCTCCAAAGCCTATCTGCCACATAATAAAAAGTATAAATGGAAGATGGTAGGTGAGGGACCCCATTACAGATTTTCCTTCGAAGCCCAGAACCGTCAACATATACCACTGTGCCATCGTCCTCTTTGTAGATTAGCAGCAAACAGTAGGATGATGTAAGGGAGTAGCACATGACTACGAAATCAGGCTACGCATTAAGTCGGCGGCCAGATTCCATGGAGCGGCACAAATCTTGGCTCACATAAGTCAGTATGAGAGCTATAGGATATTTTGAACCATGTCTATTTCAAAAGGGACCATATTTTTTTTATTTTAGATGGATGTGCATAACCAAGCAAGCCTCAGTAAAAAAGAAAATAAAAAGCATTGCGGCACTCTGTTCTAACAAATAATTGTAACACTGCATTGTGCTGCTTCTCTATTATTGTTCCTAGAACATTATGAATAAATTAACAACTTAGCTTTGTCATTCTCCTTGATAAAGAAGTAGGTTCCACAGTCAGTACGGTGTCAGACTCCATAGGGATACACTCTGGTAACACCTATTTTCTAAGTTATTCATACATTTCTTGGCGGATTAAGAGAGGCGCAACATAACATAGACTTCTACATATTCTAGAATTGTTATTTCATGGTAATACCATTATATACCTCAACAGACCTATCAGGGCTGCTGACAGGTCCTATTTAAGCTATGTAATGTGTAAGAAGGTCATAGGCAACATAAATGTTTTTCTGAGACTATTTTCTGAAAGTCACTTTTAGTTTCATAAGCAACCACAATCTATTTGTTGTGTTCCACATTGATGGAACTGTATGGGGTTATTTATGCAAATGATGTCTCTTCATGCTGAATGAACACATAGCCTTTTTAATGCTGATCTGTCATGTACTTATACAGTTTTTCCTTCACTAAGGGCACTGCATATAATGGAGGTAAGACTGAGCAAGAAATAGTTTCACAAGGAGTCATTATATATTCACATGTAAAAAGCTGTTTCAATGTCTGTCTGGATTTGCAAATTGAACCAGTGAATCTTGCTTCCTTTCAAATAAAATGATTGAAAATCTGCCCTCTATACATGCTCATACAGGAAAATCTGCCAAGCAGGGTGTTTGGGTAGGAGAAGCCAAATATATGGTCTTACTCAGAGTCTGTAAAAGATTTTCTATATTTTTTTTATTTGCCAAGTACATAAAATAATCTTGTATTTAAGTAATAATGTCCCTTATCCTATTTTGCTATAATAACTAGGGATCAGCGAATCGACTTCAGATGAAACAATTTGCATAAAACTTTGTTAGAATACTGTACGGAGCGGGCACAGTATTAGAATGTATTGGCTCCTATGAGCCGGTGTTATCACTTCGCAAAGTCTCGCAATACTTCGGGTCAATAACTTCATAAATTAATTTCTACTGTAAAAAGGTACTACTTGGAACCAAAACCGAGTTTAGAAAAAGGTTTTTAAAAGTAGAAATTAATTTCTGAAGTTATTACCCAAAGTCTCATGAGACTTTGCGAAGTAAAAACTTTGGCTCATAGGAACCAATGTATTCTTATACTGTACGGAGCCCTCGCTCTGTACAGTATTCTAACAAAGTTTTATGCAGATCGACTTTAAATGTTTCATCCGACGTCGCCTCGCTCATCCCTAATAATCCCTAATAATAACCTCATGACCTCATCCTGTTTCCTGACTATGTGTATTTCATGGTGTCTCTGACCCCAGTGGGTCAGCTGCCAACTACACCAGGGCTATTCTGAGAGGTAGCAGCCTGATGGCTTCTCTGCACCAAAGTCTATATCTCTATATCTTTGCTCATTCATTGGGTAATTAGCAGCAGTATTAGACTGCCAGATGATTGCTAACGAGCGTTCATGTAAGCACTCATTAGCGGTTAATTGCACAAAAATCGGTTAGTGTAATACAGGCTTTAGAATATGTGTGGTAAAGAATGAAGACAGCGTTCTTCCTGGTTTATAAGAGATTGTTTTCCTTATTGATTCTCCATAAAGCATCAATACAATGAGCTTCTAATCCTGAAAGTGTCAAAGTAATTATTTGTCTCAAATGGATGAGATAATTGTATCCAAGCCCATGAGCTTCAAACCTTATCCATTCGATTATCTGCCATAAAGATAATCATGTACACAAGAAAAGAAAAATGCAGAAGAGGGATTACTCAAATTGTTTATTTTTGTTTTTACTTTTTCTTCATTTGAGTATTAGAGATAGCCTGTATAATATTTTAGTTATAATTAATAGACATTAAAGAAAAACATAAATGTTAAAAAAAAAAAATATTTTCTTCCAATTATTTACAGCATGGCCACATGGCCTAGCTTGACCACATGTGACCAGGCCCCGGCAGCCTATGGCAGCGCAATTTTACTGAAAAAGTATAGGGTACACATATGCCCTAAAGTTCACAGATATTACCATCAAACAGTAATCAATGAATTCTGCCATATAATTCCTAAATAACACCACAAAGTAGTGCCATAAACGTCTACTAAACAGTGCCCAATTAAGTCTATCAAACAATGTTCAAATATACCATGATGTTCCTCTTATGTTGTATTATGAAGCCGGTGCTATTTTCTGTGAAAATTACTGGGAAATCATTGATCTTGCCATTAGTCACATGTTTATATAGATGCTCCATTCCCCATTAGGATGCTACAGTACTTACCTGAAAGCAACACCTTGTTCAAGTATGTCTTAAGCTAGTCGACCATATAATATCTACAGAATATCCGAATTCTCGTATATATCACTGGTCATAAGTAGTAAAGATGCATGCACCTACATTTTTTTTCATTGATAACATGTCCCAATGTTCAAACAACATACCTTGGTCAATGCACAGAAAATCATGTCAAGAGTGAAGCTTCTGTGTTGTCTTCAGCATTGCAGAGACTTTCTTTGTTATGCTATTGAACACGTTTTCTTCATATGTGTTCAGGGATTAATTTGCAGCCTCCATATTGTGTAGCCTATCGATGTGTCGCTAAATTTATTTACTTACAATGCTGCTGTTCTATCCTGTGCTTTTGTCATCTAAGTCACATGATTTATTACTTGTCAGGGAAACAGAGAAATATGTTTTGTCCAGATGCCTGAGCAGAGAAACGTCTGGAAGCCAAACAATTCATTAGAAACAGATCTACATGAGCAGAAAATGGAAAGCAACTGGGAGATGTTTAAAAACAACTTTACATAATATATAATCATAAATGCCATTTCTTCCAGATGGTTCAGGAGTCTCCTTAAGTAGAGGATATCTCCTAAACACATGGGAGAGGAGAAAATCTTGAAGTCACTCCTACGGAAGCTAGATATGGATTTATGTTGACTTTGCAAATAGTTTTGCCCTAGTGGCCTCCCCAAATAGCCAGAATTTTATCACTGACTTCTATAGCTGCGTGAATGTAGATACTAAGCTGCCATTGTTTATGTGAGACATGTTTGCTGTTAATTAAGGGTACTTTTTAGGCACTGGGGACATGGGGACTCTTATTGAGGGATCCCACTCTTATGGGTCACTGTAATAGCACTGGTAATGCAAACACTTTGTCAATATTGTTGGCATGGACTTTATAACGTATCAGGGAAATTCACAAGCAAAAACATTCTAAATTCTTGAAAAGCATATCAGATCTCAGTGAACTTCTCACAATTAGGCAAGTTCTGTACAGTGTGTATGTAGTATACAGTGCACACAACACCAGAACCTCTTCATTGTTCCATGGTCCAGTTTGAGGCTCACATGCCAATTCTAGGCAATTTTGGCAGTGCACAGGGGCCAGCATGAGCAGCCCAATATGCAGCAAGATGTCTTGTACATCTTACTCGGACATTTTTCTATCATAGGCAGCATTAACATCTTCTGTGGGTGCAAACCAGATGGGTTAGCATTAAAGTTGAGCGGACACCTGGATGTTCGGGTTCGACGGGTTCGATTGAACCTCGTAAAAAAGTTTGAGTTCGGGACCCGACCTTGACCCAGGACCCCATTGAAGTCAAGTCAATGGGGAATAGAACTTTGGAGTACTAAAATGGCTCTAAAAAAAGTCATGGAAAGGGCTAGAGCAGGCATGGCCAAACTGTAGCTCTCCAGCTGTTGTAAAACTACAACTCCCACCATTCAGGCTGATAGCTTTAGGCAGTCTGAGAATGCTGGGAGTTGTAGTTTTGCAACAGCTGGAGAGCCCCAGGTTGGCCATGCCTGGGCTAGAGGGCTGCAAATGGCAGCTAAATGTGGTTAAGAGCATGGCAAGTACTCTGCAAACAAATGTGGATAAGGAAATGACTTAAAATAACACAAAATACGTAAAAATAAAAAAAACTAATACTCTTGATCTAGGAGGAAGAGGTTCATATGGAGTAGGAGGTTGAGGAGGCAGTGGATATGGCGGTGTAGGTCAAAGCGGCGGTGGAGGAGGAGGTACCCAACACAGGTTTTTGGTTTTGTTTTTTAATTTATTTTATTATTATTTTTTGGTTTAAATTAGGGTAGACCCTACAACATTGGGAAATATAAAAAATAAAACAAAGACATAGTGCGTTGGAGTACAACAATGGTTGGGTGAGGCTGGTATACATGTCTATTCTGCACAAGGTACAGACAAGTCCTGTGGGATCCATGCCTGGTTAATTTTAATGAATGTGAGCTTGTCCACATTGGCAGTGGACAGGCGGCTGTGCTTGTCTGTGATAACGCCCCCTGCCGTGCTAAACAAACGTTCAGACAATACACTGGCTGCAGGGCAGGCCAGCATCTCCAAGGTGTAAAGTGCAAGCTCAGGCCATGTGCCCAATTTGGAGACCCAGAATTTTAAGAGGGCAGACCCATCAGTCAGTACGTGTAGGCATGTGCACACATACTGCTCCAACATGTTGCTGAAATGCTGCACCCTGATAAGACATTCCATCAGCTGGTGGTGCTGGTTGTTGTGGCGTGCTGACAAAGCTTTTCCACATTTCGGCATGCTAACCCTGCCTTCTGAGGTGCTGGTGGTGCCCCAGCTGCGTTGACGACCTCTCCCTCCTCCTCTGCCTTTGCCTTGTGCTTCCACTGTGCGTCTGCCAGCGTGTGCTTGTATTTGCGCATCTTCTGATCATGCTCCAATGACGGAAGTAAGGACGGTATGTTGTCCTTGTAATGAGGATCCAGCAGAATGGCCACCCAGTAATCAGCACAAGTTAGAATGTGGCCAACTCGGCAGTTGTTGCGGAGACACTGCAGCATGTAATCGCTCAAGTGTGCCAGGCTGCCCAGAGGCAATGAAAATCTGTCCTCTGTGGGAGGTGTATCGTCTGTGTCCTCTGTATCCCCCTAGCCACGCACCAGTGATGCCCATGAGCAGGTTTGGGTGCCACCCTGCTGTGAACACGGTTCCTCCTCCTCCATCTCCTCTTCCTCATCCTCTACCTCATCATCCTCCAGTACTGTGCACTGGCTGGACAATTGTGTTCCTGGCGTATGTTGGTGCAGAAACCAACCCTCAGAGCCACTTGTGAATGACTTGCCTGAAACCCTTGTAAATGATCCCTCTTCCTCCTCCTCCTCCTGTGCCACATCCTCTTCACCCAAAGCGTTTTTTCAAGGATGCATAGAAGTGGGGTAGTAACACTGAGAACAGCATCATCGGCACTGGCCATTTTGGTGGAGTACTCGAAACAGTGCAATAAGGCACACAGGTCTCACATGGAAGCCCACTCATTGGTGGTGAAGTGGTGCTGTTCCGCAGAGCGACTCACCTGTGTGTGCTGCAGCTGAAACTCCACTATCACTTGCTGCTGCTCGCATAGCCTGGCCAGCATGGGCAAGGTGGAGTTCCACCTTGTGGCCACGTTGCATATGAGGCGGTGAGCGGGAAGGCCGAAGTTACGCTGCAGCTTTGACAGGCGAACAGCAGCAGAGTGAAAACGTCAAAAGCGCGCACAGGCGGCCCGCACTTTCTGCAGCAGCTCTGACATATTGGGGTAATTTTTCAGGAGTTTCTGTACCACTAAATTCAGCACATGCGCCAGGCAAGGGGTGTGCGTCAAACCGGCTAGGCCCAGAGCTGCTACGAGATTTCGCCCATTTTCACACACCACCAGGCCGGGCTTGAGGCTCACTGGCACCAACCACTCATCGGTCTGTTGTTCCATGCTCGTCCACAGCTCCTGCGCGGTGTGTGATTTTTCCCCAAAAACAGATATGTTTTAAAACTGCCTGCAGTTGTTTACCCCTGGCTGTGCTAAAGTTGGTGGTAAAGGTGTTATGCTGACCAGACGAGGAGGCATTATAGGATGAGGAAGCGGAGGAGGAGGAGAAAGCAACAGGAGGCAAAGAGAAACGCCCTATCCAGATAGGATTTGCGCCAAACTCCTATCCGCCTCAGGCCCAGCTGCCACTGAATTTACCCAGTGTGCTGTTAGGGAGATATAACGTTGCTGACCGTGCTTACTGGTCCACATATCCGTAGTTAGGTGGACCTTGCCACAGATGGCGTTGTGCAGTGCACACCTGATTTTGTCCCCGACTTGGTTGTGCAGGGAAGGGAAGGCTCACCTGGAAAAGTAGTGGTGGCTGGGCACAACATACTGTGGGACAGCCACCGCCATCAAATTCTTAAAACTGTCCGTGTCCGCCAGACGGATTGACAGCATTTCAAAGGTCAGGAATTTGGAAATGCTGGCATTCAGGGTGGGTAGGGGGGTACTTCCTCTTTCGCTCCAGCGTTTGGGAGATAGACAGCTGAACGCTTCCATGGGAGATTGTGGAGATGCTTGGTGACCGAGGTGGTGGCGTTGCTGCCACATCCTCTGTTTTCAGTGTGGCAGGTGCCACTGTCACTCCAGAGGTGGATGAAGAGGCCGAGACTGCAGCAGGAGAGGAAGCAGGAGGAGCCTTTCTTGGTTTTTGAGGTGTCTACTCCACTGCAGCTCGTGCTTTGCACTTAAATGCCTGGTCATGCAGGTTGTGCTCAGGTTTAGAACGTTTATGCCTCACTTCAGGCTCTGACCGCACAGCGTGCAAACCACTCGTGTCTTGCCGTCAGCACATTGTCTGAAGAACTGCCCCGCCAAGGAACTCCTTGGAGCTTGCTTTGGTTGTGATCAGTCCCTTGGTGCGGTGAGCAGTAGCAGGCGTACTGTCTAGGGGACGGACGCTCCGCTTTTGCACCCTACTTCCTCTTTTGCTGTGCGGGTGACTCTATGCGACCACCGCCACTTCCTCTGAACCACACAGGTCACTTGCATGACCTTTATTCCATGTGGGTTCGAGGACCTTATCGTCCTCCACATCATCTTCCACCCAGTCTTCACCCCTGCCCTCCTTGTCGGTCTGCACACTGCAGAAAGCCACAGCAGTTGGCATCTGTGTTTCCTCATCATCTGAGACGTGCTGCGGTGGTCCTCCCATGTACTCATCCTGAAACATAAGTGGTTTGGCATCGGTGCACTCAATCTTTTCCACTTCTGGGGCAGGGCTATGTGGATGGCCCTGGGAAACCCTGCTAGCAAAGTCATCAAAAAGCAGAAGAGACTGATGCATGACTTGGGGCTCAGACTGCTTGGCTGATTTTCAAGGGGGTGAGGTGAAAGACTTATGGCCATGGGCTGCAGATGCCAACTCTGATCTTTCAGAAGGGGACTGGGTGGGAGAGAATGTGAAGGACTGGAGGCACTGTCAGTCACCAAATCTACTATCATATGTACTTATTCTGGCCTCATTATTCGTAGAGCTGCATTCAGGCCTACCAAATGACGCTGAAGGTTCTGTTGCCTACTCGCACCTGAGGAAGGTGTTTTACTTGTGCGTGTAGTTGGCACAGATGGACCACGTCCTCTCCCTGCAACTGGAGCTCCACCAACACAAGCAGAGCCATGACCAGGGCCACGTTTCTTATTTGACACTCTCTTCTTTCTTTGCGTTCACCAACCAAACTAACAGATGTTTTATGTCAGGCGGCAATGTAACCGCCAAAAGTCAACAATTACGTTCACTTACAGTAAGGCTGTGCCGGTTTCATAAAGAGAAAAAAATTATTGAGGTCACACAATAGTGTGACAGGTGAATTTAATACAATTACGTCACAAAAAATTGGAATTTGTCAACCAACAATGTAACGGCAGTATTTAACGGTTGTATTGGACTGTCAAAAATTACGAAAATTTGCAATCAGCACTACTCCTAAAGTCAAAGATATTGCAGCCTTATCATTGGCTGTACTGATTTAAAAAAAAAAGAAATTATGAATATATATCACTATATTCTAAATATTCGAGAAATTTTTGCAGTGCTGATATTCGCGATAAAAATTTGGAATTCAAATCTTCGTGATCAACACTAGGATTTAACTGATTTTATTTCACTATCACAAATGCAGTGCAGGGCGCAAATGTACTTTTTAGCAAAAAAATATCCCCCCCCCCCCCCCCCAGAATCTAACTGATGGATTTACTGAATTGATTACACTCAGATATGCCTCACAGGGGTACTTTACAGGAAAATAAAATTGAATATGTCACCCCCTGGGTCCCTGAACTCACAGACACATTACCTATATTATTTTCTCTATCCCTGGCACATATGCAGTGCAGGTGCACTTAAAAAATGGGTATATGTTGCCCACTGAACTAAAAAAAAACTGAATTAAATTATTGTCCCTGGCATTTAGGCAGTGTTGGTGCACTGAACTTGCACAAAATGGCCGCCGACGCCTACCTAACTAACAGATGGATAAAACTTTTTTTTCTGATTTACTGTATTGTATCCTTAATAGTGCTAGCTGAGGAAAAGAGAGGGGCTCCTCACAAAACAAGGCCTGACTCCTGGAGAACCATAATCTCTGAGACATTTATAGGAAGAAAGCCATCACTACTTAAAAGTACTCCAGAGAGAGATAAGGAAACAGTAAAAGGGTCAGAATCTGGAAGGCTTCGCACTAGAGTCAGTCAGCAAGGTGTGCTCGTGTTAAAGGGTTCTGTCACTTCAGCAAGTGGCAATTATCATGTATAGAAAGTTAATATAAGCCACTTACTAATGTATTGTTATTATCCATATTGCCTCCTTTGCTGGCTTGATTCAGTTTATCATTGCATTATACATTTATCATTTCCATGATGACGAACACCCTACAATCCAGCAGTGGTGGTGATGTTTGCACACTATAGGAGAAAATGCCAGCTGGGACCGTGGTAGTCCACACAGGCTGGCACTTTTTCTTATAGTGTGCAAGCCTGATGCTCAGATGGAAAGACCCACAACCCTGTACATCCCACATGCCGCCACAGATGTTTAACCATGTAAGGGTTAGTATGACCTTTTCAGGAATATGTTGTACATTTTAGGTCCTTTTTAAGTGAATTGCTTTAGTCAAAGTCTTTCAGATGCTTACTTTTGCTCATTTTTATGCTTCAAGCATATCAGCTTGAAGAACTGGCTGTTCACTTGCTGCCTAATATATCCCACGCTTTGACAGATGACATTGTAATGTGATAAACAATGTCATGTCCGTCAGCTGTCAGTGGCTGTAATGTCACCATAGATAAGTGCACAGTGTTCTCATTGGCTTCAAAAGAATAATGAAGTATTGAAGGGCATCCGTCAGCAGGTTTGTACCTATAAAAATGGTTGACCTGTTACATGTGCCCTTGGAAGCTGAAGGCATCTGTGTTGGTCCCATGTTCATATATGCCCGCATTGCTGAGAAAAATGATGTTTTAATATATGTAAATGACCCTTTGGGAGCAACAAGGGTGTTGCAATTACACTTAGAGGCTCTGCTCAGTTTTATAGGTATAAATCTGCTGACAGATGACCTTTAATAATTAATATATAGAATAGCATATTGAATAGCTATTCAATAATATATTATAAAATGGGAAAAGGGTTTACGGTTTCATTCTTACTGATGACTTCTGATGGACTTCCTTCATAATTCAGCATATTTAGGACAGTAGGATAGCAGTCACTGACAAACATCTCGCTTCTGATTTTCCGGTAAGAGCCAGGAATAATGTAAAAGCCTGAACCAGTGTCCATTAATGTTTCCACAAGTAGAGTATAATAAAATAATCCCTCTGGCATTTTCTCATCGCTATCCTCAGCTAATACAAAGCTACATGTCAGACATGACGATGGCAGATGGTGAGATACATGTATGACCAGCAGAAGCTTTTGCTCAAAATAAATATCTCCAGAGAGTTTTCATGTTCTCCATGTGTTTTTGTGGGATTCCTCTAGATAGGTATCTAAGAGATAGGGAGGTCCACTGGGTCAGGGACTAATGTGAATTGTGCCAGCCTCTGTACAGTGCTGCAGAATATGTTGGTACTCTATGAGCCATTATTACTATTCTCTTTATGTGAAGGGAATGTTTTGGTCATGAATAATTAAAATATAACTATTTCAGCAAGTTCCGATGAACTCCCTTGGCTATGCAGAACATAGATGTGGATTTTTCATGGAAGTTTACTTTTCTTGAAGAACAGAAAGACGTAGGATGGCAGGAGGCAACGTCGTCCTCTGCGTATTGCTATAGAAAGGACCGTGCATGCTGCAGGCTGAATAAAAGAGCTAACGGCTTTGCACAAATCAGCAGCCAAAAGGGAAGACATGTTTGACTTGCAGATAATTCCTGATACCATTGTCCCTGCTGACAACTGACAAATCATGCCATTTCTTTCTAATTAGCATAAGAAGGGAAACTCTGCAACTAATCTGTATCTGCAGCTCATTTTATGCCCAAACATTACAAATGTCGTTTTTTCCAAAGTCACGGATTAGCACATGCTGAATACACTGCGCCAAGCATTTATTACCTACAGATTTTGAGCACACGCAGTATTATGTCTAGGATAGATCACCATGACACCTTAATAATATGACCAGGTTGCCCATATCAAAGGTTTCCATAGCAGTGCTTGGAACACAAATCACAGTATGACATTATGGAGATCGGAAGAGGTTATCATTGCATTCTTTCTCTCTTGCTCGGATGTTTTTTGTTCCTATACAGGGAGAGAGAAGAATTATCTAAAAAAATAAAACAGCACTTTTATTCTTTCACTTATAATACAATTTTAAAATAAACTTTTGGTATAATTTCAATCACTGGGAAACAATATTGTATAAAAGACTTCCCAAACTGTAATTGAGTGGGGGACATTTAGCACAGTGCAACAGCCCTATGAATAACACTGGAAAAGCAAAACGGGAACTATGCCATAGAATTAGAGAAGACACCGGTGACATCTGCAATGAAGAAGACACACCAATTTCCAGTAAGATTCATCGGGTACGTAAAGATAACCCAGTTGCAATACGTTTAATAGGCACCTACAGTGCTGCCCATAATTATTCATACCCCTGGCAAATTTTGACTTAAAGTTACTTTTATTCAACCAGCAAGTAATTTTTTTGACGGGAAATGACATAGGTGTCTCCCAAAAGATAATAAGAAAATGTACAAGAGGCATTATTGTGAAAAAAAAATAAAAAAATATCAGCTTTTATTTACATTTGAGCAAAAAGTGTCCAGTCCAAAATTCATACCCTTCTCAATAATCAATAGAAAAGCCTTTATTGGCTATTACAGCAATCAAACGCTTCCTATAATTGCAGACCAGCTTTTTGCATGTCTCTTTTTGCCCATTCATCTTTAGCAATGAGCGCCAAATCTTTCAGTTTGAAGGATCTTCTTGCCATCACCCTGATCTTTAGCTCCCTTCAGAGATTTTCAATTGGATTCAAGTCTGGACTCTGGCTGGGCCACTCCAAAACGCTACTGTTGTTGTCTGCTAACCATTTCTTCACCACTTTTGCTGTGTGTTTTGGGTCATTGTCATGCTGAAATGTCCACTGGTGCCCAAGGCCAAGTTTCTCTGCAGACTGCCTGATGTTGTCGTTGAGAATCCTCATGTATTGCTCTTTTCTCATGGTGCCGTTTACTGTGATTAGGTTCCCTGGTCCATTGGCTGAAAAACACCCCCAAAGCATTAGGTTCCCACCACCATGTTTGACAGTGGGGATGGTGTTCTTTGGGTTGAAGGCTTCTCCTTTTTTACGTCAACTGGACACTTTTTGCTCAAACGTAAATAAAAGCTGAGAAATGTTTTTTTCCCACAATTATGCCTCATGTACATTGTCTTATTTTCTTTTGGGAGACACCTATGTCATTTCCCGTCAAAAAATTACTTGCTGGTTGAATAAAAGTAACTAAGTCAAAATTTGCCAGGGGTATGAATAATTATGGGCAGCACTGTACATTATACCCCCCAATAAGAGAGGTGGTGACTGGGATCTGAAAATCCTTCAACAGGAACATCAATGGATTTATAGGATGAAATCTGTGACACCAGGAGGACTAAATAAAAAATATCAACTATAGCTTAGTTTTATTTAATGCTATGTAATCTGGATACATACAGTGTAACACCCACTATGTATCTCAAAGTATGCACGTTACATACTGTAGGTGATATGAAGCTATCTGTATAATTAATAATTATACAGATAGTGTCTGTTTCGTCTCTCAGGAGACCTTACTTTTTACTGACTTTCACATTATTCAGGCAATGATAATTGTTGTCTAAATGTATGGCCACAGGTTCTACTGTAATAAAAATATGGCACTTATACTTACCTAACGATATTTGAGATATGGCACTTAAGGCGGATTTACGTGCAAAATGTTACCGCAGATTTTCGGGAAGGTAGTGTTCCTTTCCAACAGTCGGCTGCTCGTTCAGTGACGTAGACCTCTGCATTTACATGCAGCAATCTCGTTTATTGTATAAGGGCCAATAATGGCTATTGCTATCCCTTGTCTCCATACAGAATCATTGTTTTTGGGCAGCAGATCACTGTTTAGACAACACGATCTGCTGCTCAGAAATGATGATTGATGTGCCTGCATGAACGACAGGATCACTCGATGAACGAGCATTTCACTCATTCATCGAGTGATTGGCGGAACATTTAGATGGGCAGATTGTTGTCCCGATAATCTGCCCGTAAATAGGGCAGTCTAAATCCACCTTTATACCTGCCTAACAGTATTTGAGACAGTAAATCTAACAAATCAAGTACTATGTAGGCAAGAGATAGGCCAGGAGATGTGCAATTAGTCTCCATAGTGACCTACTTCAGCCCTCAAGAAGTTACTATGGGGCGTAACCAGCCTGATGAGAGGGGGAACTTTTTATATGAAAAGAGCGCTCTGAGTGGTGCCACATACCACAGCATTTTCCCTGTGTAGAGCTAAACATGATGCCTGTAATCTCCCTGATGAGCCAGTTCAATTAACTGGTGAAAGACATTGGAGCAGAATATTGGAACCATAGCTCAGGGTCAGCTAGAGTAGAGATAGGTATGAGTACTGGATTCAATGATCACCTATATAAGGGCAGGTGCTTCTCTCAGCATCCGTCATAGGGCTTAGTAATACACCACTACTGAGCTAGCCAATAGGGTGTGACAGGAGATTTTTTGATTGTAAGCCCAGCCACATCTAGCAGCAACCCCTGTCCAAAAACCTAACAGTCTCCTTTGATGATACTCATCTATACCATAAAAGTTATGTTTTCTTTTCAGATAACTTTCCTCTCTCCCTATATATGAAGAAAAGAGGGTATCCAAGGGAAAGGGTATAATTCTGCATACTGTAACCCTAGCTCATCCATAACCTCAAAGGCAAATGAAACAGGTTTATTAACATTTAGTATTTTTACAAAGTTTAACATTTTCCAGTATACTAAGATACAATACCTCCTCAAACCACCATAAGCACCTACGAGTACTGAAGGTGATTACATTATAACCCTATAGTTCTTACATAGTGTAGTGCGGTATGCAATCAAAAGCCTTTAATATAGTTTAATATAGTTTTACCACATCCATATAGTTTTACCACATCTAGCAGCAACCCCTGTCCTAAAACCTAATGGTCTCCTTGGATGATACTCATCTATATCATAAAATTTATGTTTTCTTTTTAGATAACTCTCCTCTCTCTTAGGGAAAGGGTATAATTCTGCATACTGTAACCCTAGCAAACACATAACCTCAAAGGCAAATTAAACATTCCCAAAGGAACAAGGTTTTTAACATCTAGTATAATTACAAAGTTTAACATTTTCCAGTATACTAAGATACAATACCTCCCCAAACCCCCATAAGCACCTACGAGTACCAAAGGTGATTACCTTATAGCCCTATAGTTCTTACATGGTGTAGTACTGTATGTAATCAAATGCCTTTAATATAGTTTTATGTTTCCACTTATATTTTTTCTATAAACTTCCGTGATGCTTAACAAAATAAAAATAAAAATGCAGCTCTTGGGATTCTTTTTTTCTCAATTTTGACCAAAATCTGCAAGTCTTCAATCAGCACATGTCAGAGTTTCCATTCTCTTTGTGAAAAGCTTCACCTATGATCCTACCTCCAGTAATTGAAAGTTTTCATGACTTAAAAAAAAAAGTCCAGAATTCCTTGTCATTGACATTGCTCTGAGAGGGAAAGAAATACATGACTTGTTAATACCCGTGCATATGTATATCTCGGAGATTGTACAACATCTGAAGTGCCTAGGGGAGAGTTCTCAGCCTCGTTGTATAGCTGTGTTATAATTGTTAGTTCCTAATTGCACCAATAAACCAGTATGAGCCCTCTCTGTCCTGGGTGATCCCCGATCAGTATAAATGTGGGGAGCAATTGCAATAATTCCTTTGTTTTCTAGAGTACCTGTATATGGTCATTTGATATATATTTTTCTGGCCCATACCAAACAATAGCCCTAGAAATAAGTCAGCCCATTTGTTTATTTTTTATCCACATGTTATTCCCATATAGATTCAGAAAAAAATAATAAAAAAAATAATAATAATATATATATATATATATATATATATATATTTTTATTTTTTATTATACATTTTTTGGGGGGTAATTCCTCTTAAGTGACTGATTCTTTTACTTGGAACAACCACCATCTTATGCTATTGCCATTGTCACTTCACCATATCGCAAGATGTGGACCTCTTCAGACATTTGGATATTGTCTGCATCTTACAGAAGGCCACATGGTCCTGAAGTGTTATTTAACCTATTTTCAAAGGCATACACCACTAGGTCGGCAATTAATTCCCTACTTTTCATGCTGCATGATACAAGAATTCAATCAGTATGCTTGTTACCTAAGATAGCAGAGCAGAGTTTATGTGATACACTTCTATGGAGGCTTCCAACAAACTTCACAGCCATTTTCTTTCCTTTTCTCTAGTGGACATGGGATCAATATACCAACACATGCCCCCAAAGTAAGGGGCTATGCTCTGACCCTGTTCACTTCATATCCCTCTATGGTGAATGGCCCTTGTTCTAGTGTGTCATTAAAGCCCTAGTATTGTGTGTCTTTTCTGCGGAGACTGTACAACAGTGTGAGGTGATCACTCATCATCCATTTAGACTCTATCAGGCAGCGTATATACTGATATATTCTCAGTGAATTCTTACATGTATCATTCTAAGAACTTTGGTGCTTACCCTGCAGCAAATACACCATATTCTTCAACAGAAACTGGCCAATGAAAGCACTCTTTTTATAATGTGCTCCAGGAGTGCTATGAAATAGAAAAAGTAGAGTCAGGAGAAGCAATTTACACTTCTTGATGCTCATTCATTAATGAACTTTATTCCATTTTGCTGGGCTTGCATATTTAGAATGTGCTATAATTGTGACTTAGGTTCTTCAATTCGTGCCTTGACATGAAGATAATGACCCTTTAGGGTCGCATTTCTTTACCTCAGACTTGTGACACCTTACACCATTCACTTGCTGATACCTGCTTTATGTCTGTAATTATGACACACTGTCAGGAAAACATGATAATTATACTGTTGCATGAATATTACTTGTCTTTTTTCTTTAGAAACACCTGCAAGGCTGGCATAATATCCTAGTGAATCATCTTAGATGGAAAACTGTTGATCAATAGCTTGTATCCATGTATATCCATGAGCACTATGAAGACAACTAGGTGCACTCAGAGATCTCATAGGGGCCCATAGAAAAACCTATTATAGGCCCCCCCTAGTCTTCCAGTATGCATGAGTAGAACATTCTCAGGCTACTTAAACCACAGATTTCTGGTGATTAAAAAAAATAAATAAATTGGAACCCATTTTATATTAATATTATGTTGGAAAATGGGGAACAGGTGCTGGTCTTAATAAAGGCACTGCGCTGGCGGTGGTGCAGGCATCTCCATAACTTTGGCGCATCCAGCGCCAGTTCTAAATGTAAGACAGCTTCCGAGCTGTCTTACATTTAGACCTTTTTCTATGCCTAAAACAGGCATAGAAAATGGTAAATGAGCCTACCCACACCATGCCCTCAATTTTAGACCTGGCGTGAGCAGGGTGAATTCGCAGATAGCGATGCAACTAACCATTTTGCCGCCATCTGCACCTGAAATGTCATAATAGTAAATGACCCCCCATAATTCTAAATGCGTTTATGATATAAAATTGGCATGAATACATTAAGGAATCTCCCTATACCACTCTATGTCTGCCTTATACAGTGTATTATAAAATTGTCTGAATCCACCACTACGGGGAGCTCAGTGCATTAAAACAATTTATACAGTTCACCATTGACTTCTATGAAAGCTATAAAAATCTTTTTGCCCGGAGCTGAAAATCCACTGTTTTCATATCTGAAACCTAATTAAGTTCAGGGCCTCCCTTCCCCTGGTCCCTATAGTAGTCACGTGTTCTGTCTCCATGGAATTTAAGTGACAGATCAATCACCATAAACACTATGAGGACAATGCATACCATCTTGGTGCATACTGCATTGTATTTACCAGTCAGTGGCACTCCTGGTAATTTAGTAAAGTGCTTTTCTCATGCTTTCTGTGCCACTTCTGCTCCACCTCCTGATGCGCTGAGATGACTATAGTAGCAATACATCAGGTAAACTCCACACATAATGGGCGCATTGGTGACATTTGATCTATTATGTTTATATAGATTTTCAAATCCCGAAAAAAAAACTTTAAGTCTTCTGTCACCAGCTATTTCCAAATGTGCACTTACATCATCTACAATAACTTATGTTAATAGTGTTCTTTCTACAACACTTGTGTTATAATAGTATGTTTGATATCATTTGTGATGTGTTTAAAGGGGTTCTCCGGGGATTTAGAAAATCAAAATACTTAAATATTACTTCATTACAAATATATTCCTGAATACCTTTCATTAGTTATAATGGCTCTTTTTGTATAGGGAGCAATCATCGGGGAAATAAAATGGCCGCCACCCTATTTGTACACACAAACCCAGTCCTAATCACACAGGAGGGCAAGTTACTTTACAACAATAAGCTAAAGAGCTGCCTCATCCTCCTCTCATACTTTTCAGGGATTATGATCCTGAATACAGATGATAAGTAGGGATGAGCGAACCCGAACTGTATAGTTCGGGTTCGTACCGAATTTTGGGGTGTCCGTGACACGGACCCGAACCCGGACATTTTCGTAAAATTCCGGGTTCGGGTTCGGTGTTCATCGCTTTCTTGGCGCTTTTTGAAAGGCTGCAAAGCAGCCAATCAACAAGCGTCATACTAAATGCCCCAAGAGGCCGTCACAGCCATGCCTACTATTGACATGGCTGTGATTGGCCAGAGCACCATGTGACCCAGCCTTTATTTAAGCTGGAGTCACATAGCGCTGCCCGTCACTCGGCTCTGATTAGCGTAGGGAGAGGTTGCAGCTGCGACAGTAGGGCGAGATTAGGCAGATTAACTCCTCCAAAGGACTCCATCCATTGATCGATCTGCAGCTGTGGATGATTGAACTGCTGCTATTGAATTGCTCACTGTTTTTAGGCTGCCCAGAGCGTTTTTCAGTCACTTTTTTCTGGGGTGATCGGCAGCCATTTTGTGTCTTGTGTTGCGCCAGCACAAGCTGCCACCAAGTGCATTTAACCCTCAATGGTGTAGTTGTTTTTTGGCTAAAGCCTACATCAGGGTGAAGCTGTCACACCAAGTGCATTTAACCAGCAATAGTCTGTTTATTATTTGGCCATATACTACATCAGGGGCAAGCTGCGCCTGTCACCAAGTGCATTTAACCCTCAATGGTGTGGTTGTTTTTTGGCTAAAGCCTACATCAGGGTGAAGCTGTCACACCAAGTGCATTTAACCATCAATAGTCTGTTTATTTTTTGTCCATATACTACATCAGGGGCAAGCTGCACCTGTCACCAAGTGCATTTAACCCTCAATGGTGTGGTTGTTTTTTTGGCTAAATCCTACATCAGGGTGAAGCTGTCACACCAAGTGCATTTAACCAGCAATAGTCTGTTTATTTTTTGGCCATATACTACATCAGGGGCAAGCTGTCACCAAGTGCATTTAACCCTCAATAGTGTGGTTGTTTTTTGGCTAAATCCTACATCAGGGTGAAGCTGTCACACCAAGTCCATTTAACCAGCAATAATCTGTTTATTTTTTGGCCATATACTACATCAGGGGCAAGCTGCGCCTGTCACCAAGTGCATTTAACCCTCAGTAGTATGGTTGGTCAAGCTGTCACACCAAGTGCATTTAACCAGCAATAGTCTGTTTATTTTTTGGCCATATAATACATCAGGGGCAAGCTGCGCCTGTCACCAAGTGCATTTAACCCTCAGTAGTATGGTTGGTCAAGCTGTCACACCAAGTGCATTTAACCAGCAATAGTCTGTTTATGTTTTGGCCATATACTACATCAGGGGCAAGCTGCGCCTGTCACCAAGTGCATTTAACCCTCAGTAGTGTGGTTGGTCAAGCTGTCACACCAAGTGCATTTAACCAGCAATAGTCTGTTTATTTTATGGCCATATACTACATCAGGGGCCAGCTGTGCCTGTCACCAAGTGCATTTAACCCTCAGTAGTGTGGTTGGTCAAGCTGTCACACCAAGTGCATTTAACCATCATAGTGTGGTTATTTTTTGGCCATATCCCAGTGTAATTCTGTCAGTAAACGTATACCTGTCACCCAGCGCCTAAATACTAGGCCTCAAGTTTATATCCAGCTAAATCTGTCGTTACTGCTGTACTGTTGTGGCTGGGCAAGTTATTTAGTGTCCGTCAAAGCACATTTTTTGTTCTGGGTAGAAATACAATTCCCAATTTAGCAATTTCCTAATTTAGTGTTTTCTGCTGTATCAGGCCTACTTTAAATACATCCCTAAAAGGGTATATCAGATTCAAGGTGCACATAGGGTCATTCTGAATAACTTCACACACACGCTACAGTGCATTTCGAAGTCTAATTCTGTCAGTAAACCTATACCTGTCACCCAGCGCCTAAATACTAGGCCTCAAATTTATATCCAGCTAAATCTGTCATTACCGCTGTACTGTTGTGGCTGGGCAAGTTATTTAGTGTCCGTCAAAGCACATTTTTTGTTCTGGGTTGAAATACAATTCCCAATTTAGCAATTTCCTAATTTAGTGGTTTCTGCTGTATCAGGCCTACTTTAAATACATCCCTAAAAAGGTATATTAGAATCAAGGTGCTGATAGGGTCATTCTCAATAACTTCACACACACACTACCGTGCATATCCCAGTCTAATTCTGTCCGTAAAACGTATACCTGTCACCCAGCGCCTAAATACTAGGCCTCAAATATATATCTTGCTGAATCTGTCGTTACTGCTGTACTGTTGTGGCTGGGCAAGTTATTTAGTGTCCGTCAAAGCACAGTTTTTGTTCTGGGTTGAAATATAATTCCCAATTTAGCAATTTCCTAATTTAGTGGTTTCTGCTGTATCAGAGCTATTTGAAATCTATCCCTAAAAGGGTATATAATATTCAAGGTGCACATAGGGTCATTCTGAATAGCTTCACACACACGCTACTGTGCATTTCCAATCTAATTCTGTCAGTAAACCTATACCTGTCACCCAGCGCCTAAATACTAGGCCTCAAATTTATATCCAGCTAAATCTGTCGTTACTGCTGTACTGCTGTGGCTGGGCAAGTTATTTAGTGTCCGTCAAAGCACATTTTTTGTTCTGGGTTGAAATACAATTCCCAATTTAGCAATTTCCTAATTTAGTGGTTTCTGCTGTATCAGGCCTACTTTAAATACATCCCTAAAAGGGTATATAATATTCAAGGTGCACATAGGGTCATTCTGAATAACTTCACACACACACGCTACTGTGCATTTCCAAGTCTAATTCTGTCAGTAAACCTATACCTGTCACCCAGCGCTTAAATACTAGGCCTCAAATTTATATCCAGCTAAATCTGTCGTTACTGCTGTAATGTTGTGGCTGGGCAAGTTATTTAGTGTCCGTCAAAGCACATTTTTTGTTCTGGGTTGAAATACAATTCCCAATTTAGCAATTTCCTAGTTTATTGGTTTCTGCTGTATCAGGCCTACTTTAAATACATCCCTAAAAGGGTATATCAGAATCAAGGTGCTGATAGGGTCATTCTCAATAACTTCACACACACGCTACTGTGCATATCCCAGTCTAATTCTGTCCGTAAAACGTATACCTGTCCCCCAGCGCCTAAATACTAGGCCTCAAATTCATAGTCAGCTAAATCGGTGGTTACTGCTGTGCCTGTATTAGTGTAATACGGTACCTAAATAGATAGCCAGATAGTGTTAGGTGTCTGTAAAAAAAGGCCTGAATTTGAATTCAATACATTGGGCCAAATAATATTTTTGTTGTTGTGGTGAACCATAACAATGAGGAAAACATCTAGTAAGGGACGCGGACGTGGACATGGTCGTGGTGGTGTTAGTGGACCCTCTGGTGCTGGGAGAGGACGTGGTCGTTCTGCCACATCCACACGTCCTAGTGTACCAACTACCTCAGGTCCCAGTAGCCGCCAGAATTTACAGCGATATATGGTGGGGCCCAATGCCGTTCTAAGGATGGTAAGGCCTGAGCAGGTACAGGCATTAGTCAATTGGGTGGCCGACAGTGGATCTAGCACGTTCACATTATCTCCCACCCAGTCTTCTGCAGAAAACGCACAGATGGCGCCTGAAAACCAAGCCCATCAGTCTGTCACATCACCCCCATACATATCAGGGAAACTGTCTGAGCCTCAAGTTATGCAGCAGTCTCTTATGCTGTTTGAAGACTCTGCTGGCAGGGTTTCCCAAGGGCATCCACCTAGCCCTTCCCCAGCGGTGGAAGACATAGAATGCACTGACGCACAACCACTTATGTTTCCTGATGATGAGGACATGGGAATACCACCTCAGCAAGTCTCTGATGATGACGAAACACAGGTGCCAACTGCTGCGTCTTTCTGCAGTGTGCAGACTGAACAGGAGGTCAGGGATCAAGACTGGGTGGAAGACGATGCAGGGGACGATGAGGTCCTAAACCCCACATGGAATGAAGGTCGCGCCACTGACTTTCACAGTTCGGAGGAAGAGGCAGTGGTGAGACCGAGCCAACAGCGTAGCAAAAGAGGGAGCAGTGGGCAAAAGCATAACACCCGCCGCCAAGAGACTCCGCCTGCTACTGACCGCCGCCATCTGGGACCGAGCACCCCAAAGGCAGCTTCAAGGAGTTCCCTGGCATGGCACTTCTTCAAACAATGTGCTGACGACAAGACCCGAGTGGTTTGCACGCTGTGCCATCAGAGCCTGAAGCGAGGCATTAACGTTCTGAACCTTAGCACAACCTGCATGACCAGGCACCTGCATGCAAAGCATGAACTGCAGTGGAGTAAACACCTTAAAAACAAGGAAGTCACTCAGGCTCCCCCTGCTACCTCTTCTGCTGCTGCCGCCTCGGCCTCTTCTGCTGCTGCCGCCTCGGCCTCTTCTGCTGCTGCCGCCTCGGCCTCTCTGCTGCTGCCGCCTCGGCCTCTTCCTCCGCCTCTGGAGGAACGTTGGCACCTGCCGCCCAGCAAACAGGGGATGTACCACCAACACCACCACCACCTCCGTCACCAAGCATCTCAACCATGTCACATGGCAGCGTTCAGCTCTCCATCTCACAAACATTTCAGAGAAAGCGTAAATTCCTACCTAGCCACCCTCGATCCCTGGCCCTGAATGCCAGCATTTCTAAACTACTGGCCTATGAAATGCTGTCATTTAGGCTGGTGGACACAGACAGCTTCAAACAGCTCATGTCGCTTGCTGTCCCACAGTATGTTGTTCCCAGCCGCCACTACTTCTCCAAGAGAGCCGTGCCTTCCCTGCACAACCAAGTATCCGATAAAATCAAGTGTGCACTGCGCAACGCCATCTCTAGCAAGGTCCACCTAACCACAGATACGTGGACCAGTAAGCACGGCAAGGGACGCTATATCTCCCTAACTGCACACTGGGTAAATGTAGTGGCAGCTGGGCCCCAGGCGGAGAGCTGTTTGGCGCATGTCCTTCCGCCGCCAAGGATCGCAGGGCAACATTCTTTGCCTCCTGTTGCCACCTCCTCCTTCTCGGCTTCCTCGTCCTCTTCTTCCACCTGCTCATCAAATCAGCCACACACCTTCACCACCAACTTCAGCACAGCCCGGGGTAAACGTCAGCAGGCCATTCTGAAACTCATATGTTTGGGGGACAGGCCCCACACCGGACAGGAGTTGTGGCGTGGTATAGAACAACAGACCGACGAGTGGTTGCTGCCGGTGAGCCTCAAACCCGGCCTGGTGGTGTGCGATAATGGGCGAAATCTCGTTGCAGCTCTGGGACTAGCAGGTTTGACACACATCCCTTGCCTGGCGCATGTACTGAATTTGGTGGTGCAGAAGTTCATTCACAACTACCCCGACATGTCAGAGCTGCTGCATAAAGTGCGGACCGTCTGTTCGCGCTTCCGGCGTTCACATCCTGCCGCTGCTCGCCTGTCTGCGCTACAGCGTAACTTCGGCCTTCCCGCTCACCGCCTCATATGCGACGTGCCCACCAGGTGGAACTCCACCTTGCACATGCTGGACAGACTGTGCGAGCAGCAGCAGGCCATAGTGGAGTTTCAGCTGCAGCACGCATGGGTCAGTCGCACTGCGGAACAGCACTACTTCACCACCAATGACTGGGCCTCCATGTGAGACCTGTGTGCCCTGTTGCGCTGTTTCGAGTACTCCATCAACATGGCCAGTGGCGATGACGCCGTTATCAGCGTTACAATACCACTTCTATGTCTCCTTGAGAAAACACTTAGGGCGATGATGGAAGAGGAGGTGGCCCAGGAGGAGGAGGAGGAGGAGGAGGAAGAGGGGTCATTTTTAGCACTTTCAGGCCAGTCTCTTCGAAGTGACTCAGAGGGAGGTTTTTTGCAACAGCAGAGGCCAGGTACAAATGTGGCCAGCCAGGGCCCACTACTGGAGGACGAGGAGGACGAGGATGAGGAGGAGGTGGAGGAGGATGAGGATGAAGCATGGTCACAGCGGGGTGGCACCCAACGCAGCTCGGGCCCATCACTGGTGCGTGGCTGGGGGGAAAGGCAGGACGATGATGATACGCCTCCCACAGAGGACAGCTTGTCCTTACCCCTGGGCAGCCTGGCACACATGAGCGACTACATGCTGCAGTGCCTGCGCAACGACAGCAGAGTTGCCCACATTTTAACGTGTGCGGACTACTGGGTTGTCACCCTGCTGGATCCACGCTACAAAGACAATGTGCCCACCTTACTTCCTGCACTGGAGCATGATAGGAAGATGCGCGAGTACAAGTGCACGTTGGTAGACGCGCTACTGAGAGCATTCCCAAATGTCACAGGGGAACAAGTGGAAGCCCAAGGCCAAGGCAGAGGAGGAGCAAGAGGTCGCCAAGGCAGCTGTGTCACGGCCAGCTCCTCTGAGGGCAGGGTTAGCATGGCAGAGATGTGGAAAACTTTTGTCAACACGCCACAGCTAACTGCACCACCACCTGATACGCAACGTGTTAGCAGGAGGCAACATTTCACTAAGGCCTCATGCACACGACCGTTTTTTTTTAAGGTCCGCAAAAACAGGGTCCGTAGGTCCGTGATCCGTGACCGTTTTTTCGTCCGTGGGTCTTCCGTGTTTTTTGGAGGATCCACGGACATGAAAAATTAAAAAAAAATCTAAGTCAAGTTTGCCATTGAAATGATAGGAAAAACGGACACGGATCACGGACACGGATCACGGACACGGATCACGGACACGGATGACAATCTTGTGTGCATCCGTGATTTTTCACGGACCCATTGACTTGAATGGGTCCGTGAACCGTTGGCCGTGAAAAAAATAGGACAGGTCATATTTTTTTCACGGCCAGGAAACACGGATCACGGATGCGGCTGCCAAACGGTGCATTTTCCGATTTTTCCACGGACCCATTGAAAGTCAATGAGTCCGTGAAAAAAAAACTGAAAACGGCACAACGGCCACGGATGCACACAACGGTCGTGTGCATGAGGCCCAACATAGTGGAACAGTACGTGTGCACACCCCTCCACGTACTGACTGAT
This sequence comes from Bufo gargarizans, assembly GCF_014858855.1. Lineage (NCBI taxonomy): Eukaryota > Metazoa > Chordata > Amphibia > Anura > Bufonidae > Bufo > Bufo gargarizans. The sequence continues at coordinate 372,249,373 of NC_058084.1, read as the reverse complement.
GGTTCGGCCCCATTCAACTTCTGGGTCTCTAAATTGTCCACGTGGCCAGAGCTAGCCTTTTATGCCTTGGAGGTGCTGGCCTGCCCGGCGGCCAGCGTTTTGTCTGAACGTGTATTCAGCATGGCAGGGGGCGTCATTACAGACAAACGCAGCCGCCTGTCTAGAGCCAATGTGGACAAGCTGACGTTCATAAAAATGAACCAGGCATGGATTCCACAGGACCTGTCCATCCCTTGTCCAGATTAGACATTAACTACCTCCCCTTAACCATATATTATTGTACTCCAGGGCACTCCTCATTGAATCCTATTTTTATTTTCATTTTACCATTATATTGCGAGGCTACCCAAAGTTGAATGAACCTCTCCTCTGTCTGGGTGCCGGGGCCTAAATATATGCCAATGGACTGTTCCAATGTTGGGTGACGTGAAGCCTGATTCTCTGCTATGACATGCATACTGATTCTCTGCTGACATGAAGACAGATTCTCTGTTACGGGACCTCTCTCCTCTGCCTGGGTGCTGGGCCTAAATATATGCCAATGGACTGTTGCAGTGGTGGCTGACGTGAAGCCTGATTCTCTGCTATGACATGCAGACTGATTCTCTGCTGACATGAAGACAGATTCTCTGTTACGGGACCTCTCTCCTCTGCCTGGGTGCTGGGCCTAAATATATGACAATGGACTGTTGCAGTGGTGGCTGACGTGAAGCCTGATTCTCTGCTATGACATGCAGACTGATTCTCTGCTGACATGAAGCCAGATTCTCTGTTACGGGACCTCTCTCCTCTGCCTGGGTGCCGGGGCCTAAATATCTGAGAATGGACTGTTCCAGTGGTGGGTGACGTGAAGCCAGATTCTCTGCTATGGGACCTCTCTCCAATTGATTTTGGTTAATTTTTATTTATTTAATTTTTATTTTTATTCATTTCCCTATCCACATTTGTTTGCAGGGGATTTACCTACATGTTGCTGCCTTTTGCAGCCCTCTAGCCCTTTCCTGGGCTGTTTTACAGCCTTTTTAGTGCCGAAAAGTTCGGGTCCCTATTGACTTCAATGGGGTTCGGGTTCGGGACGAAGTTCGGATCGGGTTCGGATCCCGAACCCGAACATTTCCGGGAAGTTCGGCCAAACTTCTCGAACCCGAACATCCAGGTGTCCGCTCAACTCTAATGATAAGATCTTCAGCTGAATCTTTGTATGAATGGAGTCAATGAGGAGACATGAAATACAGAGAGGAGATGGGGATGTAGTAATGAGCAGCAGCACTTGTATGCAGTTTCCATTACCACAGCTATACAATACCATAGTCTGTCCTGTCCATCCTCTCTGTACTTCATGTCTCCTCTTGAAATCCATTCCTATAGAAATTCAGCTGTATTCAGGATCATAATCCCTGAGAGGGGGATGAGGCAACTCTTTAGCTCAGTGGTCTGAAGTAACTTGTCCTCCCGTGTGATTAGGACAGGTTTTATGTGTACTAATAGGACGGCGGCCATTTTATTTCTACTGATGATTGCTCCCTAGACAAAAGGAGCCATTATAACTAATGAAAAGTATTTTGGAATATATTTATAATAAAGTAATATTTAAGTATTTTCATTTTCTTAATTACCAGAGAACCCCTTTAACCATTTTATTGATCATATAATGCTTGATCTTTTGTCCTGTACTTTCTGTCCTGTCTTTATCTAAGAGCTTTATTATCTCTACTCTCTGTTCCTCTTTTCAGAGCCACCGTTGGTAAAGAAATAAAACATTGAAAATGTAAAATTAGTAATTTGAGTAGAGTATGTTGAACTTTTCAGGCTGTAACACAATTCCAACCACAGAAATCTGACTTCTCACACTCTTGGGATATGGACTTACTTTCAGTGAGAAAATATAGATTTAGGACAGCCTTATTTACTTGATTATTCACTCATCCCGACACCTTCAATCTGTATTGTAGAGAGTCAGAGGGTTGCAACCTGAAATAAAGCCATAGAATAATTAAGCAGGGCTCTCCCAGGAGTAGATCTTCACAGAACAGAGCCACCATAGTAGCTGTTATTTCAGAAGAGTCTTAGTTCAAACTAAAGCCAACATTTTTATGGGAATATTCATTTAAAGACTGTAATTTGTCTATAGTTTTTAGACATTCTATTGTATATGATAGCTATGTTTTATAAGTTTTATAACATTTTTTATGCTGTGTGACAAAAATGCCTAATTATTGAGTCAATATAAGCTATTGTAATCATAAGCATAAAACAATTTACTGTTGCCCTTTAAAACTCTTAATATAATTTTTGTAATCTTTCAACATGTCTTTCAATAACTCCCCCACCACCTCCATATTTCTTTTCACCAGCTTTGTTTTTGCCTGTTGTCATTAGTACTGTTACAAGTGACAAGTTGTCAGGACTGTGGGACAATAGCTGTAAAGTCATCATTGATATTTATGGGAACATTTTCTTCCAACTATGGAACAGTGAAATGTCATTTGCACAAAAATGTACTATCTCTATCTATTATGTTATGTCAGATCTCAGAACAGAAACTTTAAAGATGCAACATGTTGATAACGGTAATAATAATGGCATACAATAGATTTAATACTTTTTTTTCCCAAAAAAGACTAAATGTCACGCATTGACATATTTTCTGCCTTTGTATTTCTAAAATACAGGTAATAATATAACATTTTAAAGTGTATATGTCATTACAATATTCTGCCATAATTAAAAGCACAGGTTTGGCTAGTTATTATATCCAATGACACAATAAATACTGTACTGTTTAGAAAATACCCCATAGAGCAGGCATGCCCAACCTGTGGCCCTCCAGCTGTTGCAAAACTACAACTCCCAGCATGCCTTATTAGCCTATAGCTATTAGGGCATGCTAGGGGTTGTAGTTTTGCAACAGCTTGAGGGACACAGGTTGAGCATCCCTGCCATAGGGTGTCATGTATCCATGAGCCTGGTGCTCCCCAATCATGACCTCCTCCCATTTCCCTTAGCAATGATTCATAGTCATCAATGTTTACAGGCCTTTTTAAAAGTGATTGTCATTCATTGGACAGGAGGGTGGAAGAGAGAAAAAAGCCTTGCTGTATTCTTGTGTATTCTTGTTTCCGAATGACTTCATTTTCTTGTGTTGTTTTATATAGCAGCTCAGGAAACCTGTCATGATAATATTCAGCTATAAAATTATGTAGCCCATTTTAATGACAGATCCACTTTAATGAAGGACCATTTGCTTCAGAAATCTGGGTGAAGTAGAACTTGTAACATAGCCATCTTTTAGATTAGAAAATGTTTATGATATCCTCTAAAAGCTGACCAAGTTTTTACACATTTATAAACTGTGCCTGCAGCAGTCCCGCTATCTAGGGCAGGCACGGGCACCACACGATTTTTGCTTAGCTGCCAAACTCATGTGTACCCATGATGCAGGATGCAGCCTGGCTTCAAGGTCTCTTCCTGTATGAGTCTGAGAGATTTTTCATGCAGCATTGCAGGGGTTAATTTGCTTTCTGATCCTGTGCTCAGCTGCTTGTCTAATGGGTTAATCAACTCTCCAATATAGCTCTGCCTTCCTAGAGTCTGCTAAAAGCTATAATCCATTTGTCTACCTGTGTACCAACTGCTAACTGTTTCCTGATATTCCAACCTAATGTCACGATGAAAGGGGAGGGGAGGAACACCAGAAGGACAATAGAAGGTAAAAGACCAGGCCTGAAAGCTACCACCTATGAAATCCCCAAACCTAGCCCTGGCTCCTGTCAGTATGAATAGACCCTGAAAGTGGAAACCTATGCCCTAATAACCCTGAATATCCCTAGGAGTAGTGACATGGTATGAGACCACTGGTTCCTTCCCAGATGAATGAACCAGTCTCCATGAGGCCTAGTAAACAACGAGCAAATGGGAATAACGAAATACAAAAAGAAGTACACTTATCTTCAATAGAAAATGTATGAGCAGGAACTCAGGTGAGGACCATACAGCTCTTCCAACTCCAGGCAGAGAATATCAACCGCATGGTATGAAGTGTGAGTCCAGACTAAATAGAGGAGCAGTAATGACCACAAGCTGCACCTGAAACAAGAGGTGTGGTCATTACCAACAACAACACTGCAACAAGTGAAAACAGAGAGACTATCAGATAACCTCACGTGCAGACAGTCTCTCAGATATTCTAACCTCTGTCATGGGAGGGACTGTGACAGTACCCCTCCTTCTATGGGTGACTCCCAGACACCCAGGACTGACCTTATTCATATGAGCCCTGTGAAAGGCTTTCACAAGGTAACTAGCATTAACGTCGGCCGCTGGAACCCACATTTTCTCCTCTGGACCGTAACCCTTCCAGTGAACGAGATACTGAAGGGATCTTCGGAGAATTTGTGAGTTCACTATCCTGGCGATCTGAAATTCAAGATTACCTTCCACCATGACAGGAGCGGGAGGCAAGGAGGCCGGTTCAGCAGGTTCACTATATCTCTTCAGCAATGATTTGTGGAAAACAATATGAATTTTTAAAGCCTGCGGAAGATCAAGATGAAAGGCTACCGGGTTAATAATGGCAGATATCTTATATGGACCAGTAAACCTTGGACCCAACTTCCAAGAAGGTACCTTCAACTTAATGTTTCTTGTGGACAGTCACACAGAATCACCCATTCTCAGGTCCACACCAGTCATACGTCTTTTGTCAGCCATACGTTTATACTTGTTGCCCTTTTTTTATTATTATTTTGAATTTTCCGATAACTAGATGACAAAGAAGAGGCAAATCTTTCCTCTTCAGGTATACCAGAAGTCTCAGTACCATAAAATGTGCCAAACTGCGAATGAAACCCATATGCCCCAAAAAATGGCGGCTTATCAGTGGAATCCTGCCTTACAGTTATTTATGGCAAACTCGGCCAAAGACAAAAATGAAGACCACTCATCCTGATTGTCTAAGACAAAACATCTCAAATAAGTCCCCAGATTCTGGTTAGTGCATTCAGTCTGTCTGGTCCACTGAAGATGAAAGGCCGAAGAGAAGGACAATTGTGCCCCCAGGCGAATAAAGAATGCATTCTAGAATCTGGAATCAAACTGAGTCCCCCTATCAGACACCACATCAGAGGGAATACCATGCAGCTTCACGATGTTATCGACAAACACTTGTGCAAGAGTTTTAGCATTAGGTAGACCTGATAAGAACCCCAAAGATCGCATAAGAGCTTTCAGGTTTTTGGGTAGATCCCAGTCCAACACAGCACGGACCTTTTTCAAGATCCATACGAATACCTGAAGATGAGAGTAGGTAACCCAGGAATTGCACTTCCATAACAAATACACACTTCTCCATCTTAGCATACAGTTTATTCTCTTTTAGGATCTGTAACACTTGTCTCTCGCGATCCTTATGCGTCTCCATGTCAGGAGAATAAATTATAATATCATCCAGATACACCACAACAAACCTGCCCACCAAATGATGAAAGATGTCATTGATGAAATGTTGAAAAACCACAGGAGCATTGGTTAACTCAAAAGGCATGACCATATTATCAAAATTTCCTTCAGGGGTATTAAAGGCTGTCTTCCATTCGTCCCCCTCCTTGATCCTTACCAGATTATATGCCCCCCTCAAATCCAACTTAGAGAACACCTTGGCCCCGACAATCTGATTAAACAAATCCGGGATCAAAGGAAGGGGATAAGGATCACGGACAGTAATGCGATTAATCTCACAGAATTCCAAACTTGGCTTAAAATTTCCATCCTTTTTCTTAACAATGAAGAACCCTGCATCCACTGGGGATTTAGATGTTCTAATATGACCTTAAGACAAACTCTCAGTGATATATTCTTGCATGGCTACTCTTTCGGGTTCAGAAAGATTAAACAACCGAGACTTGGGCAACCTAGCTCCGGGAACAAGGTTGACGGGGCAATCATACTCCCGATATGGAGGTAACTCCTGGTCTCCACTATCAGAGAACACATCAGAAAAATCAGAAAAAAACAAAGGTACAACTTTAGTGGTTACAACAGAAAGCGACCTGCTAAGACAGTTGTCTATGCAATAATCACTCCAATCAAGAATCTGTCTCGCTTGCCAATCGATGGTAGTATTATATTTGCTTAACCATGGTAAACCTAGCACCAAAGGAGCAGGCAGACCTTCCAGCGCAAAACATGAAAAAGATTCTTGATAAAAATCTCCCACCTTTAAACGGATGTGCTGCACCATTTGTGGCAAACATTTCTGTGTGACTGGAGCGGAATCAATTGCAAACACCTAAATATTTTTGTCTAATGCGCTTGTCTAATGCATATGGACGAACTGGCCAATTCCCACAGTTTTGGAATCTAGCGCCACCTCGGCAGACAGGAGAAATCGTGTACTACCGGCAAATGACAAAAATACATTCTCAGATTCCCCACCCACACCAAGAGTGAGATGAGGACTAAACATATTTTTTTCTTGGACCGGGACACTGAACATAAGAACATATGTTAACAAAATGTCCCCTTTTTCCAAAAAAAAAGTCTTTTCTTAAGCCTAAAGTTCTAATCACTAGGTCCAGGGGTAGCTCCCCTCAGCTGCATTGGCTCATCACCAGACTTGAACTAGAATGTCTCTCTACCTAAAGTGTCAGAGGAGGCCGCCACCCCATATGATAGTACGTCCTGAGTGTGAGGAACCTTAGATCTCTCTCTCAGGCGGCTATCAAGATGTACAGCAAGAGTCATGGCCGCTTCCAATGACTCTGAATATTTATGAAACGCCAACGCGTCCTTCAGGCAACCCTTGACAGAATTGACTACGGAGAGCTGGGTCATTCCTCTCCGTATCCGTAGCCCATCTCTTAAATTCAGAGCAATAGGTCTCCTCAGATAAGGGAAAATATTTAGATTATTGACCGTGCAGAGTTATAAACCTGCATTCGATCAATACCTCATAAGATTCAAGATATGTAAACATTGACTTCTACACAATGCTTTATCTTAATGAATCATTTAGTAAACTATGCACACAAAGTAGCTCGAAATCAGAGCATTAGTCACCTATGAGTCATACATCAGATAATGCTGAATGGAGAATATTGCTTTAGCAAAATTGTTCTTTCTGTTAAGAATATGCACTATGACAAATATTACAAACATTTTTTTTTTTCTTAACATTATCTCTTTACATAAAATATGTATCATTTTTTTTGTTAAAGCAGAGCTGTAACATATTATAAAACATAACGCGGCTCAAAGTATTTTTACTGCAGAAATACAAGAAGCAAGAGCAGGAAACTGCAATATTGAGAAATTTCTCAGCTCATTACTGTATATCAGTTGTTTGAGACACACAAATGTGCCTCTAGTATGTACCATATTTTTCCCCTTATAAGACGCACCAGCCCATAAGACGCACCTCGGTTTTAGAGGAGGACAATAAGAAAAAAAAAATCATAAGACCTCAGGTCAGACCCGCAATAAGACCCCCATTCGTAATCAGACGTTCAGCTGACAGCCCCAATCAATCCCCCAATTTTAATGACTGCAATAAGACCTTAGATCAGACTCCAATTCAGACCTCAGGTCAGACCCCATGTGAATGACCCCCAATCAGACCTCAGATAAGACTCCCATGCCTCTCATCAGCCCCCATATGCCTCTCATAAGCCCCCATTGCCTTACATCAGCCCCCATTGCCTCTCATCAGCCCTCATTGCCTCTCATCAACACCCATTGCTTCTCATCAGCCCCCAACAGCCTTTCATCAGTGCAGTACCTCATCAGCTACCATTGCCTCTCATCATCCCCCCAGCAGCCTTTAATCAGCCCCTTATCAACCATCATTGTCTCATATCAGCCCCCAGCAGCCCGATTGCCTCAGATCAGCCCCCATGCCTCATGCTTGATAAAATAAAAATAAACACTTACCTCTCCTGCTCTGGCCTCCACTGTGACTCACTGCCAGCGATTTTCTTCCTCCTGCTGTCCACTGTGCTGTGAACCAACACACACAGCATGAGGTCACAGAGTGCCCTCAAGCCATGCACAGCCAACAGCTGAGGACCAGGAAGTGGTGAGTACAGAGCATTCACCGCTTCTCGATCCTCCGGTACTAATGAGCGCTTCCATAATAGAAGCGCTCATTAGTATTCACCCCATAAGATGCTGGGGCATTTTTCTCCCCACTTTTGGGGGGGAAAATGTGTCTTATGGGGCAAAAATTCTGAAAGTTTATTTTAATTATTTACTATACATTTAGTCTATTCATCCATTGTCTGTGGACATAATTGTTCAAGAAACCTGGACTAAGCTGGCCATATACATTAGATGTATGTCTCCCTACCATCTATTGTGTATGGGGAGCTCCTAAAGCCTCATTCACATGTCATTGTTTGGTCAGTGATTTCAAGCCCAAACCAGGTGCAACTCTAAACACAGAACAGGTGCAGATCTTTCCCATATACCTTATGTCTATGGAGGTTCCAAATTCAGTTTTTGGCTCACAATCACTGATGGAAATCACTGACCAAAATACTGACATGTGAACGAGGCATAACTCTCCTATGAAAGAAGATGTTAGGGGAGCCTTAAGGTGTGAATATTATTTTAAAGCAATGCCATGACCTTACACCTTATGGGTATGTACTATCTGTGCAAAGGCTATGGAGACATAATATGGCACCCGTAAAAATCTTTTGGCCTCCAATTTTTTGAAAAAATGTTAATTTTCTATTTGATTCCCCATAACATCATGCAATTTATCTGAGTTATTCTGTTACATTGTGCTTACAGTGAAACCTGGATAAGTGTTTGTTATCAACCTCATTGAATTCAGTTTTCTGATTCCAAATGTCATTACTTAAAGGGAATCTGTCACCTGCTTTTACCATTTTAAGCTGGCACCATCGCTATGTTGACTAAAGTACCTTATTTCCAGCAGTCTTCTTTTTACTTAATTTTGTTTTGTAGTTTTTATATAAAAGCAATTTTTTTGTTATGCTAATCAGGGTCCAAGGTGCTCTGAGGGGCGTTTTTTTCACTCTCCGGTGCCCAGTGACGCCCCCCCCTGCAGTGCCCAAGAACGCCTCCTGATCATCAAATAATCTCCCACAGCCCGGCAAACGGTTCCGCCCCCTCCCCACGTCATAGACTACCTTATAGAAATGCCCCGTCCTTCTTCCTGTCTGCGGCCAGAAAACTTGCGCAGGCGCAGTACCACCTGCGGCCTGTGCGATCATCAACGTCCTGAGGGCAACAGCGCTCAGGTCACATCACTGGGCTCAGCGCATGCCCAGTGAGACTTTTGAGGCTGTTGCCCTCAGGAGGTTGTTGATCGCGCAGGCCGCAGGCGGTACTGCGCCTGCGCGAGTTTTCTGGCCGCAGACAGAAAGAAGGACGGGGCATTTTTATAAGGTAATCTATGACGTGGGGAGGGGGCAGAACCGTTTGCCGGGCTGTGGGAGGTTATTTGATGATCAGGAGGAGTTCTTGGGCACTGCAGGGGGGCGTCACTGGGCACCGGAGAGTCAAAAAATTGCCCCTCTGGGCACCTTGGGCCCTAATTAGCATAACATAAAAATCACTTTTATATCAAAACTACAAAACGAAAATAAGTAAAAAGAAGACTGCTGGAAATAAGGTACTTTAGTCAACATAGCGATGGTGCCAGCTCAAAATGGTAAAAGCAGGTGACAGATTCCCTTTAATCTCTGCTTTGTCAGTAAATTATTATTATTATTATTATTATTATTTTGCTATTATTGATTTTGAGCTATAAAACATTTCATCTTTCTTCCCATTTACACATCCAAACTGCTTTTCAATTGTTGCTATTTGCTAGTTGTCTACATATTTGCCTTGGTTTATCCATTCATTTAAGTGTACCACTAGATTTTACAAATCTCTAACTTTTGATATGGAGCTCCAGCGATCACTAGACCAACTAACTCCTGACTAGAGATGAGTGAATCATTCAAAATTTGATTCAGATTTAATATATTCAAATTGCCCTATTCGATTCAAATCTTAATCAATTCTACCAGAATCAAAAGTGTTCAATTGGCCTGAAAATTCATCTTTGGTCTCCTAGGACTCCAATTATTTTCCCTCCTTGTTTTTCATTACATTTTTTTACTTCTCTCTCTCCCTAAATATTTGTTTTTTGGATCTTATGTGAATTTTCTATAAAAAAGTTGCTAATCTCTACTTCTCACACTACTGTAAACCAATCTGCAAACTAAACCAGAAATCAAGGAATTGACTTCTTAATAGCTGGGGAGTCAGTTCACTTGTGACATGTCTCTATCTCCATATTTTTTTATTAAATTGAAGGTATATGTTTTTTTGGTGCTTTTTTGTTTCATTAATCCTTGCTTTGCGTATATTCATTCAATGAACCATACTCTGACATGAAGGTAGAGAAATTCTGAAGCTTGGAGGTGAATGGAGAAGTAAAAATGAATTCAACATAAATACTCAGAATGTTACTGAATGTATTTTACTTGAACAGTATAATATTGGAAGTGTTGCTCAAATTTAGAATTTTCCTTTAAGTAATCATTTTAACTTCATCGTCTTTTTCTAATTTTAGGTAGCCCCTACAATTAAAGAGAGAATGATGAAAAAAGGAAGTATGATGATAGGATATCAACCTCACCGGGATAAAGTTAATTTCTTCCGTCAGATAATCATCAGTCCCCAAGTCAGCCGTGAAGACATGGACTTTGTACTGGACGAGATTGAACTACTTGGCAGAGACTTGTAACTGTGGCCTAGCAGTACAATGTGCTGCTCTTGCTTGCATTTTAAAGTCAGAGATGGCAGCATTACAAACTGAACAACCATCGCAAATAGTTAGACAAGACTGCTATCCTCTAATATAATAATGTATTTTGTCATTAATTTTCATGCTACTTATAAAAAATTGCTAAAAACAATCAATACTGAGAAAAAGCTATAGAGAATGAAAGAAGAGATAACCACTTTCTACATTAAGGCCTCTTTCACATGGGCATCGTGTGTGAGGGCCGGATAGGATGCGGGTGCGTCGCGGGAAAATGTGCGATTTTTCCGTGCAAGTGCAAAATGCTTTAATGTGTTTTGCACACGCGTGAAAAAAATCTGCATGTTTGGTACCCAAACCCAAACCCAGAATTATTCACAGAAGTTCGGATTTGGGTTAGGTGTTGTGTAGATTTTATTATTTTCCCTTATAACATGGTTATAAGGGAAAATAATAGCATTTGTAATACAGAATACTAAGTAAAATAGGGACGGAGGGGTTTAAAATAATTTAACTTACCTCATCCACTTGTTCATGCTGCCCGGCTTCTCTTCTGTCTTCTTCTTTGATAACCAGGAAGAAAAGGACCTGTGGTGACGTCACTGCGCTGTGGTGATGGATCATGTGATGGACCATGTGATGAGCGCAGTGACGTCACCACAGGTTCTTTTCTTCCTGGTCATCAAAGAAGAAGACAGAAGAGAAGCCGGGCTGTGGATGAGGTGAGTTAAATTATTTATATATTTTTTTTAACCCCTCCATCCCTATTTTACTAAGCATTCTGTATTAAGAATGCTATTATTTTCCCTTATAACCATGTTATAAGGGAAAATAATAAAATCTACACAACACCTACCCCAAACCCGAACTTCTGTGAAGAAGTCCGGGTTTGGGTACCAAACATGCTATTATTTTCCCTTATAACCATGTTAGGGTCCCCATCCCGATCATCTCTTAGCAACCATGCGTGAAAATCGCACCGCATCTGCACTTGCTTGTGGATGCTTGTGATTTTCCACGCAGCCCCATTCACTTCTATGGGGCCTGCATTGCGTGAAAAACACACAATATAGAGCATGCTGCAATTTTCACGCAACGCACAAGTGATGCGTGAAAATCAGCGCTCATGTGCACAGCCCCATAGAAATGAATGGGTCCGGATTCAGTGCGGGTGCAATGCGTTCACCTCAGGCATTGCACCTGCGCAGAAATCTTGCCCATGTGAAAGGGGCCTAAGAAACATGCTATAGCCTGTGAATTAGTTCTGTGTATTTGATCTGAAATTGGAGAGGGTCCACAATCTATGTGTGTGTCTAATATGATGTTAATACTGTATATTCACTCCTCACACAAGTAGTGAGGCATTGCACTGTTGCTATTGCTGCTAATGGAGAGCATGTTTGTTTCTCTTTAGAAATATAACCTTAATATTATACTAAAGCTTGGAACTAATAATAATAATAATACACAATAAATTATATTGTTATATAGTACATTATAACACCACGCAAAAAAAAAAAAAAAAAAACTTTTTGTCTGCTACTGGGCAAAAACCATTTGTCCTATACTAAATCGATTGTGCGGATTACAAATCCGAAGTCAGAATTGTTGTAACACGTCACAAATTTTTGCTATGCATAAGTATGCCTAAATGAATTAAGCACTTGGAAAGCATTGAATAATTTTGAACAGAACAAGTTTTACTCCAACAATTACCTGATCTATAGCAAAGTTTGCATAGTAAACAGTGTATGAAAATGTAATGGAATAACAAAATTTCAAAAAGTCTTGCTTTTCACTTTAAAAGTTTTACTAGAGCAAGGCCCAGTACTGTGAAAAGTGCTTCAGGCATCTGCTTTTGCATTTGTGAACGTTCATATTTTCCCATTGCAAAAACCAACAGTAGTCCCCCATCATGCCTGTTCTCCATTGTAGAAATATCTTTATGGAACCGCTCTCCATGTTCGTCACTTACTTGTACCAAATTGGGTGGGAAAAAGTCAAGATGGGAATGTAAGAAATGCACTTTCAATGACATTTGGCAGCCAAGTTGATCATATGCTGTAAGCATGTTGTCTACTAATTCAGCATAGTTTGTAGCTCGTCTGTTCCCAAGGAAGTTCTGCACTACTAGCACAAATGCATCCCAAGCTTTTGTCAGATTCTTGCTCTGATCCTAAGTAGTGTATTTGCCACATATGTAGCAGAAATTTTCTGGATCGTTAATACATTTGCATTTATCCATCTTAAGTTTCAAAACTGATAGCACTATAACAGATCACTTTATCAAAATCTGTACAGCTTGCCTTATATACTTTCTGCTGACATCAGCCTGAGTGCATCCAAACAGGTCTGGACATGGCCATTGGAATATCTCCAATATAATGCATTAATATTATAACTGAATAGGCTTTGCATGTATAACTTAACCCTGTACTGCGGAAGTCCGGTCCCCAAACATGGCGCCGTGCAGCGGGCGCCATAGCCACCATGTTTCTGCTATTTTAAATAGCAGAAACACGCAGCGCATGTATGCAATCAGCATAAGGCTGATCGCATACATTTTCCCTTTCAGATGCCGTGGTCAAATGTGACCACAGCATCTGTACAGTCCGGAAGCGGAAGTTGCGCACTTCCGCTCCAGTAACAGCGTTCCCTGGCTGAGATCGTGGAACCTGGTACATTGATCTAATAGGCTGAAGCCTCAATCAGACTTTGGTGCCTATTAGATGACTATACCTAGGTGGCAGCATTGTATTGTTATAGTGCAAATGAAGTGTTCAATGGTGTTTATATAGACAATCAACACAATAGACAATCTAATGATTGCCACTTATTGTAACCCAAGGTGACTTAAAAAGTTTTAAAAAGTTTTAAAAAAAGTTTTAAAAAAAGTTTTTGCGAATATAAAAAGAAAATGTTCAAATCACCCCCCTTTCCAAAAAAAAAAATATATACTTAAACAATAAAAAAATAAACATCATGGGCATTGCCGCATGCGAAAATGCCCATACTATTAAAATATAACAATATTAATAGCATACGGCAAATCGAATAATGGGAAAAAAGTAAAAACTGCTAATTTTTTGTTACTTCAACTACCCCAATTTTTTTTTTTATAAAAAGTGATCAAAAAGTTGGACACACTTCAAATTGGTATCACTGAAAAGAACAGATTGTCCTGCAAAAAATGGGCCCTCACACAGCCCAGTACACATAACTAGAAAAAGGTTATAGGGGTCAGAATATTAAAACGCAAGATAAATTATACAAGTGTAGTATCGTTGTAACCATACTGACTTGGAGAATGAAGATATCAGGTCAATTTTACTGCATTCTGTACAGTGTAAAAGAAAAATTAAAAACCTTTAAGAATTGCGTTTTTTCTCAATTCTACCCCATTTGGAATTTTTTTCCAGCTTCCTACTACATGGTATGCAATCGTAAATAGTGCCATTAGAAAGTACAATTTATCCCACAAAAAATAAGCCCTCATAAGACTATGTGAATGGAAAAATAAAAAATTTTGGACTAAGGGAAGGCGGGGAGTGCAAAATGCAAAAAATGGAAAATCCTAGTGTCCTTAAGGGGTTAAAATCTAGACGTGTTAGGCAAATTCTGAGTTAATATTTGGAATCAGTGGGCTCATTTAAGTATAAATCACATGTTTTTCTCTCAGTAGCAAAATCATTGTTGCGCGGTGTAATAAAAGAATATATAATTGTATATATATATATATACCGTATATATATATATATATATATATATATATATATATTAGTTTGTAATGGTAAACAATAAAATGTAACATTTTTGCAGACTTTGCTTAGGCCCCGAGTCTCAGTAATGTAAAAGATATATATGCCAAATTTTAAGAAGATTGGATAATTTTTACTGGTTGAACATTTTGATCAGTTTTGTAAAAGTCGTCAAAAAGTATGATTTTTCAATGTTAATTACTTATTAGTAAAACTAGAAATCACTAGAATAAATAATATTAAAACTAGACACTAAGGTAGTCTGATAGGCAAAACATGTCTTATATTAATCAACTTTGAACGATGCAATCCCTTCCTTTTGTTAGTTTGGTGATTACTTTTCTGTGATGCTCGACTACCCTCAACAAGAATTGTTTTTGTTGTTCGTACCTGACCGATTCGTTAAACTTTTTTTATCAGAGCAATTGATCTTTCTGTGGTATCATTGCCCACCTTAAAAGCTGGCTTCTTAGAGAATCACTGCAGTATTCTGTCACATCATGGATCCCAAACAATTCAATTCAGAACGTCTTTGTTTTATTAGTAACAAAATGGCTCAGGACTTTTCCTTCAAAAACTAGGTTTTTACCCTCTAATCGTTTCATTTCCTTTTTCTTTGCAGTTTTGGCTTCTAAACTTTTGGGAATATTTTCCGTAACAGCCTGAGTAATATGTTTGTCCAAAAAAGCCAAGCCTATGGTTTTTTTTTGGTTTTTTTTCTGAAAGATACCAAAGGTGTCTCTTAGCAACTGTGAGAGCACTTTTTTTTACGTCTGCATCTGGGTAAGTTCTCAGAATCTGTAGCATATCCAAATCAATCTTTGGAGCCCATCAACTTACAATTACCTCATGCAAAAAGTGAACATGAGGCTGACAAAATATGCAACTCGTTTCATTCCTTTAAATTCTCATTGAGGAATATTCAACTGTTTAGTGAAGAGGACAATTTTAACTGTATATATTCCTTTGACATCCACCTTGCTTGATACAGAGCCCCTGGGATCCTGAAACTGAAGTCGTTTTAGACCAACCTCCTAGGTACAGGAGTGAGAGTAGTAATAAAAGTGATCAATGTGTGCAGCCCCTAAACCTTTTAAATCTTCTTGAAATTTGGCATATATATCTTTTACATCACTGAGAGTCGGGGCGTAAGCAAAGTCATATGAAAATCACATCTTTGGAAAAATGAAACATATAAAAGTTGTACATTGAGGCTGGAATTATAGCATAGCTATAGAAAATATAGTTATTCCACTTAGCAGCAGATTTAATTTTCTAACACTATATTATAAGGCAGTTTGAGCAGCATTTAAAGGGGGTTTCTGGGCTCCAGATATTGATGTCCTATCATCAAGATAGGTCATTGATATCTGAACAGTAGGGGTCTGACACTTGGTACCACCACCGGTCAGCTGTTCCCTACAGCCACCTGCACTGGAATTACCATTTTGAACAGAGCCGGAATCATAGCACTGCAGCTCAGCTCCCATACAAATCACTAAATATAGATAACAATAGGGATAGCTTTGGTGTCCTTCTAGAGAAAGTGCAGAAACATCAAAATAAATTATTTTAGGACCCTAAAGATAAAATAAAGATAAAATAAAAATTGCCCAATGTACCTAGGCGAATGATATTGAATATACATAGGCAAAGATGTGGCCCAACTACGACTGAGCGTGTGTCATCCACTGGATAATCCCAGTGATGGAATGTGTAAATACTGTAGCTTACATAAAGGCAAAACCTAAGGCAGTAATAGTGGCAGAACTAGGAGTCCTGGGGCAATGATGTAAGTGCCAGGGAGAAGAAAGAAAAAACTTTGCCTGTACATGCCCTAACTAAGCCTCAGCCCACGGACAATCCCTAATGGTGGGATTTCCCATCCTCGTACCTACCCTATCTGACCCTAGGAAGCCCATACACTTGATCTGATATAAGATAGATCATCAATAACTGGACCCTGAAAAAGGCCTTTAATTAAAGGGATTGTTTGGGGGTCGACAAAAAAATGGGCCATTATAAAATTGTATCTGCTCTGAATTAGGGCTCGTGCACACTGTCATTGTTTGGCCATGCCTGTATTGTGGCCCGCAAACAGCATGTCCACAATATGCGGGCAACAGCCGTGTGCACTCAGCATCACAGATACAGACCCATTCACTTGAATGGGTCCGCTATCCGGAAGGTAGGTGCGGAACGGAGGCACAGAACCCAATGGAAGCACTACAGAGTGCTTCTGTGGGCTTTCTGTCCGTGCCTCCGCACCCCAAAAATAATAGAAGATTTTCTACTTTTTTGCGGTGCAGACAGATCACGGACCCATTCAAGTTGAATGGGTCTTGATCTATCACGGCAGCTGCACAGATGGTGCCTGTGCAAATTGTGGCCCCCTATGCATGGAATGGCCAAACAACGGCCGTGTGTTTGAACCCTTAAAGGGATTATTTGGGATCACTAAAAAAATTAGACCTTGGTTGCAAATGTCAAAATATAATTAAGGAACCAGCAGAGAGGCAAGGGATTAATAGATCAGTAATACTTATTATATTATTATATGGCATTTGTTACTATTGTCATGTTTTTGATTCATCCCAAACAATCCCCTTAATTCAGGGCTCCAAATCCCATGTTTTCCCTATACAGTAATTAGACTTATGAAAGGGGTGCAATTTGATATTGATGGCCTACCTATGAACAGGTCATCAATATCAGATCAGCGGGGGTCCAACTCATGATATCCCTGCCAATCAGCTGTTTGAAGAGGCCTTTGTGCTCTCGGGACCCCAGATGACCACTGTGGCCTCTTCACAGCTTACTAAGGGTACTTTCACACTAGCTTTGTTTGAATCCGGCAGGCAATTCTGTTGCCGGATCTGGAAAAACGTGTGAAAGTGTATTACATTTGAATCCTGATCAGGATTCTGATCACAATGAAAAACATACATTGGAAAAAACAGATCCGCCATTTATGGACCGGTTTGACGAAACACAGGGCGCCGAATCTGGCATTAATGCAAGTCAATGGGAAAAATGCCAGATCCGGCGTTCAGTCAAAGTGTTCCGGATTTTGGGCTGGAGGTAAAAATACAACATGCTACGGTTTTCTGAAAAGCCTGATCAGTAAGATTGACTGAACTGGATGCATCCTGATCCTGAACGGATTGCTCTCCATTCAGAATGTATAGGGATAAAACTGATCGGTTCTTTTTTGGATTTTAGCCCCTAGGACGGAACTCAGCGCCGGAAAAGAAAAAAAGCTAGTGTGAAAGTACCCTAAGCACAGCTCCATACATTCTATAGTGATGTATTAGATGTATTACTGTTAGCTATGCATTTAGTAGTAATAAGGCTTTACAGAAAAGCCCAACATAGCAGGCAAACCTGGGTGAATGCCAGAGACACATTGTTTAGGGGGAACCCATGGAGACTGGAGGTAAAATGTTAAATAGTTGTGAAAATGAGGAAGAGCCACATTCACATTGGGTGCAACTATCAGACATTTGTGACCATAAAGTGATTTGGCCACAAATTGTCATAGCCAAAAACCATTTGCTGGGTATAATCTTCTTAGGGGAATTTGGTACAGGTCTGTCTCAGCCAAGGAACATAAATTATATACATCATATAGAAAGACTAAATTACAACATTTTCTTCCTCCAACACTTGTATACAGATGCAGCAAATGTTAAGGGAACTGTTGCTGTTTATTCAGAGCTTGGTGCAGCTGCCATACACTTTATAGTAATTTGCTCATGCAGAGGAAATAACAGAGGAACATCACAATGCAACACGATGAAACCAGAAGCTCCAAACAGGTTATTTCATGGGGAAATCAAATGTTCAAAAGGCTCATTGATCACTCAAAAAACTGAAGTGAGTAGACACCAAAGCTTACCTAAGCTGCTAAGGATGTGTCTGACAGCAAGCTGCTTTCCAAAATGAACAAGAACATTGTGGCTACAGCTCGAGGCTACAATTCACTTTCTAACTCAGGGTCAGTACAAGTAATGTCTTATTTTCACAAAGTTACCTAAATATTTGTAAAGATTCTATCACCATCTTGTGCCCTCATAGGAAACATGGCGCTCATGTCTATTTTCAAGGCATCAGCACTGTATACTAGAATGCGGGGCAGCATTGCCAAGACTATTGTAGCTATTGTAACATTAGATTTTAGCTGGTTGCGCAATTTCAGTATGGCTGGATTGTCAACTGGACTATTTTCTTTCTTGTGGAAGTATCAAAAAAACTTGAATGTTGTTTTACAATGAAATAAGAAACACTTCAAGGGGTTAGGCACGGTATATAGCTGATTTAAAGGGCATCCGTCAGCAGATCTGTACCTATGAAACTGGCTGACCTGTTACATGTGCGCTTGGCAGCTGAAGGCATCTGTGTTGGTCCCATGTTCATATGTGTCCTCATTGCTGAGAAAAATTGCTGAGAAGTTTCAATATATGCAAATGAGCCTCTAGGAACAACAGGGAGTTGCTGTTACGCCTAAAAGATCAGCTTGTCAATCATAGTGCAACAGACACTCCTCCTAGAGGCTCATTTGGATATATTAAAACATAATTTTTCTCAGCAATGAGGACACATATGAACACAGACACATTCAGCTGCCAAGCGGACATGCAACAGGTTAGCCAGTTTCATGGGTACAAAACTGCTGACAGATGCCCTTTAAGTTATAAAGCACAGTCTATGGTTTTGGGACAGAATCGGTAGTGTCTGTCAAAACTTTCTCAAAGAAAAAGTGGCCTTTTGCACAAATCAACCAGTTAACTTACTGAACGCTTGTTGCTATGGACAGAAAGTCCATTTGCTATGGTCCAATGTACTGTTTTAGAATTGGTTTTAGTTGTCATTTGTAATATGTGCAGTTGTCTTTTTTTTTTTATGTCCCCAGTACAATACCCCCAATAACCACTTTATTGTACCAGTTTATTATACTGGTCAATTCCTAGTTTGCTTTTGTTAATTTAATCAATATTAACTGTGACATTGAGAGCTAAAAGTACAATAAAGTCATTTGTGCAGTATAAAAAAAATCCTTAGCAGTTTTTTACAAAGCTGTTTTACAATCATAGAAAAGAAAAGTAACACTGCTGGCACACATATAAAGATATTAAAGTATTTGTGGCTTAAAGGTCAGTAAACATTGAAAACAGTAAATGAAACATTTTAAATAGAGTGACCAAGTCAATTTTGTTACAAGTTTCCCAAAAGATTAGAATTTTGGTGAATGTGAAACTTTTGGCAGCCACGAAAGGAGATAATTTTGCAACTTTTGTTAACCCCTTGCTGACTGGCAATATGTCTTTTTACAGTGGTCATTAAGTGGCCTTATTTTAGGCTTCCACCTAAGCACTGCATGGGTCTCCCATGCAGAGGAGAGCTGGGCTCTTGCTCTAACAGCCTGGATTGGCAGAAATGCTGACCCTGGCAGTTTAACCTCTTAGATGCTGCAGTCTATAGTGACAGTGGCATCTAAGTAACTTTATAGGGAGAAGGCTCCCTCTGTCAGCCATAATAATCCTGCAAATGAGATCTTAGGGTGCCAATGTCTGTACACAGCAGCTGAGGGTCCAAGACCACAGGTCTGCCATATGTGTATGCCAGAAGTACGGCCTAATAGTGTGGCTGTCAATATTCTTCATACAGTATAATATACTGTACTACATAAGTAGTACAGCGTATTACAAGATGTAGCCAAGCCAAAGTTGATTTTGATAACTCTGATAACAAACGTCACAGTGTTATCTTGTGCCATCTTGTAAGAAAAGCCATTGAAATACATTGAAAGAGTTAGTTAACCTTTTTTTGCCATTTTTTACTTAGCATTAGAGTTGAGCGAACACCTGGATGTTCGGGTTCGAGAAGTTCGGCCGAACATCCCGGAAATGTTCGGGTTCGGGATCCGAACCCGATCCGAACTTCGTCCCGAACCCGAACCCCATTGAAGTCAATGGGGACCCGAACTTTTCGGCACTAAAAAGGCTGTAAAACAGCCCAGGAAAGAGCTAGAGGGCTGCAAAAGGCAGCAACATGTAGGTAAATCCCCTGCAAACAAATGTGGATAGGGAAATGAATTAAAAAAAAAATTAAATAAATAAAAATTAACCAAAATCAATTGGAGAGAGGTTCCATAGCAGAGAATCTGGCTTCCCGTCACCCACCACTGGAACAGTCCATTCTCAGATATTTAGGCCCCGGCACCCAGGCAGAGGAGAGAGGTCCCGTAACAGAGAATCTGTCTTCATGTCAGCAGAGAATTAGTCTGCATGTCATAGCAGAGAATGAGGCTTCACGTCAGCCACCACTGCAACAGTCCATTGGCATATATTTAGGCCCAGCACCCAGGCAGAGGAGGGAGGTCCCGTAACAGAGAATCTGTCTTCATGTCAGCAGAGAATTAGTCTGCATGTCATAGCAGAGAATGAGGCTTCACGTCAGCCACCACTGCAACAGTCCATTGGCATATATTTAGGCCCAGCACACACACAGGCAGAGGAGAGAGGTCCCGTAACAGAGAATCTGGCTTCATGTCAGCAGAGAATCAGTCTGCATGTCATAGCAGAGAATGAGGCTTCACGTCAGCCACCACTGCAACAGTCCATTGGCATATATTTAGGCCCAGCACACACACAGGCAGAGGAGAGAGGTCCCGTAACAGAGAATCTGGCTTCATGTCAGCAGAGAATCAGTCTGCATGTCATAGCAGAGAATGAGGCTTCACGTCAGCCACCACTGCAACAGTCCATTGGCATATATTTAGGCCCAGCACACACACAGGCAGAGGAGAGAGGTCCCGTAACAGAGAATCTGTCTTCATGTCAGCAGAGAATTAGTCTGCATGTCATAGCAGAGAATGAGGCTTCACGTCAGCCACCACTGCAACAGTCCATTGGCATATATTTAGGCCCAGCACACACACAGGCAGAGGAGAGAGGTCCCGTAACAGAGAATCTGGCTTCATGTCAGCAGAGAATCAGTCTGCATGTCATAGCAGAGAATGAGGCTTCACGTCAGCCACCACTGCAACAGTCCATTGGCATATATTTAGGCCCAGCACACACACAGGCAGAGGAGAGAGGTCCCGTAACAGAGAATCTGGCTTCATGTCAGCAGAGAATCAGTCTGCATGTCATAGCAGAGAATGAGGCTTCACGTCAGCCACCACTGCAACAGTCCATTGGCATATATTTAGGCCCAGCACACACACAGGCAGAGGAGAGAGGTCCCGTAACAGAGAATCTGTCTTCATGTCAGCAGAGAATCAGTCTGCATGTCATAGCAGAGAATGAGGCTTCACGTCAGCCACCACTGCAACAGTCCATTGGCATATATTTAGGCCCAGCACCCAGGCAGAGGAGGGAGGTCCCGTAACAGAGAATCTGTCTTCATGTCAGCAGAGAATTAGTCTGCATGTCATAGCAGAGAATGAGGCTTCACGTCAGCCACCACTGCAACAGTCCATTGGCATATATTTAGGCCCAGCACCCAGGCAGAGGAGGGAGGTCCCGTAACAGAGAATCTGTCTTCATGTCAGCAGAGAATTAGTCTGCATGTCATAGCAGAGAATGAGGCTTCACGTCAGCCACCACTGCAACAGTCCATTGGCATATATTTAGGCCCAGCACACACACAGGCAGAGGAGAGAGGTCCCGTAACAGAGAATCTGGCTTCATGTCAGCAGAGAATCAGTCTGCATGTCATAGCAGAGAATGAGGCTTCACGTCAGCCACCACTGCAACAGTCCATTGGCATATATTTAGGCCCAGCACACACACAGGCAGAGGAGAGAGGTCCCGTAACAGAGGATCTGGCTTCATGTCAGCAGAGAATCAGTCTGCATGTCATAGCAGAGAATCAGGCTTCACGTCAGCCACCACTGCAACAGTCCATTGTCATAAATTTAGGCCCAGCACCCAGGCAGAGGAGAGAGGTCCCGTAACAGACAATCTGGCTTCATGTCAGCAGAGAATTAGTCTGCATGTCATAGCAGAGAATGAGGCTTCACGTCAGCCACCACTGCAACAGTCCATTGGCATATATTTAGGCCTAGCACACAGGCAGAGGAGAGAGGTCCCGTAACAGACAATCTGGCTTCATGTCAGCAGAGAATCAGTCTGCATGTCATAGCAGAGAATGAGGCTTCACGTCACCCACCACTGCAACAGTCCATTGGCATATATTTAGGCCTAGCACACAGGCAGAGCAGAGAGGTCCCGTAACAGACAATCTGGCTTCATGACAGCAGAGAATCAGTCTGCATGTCATAGCAGAGAATCAGGCTTCACGTCAGCCACCACTGCAACAGTCCATTGTCATAAATTTAGGCCCAGCACCCAGGCAGAGGAGAGAGGTCCCGTAACAGAGGATCTGGCTTCATGTCAGCAGAGAATCAGGCTGCATGTCATAGCAGAGAATCAGGCTTCACGTCAGCCACCACTGCAACAGTCCATTGTCATAAATTTAGGCCCAGCACCCAGGCAGAGGAGAGAGGTCCCATAACAGACAATCTGGCTTCATGTCAGCAGAGAATTAGTCTGCATGTCATAGCAGAGAATGAGGCTTCACGTCAGCCACCACTGCAACAGTCCATTGGCATATATTTAGGCCTAGCACACAGGCAGAGGAGAGAGGTCCCGTAACAGAGAATCTGGCTTCATGTCAGCAGAGAATCAGTCTGCATGTCATAGCAGAGAATGAGGCTTCACGTCAGCCACCACTGCAACAGTCCATTGGCATATATTTAGGCCCAGCACACACACAGGCAGAGGAGAGAGGTCCCGTAACAGAGAATCTGGCTTCATGTCAGCAGAGAATCAGTCTGCATGTCATAGCAGAGAATGAGGCTTCACGTCAGCCACCACTGCAACAGTCCATTGGCATATATTTAGGCCCAGCACACACACAGGCAGAGGAGAGAGGTCCCGTAACAGAGGATCTGGCTTCATGTCAGCAGAGAATCAGTCTGCATGTCATAGCAGAGAATCAGGCTTCACGTCAGCCACCACTGCAACAGTCCATTGTCATAAATTTAGGCCCAGCACCCAGGCAGAGGAGAGAGGTCCCGTAACAGACAATCTGGCTTCATGTCAGCAGAGAATTAGTCTGCATGTCATAGCAGAGAATGAGGCTTCACGTCAGCCACCACTGCAACAGTCCATTGGCATATATTTAGGCCTAGCACACAGGCAGAGGAGAGAGGTCCCGTAACAGAGAATCTGGCTTCATGTCAGCAGAGAATCAGTCTGCATGTCATAGCAGAGAATGAGGCTTCACGTCAGCCACCACTGCAACAGTCCATTGGCATATATTTAGGCCCAGCACACACACAGGCAGAGGAGAGAGGTCCCGTAACAGAGAATCTGGCTTCATGTCAGCAGAGAATCAGTCTGCATGTCATAGCAGAGAATGAGGCTTCACGTCAGCCACCACTGCAACAGTCCATTGGCATATATTTAGGCCCAGCACACACACAGGCAGAGGAGAGAGGTCCCGTAACAGAGGATCTGGCTTCATGTCAGCAGAGAATCAGTCTGCATGTCATAGCAGAGAATCAGGCTTCACGTCAGCCACCACTGCAACAGTCCATTGTCATAAATTTAGGCCCAGCACCCAGGCAGAGGAGAGAGGTCCCGTAACAGACAATCTGGCTTCATGTCAGCAGAGAATTAGTCTGCATGTCATAGCAGAGAATGAGGCTTCACGTCAGCCACCACTGCAACAGTCCATTGGCATATATTTAGGCCTAGCACACAGGCAGAGGAGAGAGGTCCCGTAACAGACAATCTGGCTTCATGTCAGCAGAGAATCAGTCTGCATGTCATAGCAGAGAATGAGGCTTCACGTCACCCACCACTGCAACAGTCCATTGGCATATATTTAGGCCTAGCACACAGGCAGAGCAGAGAGGTCCCGTAACAGACAATCTGGCTTCATGACAGCAGAGAATCAGTCTGCATGTCATAGCAGAGAATCAGGCTTCACGTCAGCCACCACTGCAACAGTCCATTGTCATAAATTTAGGCCCAGCACCCAGGCAGAGGAGAGAGGTCCCGTAACAGAGGATCTGGCTTCATGTCAGCAGAGAATCAGGCTGCATGTCATAGCAGAGAATCAGGCTTCACGTCAGCCACCACTGCAACAGTCCATTGTCATAAATTTAGGCCCAGCACCCAGGCAGAGGAGAGAGGTCCCATAACAGACAATCTGGCTTCATGTCAGCAGAGAATTAGTCTGCATGTCATAGCAGAGAATGAGGCTTCACGTCAGCCACCACTGCAACAGTCCATTGGCATATATTTAGGCCTAGCACACAGGCAGAGGAGAGAGGTCCAGTAACAGAGAATCTGGCTTCATGTCAGCAGAGAATCAGTCTGCATGTCATAGCAGAGAATGAGGCTTCACGTCAGCCACCACTGCAACAGTCCATTGGCATATATTTAGGCCCAGCACACACACAGGCAGAGGAGAGAGGTCCCGTAACAGAGAATCTGGCTTCATGTCAGCAGAGAATCAGTCTGCATGTCATAGCAGAGAATGAGGCTTCACGTCAGCCACCACTGCAACAGTCCATTGGCATATATTTAGGCCCAGCACACACACAGGCAGAGGAGAGAGGTCCCGTAACAGAGAATCTGTCTTCATGTCAGCAGAGAATTAGTCTGCATGTCATAGCAGAGAATGAGGCTTCACGTCAGCCACCACTGCAACAGTCCATTGGCATATATTTAGGCCCAGCACACACACAGGCAGAGGAGAGAGGTCCCGTAACAGAGAATCTGGCTTCATGTCAGCAGAGAATCAGTCTGCATGTCATAGCAGAGAATGAGGCTTCACGTCAGCCACCACTGCAACAGTCCATTGGCATATATTTAGGCCCAGCACACACACAGGCAGAGGAGAGAGGTCCCGTAACAGAGAATCTGGCTTCATGTCAGCAGAGAATCAGTCTGCATGTCATAGCAGAGAATGAGGCTTCACGTCAGCCACCACTGCAACAGTCCATTGGCATATATTTAGGCCCAGCACACACACAGGCAGAGGAGAGAGGTCCCGTAACAGAGAATCTGTCTTCATGTCAGCAGAGAATCAGTCTGCATGTCATAGCAGAGAATGAGGCTTCACGTCAGCCACCACTGCAACAGTCCATTGGCATATATTTAGGCCCAGCACCCAGGCAGAGGAGGGAAGTCCCGTAACAGAGAATCTGTCTTCATGTCAGCAGAGAATTAGTCTGCATGTCATAGCAGAGAATGAGGCTTCACGTCAGCCACCACTGCAACAGTCCATTGGCATATATTTAGGCCCAGCACCCAGGCAGAGGAGGGAGGTCCCGTAACAGAGAATCTGTCTTCATGTCAGCAGAGAATTAGTCTGCATGTCATAGCAGAGAATGAGGCTTCACGTCAGCCACCACTGCAAAAGTCCATTGGCATATATTTAGGCCCAGCACACACACAGGCAGAGGAGAGAGGTCCCGTAACAGAGAATCTGGCTTCATGTCAGCAGAGAATCAGTCTGCATGTCATAGCAGAGAATGAGGCTTCACGTCAGCCACCACTGCAACAGTCCATTGGCATATATTTAGGCCCAGCACACACACAGGCAGAGGAGAGAGGTCCCGTAACAGAGGATCTGGCTTCATGTCAGCAGAGAATCAGTCTGCATGTCATAGCAGAGAATCAGGCTTCACGTCAGCCACCACTGCAACAGTCCATTGTCATAAATTTAGGCCCAGCACCCAGGCAGAGGAGAGAGGTCCCGTAACAGACAATCTGGCTTCATGTCAGCAGAGAATTAGTCTGCATGTCATAGCAGAGAATGAGGCTTCACGTCAGCCACCACTGCAACAGTCCATTGGCATATATTTAGGCCTAGCACACAGGCAGAGGAGAGAGGTCCCGTAACAGACAATCTGGCTTCATGTCAGCAGAGAATCAGTCTGCATGTCATAGCAGAGAATGAGGCTTCACGTCACCCACCACTGCAACAGTCCATTGGCATATATTTAGGCCTAGCACACAGGCAGAGCAGAGAGGTCCCGTAACAGACAATCTGGCTTCATGACAGCAGAGAATCAGTCTGCATGTCATAGCAGAGAATGAGGCTTCACGTCACCCACCACTGCAACAGTCCATTGGCATATATTTAGGCCTAGCACACAGGCAGAGCAGAGAGGTCCCGTAACAGACGATCTGGCTTCATGTCAGCAGAGAATCAGTCTGCATGTCATAGCAGAGAATGAGGCTTCACGTCACCCACCACTGCAACAGTCCATTGGCATATATTTAGGCCTAGCACACAGGCAGAGCAGAGAGGTCCCGTAACAGACAATCTGGCTTCATGTCAGCAGAGAATCAGTCTGCATGTCATAGCAGAGAATCAGGCTTCACGTCAGCCACCACTGCAACAGTCCATTGTCATAAATTTAGGCCCAGCACCCAGGCAGAGGAGAGAGGTCCCGTAACAGACAATCTGGCTTCATGTCAGCAGAGAATTAGTCTGCATGTCATAGCAGAGAATCAGGCTTCATGTCAGCCACCACTGCAACAGTCCATTGGCATATATTTAGGCCTAGCACACAGGCAGAGGAGAGGTTCATTCAACTTTGGGTAGCCTCGCAATATAATGGTAAAATGAAAATAAAAATAGGATTGAATGAGGAAGTGCCCTGGAGTCCAATAATATATGGTTATGGGGAGGTAGTTAATGTCTAATCTGGACAAGGGACGGACAGGTCCTGTGGGATCCATGCCTGGTTCATTTTTATGAACGTCAGCTTGTCCACATTGGCTGTAGACAGGCGGCTGCGTTTGTCTGTAATGACGCCCCCTGCCGTGCTGAATACACGTTCAGACAAAACGCTGGCTGCCGGGCAGGCCAGCACCTCCAAGGCATAAAAGGCTAGCTCTGGCCACGTGGACAATTTAGAGACCCAGAAGTTGAATGGGGCCGAACCATCAGTCAGTACGTGGAGGGGTGTGCACACGTACTGTTCCACCATGTTAGTGAAATGTTGCCTCCTGCTAACACGTTGCGTATCAGGTGGTGGTGCAGTTAGCTGTGGCGTGTTGACAAAAGTTTTCCACATCTCTGCCATGCTAACCCTGCCCTCAGAGGAGCTGGCCGTGACACAGCTGCCTTGGCGACCTCTTGCTCCTCCTCTGCCTTGGCCTTGGGCTTCCACTTGTTCCCCTGTGACATTTGGGAATGCTCTCAGTAGCGCGTCTACCAACGTGCGCTTGTACTCGCGCATCTTCCTATCACGCTCCAGTGCAGGAAGTAAGGTGGGCACATTGTCTTTGTAGCGTGGATCCAGCAGGGTGGCAACCCAGTAGTCCGCACAGGTTAAAATGTGGGCAACTCTGCTGTCGTTGCGCAGGCACTGCAGCATGTAGTCGCTCATGTGTGCCAGGCTGCCCAGGGGTAAGGACAAGCTGTCCTCTGTGGGAGGCGTATCGTCATCGTCCTGCCTTTCCCCCCAGCCACGCACCAGTGATGGACCCGAGCTGCGTTGGGTGCCACCCTGCTGTGACCATGCTTCATCCTCATCCTCCTCCACCTCCTCCTCATCCTCGTCCTCCTCGTCCTCCAGTAGTGGGCCCTGGCTGGCCACATTTGTACCTGGCCTCTGCTGTTGCCAAAAACCTCCCTCTGAGTCACTTCGAAGAGACTGGCCTGAAAGTGCTAAAAATGACCCCTCTTCCTCCTCCTCCTCCTCCTCCTCCTGGGCCACCTCCTCTTCCATCATCGCCCTAAGTGTTTTCTCAAGGAGACATAGAAGTGGTATTGTAACGCTGATAACGGTGTCATCGCCACTGGCCATGTTGGTGGAGTACTCGAAACAGCGCAACAGGGCACACAGGTCTCGCATGGAGGCCCAGTCATTGGTGGTGAAGTGGTGCTGTTCTGTAGTGCGACTGACCCGTGCGTGCTGCAGCTGAAACTCCACTATGGCCTGCTGCTGCTCGCACAGTCTGTCCAGCATGTGCAAGGTGGAGTTCCACCTGGTGGGCACGTCGCATATGAGGCGGTGAGCGGGAAGGCCGAAGTTACGCTGTAGCGCAGACAGGCGAGCAGCAGCAGGATGTGAACGCCGGAAGCGCGAACAGACGGCCCGCACTTTATGCAGCAGCTCTGACATGTCGGGGTAGTTGTGAATGAACTTCTGCACCACCAAATTCAGCACATGCGCCAAGCAAGGGATGTGCGTCAAATTGGCTAGTCCCAGAGCTGCAACGAGATTTCGCCCATTATCACACACCACCAGGCCGGGCTTGAGGCTCACCGGCAGCAACCACTCGTCGGTCTGTTGTTCAATACCCCGCCACAACTCCTGTGCGGTGTGGGGCCTGTCCCCCAAACATATGAGTTTCAGAATGGCCTGCTGACGTTTACCCCGGGCTGTGCTGAAGTTGGTGGTGAAGGTGTGTGGCTGACTGGATGAGCAGGTGGAAGAAGAGGAGGAGGAAGCCGAGAAGGAGGAGGTGGCAACAGGAGGCAAAGAATGTTGCCCTGCGATCCTTGGCGGCGGAAGGACGTGCGCCAAACAGCTCTCCGCCTGGGGCCCAGCTGCCACTACATTTACCCAGTGTGCAGTTAGGGAGATATAGCGTCCCTGGCCGTGCTTACTGGTCCACGTATCTGTGGTTAGGTGGACCTTGCTACAGATGGCGTTGCGCAGTGCACACTTGATTTTATCGGGATACTTGGTTGTGCAGGGAAGGCACGGCTCTCTTGGAGAAGTAGTGCCGGCTGGGAACAACATACTGTGGGACAGCAAGCGACATGAGCTGTTTGAAGCTGTCTGTGTCCACCAGCCTAAATGACAGCATTTCATAGGCCAGTAGTTTAGAAATGCTGGCATTCAGGGCCAGGGATCGAGGGTGGCTAGGTGGGAATTTACGCTTTCTATCAAATGTTTGTGAGATGGAGAGCTGAACGCTGGCGTGTGACATGGTTGAGACGCTTGGTGACGGAGGTGGTGGTGGTGGTGTTGGTGGTACATCCCCTGTTTGCTGGGCGGCAGGTGCCAACGTTCCTCCAGAGGCGGAGGAAGAGGCCGAGGCGGCAGCAGCAGAATAGGCCGAGGCGGCAGCAGCAGAAGAGGTAGCAGGGGGAGCCTGAGTGACTTCCTTGGTTTTAAGGTGTTTACTCCACTGCAGTTCATGCTTTGCATGCAGGTGCCTGGTCATGCAGGTTGTGCTCAGGTTCAGAACGTTAATGCCTCGCTTCAGGCTCTGATGGCACAGCGTGCAAACCACTCGGGTCTTGTCGTCAGCACATTGTTTGAAGAAGTGCCATGCCAGGGAACTCCTTGAAGCTGCCTTTGGGGTGCTCGGTCCCAGATGGCGGCGGTCAGTAGCAGGCGGAGTCTCTTGGCGGCGGGTGTTCTGCTTTTGCCCACTGCTCCCTCTTTTGCTACGCTGTTGGCTCGGTCTCACCACTGCCTCTTCCTCCGAACTGTGAAAGTCAGTGGCACGACCTTCATTCCATGTGGGGTCTAGGACCTCATCGTCCCCTGCATCGTCTTCCACCCAGTCTTGATCCCTGACCTCCTGTTCAGTCTGCACACTGCAGAAAGACGCAGCAGTTGGCACCTGTGTTTCGTCATCATCAGAGACATGCTGAGGTGGTATTCCCATGTCCTCATCATCAGGAAACATAAGTGGTTGTGCGTCAGTGCATTCTATGTCTTTCACCGCTGGGGAAGGGCTAGGTGGATGCCCTTGGGAAACCCTGCCAGCGGAGTCTTCAAACAGCATAAGAGACTGCTGCATAACTTGAGGCTGAGACAGTTTCCCTGGTATGCATGGGGGTGATGTGACAGACTGATGGGGTTGGTTTTCAGGCGCCATCTGTGCGCTTTCTGCAGAAGACTGGGTGGGAGATAATGTGAACGTGCTGGATCCACTGTCGGCCACCCAATTGACTAATGCCTGTACCTGCTCAGGCCTTACCATCCTTAGAACGGCATTGGGCCCCACCATATATCGCTGTAAATTCTGGCGGCTACTGGGACCTGAGGTAGTTGGTACACTAGGACGTGTGGATGTGGCAGAACGGCCACGTCCTCTCCCAGCACCAGAGGGTCCACTAACACCACCACGACCATGTCCACGTCCGCGTCCCTTACTAGATGTTTTTCTCATTGTTATGGTTCACCACAACAACAAATATATTATTTGGCCCAATGTATTGTATTCAAATTCAGCGGGATATAAATTTGAGGCCTAGTATTTAGGCGCTGGGTGACCGGTATGGATTTAGTGACAGAATTAGACTTGGAAATGCACAGAAGCGTGTGTGTGTGAAGTTATTCTGAATGACCCAATGTGCACCTTGAATATTATATACCCTTTTAGGGATAGATTTCAAATAGCTCTGATATATCAGAAAACACTAAATTATGAAATTGCTAAATTGGGAATTGTATTTCAACCCAGAACAAAAAATGTGCTTTGACGGACACTAAATAACTTTCCCAGCCACAACAGGACAGCGTTAACGAGAGATTTAGCAGGATATAAATTTGAGGCCTAGTATTTAGGCGCTGGGTGACCGGTATGGATTTAGTGACAGAATTAGACTTGGAAATGCACAGAAGCGTGTGTGTGTGAAGTTATTCTGAATGACCCAATGTGCACCTTGAATATTATATACCCTTTTAGGGATAGATTTCAAATAGCTCTGATATAGCAGAAACCACTAAATTATGAAATTGCTAAATTGGGAATTGTATTTCAACCCAGAACAAAAAATGTGCTTTGACGGACACTAAATAACTTTCCCAGCCACAACAGGACAGCGTTAACGAGAGATTTAGCAGGATATAAATTTGAGGCCTAGTATTTAGGCACTGGGTGACAGGTATGGGTTTAGTGACAGAATTAGACTTAGAAATACACAGTAGCGGGTGTGTGTGAAGTTATTCTGAATGACCCAATGTGCACCTTGAATATTATATACCCTTTTAGGGATAGATTTCAAATAGCTCTGATATAGCAGAAACCACTAAATTATGAAATTGCTAAATTGGGAATTGTATTTCAACCCAGAACAAAAAATGTGCTTTGACGGACACTAAATAACTTTCCCAGCCACAACAGGACAGCGTTAACGAGAGATTTAGCAGGATATAAATTTGAGGCCTAGTATTTAGGCGCTGGGTGACAGGTATGGGTTTAGTGACAGAATTAGACTTAGAACTACACAGTAGCGGGTGTGTGTGAAGTTATTCTGAATGACCCAATGTGCACCTTGAATATTATATACCCTTTTAGGGATAGATTTCAAATAGCTCTGATATAGCAGAAACCACTAAATTATGAAATTGCTAAATTGGGAATTGTATTTCAACCCAGAACAAGAAATGTGCTTGAACGGACACTAAATAACTCGCCCAGCTACAGCACTAAGGACAGATTTAGCTGGATATAAATTTGAGGCCTAGTATTTAGGCGCTGGGTGACAGGTATAGGGTTTAGTGACAGAATTAGACTTGGAAATGCACAGTAGCGGGTGTGTGAAGTTATTCTGAATGTCCCTATGTGCACCTTCAATATGATCTACCCTTTTAGGGATAGATTTCAAATAGCTCTGATATAGCAGAAACCACTAAATTATGAAATTGCTAAATTGGGAATTGTATTTCAACCCAGAACAAGAAATGTGCTTGAACGGACACTAAATAACTCGCCCAGCTACAGCACTAAGGACAGATTTAGCTGGATATAAATTTGAGGCCTAGTATTTAGGCGCTGGGTGACAGGTATGGGTTTAGTGACAGAATTAGACTTGGAAATACACAGTAGCGGGTGTGTGTGAAGTTATTCTGAATGACCCAATGTGCACCTTGAATATTATATACCCTTTTAGGGATAGATTTCAAATAGCTCTGATATAGCAGAAACCACTAAATTATGAAATTGCTAAATTGGGAATTGTATTTCAACCCAGAACAAGAAATGTGCTTGAACGGACACTAAATAACTCGCCCAGCTACAGCACTAAGGACAGATTTAGCTGGATATAAATTTGAGGCCTAGTATTTAGGCGCTGGGTGACAGGTATGGGTTTAGTGACAGAATTAGACTTGGAAATGCACAGTAGCGGGTGTGTGAAGTTATTCTGAATGTCCCTATGTGCACCTTCAATATGATCTACCCTTTTAGGGATAGATTTCAAATAGCTCTGATATAGCAGAAACCACTAAATTATGAAATTGCTAAATTGGGAATTGTATTTCAACCCAGAACAAGAAATGTGCTTGAACGGACACTAAATAACTCGCCCAGCTACAGCACTAACGACAGATTTAGCTGGATATAATTTGAGGCCTAGTATTTAGGCGCTGGGTGACAGGTATGGGTTTAGTGACAGAATTAGACTTGGAAATACACAGTAGCGGGTGTGTGTGAAGTTATTCTGAATGACCCAATGTGCACCTTGAATATTATATACCCTTTTAGGGATAGATTTCAAATAGCTCTGATATAGCAGAAACCACTAAATTATGAAATTGCTAAATTGGGAATTGTATTTCAACCCAGAACAAGAAATGTGCTTGAACGGACACTAAATAACTCGCCCAGCTACAGCACTAACGACAGATTTAGCTGGATATGAATTTGAGGCCTAGTATTTAGGCGCTGGGTGACAGGTATGGGTTTAGTGACAGAATTAGACTTGGAAATACACAGTAGCGGGTGTGTGTGAAGTTATTCTGAATGACCCAATGTGCACCTTGAATATTATATACCCTTTTAGGGATAGATTTCAAATAGCTCTGATATAGCAGAAACCACTAAATTATGAAATTGCTAAATTGGGAATTGTATTTCAACCCAGAACAAGAAATGTGCTTGAACGGACACTAAATAACTCGCCCAGCTACAGCACTAAGGACAGATTTAGCTGGATATAAATTTGAGGCCTAGTATTTAGGCGCTAGGGTGACAGGTATGGGTTTAGTGACAGAATTAGACTTGGAAATGCACAGTAGCGGGTGTGTGAAGTTATTCTGAATGTCCCTATGTGCACCTTCAATATGATCTACCCTTTTAGGGATAGATTTCAAATAGCTCTGATATAGCAGAAACCACTAAATTATGAAATTGCTAAATTGGGAATTGTATTTCAACCCAGAACAAGAAATGTGCTTGAACGGACACTAAATAACTCGCCCAGCTACAGCACTAAGGACAGATTTAGCTGGATATAAATTTGAGGCCTAGTATTTAGGCGCTGGGTGACAGGTATGGGTTTAGTGACAGAATTAGACTTGGAAATGCACAGTAGCGGGTGTGTGAAGTTATTCTGAATGTCCCTATGTGCACCTTCAATATGATCTACCCTTTTAGGGATAGATTTCAAATAGCTCTGATATAGCAGAAACCACTAAATTATGAAATTGCTAAATTGGGAATTGTATTTCAACCCAGAACAAGAAATGTGCTTGAACGGACACTAAATAACTCGCCCAGCTACAGCACTAACGACAGATTTAGCTGGATATGAATTTGAGGCCTAGTATTTAGGCGCTGGGTGACAGGTATGGGTTTAGTGACAGAATTAGACTTGGAAATGCACAGTAGCGGGTGTGTGAAGTTATTCTGAATGACCCTATGTGCACCTTGAATATTATATACCCTTTTAGGGATAGATTTCAAATAGCTCTGATACAGCAGAAACCACTAAATTTTTAAATTGCTAAATTGGGAATTGTATTTCAACCCAGAACAAAAAATGTGCTTTGACGGACACTAAATAACTTTCCCAGCCACAACAGGACAGCGGTAACGAGAGATTTAGCGGGATATAAATTTGAGGCCTAGTATTTAGGCGCTGGGTGACCGGTATGGATTTAGTGACAGAATTAGACTGGGATATGGCCAAAAAATAACCACACTATTGCTGGTTAAATGCACTTGGTGATGGGCGCAGCTTGCCCCTGATGTAGTATATGGCCAAAAAATGAACAGACTATTGCTGGTTAAATGCACTTGGTGTCACAGCTTGACCAACCACACTACTGAGGGTTAAATGCACTTGGTGACGGGCGCAGCTTGCCCCTGATGTAGTATATGGCCAAAAAATGAACAGACTATTGCTGGTTAAATGCACTTGGTGACGGGCGCAGCTTGCCCCTGATTTAGTATATGGCCAAAAAATGAACAGACTATTGCTGGTTAAATGCACTTGGTGTGATAGCTTGACCAACCACACTACTGAGGGTTAAATGCACTTGGTGACGGGCGCAGCTTGCCCCTGATGTAGTATATGGCCAAAAAATAAACAGACTATTGCTGGTTAAATGCACTTGGTGTGACAGCTTCACCCTGATGTAGGCTTTAGCCAAAAAACAAACGCACCATTGAGGGTTAAATGCACTTGGTGACAGGCGCAGCTTGCCCCTGATGTAGTATATGGCCAAAAAATAAACAGACTATTGCTGGTTAAATGCACTTGGTGTGACAGCTTCACCCTGATGTAGGCTTTAGCCAAAAAACAACCACACCATTGAGGGTTAAATGCACTTGGTCGCAGCTTGTGCTGGCGCACCACAAGACACAAAATGGCCGCCGATCACCCCAGAAAAATGTGACTGACAAACGGTCTGGGCAGCCTAAAAACAGTGAGCAATTGAGGATCAGCAGCTCAATGATCCACAGCTGCAGATCGATCAGTTAATCAAGTCCTTTGGAGGAGTTAATCTGCCTAATCTCGCCCTACTGTCGCAGCCGCAACCTCTCCCTACGCTAATCAGAGCAGAGTGACGGGCGGCGCTATGTGACTCCAGCTTAAATAGAGGCTGGGTCACATGGTGCTCTGGCCAATCACAGCCATGCCAATAGTAGGCATGGCTGTGATGGCCTCTTGGGGCAAGTAGTATGACGCTTGTTGATTGGCTGCTTTGCAGCCTTTCAAAAAGCGCCAAGAAAGCGTCACAAAAGCGCGAAGAAAGCGACGAACACCGAACCCGAACCCGGACTTTTACGAAAATGTCCGGGTTCGGGTCCGTGTCACGGACACCCCAAAATTCGGTACGAACCCGAACTATACAGTTCGAGTTCGCTCATCCCTACTTAGCATGTTAACCATCAAGTTTAGCTTGGCTGCATCTGCATGTGGGTGTTAAAATAATTGACTTTTAAAGTCCCCTAGTCGGACTAATAACTGGTTGAAAAAATAAATAGTTACAGTTTTATTTGAAAAACTTAAAGTTAAAAACATGCACAGCTGTAATAAACTTACCTGTCCAGGCTCCATCAGTGTGATCCTCAGCTTGGCATGGTCACTCTGGGAGAGATGCACTACTGAGCCATGCCCACCCAGTGACACGGCCTTGACCTTAGTTTGTGGTTGCAATGCTCTGCTTTTCTCCCAGCAGTGCTTTGTTCCTGGTACCCTGTTCCTGGTTTGCTGATTGATATTCTGTGCTTCTGACCCTGACTTAACTCCTGACCCTTCTTGATCTTCTGGTTTTTGTACTGTGCAGCCTATCTGGTTCTGACCCATTTCAGATGACTCTTTATATTTATCTGTCTGACCATTGTCCAGTTGTGGGTCTGTCGTTTAGGGCTTACACTGCAAGTGGGAAGGGACAGTAGGGTGGATTTAATTCAGCGACTCACTGTTCTTGTCTATCCCTGCTCTTACAACACCTTTTTCTATTAACCCATTAGTGACCACCAATATGCTTTTATACGGTGGTCCCCCATGCCACGGGGAGTGGGCAATGGCACCCGCCGCATGTAAGCAGTGACAGGGGAGGCGGACACCCTATGTCTCCCATCGGCACCCCACAACCACATTTGTAAAGGTTGAATCGGGTCTGGTATAGGGTTTTCTGGAGCAGCCTACTGGTGAATGTTAGTATATCACTGGCATCAAAATGCAATGCACTATAGGGATAATGTAAATCTAAATATTGCCTGTTATAGTCCCTTTGTGGGACTACTAAGTGGTAAAAAAGTAAAAAAAAAAAAAAAATCTATGAAATAAAAAATTACAATAAAAAATATGCATTTTTTTAGTTGAAAATATGCTTTTCAATAAAAATTCAAAATCTCCCCACATATTTGTTATTGCCACATCCATAATGACCCGCGCAACACAAATATCATGCAAATTATCCCCTATGGTGAACACCGTAAAAAAAAAAAGAGAGAATTGTTCGCCACAGAATTTTTTTATAACAAACGATCAAAAAGAGTAATTTAGCTCAAAATGATATCAATAACAACTACATGTTGAAATCAAGCCCTCACACAACTCAATAGAAAAAAAAAAAATATCAAAAAAGTTATGGGTCTTGGGAAGTGGCGCTGCAAAGATTTTCTTCCTTTAAAAAACGGGATATTGCACAAAAGTATTAAAACTTAAAAAAAAATATCTTATTTGTACAAAAAAAAATGAACGCCATAAAGTTTATAATATAAAAACTCAGTGGCAGTATTGCTATTTTTCCCCATCTCCCTTAATCAGAAAGTTATGTATACCCCAAAATGATACCATTAAAAACTACAAATTGTCCTGTAAAAACCAAGCCCTCATACAGCTACATAGACAGATAAATAAAAAGTTATAGCTCTTGGAAGGTGACAATAAAAAAAAAGAAAAACGCTTGATCAGTAAGGGCCAAAACAGGTCACTAAGGGGTTAAGATTTTTTTCAATGAAAAATGTAAAACAATCTAAAATCCCCTCTACATGCTTATCACCGTATCCATCTGTAACAACCTGAGCTATACATTTGTTATGTTATTTATACTGCACGGTGAATGCCATTAAAAAAATGTGCAACAAAAAAAGCCCTCACACAGCTCAGTAGAAAGAAAAATAAACAAGTTATGGGTCTTGGGATGTGGCCATACAAAACATTTTTGTTAAGGGAATTTTATTATGGTAAAAAAAAATTGCTAAATATGGCGCACGGCATAAAGTAGCTATAAAAGGGGTGGTGCTTCACAAGAGAGGTGGGGCTTAGTATGGTCCGCTAAATTTACACTATTTTTCGCTAGAAAGTGGCATAAGTTATAACTGAAGTCTATGCACCAAACTTCAGTTTCTAGTGCATGGTATTGCAGAGATGTGCTTAATTTATTCAAATCTGATAACCAATTCCACTGACTAACTAATTTTGAGAAATGTACTCATCTTTAAAGGGAATCTGTCACCACATACTGTGAAATTAAGCTTTCTCTATGTGCAGATGCGCATTTGCCAGAAATTTTCCAATGCTCTTAGTCCAACTTTATAGCTTCCCCCAATCTGGAGAAAATACTGTTTTGGGTTTATGCTAATGAGACACTTGGTGTAATGAGGGAGTTTCCGTTGCACCGAGTTGTGCTCTAGGCAAGCTCTCATCTTCTTTCCTGGATGCTCCCCCAGCTCTTTGACTGACAGGACCAGAAAACAAAGGTATACTCACACTAGGTCCTGAAATCTCAAGCATACATACGCTTGGAGCATGCATACTATTTTATTGGAGATTGCAGGGTAGATGAAAATTTGTCCCTGTTGGGTTTGGGTAGAGTGTGTTTTTCTCCAAAGAGAATAGATATATTACCTTGCAGTGTTGACCATATAGCATACCAGAGAACTTTTATAAGTTTATAGGTTAAAATCTCATGAGTGTAGTAAGAACAAATCAGGAAACTTCGTTAAGATATCACTTGTAGATTTTGAGGTTTTACACCAAACTTTGGACCTAAAGCCAGCTGACACTGTAAATACCTAAAATACATAAAGGATTGGGCCCTGTTTACTTCAATATCTCCAACATAGGAAAGAGATAGGGGTCATTAGATTATGGGGCCACCTTGATAACATTTTAAAACTTGCTTTTTGTATTCTGCTGGCTATGGATGATTTGTAACTTAAAGGGAATGTCACGGAAGGTGTAAAGAAAACTAGAAGATACCAAATGAAGTTCCGACTGACTGGATCCAAAACTAAGGAACAAAAGGGAGAGCCCTGCAACAGACCTGGCTCTCTCCCTAACTGCTCAGCCTATGCGAAAATCTCAATGGTAGATGATCGCATATCCTCGTATCTCGACTGTATAACACCTGAACACCCTATAATAGTGAGGGGACACGACCACCGGCTCCCTACACTTGATACGGAGGGAGTCAGAGTCACCTGGAATCCAGCAAACAGGAAAACACAAATGAATGAACAAAACTTATATGTAGAAGACTCAGTAGTAGTATCAGCATGACCGGCATCGCCTGCTCCTGCAGAGGGAGGCAAGGTGGATTATGCAAACTGGAGCGATGGGTGCGGCAGGCATGAACGATAAGAATGATATGTCAGTGTTCTTATAAACCGCATGCGCTCGGAATAGAGGGGGATTGTTCGCACAATGCGATGTTTTCGCATTTGAGATTTTTCGCAAGTGCGATTGTGTGTATTCATAATGTTGCTCTGCACCTGTGATTTTCCATACTGATATTACGTGGCTTTAACAGCCCGAACATTATTATTTAAAATGTAATGCATTTATTGCCCTTGATCTGGTACTGTGCCACCTGACACCCTCCCCGCCTTCTATATATGGTTTCGTAACTTATTAGATAAATTGTATCCTGCTTGGTGCTGATTAACTTGTTTTTAGCACTTACAATTGTACCTGTTGCTTGCATGTTTTTTAATTTATGTCATTAATCCATGGGCACGCAATAGTGGCTGGCGGCGCCGGCCGTCCCCCTGTCCACCTGTATAAAGCGCACCTGTGCGCGATGATGTATTCAGCGGCCCGAGGAAGCGCGACCCCACGCGCGAAATGGCCGTCGCCGCTTGCAACATTGTGTCCGCCCCTGGATCCTCCATGCTGCCTTCTCAGGAGGTTTCAATAAAGAAGATATCAGTACTTCGGTGAGTGCCGCAGCTTTGTTACATTTCCTCCTTGCATTGTAGCATCAGCATGCACACACTCCAGGAAGGAATATAAACCGCAAAGTGATGCAGTATGGGAAGGGATTTAAAGGGATGCAATCAGTGCAACTACATGACAGCTGAGAGAGGCTAACGAGATGAGAAAATGAAAGCAAAACAAAAGGAACCTCAAGGAGGAGGGAACCTGTCATCAACTTTATGCTGCCCATACTAAATGCAGAATAAAGTAGAGACAGGTGAGTTGATGTCAGCTGTCTGTCATTTTGAAAGACAGCTGTCCCGCCCACCTGCTGATGATTGAAAGTCTTCTACCTAGTTTTCTCCCTTTTTCTCTAGGAGAGAACTACTAATCATCAGCAGATAGGTGAGAGTGCAGGAGATTATGAATAACCATGACTCTTCTCAGGAAGATTTGACTATTTTCAAGGCCTGTACTGCAATTATTATGATGCTGGTTTTCGGCAACCACTTACTTTTAGCTCATGAGTGACACACCACTGAAATCAGCATTTCTGTCACTACTTTATGCTCCCGTCAGTGGGGTCAGCATAAAGTTGATGATAGGTTTCCTTTAAAGGGGTAATTTATCAAACTGGTGTAAAGTAGAACTGGATTAGTTGCCCACAGCAACCAAACAGATTCCTCCTTTCATTTTCCAAAAGAGCTGTCCAAAATAAAAGGTGAAATCTGATTGGTTGCTATGGGCAACTAAGCCAGTTCTACATTACACCATGACTCCCAAAGAGTTTTGTCAGCATGATAAAGCCTATTAAAACATGCACAACCTGGTAGGGCTTATCATGCTGATTAAAACAGTACCTTTCTTTTTTCTGTAGAGCTGAAGAGTTATTGTTGTTACTATTCATATGCAAATGAGCACTTTGGAGCTTTCGGGGATGGGGCTAAATCCTTGGAGCACTTTTTTGCAACATTTGCTCCTATCCCCATGATTGACAGGGCTATTCTTTAGAGACAGAATCTAAAAAAGAAATCCAGAAAATCGCATTGTAAGATTTTTCTGATAATTACTGTATTTTTCACTCCATAAGACAAACCCCCCCCTAAAGTGGGGGGAAAATGTCCCTGCGTCTTATGGGGTGAAAACTAATGAGGTCTTCGATTATGAAAGCGCTCATCAGTACTGGAGGACCGGGAAGCGGTGAGGAGCTGCGGCGACCAGAGCAGGAGAGGTAAGTGGATTTGTTTTACTCTTATCTGAGGATGGAGGCTGATCAAATGAGGCATGGGGGCTGATCAAATGAGGCATGGAGACTGATCAAATGAGACATGGGGCTGATCAAATGAGGCTTGGGGGCTGATATGAAGCTGGGGGCTGATCAAATGAGGAATGTGGGCTGATTTGTGGGGGGCTGATATGAGGTATGGGGGTCTAATCTGAGGTCTGAAGTGGAACCCAGAAATTGACCGCAAGAAAGTTCTCCCATTCATTTACTATAGGAGACTCTGGTGCTAGGAGTTCTTGCATTTTTATCGGTCCAGGAAACAGTTGCTTTCTTCAAATCCGGGGTGTAGAAACATCTAGTGGGTCTACATACAGAACAAACTTTTGAAGCCTCTATCTCAAGAGGAACCCAGAAATTGACCACAAGACAGTTCTCCCATTCATTTCCTATGGGAGACTCTGGTCTAATTTATATTGGGGCTCTTATCTGAGGTCTGATTGTGGGTATGATCTGAGGTGTTATTGGGGTCTCATTGGGGCTGTGAGCTGAGTTCTGATTAATATTGGGGGTCTGATAGCTGGTATGATCTGAGTCCTAATAAAAAAAAAAAAATTCTTACTGTCCTTCCGCATCTTATAAGGCAAAAAAAATTGCATGAAATAAGTATTTGATACAATAGAAAAACAAAACGTAATATTTGGTGCAGAAACCTTTGTTTGCAATTACAGAGGACAGATGTTTTGTATAGTTCTTGACCAACTGTTAACTGCCTGAATAAGGTACTTTAAAAACATATTTATTTAATGTAATATTAAAAATCGGTTCTTCACCAAATCTGACAATCAGGCTAGTGGTGTGAGCCGGAGCATAGGTATTCTGTATAAATGCTATCTCCTCAACTCACACCACCAAAAAGCGTTTCCCTATTAGGTTATGGGAGCTGCATAAAGCCCATAGAATAGTGAGGGGATTAAGTCCTATTCTGAATGGACTGTCCCTCAACTTAAACAGCGGCTCTGCATATATCATTGGTCTATTAAAACTGAACATAAGTAGGTGCCAGTGGCGTACACACAATCCATGGGGCCCCGGTGCGAAACTGATCTATGGGCCCCCCCCCCCCCCCCCACCTCC
Organism: Bufo gargarizans; assembly: GCF_014858855.1. Classification (NCBI taxonomy): domain Eukaryota; kingdom Metazoa; phylum Chordata; class Amphibia; order Anura; family Bufonidae; genus Bufo; species Bufo gargarizans. Next base: position 372,207,597 of record NC_058084.1, on the reverse strand, counting down.
CCTACCAGTGGTGTAACTATAGTGTTATGGGCCACAGTGCAAACATTTTTTCAAAGAACCGGCAGATTTTTTTTAGCAGTGACATGATTGACTGTGATCTTTTTACTACAAAATCACGGTGACAACTTTATGTCTCTGTGATTTTGTAGTAAAGAGATCACAGAGAGGCACGGAGCATTATCAGTCATGTTAATGCTCTGTGTCTCTGCTGTCCGGAACGGGGCTTGGCTCTCATTTACGCAGCGGATTCCTCGCACGGGATCCGCTTGTGTTAAAGAGCCCTAAGCCCAATGCATGGCTACACTCACCTAGTCCTAATAAAATCTGGTCCTACCTCATCCAGGGTGTCACTGGTATCGGCGTGATGTCCGCTGGATCCAGAACAAGGTCCCTGTGGTGAGAAAAAAAGAATAATCACATAAGGAAGGGATGGTGACTGCCCCTGTGAAATCACCAGCTGGCCTGTAAGACTGAGCCATGCCAATGTGTAGCAGGGTAATCTAGGACATTTCCCCTAAGTGCAACCACACGGTACTAATGCCCACCTTGTGGCCCCTCACAGTAGTTATGCCCACCTTTGTTCCCGTCACAGTAATTATGCCAAGATATGTGCCCCCTCATAGTAGTTATGCCAAATATGTGTCCCCTTACAGTAGTAATGCCAGATTATGTGCCCCCTCACAGTATTAATGCCAGACTATGTGCCCCTCACCTAGTAACGCCAGATTATATGCCCCTTACAGTAGTAATGCCAGATTATGTGCCCCTCACAGTATTTATGCCCAGTTATGTGCCCCCTCAAAGTAAATATGCCCACATATGTGCCCCCTCAGAGTGGTTATGCCAGATTACGTGTCCTCTCACAGTAATAATGCCAGATTATGTGCCCCTTCACAGTATTTATGCCCGGTTATGTGCCCCCTCAAAGTAAATTTGCCCAGATATGTGTCCCCTCAGAGTGGTTATGCCAGATTATGTGCCCCTCACATTGGTTATGCCAGATTAGGCTCCTTTCACACTAGCGTTCGTCGGTCCGCTCGTGAGCTCCGTTTGAAGGAGCTCACGAGCGGACCCAAACGCCTCCGTCCAGCCCTGATGCAGTCTGAATGGAGCGGATCCGCTCAGACTGCATCAGTCTGGCGGCGTTCAGCCTCCGCTCCGCTCGCCCCGCACGGACAGGCGGACAGCTGAACGCTGCTTGCAGCGTTCAGCTGTCCGCCTGGCCGTGCGGAGGCGAGCGGATCCGTTCAGACTTACAATGTAAGTCAATGGGAACGGATCCGCTTGAAGATGAGCCCATATGGCTCAATCTTCAAGCGGATCCGTCCCCCATTGACTTTACATTGAAAGTCTGAACGGATCCGCTCAGGCTGCTTTCACACTTAGAATTTTTTCTAAGTTATTAATGCAGACGGATCCGTACTGAACGGAGCCTCCGTCTGCATTAATATGATCGGATCCGTTCAGAACGGATCCGATCGAACGCTAGTGTGAAAGTAGCCTTACATGCCCCGTCACAATAGTTATGCCTTCATATGTGCCCCCTCATAGTTATGCCTTTATATGTGCCCCCTCACAGTAGTTATGCCACATTAGGTGCCCCCTCAAATTAGTTATGGCAGATTAGGTGCCCCTCAGTAGAGATGCCAACTTTTGTGCCCCCTCACTCTAGTTGTTCCCATCAACCCCCCCCCCTCTGCCCCTCTGCCCCCTGCCCCTCTGCCTCTCTGCCCCTTTGCCCCCCTGCCCCCAGTCTGCAGCATTAGAAAAAAAAATTCTTACATACTTACCTTCTTCCCTGATGAGAGTAGGCAGCTTGCCGGGTTTTTAGGTCTCCTCCCACAGTGACAGGCAGCAGCGCGATCTGGGGCCAGCAGGGGGAGCTCCTGAGCTCTGAAGATCAGTGAAGCAGGGAGCAGAGAGGTTTCCCTGCTTCACTATAGAAACGGAACTGCCGGCCGTGTGTGTGTGAGTGCGTGCCCCCCCCCCCCCCTCCCTTACTTGACCCTCCGGCCCCCCCACCCTCCATATTATACATGTAATGGTGGCATGGAGCGCTCTGATGGGGCCCGAAATTGCCACTGTACTTCATGCCGGGCCCCACCAGAGCGCTCCATTACATGTGAGTACAGCGGGAGCCCTGCCAGCGGCCTGGGGGGGTCCACAGGCGGCCGGGCCCCCTGGAGTGCCGGGCCCGGTCGCAACTGCGACCCCTGCGACCCTGGTATGTACGCCACTGGTAGGTGCACTGTGTTGCTCGATGCGTTTCGGTATTTCCTCAGGAGCAAAGAGTACCATACATGGTATAGTTTACATGTAAAACTACAACACTCTAGTGATGAGTGTGTAGCGATAATGCCAGTCTATCTGTACTCTTCTTAAGACTGACTTAGTACATTCAGTAACACAAATGCTGCAAGCCTCTGATGTCATGCATGCAGCACATTACAGCCTCTGGCACTATGAGGGCCATAGCGCGGACGATGATCGCACTGTTTAAATGGAGAACTCTCCTCCCACTGAGTGGCCAAGCCTACAGACCAGGAGCCAATGAGGCGCGGCCATGAAAATTACCACGCCTCCTCCTGTCATTCTTCTTTTGCTCTCGGCATCGTGGATAGTGTTGTTATCGTGATCTCCGCTTCATTGGGTTCCCGTAAGTTTTGAGGGACATAAAGCCTGCTCAAATGCGTACCATATATTATATATAACAACATTATAGACTACAGTCGTCTGCACACCTCAAATGAAGGGACGCAGTACTGAAATTCAATGCAGTGCTGAATCTGGGGACATTGAGGCACACAGTACTCGGGTCCTCCTTGTCCCAATCCACTGGCACTATAATGCAATATATAATAGTGCAATATATGGTACACATTAATCATCCAAGAGCTATCAAAATCATTACGCAGAAAGGGTGTGTCAATATTTAATTGGAAGCGTTCAGCCTGCACTTTTTAGGTCTTGGATAGATACCTAACTCCCCCCCTCTTGCTATCTTGTGGGCACCCACATGACGTCCATCGACACGTCATCATCCTCACCTTCACCACCACTGACATTTGAGATCTCGGAGTAGGTAGCAACAGCGGGGACCTCCCTCCTTGGGCTGATCTGGGTACTGTTGTCAGACCACTGGGTTTCGGCCAATGCTACCTCCTCTTCCTTATTTGATGTCAAGAATTCATCTGCATCGGTAAGGTCTGGGAATGGATATTAAAATAATTCCTCTGACTTGTGTGAAGGGGCTATGGTGGTGGTGGTGGTGGATTTGAAAGTGCACACAGCTAAGAGTGAGGATGGTGCAGATACAGAGGATGAAGAGGGTGCAGAAGCAGAAGGGTGAGTGAGCCACTCAACCAACTCTGGTGTGTCCTTTGAAGTTATCGCACGCACCTTCTCCAACTTCCCACTTAGGTGCACCTGCCTGACCCCTACCACCCCTGTGGAATGGCCTGCCTCTTCCTCTGCCTGTAATTTTCAAAATGACCCTGTGCCTAAGTCCCTAGAGAAGAGAAGTATTTGTGGAAGCAGGTATATTGCAGGCCTCAATCAGTATTTGGTGGAAGCAGGTATATCTACCCCCTTAATCAGTATTTTTTGCGGGCAACTGTTATATTACATTATTTGTTCCAATAGCGTTTGTCCCTCTATATAGCTGCGTCATCACAGCAGAACCGCACACAACTGCTACACAGTTCAAATGCACTATATAGAAAGTATATTATAGGTATATCACACCACTGCCTTAATCATTTATTTTGGGGGGCCAACTAGTATATCACACCCATTGCAATTAGTTGTTCCAATAGCATTTGTCCTCTATATAGCTGCGGTATTGCAGCAGAACCGCACACAACTGCTGCACAGTACAAATGCACTATAATATACTTTCTATGTTAGAAAGTATATTATACGTATATCACACTCCTCTGTATATCACACCTATCAATAGCACACCTATTCCAGTCTTTTGTGGCCCCATTAGCTAGCATTTGGTATCCCTAAAAGCCTGTCCCTGCTCCACAAAGCAACCTCTCCCTACACTGACAAAATACAGAATGTAAAATGGCTGCCAGACCGGGTTCTGTCATAGGCTGGGGGTGTGTCCATGTGATGAAATGTCTCAATTGGCTGTCTTGTCCCACTTGATGGATGTGTCATGGTTCAAAGTTCGGCGCAATTCAAAAGAATATGGCACGCACATGTTCGGCGGATCGCAAACACTCAAAGTTTGCCAGAAACCAACTGCCGGATGAACCGCAAGGCCATCACTACTCCTGTGTAGTTCTGGGCTGATTCTTTACATTTCTCAGAATCATCCTTACCCCACGAGGTGAGATCTTGCATGGAGCCCCAGACTGAGGAAGATTGACAGTCGACATCCAATTTTTCCTCTATTTTCTAATAATTGCATCAACAGTTGTTGCCTTTTCACCATGCTGCTTGACTTTTGTCCTGTAGCCCATCCCAGCATTGTACAGGTCTACAATTTTGTCCCTGGTATCCTTAGCTATTTGGTCTTGGCCATGGTGGAGAGGTTGGAGTGTGATTGAGTGTGTGGACAGGTGTCTTTTAAACAGGTATTGAGTTCAAACAGGTGCAATAATACAGCTAATGAGTCCAGAGTAGGAGGGCTACTTAAAGATAAACTAACAGGTCTATGAGAGCCAAAATTCTTGCTGGTTGGTACTGTAGGTGATCAAATACTTATTTCATGGAATAAAATGCTAAGGTTTTACAGACCTTTTTATACTTTGCAGAAAACTTGCTAAATCGACAGTGTATCAAATACCTACATTTATGTATTTGCGCACTCTACATATATACAGTATAAGAATTTGTATTCTATTTATTTACAAAAACATGTGCCACATGTAGAGATGAGCGAATTTCTCAAAAATTAGATTCTGTTGGTTCGCCAATTTTTTTTAAAAGATTTGATTTGATCGAATAAATTTGTGGTGAATTACGTTAAAAAACAGCTATTTCCTGGCTGCAGAGAGCCTTTATAGTGGTATAGAACTTTAGACTTTTAGTACTAGGGAGTGTGTTTTGGTAGTGAAACAATACTGTGAGTCAGTATGACACGCAGATGACAGGCGTCACTCTTAGAATCACTGCACACTTCACTTTTTTGGGCAGTTACAGGGCATAGATGTCTACAGAACCTGTTCTATTAAACGCTTATACAAGTAGAGCAACCCTGACAGAGTGGAGAGGGTGTCAGCAGTAAGTTTGTGTTGATGTCACTGATGATTTTGCCCTTCCTCTGATCTGTCAGAACAATAACTCACAAAAAAAAGGATCCTGTCTGTTGAGCATCCACCTTCACTCGGTTAGCATTTGGTCAGTAATCCATCAGTATTGCTAATGCCAAAAGAAAACAGAAGTGGATCTAAAGCAGACATAACACATGAATTTGCATGGCTTTTGGCTACCAAATCATAAGCCAATTCTGATGGGACCATACAGGCCTTACAGCTGCTAAACAGACATAATCAGTTGTGTGTTTCATTTTTCCTTTCTTCTGACAGATCAGAAGAAGGGTCAAATAAATGATGATGTCAACCAGGCCAAAAAGGCAAAATAGTGGCCCAGTCATGAAGTAGGAAGGGTGAGAACAGCATGAGAAGTCCACAGAGTGGCCCAATTACATAGTGTGGAGGTAGCAGAAGCATCACGAGACCAGAGAGTGGCACAATGACATAGTGTGGAGGTGGCAGCAGCAGCAGCATGAGGAGGCCACAGAGTGGCAAGGTGGCATAGTGTTGAGGTAGCAGCAGCATCAGTAGACCACAGATTGGCAAGGTGACATAGTGTGGAGGTGGCAGCAGAATCAGGAGATCACAGAGTGGCAAGGTGACATAATGTGGAGGTGGCAGCAGCATCAGGAGACCACAGAGTAGCAAGGCGACATAGTGTGGAGGTGGCAGCAGCATCAGGAGACCACAGAGTGGCAAGGTGACATAGTGTGGAGGTGGCAGCAGCAAAAGGAGAAACAGAGTGACCCTAGGACAGAGTGGGGAGGTGAGTGGCACTAACAGTACCCGCTGACAATGGTGGGTGTAAGAAGGAGCACTTGGCATCAGATAGAAACATAGAATGTGTCGGCAGATAAGAACCATTTGGCCCATCTAGTCTGTCCATTATACTGCATACTATGAATAGCCCCTGGCCCTATTTTATATGAAGGATGGCCTTATGCCTATCCCATGCATGCTTAAACTCCTTCACTGTATTTGCAGCTACCACATCTGCAGGAAGGCTATTCCATGCATCCACTACTATCTCAGTAAAGTAATACTTCCTGATATTACTTTAAAACCTTTGCCCCTCTAATTTAAAACTATGTCTTCTTGTAGAAGTTTTTCTTCTTTTAAATATTCTCTCCTCTTTTACCTTGTTGATTCCCTTTATTTATTTAAAAGTTTCTATCATATCCCCTCTGTCTCGTCTTTCTTCCAAGCTATACATGTTAAAGTCCTTTAATCTTTCCTGGTAAGTTTTATCCTGCAATCCATGTACTAGATTAGTAGCTTTTCTCGGATGTATGGCATCAGGCGGGTGGCAGCATCAGAATAGTAGCTGAGGCAGGTAGCCAGAAGAAACTGGTCTTTCTAATCTGATGTATCAGGCAATGGTAAGTGGAATTCCTGGCTCATCCACGCCTTTCATCTTGACAAAGGTCAGTCCCGCCACACTAAACACCCACTCTGATGCCACACTACTGGCCGGGCAAGACAGCTTTTTCAGGGCAAACTCTGACAGTTGCGGCCACAAATCCAGTTTGGTTGCTCAGTAGTCCAGCGGATCTTCAATTACAGCTGGCAGGGTGAACTCCAAGTATGCCATCACATCCTGGTGAGAATTTTCTTCACTATGCTGGTAAATAAAGCTACTCATCAGCGACTCTAGACTCAGGCTGCTGCTGATGGAGCTGGTACTGCTTCTGCCACCCCCCATCCAGCAGCAATGTCAGTGGAATGTGAGCGCAGATGGCTCCCCCGGTCAGACGTGTGAGAGGATAGACAATGGCACAGATAGGCAGCGGCCAACTGACTACATAGGATGTCTCTATAGTAGTACAGTTTGTCCTCCCTCTCAGCGGGTGTAAAAACGACCCCCATTTTGGACTGGTAGTGAGGGTTTAACATGGTGGAGAGCCAGTAGTCATCCCTCTGCCGAATGGTGACAATTCAGCTGTCACTACGCAAGCAAGCGAGCATGCATTGGGCCATTCTTGCAAGTGACTCGGAGGGACTCCATACCTCCATCTTCACTGCATACTGCCACAGTGTGTCAAGGTCATCTGCCTCGTCTTCCTCATCTCCCTCTTGCTCCTCTGGCTTCTCCTCCTCTCCTGTCACCTGTGTAGAAAAACCACCCATTTTGCTACACATTGCTTGTGTTCAAATGTCCTCCTCCTCCAGTTTAGCCCCCACTGGGCTCATGTGGATGTGTGATGTAGGCACCACGTCTCCAGTTCCCTGACAAGACATATTTACTAGCATCTTTTCCAGGATATGAATCAGTGGAATGACGTTGTTCATCCCGTAGTCCTGGTGACTGACAAATTAAGTCGCCTCCTCAAAGGGCACGAGCAAACGGCAGGTGTCTTGCATGAACTTCCACTGGCTAACATCAAAGTTATACAGGGGAGTACCTCTGTCCACCTGTATCATCAAGAAATCATTTATGGCCTCTCTCTGTTCGTACAGTCGGTCCAACATATGTAATTCCAACGGGTAGAAACTTTGCATATCAGCCTATGTTGGGGCATGCCATTCTGTGCTGTAGCTGAAGCGGTGCTTGGCGGCGTACGAGTGGCTGAAGTGCATGCAAAGTTTCCTGGCCATTTTTAGCAAGTCTTGCAGATTGAACACTTGCACCATACAGGACCAATGGCGTTAGAATGTGGAGGCAGAAGCGGCGTCACCTGGCCAAGTTGCTGGTTTGGCTGGGCAGGAACCACATTTACCCAGTGGGCCTTAAAGGACATATATTGTCCTTGACTGTAGTTATAGCTCCACACATCGGCACTGCCGTGCACTTGGGACTCTTCACCTTGGCTCGGCACAAGCCATCAGTTCTCTGAAAGGTGCAGAGTCCACCACTTGGAAAGGGAGGGACTGCAGTACCAGCAACTTGGCAAGGAGTACGTTCAGCTTCTGCACCGTTGGATGAGTGAACTCATACTGTTTTCTCTTAGCAATAGCTTTGGTGATCGATTGCTGATGGAATGACTGACTAGGAGGAGGAGGAGCAGGAGCATCTGGACTAGTAGATGATGGAAAGGGCAGACCGCTTCCTTCAACTGAGGTGGTGCAGCCTTGACTGCCTGAAAATTGGGTGCATGACACTGGGTGATGCAGCAGTTGCTGCGGCAGGCTGGACCACCGCATTGGAGCTACGGTTCTCCCAGGCCACTTTATGGTGACGCTGCATATGTTGACGCAGGGCTGCAGTTCAAACATTGGCACCCTGGCCACACTTCACCTTCGGCCCACAGAGTCAACAAATGGCCATGTTCACCTCCCCCGGCAGCTTAACAAAAAGCTGCCACACCACCGAGTGGGTGATTTTAGCCTCAACACTCTGCACTGACTGACTGCTACCGCCACTGCCTCCGTGAACCCTTGTAGCACTACTTTTCAGGCTGGTAGGCTCCTGCAAAGCGGTTGGTCTACCCCGGGCACGTTTGACTCCCGACCTCCCACTGCCACCACCCTGCTGATTCCCCTGATTTCCCTATTCCTCCTATTGGACCCTGTTCTGCTTCAATACTGTGGAATAATTTCTCCCTATCCTTTCCCTACACTTCTAATGCTCTTTCCTTGAACTTCAATTGAGCAAAATATACGTTTTCAAGTTTTTCCTAGCACTGTCCCTAGTGCCTGCTGACATCTCTCCCTGCACTAAGTACACTGGAAAATAGCTGAATCCAAGATGGCTGTGACTATTTATAGGGCTATGACAGCACAGGGCTGGCTGGCTGCTGATTGGCTGCATGCATGGCATTCTGGGTAATCCCTCGTTCCCAGAGTTCCTTGCTCTATGTGCAGCAGCCAATTTAGGAAAAAATATGATTCGTTACCACAAAGCATGAGGAAATTTGGATTCAGTGTGAATCGAATAATTCCTGAATTTTGGATTGAATTCCACTTTGTCAGCTTCAATTCGCTCATCTCTAGCATATGTACTGTACTGCCCATAGATAGATTGGATGCAGAGTAGACTTCATAAAAAAAGATGAACAGAAATATAATTGAATATTACTTGACATATTTTCTTCAACATAATAAAATAAATACATATTCTGTTTCTGAAGCAATTATCAAATACCCTGAGTTGTTTCATTTAGCTCCAATCAATACCATAACTTTTCTAAATTGATTCTGGTTAAAAGAACTTGAAAACAATGTGATTCAGATCTATAATAACTATGTGATGAGGAAACTTAAAGTGGCTCTGTCACCAAGATCAACCCTATTAAACCAGACATACTGATTAAAATAATACCTTTATTTTGTACACATGCTAAACAGCTGTAAAGAAATCAGCATTTTTATTCATATGCAAATGATAGGTTTGAACACCAGGAGGCAGGGATGAATCCTGCTTTGTAACACCCCCTGTGCTCTGCACATTCTCCCCTCCACTTGATTGATAGGGCTAGACATGCTGAGGGCAGAGCTGTGTCCTAGTATTTGCATACCATATACTTCATGTACTATAGCTTCACCACATTGCGATATGCTCATAAAGCTAATCTACATATTACTGATTTATTCAAAAGCATAATATATCATTAGAAAGACATCAGTAAAATGTGCTAGCTTATAAGCATACAAAAACATGCATGCCTATGTGGTAATGCTAGAGCTTTGAAGTAAGTGCTTGGTTTTGTATGTAGAGATCCCAGGTCTAAATCCTTGGAGAGACTTTCATAGGCCTCATGCACACGACCGTTGTTGTGTCCCGTGTCTGTTGTTGAGTTTTCTGTGATTTTCTGCCGACCCATTGACTTTCAATGGGTCTGTGGAAAATTTGGCTAATGCACCGTTTATCATCCGCGTCCATGATCCGTGTTTCCAGTCCGTGAAAAAAATAAGACCTGTCCTATTTTTTTCACGGACAACGGTTCGCGGACCTATTCAAGTCAATGGGTCTGTAAAAAACACAGAGGCGGACAAGAGTGTCATCCGTGTTTGCGCGTCCGCATCCGGTTTTTCCTATCATTTGTATGGCAAACTTGACTTAGATTTTTTTTTACTTTCCTTCATGTCTGGAGATCCTCCAAAAATAAAGGAAGACACACGGAAACAAAAACGGACACGGATCACGGAACCCCTTTTTGCGGACCGCAAAAAAATACTGTTGTGTGCATGAGGCCATATACTTATTTTTCTGTTACTTTCCCCTCTCATTAAACCCATAATAAAAGGCTATACTAAAAGGCTATACTACAATAAATAATATAAATCATATATTAACAAAATAGGCATTACTATATTAAGAATACTGTTTGTTTTTTGTTTTTGTTTTGTTTTTTTGCTTAGAAATCTAAAAACTATTACTGGTTTATTCACAGTATATGATTATAAAGAAACAAGCAATATTTATTAGGTTTTTAACCCTTTCAGGACCAAGCCATTTTTTACCTTAAGGACCAGGCTATTTTTTGCAAATCTGACCAGTGTCAGTTTATGTGTGAATAACTTTAAAACACTTTTACTTATCCAGGCCGTTCTGAGATTGTTTTTTCGTCCCATATTGTACTTCCTGACACTGGTAAAATGAAGTCAAAAAATTATTTTTTTTGCACAAAAAAATACCAAATTTACCCAAAATTTGGAAAAATTAGCAAATTTCAAAGTTTCAGTTTCTCTACTCCTGTAATACATAGTAATACCCCTAAAAATTGTGATGACTTTACATTCCCCATATGTCTACTTCATGTTTGGATCATTTTGGGAATTACATTTTATTTTTTGGGGACGTTACAAGGCTCAGAAGTTTAGAAGCATTTTTCGGAAAATTTCCAAAACCCAATTTTTAGGGACCACTACAGCTCTGAAGTCACTTTGTGAGGCTTACATAATTGAAACCACTCAAAAATGACCCCATTCTATAAACTACACCCCTCAAGGTATTCAAAACTGATTTTACAAACTTCGTTAACCCTTTAGGTGTTGCACAAGAGTTATTGGCAAATGGGGATGAAATTTGAGAATTTCATTTTTTTGCTTAATTTTCCATTTTAACCCATTTTTTCCACTAACAAAGCAAGGGTTAACAGTCAAACAAGACTGTATCTTTATTTCCCTGACTCTGCCGTTTACAGAAACACCCCATATGTGGCCGTAAACTACTGTACGGCAACACAGCGGGGCGTAGAGTGAAAGGTGCGCCGTATGGTTTTTGGAAGCCAGATTTTGCTGGACAGTTTTTTTGACACCATGTCCCATTTGAAGCCCCCTGATGCACCCCTAGAGTAGAAACTCTATAAAAGTGACCCCATCTAAGAAACTACACCCCTCAAGGTATTCAAAACTGATTTTACAAACTTCGTTAACCCTTTAGGTGTTGCACAAGAGTTATTGGCAAATGGGGATGAAATTTGAGAATTTCATTTTTTTGCCTAATTTTCCATTTTAACCCATTTTTTCCACTAACAAAGCAAGGGTTAACAGCCAAACCAGACTGTATCTTTATTGCCCTGACTCTGCCGTTTACAGAAACACCCCATATGTGGCCGTAAACTACTGTACGGCCACACAGCGGGGCATAGAGTGAAAGGTGCGCCGTATGGTTTTTGGAAGCCAGATTTTGCTGGACAGTTTTTTTGACACCATGTCCCATTTGAAGCCCCCTGATGCACCCCTAGAGTAGAAACTCCATAAAAGTGACCCCATCTAAGAAACTACACCCCTCAAGGTATTCAAAACTGATTTTACAAACGTTGTTAACCCTTTAGGTGTTCCACAAGAGTTATTGGCAAATAGAGATTAAATTTCAGAATTTCAATTTTTGGCCAAATTTTCCATTTTACTATTTTTTTTTTCCAGTTACAAAGCAAAGTTTAACAGCCAAACAAAACTCATTATTTATGGCCCTGATTCTGTAGTTTACAGAAACACCCCATATGTGGTCGCAAACCGCTGTATGGGCACACGGCAGGGCGCAGAAGGAAAGGGATGCCATATGGTTTTTGGAAGGCAGATTTTGCTAGACAGTTTTTTTGGGCACTATGTCCCATTTGAAGCCCCCCTGATGCACCCCTAGGTTAGAAACTCCAAAAGAGTGACCCCATTTTGGAAACTATGGGATAAGGTGGCAGTTTTGTTGGTACTATTTTAGGGTATATATGATTTTTGGTTGCTCTATATTACACTTTTTGTGAGGCAAAGTAACAAAAAATAGAAATTCTGAAATTTCATCTCCATTTGCCACTAACTCTTGTGGAACACTTAAAGGGTTAACACAGTTTGTAAAATCAGTTTTGAATACCTTGAGGGGTGTAGTTTCCAAAATGGGGTCACTTTTTGGAGTTTCTACTCTAGGGGTGCATCAGGGGGCTTCAAATGGGACATGGTGTCAAAAATACCAGTCCAGCAAAAACTGCCTTCCAAAAACCATATGGCATTCCTTTCCTTCTGTGCCCTGCCGTGTGGCCATACAGCAGTTTACGACCACATATGGGGCATTTAGATAAAATACAGAATCAGGCCAATAAATATTGAGTTTTATTTGGCGGTTAACCCTTGCTTTGTTACGGGAAAAATGGATTAAAATGGAAAATTTCCCAAAAAATAGGTGTTTTGGCACGGTTTTTATTTTTTATTATTTGCAACGTTCATATGACAAGTACGATTATGTGCTATTGTTATAGAGCAGGTTCCTACGGACGTGGCAATACCTAATATGTCTACCTTTTTTTAATTTATCTAGGTTTTACACAATAAAATCATTTTTGAAACAAAAAAAATCATGTTTTAGTGTCTCTATAGTCTGAGAGCCATAGTTTTTTCAGTTTTTAGTCAATTGTCTCAGGTTGGGTATCATTTTTGCGGGATGAGATGACGGTTAGATTGGTACTATTTTGGGGTGCATATGACTTTTTGATCGCTTGCTATTACACTTTTTGTGATGTAAGATAACAAAAAAATTGCTTTTTTGACACCGTTTTTATTTAATTTTTTTTACAGTGTTCACCTGAGGGGTTAGGTCATGTGGTATTTTTATAGAGCAGGTTCTTACGGACGTGGCAATACCTAATATGTCTACTTTTTTTAATTTATCTAGGTTTTACACAATAATATCATTTTTGAAACAAAAAAAAATCATGTTTTAGTGTCTCCATAGTCTGAGAGCCATAGTTTTTTCAGTTTTTAGTCGATTGTCTCAGGTTGGGTATCATTTTTGCGGGATGAGATGACGGTTAGATTGGTACTATTTTGGGGTGCATATGACTTTTTGATCGCTTGCTATTACACTTTTTGTGATGTAAGGTAACAAAAAAATTGCTTTTTTGACACCGTTTTTATTTAATTTTTTTTACAGTGTTCACCTGAGGGGTTAGGTCATGTGGTATTTTTATATAGCAGGTTCTTACGGACGTGGCAATACCTAATATGTCTACCTTTTTTAAATTTATCTAGGTTTTACACAATAATATCATTTTTGAAACAAAAAAAAATCATGTTTTAGTGTCTCCATAGTCTGAGAGCCATAGTTTTTTCAGTTTTTAGGCGATTGTCTCATGTAGGGGCTAATTTTTTGCGGGATGAGGTGACGGTTTGATTGGCACTATTTTGGCGTACATGCGATCACTTTTATTATCTTTTTTGGGAAGTAAGGTGGGCAAAATTTCTATTTCCTCATAGTTTTTATTTTTTTATGGCGTTCACCGTGCGGGGAAAGTAACATGATTGTTTTATAGATCAGGTCGTTACGGACGCGGCGATACCTAATATGTGTAGCGTTTTTTATTTATTTTATTTTTATTCAGTGATAAATGTTTTTTTTTTTATCTTTTACTTTTTTCACTTTTTTTTAACATTTTTTTTGACCCAGACCCACTTGGTTCTTGAAGATCCAGTGGGTCTGATGTCTGTATAATACAGTACAGTACAATATACTATACAGTACTGCACTGTATTTTACTTACAGTTTGTCTGAACAGACCTATGCTTTCAGCATAGATCTGTTCAGTACCATGGACAGCAGGATGCCTGAGAAGGCATCCTGTTGCCATGGGAACCTTCCCCGTCTGTCACAACTGCGCAGACGGGGAAGGGTGAGGACGGGGCTGGCGGGGGACTGTCTGGGGGCTCTCTCCCTCTCCCATCGGGGGCTGCAAAGGCACAGCAGCCCCCCGATCGGAGAGGGAGGGAGCTCCCTGCGCTGTTAACCTTTTCCATACAGCGGTCCGTACGGACCGCTGTATGGAAAGGGTTAAACGGCTGACATCGCATCAACGATGTCAGCCGTTTATACCAGGGTGACCAACGATTATTGAAGGGGAGGCGGGCGGGGGATCGCGATCCCACCTGCCGCACCGCCCGCCTCCCGCACGGCCCGCACCGCCCGCAACCCTCCCCCTGCACCACCCGCCCACATAATACCATTCAGGGGTGCAGGGGGGGGGTAAAAAAACGTTATTTGGGGAATTTTAAAGTTTCTGATCCCTGCGGTCAGGGACCGCAGGGATCAGAAACGACATAAAGCGCTAAAAAACCGCAGGTCTGAATTGACCTGCGGTTTGAAGCAATCGCCGATAGGGGGGGGGTCACAGGACCCCCCTCGGCATTGACACTGGGTGCCTGGCTGTGTGTAACAGCCGGCACTCAGCGCTGTCACCATGTCTGCAGACATGGTGACAGTTTAATGCCATGACGAATATACTCGTCATGGAGCACTAACTAGCAGTGCTTTATGACGAGTATACACGTCATAGATCGGGAAGGGGTTAAGCATCAAAACATTATCTCATCAAGTTATGGATATAGACTTTTATTATGGGTTAAATGTAGAAGAATAAATAAATGTCTGAAGAAAAAAAAAAAACTGAAAGTCTCTCCCAGGATTCAAACCTGGGATCTCTATATGCACCAAACATGTATCACCAAGCTATAGTATTACCACATATAGATACATGTTTTTTCTATGCTTAAAAGCCAACACATATTATTGGTATCTTTATAATCATATAATAAGCAGTAATATGTAGATTAGCTTTCTGAGCAGATCACAATATGGTGAAGCTATAGGACATAGAGTATATGATAGGTACATGCTAGGACACAGCTCTGCCCTCAGCATGTCTAGTCCTTTCAATCAAGGGAAGGGGGGAGTGTGCAAAGCACAGAAGGTGTTTCAAATCAGTGCTCAAAGGATTCACCCTTGCCTACTGGTGCTCAAACTTCTCATTTGCATATGAATAAAAACTCAAATTTCTCTGCAGCATACAGACAAAATAATGTATTGTTTTAGCCCCTTAAGAAACAGCTCCGTACATGTATGGTGGGCTGATTGGACAGGTGCAGGAGCTGCGACTGCCCGGACCCCTGCTGCATACGCCGGCATCAGTGAAAACACAGATGCCGGCATATTACCCTCTTGTATTTCGCGGTCAAGGCTGACCGTGGCATGCAGAGGATTTGCGGAGGATACAGGTGCCTTCCGCATGTCCATCGGGTCCCCGCGCTGTAGTGACGAGGCCCTGATGGCAGAGAAGGCAGCCCAATGCCTTCCATAGGCATCGGGGCTTGCCTTTCATGTAAGCCTGTGAGATCTAGCCCCTTAGGCTGGGTCTCACAGGCAGGCAGGGCCGGTGCAAGGTTATTTGCCAACACAAGCGAAGCTACATTTTGGCGCCCCCCCCACGCTTCTCTCTGCTTCAGACAATGGCTGGTTTAAGGACCATATTTATCGCCCTCTAAGACACACCTAGGTTTTAGAGGAGGATAATAAGAAAAAAATATTTTCCATTGCACCTCAGGTCAGACCAGCAATCAGACCCCAATGTTAATCAGACCTCAGATCAGAACCCCATGTCAGCCATCATCCCCCAGCCATCCGCTCCCAATGTCAGCCATCAGACCCTCATGTCACATTTCTCCCCCTCCATGTCACATTTTTCCGCCCTCCCTCAGGGTGCGCCCTAAGGCGGCCGCTTGGTCTGCCTTATGGTAGCACCGGCCCTGCAGGCAGGCAGTCAATGCATTACAATACGGGTTGTATTGTAATGCATTTAAGAGGGGATAAGACCCCAGAAGTTGAAGTCCCACAGTGGGACAAAAATTAAAAGTAATAAAAAGTGTTTTTTATAATAAAAAAAGAAGTTTCATATAAAAAAAGTCAATTTCCCTAGATAAAACACATAAAATTGTAAAAAAAAAAAAAAAAAAAAGAAATGAAAAAACAGACATATTTGGTATTTTTGTACGACTGGCTCTATGAAAATATTGCATGATCCACCCATTCACCTGAACACAGTAGATAAAATAAAATAAAAACTGTGTTAAAACAACCATTTTTTGTGACCTTAGGCTCCTTTCACACTGGTAAGTTTTCCACAAGGGTGCAATGCGTGAGTTGAACGCATTGCACCCGCAGTGAATCCGGACCCATTAATTTCTATGGGGCTGTGCACATGAGCGGTGATTTTCATGCATCACTTGTGTGTTGCGTGAAAATCGCAGCATGCTCTATATTGTGCGTTTTTCACGCAACGCAGGCCGCTTAGAAGTGAATGGGGCTGTGTGAAAATCGCAGGCATCCGCAATCAAGTGCGGTGCGATTTTCGCACATGGTTTCTAGGTGATGATCGGGATGGGGACCCGATCATTATTTATTTTCACTTATAACATGGTTATAAGGGAAAATAATAGCATTCTTAATCCAGAATGCTAAGTAAATTAGGGATGGAGGGGTTAAAAAAAAAGATATTATAATTAAACTCACCTCATCTACTTGTTCGCGCTGCCTGGCTCGTCTTCTTTGCTCTTCTTTGATGAGCTTTGGTGACGCCACTGCGCTCATCACATGGTCCATCAAAAAAAATAAAGTCAAAACAGCAATTTTTTGCTAGCTTGCCTCACAAAAATTGTAATATAGAGCAACTAAAAATCATATGTATCCTAGAATAGTGCCAAGAAAACTGCCACATCCCTTGGTTTCTAAAATGGGGTTTTTTGTAGTTTCTACTCATGGGGTACATCAGGGGGTCTTCAAACATGACATAGCAACTTAAAATTATCCCAGTGAAATCTGCTGTCCAAAAATCATATGGCGCTCCTTTCCTTTTGCGCCCTGCCATGCACCCGTACAGCAGTTTAGGATCAAATATGGGGTGTTTCTGTAAACTACAGAATCAGGGTCATAAATATTATGTTTTGTTTGGCTGTTAACCCTTGCTTTGTTACTGGAATAAATGGATTAAAATAAAAAATCTGTCAAAAAAGTGAAATTCTGAAATTTTATCCACATTTTCCTTTAATTCTTGTGGAACACCTAAAGGGTTAACAAAGTTTGTAAAATCTGTATTGATTACCTTAAAGGGTATCGTTGCTAAAATGGGGCCATTTACGGGTGGTTTCTATTATGTAAGCCCCACAAAGTGACTTCAGAACAGAACTGGTCCTTAAAAATTGGGTTTTGGAAATTTTCTTAAAAATTTCAAGATTTGCTTCTAAAATTCTAAGACGTCCCCAAAAATAAAATGGCATTCACAAAATGATCCAAACACAAAGTAGACATATGGAAAATGTAAAGTAATAACTATTATATGAGGTATTACCATCTGTTTTAAAAGCAGAGCAATTTGAATTTGGAAAGTTGGAAATTAAATTTTTGGGGTAAATTTGGGATTTAAAAAAAAATACAAATGAAAAATATTGACAGAAATTTACCACCATCGTGATGTACAATGTGTCTCAGAAACTCAGAATGGCTTGGAGAAGTAAAAGTGTTCCAAAGTTATTACCACATAAAGTGACATGTCAAATTTCCAAAAAACGGCCTGGTCCTTAAAGGTGAAAAATGGCATGTACGGCGGAAATCCGGTCTTCAAACATGGCGCCCAAATTGTGTTTTTTCCCAATTCTGCCCCATTTGGAATTTTTTTCCGGTTCCCATGGTGCCATTTTTCCGTAAATGGTGCCATTAGAAAGTACAACTTGTCCCACAAAAAACAAGCCCTCATAAGGCTATGTGAATGGAAACATAAAAAAGTTAGGACAATGGAGCTTAGTCCCAATACTAAGAAAACCTATGGACATGTATGGACTAGTTTTTAAAAACTTGGGTCGGTTTTAGGCACCATTTGACTGCTACATTTCCTGAACCGATCATGGTGCATCTGACCTGAACCCACAGCATCATAGTGATTTACTTTGTTTCAGACAAACCACAGTCAAGATAATTCATCCGTCACATGGACAGTTTTTACCATATCACACATGACCTTATGAAACTGGGTTAATTAAGACTGATGCTTAACAGAAAAAATGGCATGTTGATCAGGTGCTGGTCTGCACAAAGTGATTTTGAGCCATGACCAGGTGCGACTCTAAACACAGAAGAGGTGCAGATCTTTTCCTTATACCTTATGTCTGTGGAGGCTCCAATCCTGGTTTTGGTTCACAATCACTGATGGAAATCACCGACCAAAACACTGACATGTGAATGAGGCTTTAGTCCTACTATTTAATTAAAGTCATATCATGTTAAAGAAGATAAATAGAAGGGGGGCACTCAATTATCTGGTATAAGGATGGTCAAATATTTATTTGCATAAAAAAGCAACTGGATATACAGTAATAGCCGGCTATAAATAGATTAAAAAAGGATTAGACATGAAGAATAAAAATAAAATAAACCAACCTGAAATATTTTAAAATAATAAATATGCATAGAGTACTATTGCTCTTTGTTTGTAACTGTATATAAATATTGTGAAAATCTAAACAGTACGATATAGTTCATACAGCCTGTCGGCTCTACTGGTCAAACAGAGAGTATATTCGCGATCAAATGCTGTATCTATAAATTGTCCCAGAGAGAGGGTGTTAGTAGATACTTTTCTCTCAATGTTTTTTTCCACAGGGTGTGTCGGTAAATTTTTATTCCAGCAAGCTGCGCAATGTCTCTGTGTAAATGTATCTTACACTCTGCGTCTGGAAATACCGACAGGATTCATATATCTCCAACTTAGTTCACAAATAGCGCGTGGGGCCCATTCCACAGGGCCAATAGAGAACAATAGTTCTGTGCGGGGCCCGTTCAGCTCACAAATCCCCTGTATACAATGTGGAGTCCATTTTCCCCACAGGATTAGAGGATATAGACACTTGTATATGGGTCACTGTGTGACTGACCACATTAAGTTCTCCATATATCTAATGTTGAATACTGGCAATTGAAGTAAATAACTTTAGTGTATTACGTTACCAGTCGCAAGCTGTTGCACTGTATTTGGGTTGATCTCGGCAGCTGCTAGCAGTGTCTAGGTCTCGCGCTTATTCGGCACCCCACGTGGCATCCCACATGTCTCGGGATCGTCTATATTTCCACCATGGACAAGCTTATTAGGTCAGCTGTTTGTTGCCGACTCGAGAGTGCTTCTGGACTGAAAGTGTTAGAAATGACCCCTCTTCCTCATTCTCCTCCTCCTCGTCCTGGGCCACATCCTCCTCCATCATTGCCCTAAGTGTTTTCTCAAGGAGACATAGAAGTGGTATTGTGTCATGGAACCATGAACCAGACGTACAACAAGAGATGAGTGGAAATAAGAAGGCTTTATTGAAAATAAAGCTGTAAGGCAAAAGTCCAAACGGATGGCTAAACCGAAGCAGGGTCTTGCGAAACCAGAGATCAGGAACCAGAAGGGTAGTCAGATGAAGCCAGGATCAGGAACCAACAGGGTAGTCAGACGAAGCCAGGATCAGGAATCAGCAGGGTAGTCAGACGAAGCCAGGATCAGGAACCAGAAGCAGCAGCAGTCTTAGAAGCATGTGAGCACAGGAGGACCAAGCAGGGAACTGAAGCCACAGACCTCCTATATATATGAGCTAGGCATCCAGCTCCTCCCAGTGGGAAGGAGGAGCCGCAGGGTGGGAGGCTACAAGAAACCCAGAAACCAAGATGGCCGCCAGCACATGTCAAACGAAGGAGAACAGCAAGGAGGTAAGACCATGACAGTACCTCCCCCTCAAGGGCCCCTCCTCCGCGGAGTAAGGAACGGTTTCTGAGGGAAGCATGCGTGGAAGGCTCGGAGCAAGGCAGGAGCGTGGACATCTGCGGAGGGAACCCAGGAACGCTCCTCTGGACCATAACCACGCCAATGGACCAAAAACTGCACCCGGCCGCGGACCAGGCGTGAGTCCAGGATATTGCTCACCTCCTACTCCTCACGATTGCCCACTTGGACCGGACGAGGCCGAGGAATCGAGGAAGTGAAACGATTACACACCAGTGGCTTCAAGAATGAGACTTGAAACACGTTGGAGATCCGCATGCCAGGAGGAAGCGCAAGGGCATAGGCTACCGGGTTTACCCTGCAAAGCACTCGGAAGGGACCAACAAAGCGAGGCGCCAGCTTGGGAGTGGGCACTCGAAGGTTGAGGTTGCGGGTGGACAACCATACGCGGTCTCCGACCTGGTAGGAAGGAGCGGGTGCTCGTCTGCGATCAGCCTGGAGTCTCTGGCGCTGCGCAGAGACCTCAAGGGACCTCTGGATCTGTACCCAAGAAGCACGTAGGACGGAAAGGTGATCCTCCACAGCCGGAATATCCTGGGGAGAGAATACCTCCGGTAACACGGCAGGTTGGAACCCATAATTGGCCATGAAGGGAGACGTCCCAGAGGAAGAGTTCACCGCCGTGTTCCTGGCAAACTCAGCCCAAGGCAGGAGGTCAACCCAATTGTCTTGGTGATCGGAGACATAGCAACAAAGGAATTGCTCCAAGGCCTGATTGGATCGTTCTGCGGCCCCATTGGACTGAAGGTGGTAGGCCGATGAGAAAGAGAGATGAATCCCCAACTGGGAGCAAAAGGCGCGCCAGAACCTGGACACAAACTGACTCCCCCGATCCGACACAATCTCCTTGGGCAAACCGTGCAACCGGAAGACCTCCCTGGCAAAAATCGAGGCCAACTCTTGTGCAGAGGGTAACTTCTTGAGAGGTACACAGTGGCACATTTTGGAAAACCGATCCACTATCATGAGAATGACCGTATGGCCTCGGGATGCAGGGAGGTCCACAATGAAATCCATCCCCAGGTGTGACCATGGACGCTCCCCGTTGGCTATGGGTTGCAAAAGGCCCAACGAAAGGTGCCGAGGGGACTTACTCTGGGCACAAACGGAGCATGCCGCTACATATGCGGCGATGTCGGAACGTAGAGAAGGCCACCAGAACAGACGTGAAACAGCCCAGGACAGCTGATTCTTTCCAGGATGCCCCGCGGCCTTGGAGTTATGGTAGGTTCGCAACAACCGAGTGCGCAACTCCTCAGGCACAAAACACCTGCCGTTGGGTCTCCCAGAGGGAGCACCAGATTGAGCCGCCAAAATCTGCTCACCCAGGGGAGAGGTCAGGCTGGTGCGAATGGCGGCCAGGATCTGATTCGGAGGTATGACCGAAGTCGGAATCGACTCCTCCCCGGACAGCTCGGAGTACTGCCGTGATAAGGCATCCGCTCTGATGTTCTTGGAACCGGGTAGGTAGGAGACCACGTAATTAAAACGTGACAAGAACAGAGCCCATCTGGCCTGACGTGGTGTCAATCTCTTGGCCTCAGAGAGGTAGGTCAGATTCTTGTGGTCCGTCAGGATGAGAACCGGAACCACCGAGCCCTCGAGCAAGTGCCTCCATTCTTTAAGGGCCTGCACGATGGCCAATAACTCCCTGTCACCAATCTGATAGTTGCACTCCGCGGAAGACAGTTTCCGGGAGTAAAACCCACAAGGAAGCAGAGGACCCTCTGGTGTTCTACGCTGAGACAGGAGGGCGCCTACTCCCGTCTCAGACGCGTCCACCTCGAGGACAAACGGCAACCCAGGGTTGGGATGCGACAGAATCGGAGCCGACACAAAGGCGGACTTTAGAGCCTCAAAAGCTCAGACCTGGGGATTACTGCCCTTCCTGGTCAGATCCGTGAGAGGCTTGGCTAGCATGGAAAAGTCCCTGATGAACTTCCGATAATAATTGGCGAAGCCCAAAAAGCGCTGTAGGGCACGAAGACCACTGGGCTGGGGCCACTGTAAGACAGCCGAAACCTTCTCAGGATCCATGGAGAACCCCTCAGCGGAAATGATGTAACCTAAGAAGGTTACCTGGGATCGGTGAAATTCGCATTTCTCAAGCTTACCGAACAGCTTGTTCTCTCGTAACCGTTGCAACACTCGTCTGACATCCAGAATGTGGGCCTCCATGGATTCAGAATATACCAAGATGTCATCCAAATAGACCACCACACACTGCTGCAACAGGTCACGGAAAACATTGTTGATTAATTCCTGGAAGACTGCGGGCGCATTGCACAACCCAAAGGGCATAACCAAGGATTCATAATGACCGGTCCTGGTGTTAAACGCGGTCTTCCACTCATCGCCCGCCTTGATCCTTACCAGGTTATATGCCGCCCTCAGGTCGAGTTTGGTAAAGACCGTGGCCCCTTTGAGGCGATCGAACAGCTCAGAAATCAAGGGTATCGGGTAAGCGTTCTTGATCGTGATGCGATTGAGACCCCTGTAATCGATGCAAGGCCTCAACTCACCGCCCTTCTTTTTCACAAAGAAAAATCCAGCCCCTGCCGTGGACGAGGATTTGCGAATGTGTCCGCGTGAAACCGCCTCCCTCACGTACTCCTCCATGGCCTCATTCTCCGCTACCGACAGTGGATAGACTTTGCCACGAGGAGGAACGGCACCAGATTGTAACTCTATGGCACAATCGTATGGGCGGTGCGGAGGTAGGGCAACCGCACGCACCTTATCGAATACATCCCGGTACTCCTCGTATTCAGGAGGCAACAGAGAGTCCGAGGAAGTACACATGGATGCAACTAGCCCCACACTGCGGTGACCACGAGAGGATCTCGGCCGATTTCCAATCGAAAGTCGGATTATGCTTCTGGAGCCAGGGGTACCCCAAGACCACCGAGTAGTGTGGAGACGAAATAACCTGGAGACAGACCGACTCTCTGTGAACGGCACCAATGGCCATCCCCACTGGAAGGGTCTCATGAGTCACGTGTGGCGGCAGAAGGGGTCTGCCGTCTATCGCCTCAAGAGCCAGTGGGGAACCTCGAGGCTGCAGAGGAATGGAATTGGCGGCAGCGAACACACTATCAATGAACAAACCACCAGCACCAGAGTCCACCAACGCCTGGGTCGTCACCGAGCCCCCGACCCAGGAGAGGACAACAGTAATCAGTGGTTTGTCAACACGGGAAATCGGGGACGAGGAGACTCCACCCAAGATCTGCCCCCGACAGGATCTCAGGTGCGAGCGTTTCCCGGACGGTTCGGGCATGCCAACCGAAAATGCCCACCGAGACCACAGTACATGCATCGGCCCTCGCTTCTCCGGAGTACCCTCTCCCCCTCGGACAGGCGAGCAAACCCCAGCTGCATGGGTTCACCCCCAGACAAGTTATCCCCAGGAGGCGTGGGAGGAGAGGGAGGCACGGGTGGGACAGCAAACGTAGGCGCCAATCTGTTAGAAGGCCTCCGCAGGCTCTCCTGAAAGGAAGGTCTCTCCCTGAGTCTGGTGTCAATCAAAATCAAGAAAGAAATAAGAGACTCGAGCTCCACAGGTAGGTCCTTAGCTGCAACCTCATCCTTCAAGGCATCCGAGAGACCATGAGAGAAAGCAGCGACCAGAGCCTCATTATTCCAGCCCACCTCTGCTGCCAGGGTACGAAACTCAATGGCGTATTCAGCTACGGATCGTGAACCCTGTCTGATGGACATAAGGAGCTTCGCAGCAGAGGCAGCACGAGTCGGCACATCGAATACCTTCCGAAGAGAAGCAACAAAACCGGAAAACTCGGCAACCACCGGATTGTTGTTCTCCCATAAAGGGCTGGCCCAGGCCAAGGCCTTGTCCGAGAGCAGCGAGATCAAGAAGCCCACCTTTGATCTCTCAGTAGGAAAGGCATGTGGCAGCAACTCGAAGTAAATGCCCACCTGGTTAAGGAAACCACGGCACTGAGTTGGCTCTCCCCCAAAGCGCTGTGGAAGGGGGGCAGAACCGGTCATACCCCGAAACACCGCAGGCGCAGCAACAGGTGTCGGGGTAGACTCTGGCGCAACAACCGGAGCGGCAGTAGGAGCGGGCCCAGGAGCGACAACCGACCCATCGGCAACGGAAGCTAAATGAGCCGTGCATTCAAGCAGGGTTTGCAACGCCACAGCGAACCGACCCAACAGGTGATCCTGCTGATCAAGTCTGGCAACCAGCGTAGGTAGCGAGGATGGCCCTGTACCGTCAGAATTCATGGCTTGGTCCTAATGTCATGGAACCATGAACCAGACGTACAAC
Organism: Bufo gargarizans; assembly: GCF_014858855.1. Lineage (NCBI taxonomy): Eukaryota > Metazoa > Chordata > Amphibia > Anura > Bufonidae > Bufo > Bufo gargarizans. Next base: position 372,183,037 of record NC_058084.1, on the reverse strand, counting down.
AAGAGATGAGTGGAAATAAGAAGGCTTTATTGAAAATAAAGCTGTAAGGCAAAAGTCCAAACGGATGGCTAAACCGAAGCAGGGTCTTGCGAAACCAGAGATCAGGAACCAGAAGGGTAGTCAGATGAAGCCAGGATCAGGAACCAACAGGGTAGTCAGACGAAGCCAGGATCAGGAATCAGCAGGGTAGTCAGACGAAGCCAGGATCAGGAACCAGAAGCAGCAGCAGTCTTAGAAGCATGTGAGCACAGGAGGACCAAGCAGGGAACTGAAGCCACAGACCTCCTATATATATGAGCTAGGCATCCAGCTCCTTCCAGTGGGAAGGAGGAGCCGCAGGGTGGGAGGCTACAAGAAACCCAGAAACCAAGATGGCCGCCAGCACATGTCAAACGAAGGAGAACAGCAAGGAGGTAAGACCATGACATATTGGCCACTGTTTACAGGCGTCTTGGTGCTTTTCATTTTCATTATCCTTTTCTCTGTTTTTGGTGTGCTGACCTCTCGGCCCCCTCTTGGGTCCTTTTCCTCAGCCTTGTGTTCCACCTTTGTGCTGCCTCTTGTTATTATGTATGTACTTATTAAATATTGTCCAAAAAGTTTTTTCGATTTTCACTTTGTGAAGATTGTGGTTCAATTTTTGGGTGTTATAGAAGTGGTATTGTAAAGCTGATAACAGCGTCATCGCCAATGGCCATGTTGGTGGAGTACTCGAAACAGCGCAACAGGGCACACAGATCTCGCATGGAGGCCCAGTCATTGGTGGTGAAGTGGTGCTGTTCCGCAGTGCGACTCACCCGTGTGTGCTGCAGCTGAAACTTTACTATGGCCTGCTGCTGCTCCTACAGTCTCTCCAGAATGTGCAAGGTGTAGTTCCACCTGGTGGGCACGTCGCAGATGAGCCGGTGAGCGGGAAGGCCGAAGTTACGCTGTAGAGTAGACAGGCGAGCGGTGGCAGGATGAGAACACCGGAAGCGTGCACAGACGGCCCGCACTTTATGCAGCAGCTCTGACATGTCGGGGTTGTTGTGAATGAATTTCTGCACCACCAAATTCAGCACATACTCCAGGCAAGGGATGTGCCTCAAACCGGCTAGTCCCAGAGCTGCAACGAGATTTTGCCCACTATCGCACACCACCAGGCCGGGCTTGAGGCTCACTGGCAGCAACCAATCGTCGGTCTGTTGTTCTTTACCCCGCCACAACTCCTGCGCAGTGTGAGGCCTGTCCCCCAAACACATCAGTTTCAGAACGGCCTGCTGACGTTTACCCCTGTCTGTGCTGAAGTTGGTGGTGAATGTCTGTCGCTGACAGGATGAGGACGTGGTAGAAGAGGAGGAGGAAGCCGAGTTGGAATAGGAGGCAACAGGAGGCAAAGAATGATACCCTGAAATCCTTGGTGGCGGAAGGACGTGCGTCAAACAGCTCTCCGCCTGGGGCCCAGCCGCCACTACATTTACCCAGTGTGCAGTTAGGGAGATATAGCATCCCTGGCCATGCTTACTGGTCCACGTATCTGTGGTTAGGTGGACCCTGCCACAGATGGCGTTGCACAGTGCACACTTGATTTTATCCAATACTTGGTTGTGCAGGGAGGGCACGGCTCTCCTGGAGAAGTAGTGGCGGCTGGGAACGACATACTGTAGGACAGCAAGCAACATGAGCTGTTTGAAGCTGTCTGTCTCCACCAGCCTGAATGCCAGCATTTCAAAGGCTGGCATTCAGGGCCAGGGATCAAGGGTGGCTAGATGAGAATTTACGCTTTCTCTCCAAGGTTTGTGAGATGGAGAGCTGAACGCTTCTGTGTGACATGGTGGAGATGCTTGGTGACGGAGGTGGTGGTGTTAGTGGTGCATCCTCTGTTTGCTGGGCGGCAGGTGCCAACGTTCCTTCAAAGGCAGAGGAAGAGGCCGATGCAGCATCAGAAGAGGGAGAAGGATTTTTTGGTTTTGAAGGTGCTTACTCCACTGCAGCCCGTGTCTCGCATGTAGATGCCTGGTCATGCAGGTTGTGCTAAGGTTTAGAACGTTAATGCCTCGCTTCAGGCTCTGATGGCACAGCATGCAAACCCTTCGGGTCTTGTCGTCAGCACATTGTGTGAAGAAGTGCCATGCCAGGGAACTCCTTGAAACTGCTTTTGGTGTGCTCGGTCCCTCGTGACAGTGGCCAGTAGCAGGCGAACTGTTTTGGCGACGGCTGCTCTGCTTTTGCACCCTGCTCCCTCTTTTGCTACGCTGTTGGCTCGGTCTCACCACTGCCTCTTCCTCTAAACTCTGAAAGTCAGTAGCACAAACTTTATTCCATGTGGGGTCTAGGACCTCATCGTCCCCTGCATCGTCTTCCACCCAGTCTTCCTCCCTGACCTCCTTTTTGGTCTGCACACTGCAGAAAGACGCAGCAGTTGGCACCTGTGTTTCGTCATCATCAGAGACTTGCTGAGGTGGTATTTCCATGTCCTCATCAGTGAAATAGAAATCTTAATAGTTGTAATCTGCTATCCAATATCTTTGTGTAAGGAAAGTTAAAAATCTCAACCGCAGTCAGCCTCATGTGAAGTTCTGCTGAGCATCTGCCCCGCCCTGGTCAGTGTGTTCACTTTTATTTACTAACAAAAGGTGTAAAAGGGGTTGGCCCAAAACAAGCGAACAGGAAGTGATGACATACAGGAAGTGATGACATAGGAAGACAAGATACAATCATTTAGAATAACATAGCCAGCTAACAAACACATGTATACTATAACCACTGGAGTTAATTTTATCCAGCCTTGCTCAGTGATCAATGCCAGATAAAGTTACTATGATCCACATGCATGTTTATTTACAGTACAGCGTCATTATCTCTAGCGGCTGATCAGGCGCACTAGAGACAACAAACGCAAGTTCCTTTCGTTATATTGTTCTCTTAACAAATGCCTCCACGCCAAGCCAATAAATCCACGTCTTGCTTGGGGGCCCTAGCCGGGGTCCATACATGAGCCAACAAAACCCTGCTCTGCTGAACACATCAGTCTCCCCCAGCCCACAGCCCAGTGCATAGCACATGGACCATTCGCCGATGGAGACCTCTGCGCCCAGCAGCTGTGACAGGACATACACGGGAAGATATCCACTCCAATGGTTTACCCTGACACTTAGAGACATGATGACAATACACAATATATCAAATACACATCCTAATAAAATTTCCCCAACATCAGGAAGCATAAGTGGTTGTGCGTCAGTGCATTCTATGTCTTCCACCCCTGGGGAGGGGCTAGGTGGATGCCGTTGGGAAACCCTGCCAGCAGAGTCTCCAAACAGCATAAGAGACTGCAGAATGACTCGAGGCTCAGACAGGTTCCCCGATTCGCACGGGGGTGATGTGACAGACTGATGGGCATGGGTTTCAGGCGCCACCTGTGCGCTTTCTGCAGAAGACTGGGTGGGGGATAATGTGAACGTGCTGGATCCACTGTCGGACACCCAATCGTCTAGCGCCTGTACTTGCTCAGGTCTTACCATCCTTAGAACTGCATTAGGCCCGACCAAATATCGATGTAGATTCTGGCGGCTACTGGGACCTGAGGTAGTAGGTTCAGTAGGACGTGTAGCTGTGGCAGAACGGCCACGTCCTCTCCCTGCAGTAGAGGCTCCACCAACACCACCACCACGACCATGACCGCGTCCCTTATTAGATGTTTGCCTCATAGTTAGCGTTCACCAAGCAAAGTAAAAAGTAAAGTAATAAGTGGTTGAGTTGAATAATTATCCCCAATAAAAACCCTAATGTAGTGTATTGCACTCAATTATTGTCTTTAAAACTCTATATGACAGCGGTATTTGTGGCCTAAATTTCACAGTAACTTATGCACCTCTAATCCCAGATGTGCAGTATATCAAAGGTTTATTTTTTAACCCCAGTAAGCAAAAGCCATATTTGTGGCCTAAATTTCTCAGTAACTTATGCACCTATAATCACAGATGTGCAGTATATTAAACACAGAGGTTTTTTTCACCCCGGTATGCAAAAGCCGTATTAGTGGCCTAAAATGAACAGTCCCTTATGCACCTATAATCCTAGATGTGCACTATATGAAACAGAGTTTTTTTTTCACCCCAGTATGCCCCAGTATGAGAAAGTCGTATTTCTGGCCTAAATTGAACAGTCATTTATGCAGCGATAATCCTAGATGTGCACTATATGAAACAGAGGTTTTTTCTTTTTCACGTCAGTATGCCCCAGTATATGAATGCTGTTTTTCTGGCCTAAATTGAACAGTCACTTATGCAGCAATAATTCTAGATGTGCACTATATGAAACAGTTTTTTTTTTTTTTTTTCACCCAGTATGCCCCAGTATGAGAAAGCCATATTTGTGGCCTAAAATGAACAGTCACTTATGCACCTCTAATCCCAGATATACAGTATATCAGAGGTTTTTTTTTTAACCCCAGTAAGCAAAAGCCGCATTTGTGACCTAAATTTCACAGTAACTTATGCACCTATAATCACAGATGTGCAGTATATAAAACACAGTATTTTTTCCTCCCTGGTATGCGAAAGCCATATTTCTGGCCTATATTTAACACTCACTTATGCACCTATAATCACAGATGTGCACTATATGAAAAAGATTTTTTTTTTTCACCCAGTATGCCCCAGTATATTAAAGCTGTATTTCTGGCCTAAATGTAACACTCACTTAGATGTGCACTATATGAAACAGAGTTTTTTCTCACCCAGTATGCCAAAGCCGTATTGTGCACTATATGAAACAGAGTTGTTGTTTTTTTTTTCACCCCAGTATGCCCCAGTATGAGAAAGCTGTATTTCTGGCCTAAATTGAACAGGCACTTATGCAGCGATAATCCTAGATGTGCACTATATGAAACAGAGGTTTTTTTTTTAACCGCAGTGTCTCAAATCTGTATTTCTGGACTTGCAGATATCCTGTGCTGTTGCACTATCGTTGCATAAAATGGCTGCCGATTATGTATTGATATTGACTAACTGAAGGAAAAAAAGTTTGTTTTCAGTAGTAGGTGGCTCAGATCAGGCTTAAAACAATTCTGCACTGCACCCACAAAACACATTTGCTGTAGATCACTGAGTAAATAAGCAGTTCTTTATAAGATTCCTCCCTGATCTCTCCCTCACAGCAGCTGCATCCTATCCCTACACTAATCCGAGCAGAGTGACGGGCGGCGCTACGTTACTCCAGCTTAAATAGAGGATGGGTCACATGCTGCAGTTGGCCAATCACAGCCATGCCAATAGTAGTGTCACGGCCACGGTTATGGCCGTGACTTCTTGGGAGCCGCATACAGTTGCCCATGGTTTGGGTTGTTGTTTCAACCGCAGCTTGAGGCATGATGTTGTTTGCCTCAAGTGCGGTTGCCGCGGACAACAGGTATGTGTGCGGTTCCCTTGGAGTTTGTGTGCGTGTATGTATGCACTGTTGTTTGTCTGTGTGCACTCTGTGTATTGTGTGGTGTGCACCGACACCTTTCCTGCACTGTGGTTGCCCGTGGCAACGTTTGGTGATGTGTACATGTGGTGACAGTGTCCCGGCCTTTGGGCTGACTCCCAGGACACGGTTGCCACCCATGTCGTTGCCTGCCTATAAAGCCTCTCACTTTGGCATGGCTTAGTAGGTTGCTTCAGTCATGCTTTGCTGTAGCAGCCTCCTGTGATTTCCATCTTCTTGTAAGGGCCACCCTTCCGGTCATAAGTTCTATTACCGTGATGTGTTGTTGATGTCCTATGTCTTTGCTTTTTAGTGCGGCTATGGATGTCCTGGTTCCTGAGTGTTCGTATGTGTGTGCTGTTTCTCTTATGTTGTATGGACAGCATTTTCTGAGCACGGGTTCCAGTCAGCAAGGCTGAGACAGGTTTGTGTGGAACTGTTTGGTTCACCTGTCTTATCCATAGTCCTGTTTATGTTCCCCATCTTCATGCTGCTTGGCCAGTGAGACTCCTGCTCCTCCGTGCCATAGGAAGAGTGGGTTGTCTTACTCTGTTCTCTAGTTAAGGGCTGACTTGAGGGCTTGTAGGGACTATAAGGTTCCAGCGTATGAGCCCTCCTACCACCAAGGTCGGCTCATACAGACAGGAGACAGGGTCAGCATTAGGGACGCAATAGGAGGTGACCTGCTCCCTAATTCTGTGGTCCTGGCCGAGTAGCGACTGGACATCCTCCATCACCGCACGGCTGAGGATTTCCCCCATCCTCAGCCGTGACAAATAGGCATGGCTGTGATGGCCTCTTGGGGCAAGTAGTATGACGCTTGTTGATTGGCTGCTTTGCAGCCTTTCAAAAAGCACCATAGAAATCACTGAACACCGAACCCGAACTTTTACTTTACAGTTTGGGTTCGCTCAACTCTATCTACAGTACTAACACCCTCTCTCTGGGACAATTTAGGCTGGGTTCACACTTGAGCGTTGCGCAAACGCGCGTTTTACGTGCATTTTTATGCGCGTTTTTGTAATAGTAAACGCGCGTTTGACGCGCGTTTGTGTGATTCACTACAGTGTCCTATGGCCACAAACGCCCCAAAAGTCGCTCATGTACTTTTTGGAGCGTCGGGCGTTTTACAGCGCGATCGTACGCGCTGTAAAACGCCCAAGTGTGAACCATTCCCATAGGGAATCATTGGTTTCTCCTTGTTGAGCGTTTTACAGCGCGTAGGAACGCGCTGTAAAACGCTCAGGTGTGAACCCAGCCTAATAGATACAGAAAGTGATCACGAATATACTCTCTGTTTGACCACTAGAGCCGACAGGCTGTATGAACTATATCGTACTGTTTAGATTTGCACTATATTTAAATACAGTTACAAACAAAGAGCAATAGTACTCTATGTATATTTATATTTATTATTTTAATATATTTCAGGTTGGTTTGTTTTATTTTTTATTCTTTATTTCTATTCCTTTTTAATCTATTTATAGCCGGCTATTACTGTATATCCAGTTGCTTTTTTTTTATACAAATACATATTTGACCATTTATATACATCCTTATACCAGATAATTGAGTACCCCCATTCTATTTATCTTTTTTACCATTTGACACTTGCATTAGGTGTTGCCATAGGAGTGAGCAGAGCACCTCTACTATGTCTTAGTGACAGTTGAGCCACTCTAACCCAATATTATCCATAAAGTAATATCATACAGTACCGTTATTGAGGTTAGACAGTGGTCTACTCCGTAGAGACAGACCATTGGTGTGAGTCTCTTAGTGTGAGCGGGCACTAGACTCTGCCTGCTTTCTAGCACAGTGCTCTAGCATTTTCCTGGGTTTTTAGGTGGAGATCAACAAAGTGATATTTGAATCTTCCATTGAGCTCAGACAAAAAAATTTAAATCACATAAATTACATAATCAACATAAAGTAACTACTGATTTAAGAAAAAAAAAACTAAGCACCAAATAATGAGATATTTTTATTAATTTTATAACTTTATATACATGTATGTATACACAAGAACAAGTGCTTAAGTATTCTGATATATTTATACATATCATAGCTCACATTCCTGTTTTATATATATATATATATATATATATATATATTTTTATATATATATATATATATATATATATATATATATATACACACATACATACACGCACATATATACACTGTATATATTAGAAGGAACATCCTAAAAATGTAAAAATGCCATTGTAAAACATTTAAAATACATTTTCTTTGGTAATAAAGAATTATCTGTGCATAATATGATTTTTTTCCCAAAAATAGTTGACCTTATATTTCATTCTATTACCTGAGCACCATTTTCTTAAAATTACAAGTTGACAATGGCATAAATGCTAAAAAGCCACAAATAAAGTGAACGATTTATATGACCACATTTGGTCCCCCCCACACACCATCTACTAGCTACGAATATATTATTTTGATAATGACTGTTATCATAACATAATATTGTATATTCTAGATGAACCTGTCATCTCAAGTATGATTATATGAATAACAGTATTTGGAATTACATGGAATTTTTTTTTTTTACTTTTCTACCCATCATAATTGTACTGGTAGTTGAAATGTGTAGGGAGTGCACAGACACTGTTATTTCAGCACTTAAAAAATGACAATGTTCTGCAAATGAATATGAACGAAATAGGATTTTTCAAAAGGTAAATAATTTAGAACTAGCCACTATATTTTACCAGTAAGTTAAAGGCTAGGTAGCTACTCATTTTAAACTAAATTTAAAGGCTAGGTAGGTACTCATTTTAAACTAAATTTCACGCTCCAATGCATATAGAATTAAAAAAACAACAACTTTGCAAATGAGAATTCTAGTTTATAAATTAAAACTTTTTTAGTTTTTTTTTTTTACAAATCTTTGGCAAAAGGATTAATGTGGTGCAATCTTTTTTCACTCTCTGATACATTCAGTTAGGTCCATATATATTTGGAGAGAGACAACATTTTTCTAATTTTTGTACTGTACATTACCACAATGGATTTTTAAGAAAACAATTCAGATGCAGTTGAAGTTCAGACTTTCAGCTTTACTTCAGTGGGTTGAACAAAATTAATGCATAAACATGTGAGGCACTAAAGCAGGGACGGCCAACGTGCGGCTCTGCCGCTGTTGTAAAACTACAACTCCCACCTTGCCCTGCTGTAGGCTGATAGCTGTAGTCAGTCTAGGCATGCTGGGAGTTGTAGTTTTGCAACAGCTGGGGAGCCTCAGGTTGGCCATCCCTGCACTAAAGCATTTTTTAAACTCAATCCCTTCATTTCAGGGGCTCAAAAGTAATTGGACAAATTAAATAATTGTAAATAAAATGTTCATTTCTACTACTTGAAAAAACATTTGTTGACAATGACTGCCTGAAGTCTTTAACTTCTGGACATCACCAGATGCTGTGTATCATCCTTTTTAATGCTCTGCCAGGCCTTTACTGCAGCGGTTTTCAGTTACTGTTTGTTTGTGGGCCTTTCTGTCTGAAGTTTAGTCTTTAACAAGTGAAACGCATGCTCTATTGAGTTCAGATCAGGTGACTGACTTGGCTATTCAAGAATATTCCACTGTTTTGCTTTAATAAACTCCTGGGTTGCTTTGGCTTTATGTTTTGGGTCATTGTCCAACTGTATTATGAAATGCCGACCAATCAGTTTGGCTGCATTTGGCTGGATTTGAGCACACAGTATGTCTCTGAAAACCCCAGAATTCATCCGGCTGCTTCTGTCCTGTGTCACATCATCAATAAACACAAGGGACCGAGTTCCACTGGCAGCCATGCATGCCCAAGCCATCACACTACCTCCGCCATGTTTTACAAATGATGTGGTATGCTTTGGATCATGACCTGTACCATGCCTTCATCATACTTTTTTCTTTTTATCATTCTGGTAGAGGTTGATCTTGGTTTCATCTGTCCAAAGAATGTTCTTCCAGAAGTGTGCTGGTTTTTTAAGATGTCCAATCTAGCCTTCTTTGTCTTGAGGCTTATGAGTGTCTTGCACCGTGCAGTGAACCCTCTATATTTACTTTCATGCAGTCTTCTCTTTATGGTAGATTAAGATATTGATACGCCTATATCCTGGGGAGTGTTGTTCACTTGGTTGGCTGTTGTGAAGGGGTTTCTCTTCACCATGGTAATTATTATGCAATCATCCACCACTGTTGTCTTCCGTGGGCTTCAAGTTCTATTTTCATTGTTGAGGTCACCAGTGTTTTCTTTCTTTCTCATGATGTACAAACTGTAGATTTTGCCACTCCTAGTAGTGTAGAAATTTCTTGGATGGGTTTTTTCTATTTTTGCAGATAAAGGATGGCTTGTTTCACCTGCATGGAGAGCTCCTTTGACCGCATGTTTACTTCTCAGCAAAATCTTCAAAATGCAAGCACCACACCTCAAATCAACTTCAGGCCTTTTATGTGCCTAATTGAGAATGAAATAATGAAGGAATTGCCCACACCTGCCTATGAAACAACATTTGAGTCAATTACTTTTGGTCCCTAAAAAAAACCCAGGGTGCCACATGTAAAGCAGCTAAAACTCCTAAACCCGTCATCCAATTTTAATGTGGATACCCTCAAATGAAAGCTAAAAGTCTGGACTTTATGTCCATGTCCATTATATAACTATAACTTGAATATGTTTTAGTAAACAGGTAATAAAAACAACGTTTGTGTAAGTGTCCAAATATAAATGGACCTAACTGTATAAGCAATATAATAAAGTCAGTTGCAGTATTTAGGTGGCAGGTCTTTGGTAAAGGTTTTTGAATCCTACATGTCCCATTATTCCTGGCTTTGCAGACAGAGAGCTGGAGTCTTACCACACTGCATCACTCTGAGTGCTGTTTAAGGACAGCAAGTAACAGACCAATGACACAGAACTGCTGTCCCCTCACACTGCAGGGTCTCTGTTTCCTATGTAATACAGCTTGAACTTATCTGTCCTCTCTGCCTTGTCAACTCACTCCTGTCAGCTCTTACTTGCAGAAAGCAAGGAGACCAGTGTGAAGCTACATCCCATAAAACTACACCGGAGAGTCAGCACACATAGATAGTACAGACAGGCGGTGTGAGTGAGGGGATTTATATAACTGCAGATTATACACATACCTACTATATATCTGCCTTCTGGTCCTTTATATAGGGGAAACATTATATCTTCAACAGGGATATACAGAGAGAATGGAAGATGGAGAGGGGACGGGCCTCAGAGCTGCCAGGGGGAATTTGATTGGCAATTATGTAATCATGAAGTTCACAGCCATAGCCACATGGCTTACACAATACAGCAATCTCTGGGATGATGGTCAGACTTTAGGTTACATGACCAGGTTCCCATAATGAAAAGGTTCAAAGGCTATGGATGCAACTGGGTTAAGGTGGAAAATTGGTGATCAGTTAGCAATTTATGTAGAAATAAAAAAGGGAAGCGCTTCTTTATCTTGTATCATTCTTGTTATACCAGCTTTATAGGCACATTGAGATCCATATATTTGATAAATATTGTTTGATACTGCAACTTTGCGAAAATGGAGCTCCCCTTTATGTAATAAGCCCTTGCTATTGAAGCTGTTTTACTTGACTTCATTACTTACTGAACCAATCAACACAAAAACAAATGTTAGCAATACTCTTTGTCTCATTAGAACACACGATCTAGATTTTGTTAGTTTGTGTGATGTAAATGTGCCTACTTACTAGATAAAATAATTTTAGTTATTACATTAATGCTGTTACTGCATAAAAACACATTTTTAGACATAAAAAAGTATTAATTTATTTTAGTAATAGTGTATACATTGGATTAAATGCACTTTTTAAAAAAATATATGTATTTATATTTTTTAAATGTAATAATTTCAGCGAACATTGAGAGTTTTACACAAATCTCATTTAGTGGCTATCCCCATGATGCATACAGTTGCAAGAAAAAGTATGTGAACCCTTTGGAATGATATGCATTTCTGCACAAATTGGTCATAAAATGTGATCTGATCTTCATCTAAGTCACAACAATAGACAATCACAGTCTACTTAAACTAATAACACACAAAGAATTACATGTTACCATGTTTTTATTGAACACACCATGTAAACATTCACAGTGCAGGTGGAAAAAGTATGTGAACCCTTGGATTTAATAACTGGTTGAACCTCCTTTGGCAGCAATAACTTCAATCAAACATTTCCTGTAGTTGCAGATCAGATGTGCACAACGGTCAGGAGTAATTCCTGACCATTCCTCTTTACAGAACTTTTTCAGTTCAGCAATATTCTTGGGGTGTCTGGTGTGAATTGCTTTCTTTAGGTCATGTCACAGCATCTCAATCGGGTTGAGGTCATGACTGGGCCACTCCAGAAGGCGTATTTTCTTCTGTTTAAGCCATTCTGTTGTTGATTTACTTCTATTCTTTGGGTTATTGTCCTGTTGCAACACCCATCTTCTGTTGAGCTTCAGCTGGTGGACAGATGGCCTTAAGTTCTCCTGCAAAATGTATTGATAAACTTGGGCATTCATTTTCCCTTCAATGATAGCAATCCGTCCAGGCCCTGACGCAGCAAAGCAGCCCAAAACCATGATGCCCCCACCACCATACTTCACAGTTGGGATGAGTTTTTGATGTTGGTGTGCTGTGCCTCTTTTTCTCCACACATAGTGTTGTGTGATTCTTCCAAACATCCAGGTGCTCTTGTGCAATCTGTAAACGTGCAGCAATGGTTTTTTTTTTGGACAGCAGTGGCTTCCTCTGTGGTATCCTCCCATGAAATCCATTTTTGTTTAGTGTTTTACATATCGTAGATTTGCTAACAGGGATGTTAGCATATGCCAGAGACTTTTGTAAGTCTTTAGCTGACACTCTAGGATTCTTCTTCACCTCATTGAGCAGTCTGCGCTGTGCTCTTGCAGTCATCCTAGGGAGAGTAGCAGCTGTGCTGAACTTTCTCCATTTATAGACAATTTGTCTTACCCTGGACTGATGAACAGCAAGGCTTTTGGAGATACTTTTATAACCCTTTTCAGCTTTATGCAAGTCAACAATTTTTAATCGTAGGTCTTCTGAGAGCTCTTTTGTGCGAGGCATCATTTACATCAGGCAATGATTCTTGTGAAAAGAGGGCAGCTGTAGGGCAGGACAGCTGTATAGGGCAGGGCAGCTGTAACCAACACCTCCAATCTCATCTCATTAATTGGACTCCAATTGGCTGACACCTTGCTCCAATTAGCTCTTGGAGATGTCATTAATCTAGGGGTTTACATACTTTTTCCACTTGCACTGTGAATGTTTACATGGTGTGTTCAATAAAAACATGGTAACATGTTATTATTTGTGTGTTATTAGTTTAAGCAGACTGTGATTGCCTATTGTTGTGACTTAGATGAAGATCAGATCACATTTTATGACCAATTTGTGCAGAAATGCATATCATTCAAAAGGGTTCACATACTTTTTCTTGCAACTGTATATAGAAAATTGCTTAATTATTTCTTAATGGCACTAATATAGATAGGCTACTCTTTACCTTCACCATTTTAGAACACTATGACTAGCAGATGTTTCCTCATCCTTGTCTGTCAATCATAGAGTATTGAGATGCCCATTTGTCACTTATCTAACACCCTGGCTTGTTAATAGTGGGACATTCACTGGGGTTTGAGTTATAATATTTGCACTCAAACAGCACTTTTTAACACTTTTCTGGTAAAGGTTACTACTGGCCACTACATCCATGCTGCCCTCATATAGGGTGGCACAAATTTCAATACCTTTTTTGCAATCATATACTTCATTTGCATTTTAAGTGTTCGTATCTCTTACCCCATTTGACAAAATATTTGCTCTGTAAAGGTTGTGACACTGTTACTCTTTCCTGGATAAACAAAATTGAGAACCAGGCTAGTTTTGCTACAAAAAGTGGGAAAACTGATGTCAAAATAAATGTTCTTGCTTTAATTGGAAGCCTTATGAACTAAGAGAACAAAATGTAAATCTCTATGAAATTATATATCTGGATAGAGAAGGGTTTATTTTAGGGATGAGCGAATCGACTTCGGATGAAACATTTGAAGTCGATTGGCATAAAACTTTGTGCTAATACTGTATGGAGCAGGAGCTCCGTACAGTATTAGATTGTATTGGCTCCGATAAGCCAAAGTTATTGCCTCGCGAAGTCTCTTGAGACTTCGCACAATAACTTCAGAAATGTACTTGTACTGTAAAAAACATTTTTCCGAACTCGGGTTCAGTTCCAAGGTATCACTTGGAACCGAACTCAAGTTTGGGAAATGTTTTTTTACAGTACAAATTAATTTAAGAAGTTATTGTGCGGTCGCAATAACTTCGGCTCATCAACGCCAATACATTAATACTGTACGGAGCTCCTGCTCCATACAGTATTAGAACAAAGTTTTATGCGAATTGACTTCGGATGTTTCATCCGAAGTAGATTCGCTCATCCCTAGTTTCTTTATCCAGAAGGGGAGTGGGAAAAAAATGATCTGACTTAGTAGATCATAAACAGCCAAGATTTATTTTGAGGGAAAAAAAAATGATCCCCTCTCCGCAAAGTGTAAACTAATTTGGAAAATAATGTTTCAGATTTCCAGTAACAGAAAAGAGTCAAAGGGTTTTAGTACTCCTAGAGGCATTTCATTGCAAAAATCATGCAGGATGAAGATTGCATACTTCACCAGTGGGATATTCTCAATTGTATCTACAATATATCAGAAGATCATTATGGCAGCATTTCCTCTTTAAGTAACACTATGTTCAGCTCTAAGTAACACTATGTTCAGCTCATGTGAAAAGTTTTTTCTTCAATTGTGGAATCTACAGCTAGATTACTAAAATACTGTATCAGGCAATACATACTTTGAATGTACATAGTTACAGCCACTCCCATAGCAGGTAATCTGTTTGCAGTTGTTCTAAAATACACAGAAGCAAGAAGGTTCCAAAATATGGATAAATTATGTAAATCTAAAATTAAATTAAATTTTATGTTGTTTATCTACCAGGATACTGCCCTACACCACACAATAAAATGTTCCTTTTTTCTGCATCGTGCAGAGTAAGATATAAAAATATGGTAGATCTTTATGCCTCTCGGGGGCACCAGGAACACTCCATGGCTTTTTTATGTATTAAAAGCATATCAATAGGATATACCATTTAACCCACAAAAAATAGTGGTCCCATGTCCTCCATTTGCAGATGGGAAAGAGTTGTGCAAAAGATAGTACTTTCCATTATAATCTATGAGAGATGATCAGATGACTGGGCACAAACTGTAGGTTTTGGCCGCCTGAATATGAGTATCTGAAATAGGCGCCTTATACAAAGACATATGGCTTTTTGCAATGACACATGGACATCCATTCTCAAAGTATGTATCAGTGAGGAAGTACTTTCAAATAAAAGTAGGGAACAAAATCCCACACTAAAGAAATGTTCAACAATTATTACGAACTACAAGAAAGTGTAATTAAACAGGTTTTCCAGGTTCCTTATATTGATGACATGTTCATGATAGGTCAATTAACCTCTTCAAGACCATTTTTTCATTTTCATTATTATTTTTTTTAAGTTCACATGACCATATGAGAACTTATTTTTTGCACCAGAGACTGCAGGTGACAGCTTATTGGTGGAGATACAGGGTATCAGGCCCTCACTAATAGAATACTTATGATATGAGGGTAGGTCATTTATATCACAAACCCAGAACTTTTTTCACCTCTCATGTATTTTACATCTTTATAGCCTCCCTTCTGATCCTCAGCTGTGTCATGTGACCAACTCTCTGATTTCCAACTGACATAGGACAGGAAGTCAGTTACTTCTCTATTCATTCCTTTGAGACTGACATTGAGGAATACATAGAGAAACTGGCTTCTTGTCAACACATAAGATGGTGTGTTATTTGGAGAGGCAGAGTGCAGGTCAAATGACACAGCTGAGAGTTAGAAGGAAGGTCATAACTAGGCTTGAGCAAATCGACCTTTGGATCATAGAAGTCGATTAGTTCAAATACTTCAATTTTAATGCAGTTTCAGTACAGCATTAAAATGTATTGCCTCTGTGGATCCAAAGTTTGTCTCAACCAAGACTTTGGTGAATTACTATCTGCGTCATTAAAAACCATTTAAAATAGAAACCTGAAGTGGCATTTGGTATTGGCTGGTACCTCAGTGCTAAAGCCCACTTCAGATTGCTATTTTAAATTGTTTTTAAAGGCACATATTAATACAGTAATAATTCACCTAAGTCTCACACAACTTCATGGGTCCAATACATTTTAATGCTTTACGGAAACAGCATTAAAATTGAGATATTTGCATGAATCAACTTCGGATCTATGATCTGAAGATCAATTCACTCAAGCCTAGTTCTAACCCACAAATACAGTCTCTGGTAAAAATATTACCTTCACTACAGTTTATATCATGTGCCATTTTAACAGGTTAGAGAATACATTTTTTGGATTAGAAAATTATGTTATTGACTTTTACCTGGGGAAAAAAAAATCAGCCCCCAAGAAATAATAACCATTTTATGCATATTTTGCTTTGAAATGCACAAAGAATAGCTGATCTGGCACGGAATGGACACGGAATGAAAATACATTTGTGTGCATGAGGCCTAAGGGTAAATGTACACGTTCAGGATTTATGTGTGGACAATCTGCACTGAAATCCGCAGATGTTCGCAAGAAATCCATGCAGTCAATCCGCATCAATTGGGGCAGATTTATGTGCGGATTTGATGCGGATTTTCCTCTCCCTATTGAAGTGAATGGAGAAAATCCAGTCAGGAAAAATACAATAAATTGACATGCTGCGGATTTAAAATCTGCATTGTGTGCATGAGAATTTCAAATTCTCATAGAATACAATGTACATGACCTACTGTGCGGATTTTCTAAACCCAAATCCGTGCAGAAAATCTGCACGTAATCCAGATTTTGTTCATTTACCCTTGAAACGTTTTCATATGGATCAGTTTTTTTCCACAGGAGACCTTGAGACTGTCTCATGTCTGAAGGGTGGGCTATTATTTTTTTTTTGGTTCAGAATTTTGGTCTGTAGTAATATCAAATTACATTAACATCTCTAAACAAGAAAAAAAGGATCCTTTTGAAAATGCATACAAAAACCATGTTTGCTTTCTGTAAATATTGTACTTTTTTTTAAACAACGAAAAAGAACATTTTAAAAGAATGTAAAAAATTTGATGAGAACATAGCCAAACAACCTCATTCACACAGAAGGAAAATTAAAGAAAGGGTTAGAGGGTAGCGACTCAAAAATATAATTTTCTAAAGATAAAAATTCAGTTTTGTACACAAACATACAAAGACAACCAATCACAGCTTATGTATTAACTTTGTGAATAGCTCTATCAAGTTTTTTTCTTATAATCAATTGTCCTATGCATTATATATTTTCCTAGTAATATACCTTTGGTTTATCTTAGACAATGTGTCCACACATTAAAGCCAATGTGTAGTTTTATACAAATATGAATAAAGTGCACATTAAGTATGGCTATTTTTAGAGAAAAATGTCCAGAGAGATCCTAAAATGATCACTCTATGGCAATGTCAGCTTTCAAACTGGAAAGCGTGTTAGATATTGCTCCAGTTATAAACAATTTATCCTGGACTCAATGACTTATTGCATAGTTTCCAAAGATTTCCTTGGCTGCACTCACTGCAGTGATACGTTTCCAAAAAAGATGACGTCTCTAATGTACGTTTCATTTGTTTGTGTTTTCCGTGCAGTCCTCTGGTATTTTTTCTTCCGAGCAGCTTCTCTCAGAGATTCTGTCAAGATGCTCTAACTCATAAAATCTCTCAGCCACGCATTGGGCTGTGAGTCTGGCCTCCGGGTCATGGTCCCAACATTCTGTGATGGTTTCACATACTAGATGAATACCCTGGGAAAAGATAAATCAGTTAATATATAGCCCTGGTCAGTGCTTATATAAATACTTTCACTTGTTATTATTTTAAAAGCATATCATTGTTCAGAGTAGCAAAGATTAAGATGTCATTCAATCTTGGAATTTTATCACAGTACAACAATCACTAAATAACTGTAGGAAACACATGACATCATATACTGTCACTAGTATTGAGCGAAGCATTCAAAGCTGAATTCTGTCCGAAGTTTTGGAAAACTTTGATTCAAAACGAATCCGAATTTCCCTGTGCTCCAGGGGTAATGAATGAGGTTTTCCTAAAATGGTGGCTGCACATGTTACAAAGCGAAACTAAGTGTAAAGAAGACACGCTACGCTCCGGATCCTTTCACCAACACGCTCCTTCGTGCGCGCGCCAGCTGCCGGCCGGAGCGGCGCACGCCTTTTTTGAAGTAGAGCAAGAAGTACTGCTACCTGTCCTACAAGCATCGTTGAACTTATATCCATCAGAACAGGTATTAACCACTTGATTGTGCCCCACTTTCCTTGTTCCAGCGCTGGTACCGTACTTTTACGTTTAATATATATATATTTTGTGGACCGAGGCAGCTGCTATCCCCTAGGTATTCAGCAGCGGCTCTGTGTACGGTTGTTCACAGAGAAAGGGCAATCAAATTGTGATAGCAC
Source organism: Bufo gargarizans (assembly GCF_014858855.1). Taxonomy (NCBI): domain Eukaryota; kingdom Metazoa; phylum Chordata; class Amphibia; order Anura; family Bufonidae; genus Bufo; species Bufo gargarizans. The sequence continues at coordinate 372,164,938 of NC_058084.1, read as the reverse complement.
AGGTACAACCATTATATTTTCTAAAGGAGACAAGTCTAGGAATGCAAGATCACCTATAATGCCATGCAGTCAGCCAATCTGCAGATAGCTATCCCCTGTGATGTTCCAGGCGGTCTTCAACATTGACCTGTGAGCTGAGCATAGGGATCAACATAGCAAGCGCTCATGCGCTAGGGACAGTGTTGTTGAAAATAATTAATAAAAGAATATTGTGTCAGTTTTATTTATTTATTCCTACATTTACTTATTCCTACATCAGCCGTAAACTAAGATATGTAATTCAATACCAATAAGATGGAATCCTTCATTATTCCTGTGCCAGCGTGCCAACCAATACCATCCAGTCTGCACCCCTTAGGGGGGCCAGTTCTTAATTGTGACCATCCTCATCTTTTGTTGGCTTTACCTCTTCCTAATCATACTTCTTGGTCTCCATGTCCTAGAAAATTCAGCAAGATGCAAAGAGAGGAGGAGCTGGATGTTTCTGATGACATTCTCATCAGCATTAGATGATGTGGAAAAGGGAGAAAAAGCAGATGGCAGAAAAGGGGCTCCCAAGAGCGCTGATGTTGGAGAAGTGGATATGCTAGAGCTGTATAATATTCAGTGTTTACTGTCAAATAACCTGCAGGAGATTTCAGGCCAGAACAGCAATAATTTGCATATTTGGCTACCAATCAAACCTCATACTAGCAACAGCCCCTGTTAAAAGGTGCATTAAAGGTGTAGAACGTCCATTACAAATGAAGAGCCTGAACCAATCCCAAGGGCCAAAAATAAAACCTAAAGGGGCATTACCAACTGAAATACTGTATTTTTGGCACTTTGAACATACAGCAGTATATTCTATAAATATCTAGTTACAGTTCTAGGACTCCCATCTAATAGGAAAATACATGAAAGATACATGTAAGAAGCCATAAGACATAGACCTACATGTCTTTTACCAGATATTTGGGGGCAGCACAGAATGGTATCCAGGGCCACATCTGGCCCCAGGGCCGCAGATTGTGCGCCCCTGGTCTATAGACTTGGAAAGTATAGTTTGTAATTGGATTGAAAACTGGTTGAAGGACCGTGTCCAGAGAGTTGTGGTCAAAGATTCCTATAAGTAGTGCACCCCAAGGTTCAGGGCTGGGTCCTCTATTAATTAATTAATTTATTAATGATATTTAGGATGGGATTAATAGCACCATTTCTATTTTTGCAGGTGACACTATGCTAATGTAGTACTGTGCCGTCTATGGAAGATGTCCATAAACTACAAGCTGACTTGGACACTCTGAGTGATTGGGCATCAACTTGGCAAATGAGGTTCAATGTGGATAAATGTGATGTTCTGCATCTTGGTAGTAATAATCTCTGTGCTTCATATGTCCTAGGGGATATAACACCGAGAGAGTCACTTATAGAGAAGGATTTGGGTGTCCTTGTAGATTAAATAACAACATACAATGTCAATGAGCTGCTTCTAAAGGCTACCGGGATATTGTCCTGCATTAAATTCGAGGGGCAGGGATGTAATATTACCATTTTACAAAGCGTTGGTGTGGCCTCATTTCGGTTCTGGGCACCAGTCTACAGAAAGGATGCTCTGCAGCCGGAAAAAGTACAGAGGATAGCGACTTAAACTGATAAGGGGCATGGAGGGTCTTAGTAATGAAGAAAGAGTAAAATAAATAAATGTATTTGTTTTTGAGGAGAGACTTCTAAGGGGGGGGGGACATGATTAACTTATACAAATATATAAATGGGCCATTTAAAAAATACGGTGAAAAACTGTTTCATGTCAAATGCCCTCAAAAGACAAGTGTCACGGTGGGGAGTGGGGGAAAACACTTATGAGAGGAAATGGGGAAGACAACTAGGCCTAGACATCGAGGACAGGGAGCAAGTCACCTCCTAATGCCACCCAAATCCTCACCTTGACACCTAGTCGTATGAGCGGACCCAGATGGTAAGAGGGCTCATGCACAGGAACCTAGGGCCCTACTAACTCTAACGATCCCTAGAATAAAGACAGGGATGTGACGACCTGTTCTTCCAAGACACAGATGAACAGGAGTCTCCACCAGCCGAGTTGCGAGGAAAGGGAAAGACACAGAACATCCACTGAATTGGCAGGTAAGAGCCCAGAACAACTAGCACTTACCTGCCACAGCAGCACACTAGTAACTTCCTGCAGCCCCATGCAAACTGGATACATAACAGCACCATGCAGAGCTGCTCACCCTCCAGGGAACCCAGGAGCCCTCTCAACGAAGGCACAGACATACAGGGGAACATCTAGAATCCATGTAGGACAATACACACCAACAACAGTCCAGACATGGAGCAACAACTAGACATACAACAGACCCTGAACATAACCCACACCAAACATATACTAGGGAAGGTAGGGTAGAATACATAGAAACATAGGGAAGACATTGATGTCAAACTAGGTGGCCCTCACACTGGACAGATGGAATATCCAGGAAAGTTCCAGCACCAACCAAGGCTGGAATGCAACTGACCTCATTCTCATTCTCATCCTGCATAGAGCCATGAGACCACACACATATCCACACCTTAACCCCATAACCACCAGACTGGGGAGAGGCCAGGAAACAGGAGCAGTGCACACACATGCAGAAACAGCACGTTGCCCCAGGCAACTGCATGCACAGCTGACGTGTCACGGCAAATTACACAAAGACCGAGACACAGCCGTGACAACAAGGGGGCACTGCCTCCGACTGGAGAAGAAAAAGTTCAGTCTCCAGAAGCGTCAAAACTTCTTTATTTTAAGAACTGTGAATCTGTGGAAAAGACTTCCTCAGGATGTAGTCACAGCAGGAACAGTGGACAGTTTTAAAAAGAGTTTAGGTGAATTATTAAAAGTAAACAATATAAATGCTTATAAAAATGTGTAGAAATCTGAGTCTCATTTCCTTCTGAGATTCGCGTCCCCACCTATCCCTTGGTTGAACTTGATGGACTTATGACTTTTTTTTAACCATATTAACTATTAGTGTTGGGCGCGAATATTCTAATAGCAAATTTTAATCGCGAATATCGCCACTTTGAGAATTTGCGAAGATTTAGAATTTAGAATATAGTGCTATATATTCTGTTAAACAAAACATGCAATGCAACAGCTCACTGCAAACCAAATAAAGTACAAAATTGCATCATAATTACACATGCTACACTAATAAGTTAGAGATGCTTAGCAAATAATTTTGTACAAAATTATTTGAGCCCAGCTGCCACACATCAACACGATCTCTAGTTAGACGGGTTCCTAACACTAAATTTTACCTGTTGTGTGCCATGACGGCTACCATATAATTCAGGAAGTGCAGGTCCCACATGCATGCTGGATCTGCCTTCCTAAATTATATGGTAGCCGTCATGGCACACAACAGGTAAAATTTAGTGTTAGGAACCCGTCTAACTAGAGATCGCCTTGACGTGTGGCAGCCGGGCTCAAATAATTTTGTACAAAATAATTTGCTAAGCATCTCTAACTTGTTAGTATAGCATTTGTAATTATGATGCAATTTTGTACTTTATTTGGTTTGCAGTGAGCTGTTGCATTGCATGTTTTGTTTAATAGTCTTGTTTTCAGCCATAGCAACGTGCCCCTGCGCTTTAGGATGTGCTGACTGACCCCCTTTTTCTTTGCAGTTAGTGCTATATATTCGTATTCACAAATATTCCAGATTTTTTTTTTCATTAGTAATCTCCCTACTTGCTTGTGGGCCAATGAGAAGGCTGCAATGTCTTTGTCTGAGCTTAGCAACATCCCTAGCAACCAATAGGAAAGTTGCCTACCCCTTTCTATATAAGAACCTCCCCAGCAGCCATTTTCAGCAGTTTTTTTGCAGTTCTGAGAGAGAGAGCAGTGACATTGCTGTGCTCTGTGCTTTACTGTGTCATTACATTAGATAGTTAGTTAGCTTTTATATATATATATATATATATATATATATATTACAGATAGTTAGTGGGAGATAGTCTGTGTAGGTTAGATCGTTATATAGTCTGCTGTCCATACATACATGCTACAGACATAAGGCCAGATTTATCATTAGCTCAAGTCAGAATAATGGAGTGAAAAAGTCGCAAATGTTTGCGCAATCGCTTAAACTGCGCAAAAATTAGTGATTTTTATTGGCTCTGCACTATGCTCGCCAGTTTTCTGAAAGTGTGCATGTTTTCTTATGTAAATGAATCTCTAGAAAGATTTACTATTGCGACTATTTAAAAAGTCGCAAAAAAATGGCAATTTCACTCCAGTGAGGACCATGCTTATCTTATGCGACTTTTTAATAGAACATGCAACTTTTTTCGTAAAGACGTGTGACTTTTGTAAAGCTGCTTACTGACGGATAAACTGCTACCGTCAAACCACATTTATTACTGTCTTAAAGGGACGATCATAAATCTGACTTGGCTAAAACTGACTTCAGCCATATGTGAAAGTGGAATGAGCTGTCAGAGTCATGATAAATCTGGCCCATAGTGCGGTGATGTCACAAGTTTACAACAATACTTAATGTACCAATCACTAATATGTAGTCAGACCTGTGAAGTTGCACGTATTGTGCCAAAATTTGTGCATCATTAATTGCCGATTTGCGCAATTACGAATATATTGGAGCACTCTATCTGCATATAAAGCTATTGCAATGTTCTGCCGTGCCAACCATTTTATCCAGTCTCAGGAAACTTCTAGCAGCTTTAAAAATGTAGCAACAGTGACCCACGCCTGTATTGCACGCGCAATAGGCGAATATTACATTGCCGATTTTCGCAATCAAGAAAATAATCTCGAAATATATGACGGGTATTTGCCCAAATATTTGTGAAATATTGCAAATTTGAATATTGCCCCTGCCGCTCATCACTATTAACTATGTAACTATACAGTGCGGTCTTCATTAGAGAGGTTTTGAGAAAAATTGATTTGGATGAGTCGCCGAACCTTGACAAGAAAGTCTATTAATTCCAAATACATTCATTATGAATCACAATAAACCAAGTATACGCAGGCCACTCTGCCTAATCACATTCATCCCACTTGATGGCCCAATCTCAGTGTGAAGACTTGGAAGTTAAACTGCAGGGAGAGCGCATTGTTGTGTACATTATGTTCTAGTGCACCTACATTCATAGTTAATCTGTTCTGTACGTACTGTGCCGTCAGTATTACAGATGAAATTTATTACCGTCTACATCACTGTGCGGTGCACCAAGATTCATGGCTGATCACTTCTGTTAAACAAAAGGAAAAGCATACAGCACCTTTCAGTAAAGCAAAAAAAAAAAAACTGTGCATGCTCCTGCAGGAGCTGTGTCCAAATGTCTCCTTAGTGGAACAAAATAAAGAAATGGAGGCAGTGTCAATAAAGTAGTGGAGAAAAAAAAAATATATTTTAATACATGTTGTGGCACTCCAAATACATGTTTTTTATCCCTTCTGCTAGCTGTAGATTTATTGTGTGTTAGTGTTATAGGTCAAAATTAGCATAAAGTCTAATTTATCGCAGTGGACTTAACCGTGCAGTGCCCCAACATTCAAGTAGCAACCCCATGACAGAGTGAGGAAGGTGGAAGCAAAAGCAGTGGCAGTAACAGTGACAATTGTGGCCCCATGACAGAGTGGAGACGGTGGTAGTGGCAGTAACAGTGTCAGTAGTGGCCCCATGACAGAGTGTGGAGGGTGGCAGCAGCAGTGGCAGTAACAATCGTGGCCACATAACAGAGTGGGGATGGGGGGCAACAGCAGCAGCAGTAATAGGGACAATAGAGGACCCATGACAGAGTGGGGAAGAGGGCAGCAACAATGGCAGTAAGGCTGTGTTCACATCACTTAATTTTTCCATTCTTCTGATGCATCAGAAGAACAGAAAACAAAAAAAACAAAACAAACAAATCCTGTATTTTAAAAATCCATAGAGCCTTGTTCAGACGGTCAGTATTTGGTCAGTATTCTGCATCAGTATCTGATTAGTAATTGTAAGCCAAAACCAGGATTGGGTCCAAAACAGAGATAAAATGTAATAGAAATATTTGCATCTCTTCCGTGTTTTGGACCAACTACTGCTTTTGGCTTACAAATACTGATGACATACTGATGCAAAATACTGACCATGTGAAAAAGGCTTAATGCTCACTTTACATCTGTTTTGGCCTTTACGTCTGAAATCAGTTTTTTAATAAGTAAAAAAATCATGCAAGCAGTACATTAATGGCCTCTTTCACACAGTCAGTATTTTGCATCAGTATTTGTTAGCCAAAACCAGTTGAGGGTCCAAAACAGAGATAAAATGTAATAGAAATATTTGCATCTCTTCTGTGTTTTGGACCCACTCCTGCTTTTGGCTTACAAATACTGATCACATACTGATGCAAAATACTGACCGTGTGTAAGAGGCCTTACGGATGCTGAAAATAGAGCATCCATTTTTTTTATTTTTGTGTTCTTCTGACGGCTAACAGAGTGGTGATGCTGGCCAACAGCAGTGGCAGTAACAGGGACAATAGTGGCCCCGTGACAGAGTGGGGAGGAAAGGCAGTGGCAGGAAGTAACAGTAGTGGCCTCATGACAGAGTGGGAAGGGAGGGCAACAGTAGTGGCATACATCACAAGAGAGTGGCAGATCACAGTCCACCACCCCCAAACTGGTCATGGCAGTGGAGCGTGAGCCCATAGGAGTCAGACCCTCATAAGGACAGACAACTACGCACATAGGCAGTGACCAACTGACTGCACAGCATGTCTCTACTGTATAGTAGTCCATTTTTGCATAACTCTCAGCAGGCCTAAAAATTACCCCCATTTTTGATCGATACAGAGGGTCTATCAAGAAAGATAGCCAGTAGGCATCCCTCTGCCGAATACTGACAATGTGTCTGTCACTACACAAACATACACAAGCAACTCGGAGGGCCTTCCTGCCTCTATCTTCATTGCATACTGTCACGGTCATCTGCATCATATTAATCATTATCTTTGAGCTCCTCATTCTCCTCCTGCTTTTCCATAGTTGTGTATAAAATTCCTGGGTGTTCTCGTCCTCCTCCTCACCCAACTCAGCCTCTTCAGGTCTCAGGTGGCCGTGAGATGTAAGTGCCACGTTTTCTGACCCCTCGCCAATCAGAGAGGGCGTGCGGGCCACTGGGAGATGCAGAGGTTCCTGCATCAGGCTGTAAGGTAAATGAGTGTCACGGTTTTCACACGCCACTTTATGGTGATGTCCATGTGTTGATGCTCTAATATTATAATGCTGGCTGTGCCTCATCTTCTTCCCACACATCCTGCATACTGCCCCGCTAATGTTCCCCAATGACTTTGTAAAAATTTCTGCCTAATATGGCATTTTGCCTCCACCACTACGTGGTGCCTGCCTGTTGCTGCTTTTATGAACCTGCGCATTGCTAGTGTGTTCCTCACAGGTACGCAGAGGAACCGGAGGAAACCTACGCAAACACGGGGAAAACATTTAAACTCAATGCAGATGTTGGATTCAAACCTAGGACCTCAGCACTGAAAGGCACCAGTTCTAACCACTGAGCCATTGTGCTGCCCTTTTCATAAAGATTCTACGTGCGATCAACTACATCATCTACATATGTTTGCTCTTTATTTGCATCACCCTCACCTGTCTTATGTGCACTTCCCTGACCTCTCGAATCATGTGCTCTCACCCAACTTTCATCAATGATAGCTGCACACCTAGAGGACTCTGCAGTGGACCTTTCCTCCAAGTCTGTGCTAGCCTGTAACTGTTGACTGTCCTCACAATGCTCATTCTGGCTGAAAAACTCAGCAGAGCCAGCGGCATACCATACTTGGCTACAAGAAGGCACAGCAAAAGTAAGAGGCAGGTTCAAGACAGGTGAGGGCACAGATGCAGTTCCTGGGCCATGCCAACTTAGCGTGGTGTCAGAGAAACCCACTGATTCCTGGCTTTGTGTATCTGTTGTTAATTGAGAGGATGTTGAAGAGCAAGTCAACCATTTCAGTACAGCTGGATACTTGGTCACAACCGGACCGCTAGATAACAATGGCAGCTCTGGCCTTTTGCTGCGGCTGCTACCACCCCCTCCCCCTCCTTTCTTCTTCTGCCATTTGTGGCAGCTAGAGCAACATTTTTGCCACTGCCCATTGCTTTGGAGGGCCCAGACAACTGTCTGTTGGCCACAGTGTACAGCAACTGTATCAATACAGTAATTAATTAACTATTAACGTCCCAGCAGATGATGCACACTGCAATATATTAGACCTCCCTTTAATTGTCAGGCACAGTAACTATCTGTTAAATAAAGGATTAACAATAAATGTCACAGCAGTTCAACACAAGATGCACACAATATATATATATATATATATATATATATATATATTAGACCAACCATTAATACTGATGCATAGTAAGTCTATCTGTAAAATAACAGATTAACTATGAATGTTGCAGCAGTTGAACAAGATGCATGTGGCGATTACACTCAACCTGCAGTCTCCCTATGATCTCCCTGCACTCTCCCTATCCAATATTCTTTCTAAAACCTTTTTCATGCAACACTGTCCCTAGTGTATGAGTGCTTGCCATGTCTCTCCCCATGCTCAACTCACAGTGAAATGGCAGAGACTGCACGGGATAAGGTTTTTTATAAGCAATTACATCACAGGGGGATAGCCAGTCTATATTATTAAATGAAAGGCAGTTGCCATCTAACATCTAATTGCCACGTGTTTTTTTTATCGCAACATGGCCACAACCCACCTGCATCACGGCCACTCCATGTGGCCATACCCTAAAGCAGAGTGGTCTGAGTATAACTGATTTGTAGCGATTTGTGTCAAAATTAATTCAGAACAAATAAAATTATTTTGGCCAACTTCAGCTAAGTTGCCAAATCAAATTTTTCGAAACTTTGCTCATCTCTTCTATAACTGTCACTTAAGAAACTCTGTTTTACTACATTTGTTCTTTAAGGAAAAGTATCATTGACTACTGTGTTTTATGTGCAATATGGTTTAATGTAATTAGTCACTAATGTACTGTCTGAAGCTTACATGCCTCTGTAAGAGCCAATCTCACATCCTGTCAAATGATGGTTTATCTCCCCTCTCCCCCTTCAAGTAGAACAGGACATCACACATCACAAGCCTTTTATCTCAACTGCTCCCTGGTCTGCCCCCTCATTGATATTGGAAGAATAAAGCTTCTCATGCTGGGCAGCAGATTCTGCAGTATAGCATCAGATCTGTGGTGTGTGCGAAGACCATGAGTAATTACAGAACTAGCTTACAACTTATAACAGAGGGAAATACAAACTACTGTAAATACTGTATAAGCAATAAGAGGGGAATCATGGGAACTATAGTCCTTTACATTAGTAACCTCACCCACAGCAAGCCCTAACAAAATAAAAACTGTGTTATACAGAGCCAGACAACATAATAAAAATGTACTACTTCCAAGCAAAGATTTTTCATAAGCTCAGTTAACCCCTTTAATATAGGAGAAATATAAGAGCATGGTTGGATGTCCAATTTTTATAACATTTATGATATAGCCAAGAGGCCAGGTTTTCCAATAATTTTTGGCCGACCTTCTATGTAGAATTATGGCATTGCTAGTGCAGCTTCCTTGGTCTATCTAAACACATTATGTGTGGCACAGCCAAAGAACCAATTAATAAATAGTAAAGTGCTTTATAAGAGAACTAGTCTTAACGCTTATTAAATTCAGGGCTTATTGCTCATGAGATACAGGGCTGGCCTTAGGCTGTACAATGCCATTTATGGATGCTTCTCTCATGCTATGCCATAAAGTTCCCCAATAATACTACTTTACAGTGTCCAAACAGAAAGGTATCTAAATAACACTGCCTGATAAATAAACTATTTTTCATAGGGTTGGACAAGAGTGTACAATAGTAATAAGTGTAGAAAGTAAGGAGGGCATAGGTCCTCAGAGACAGTAGTACCTCCTTCATTAGTGACAAGTGATGCACCCAGAAGGCCAGCCCATTTATGTATGACTAAAGAGGTATATTTATAAAGACCTTGTGTGGATCTGCTATAATATATATATATATATATATATATATATATATATACACATACACACACACACACCCCATATTTAACCGTGCATTCAGCAATTAACAAAATCAGACAAAGTCTTACCGGATGATTTGACCAGCTGTTATAAATTTCTGGTCTACCTCTGTCTCTTAGGACGTTATCCTTCATGCTTTCAACACACGGATGCTCCCGTACCTTGGAGCCAAATGGTGGTTCATAGTCCTTTACTTCTGAAAAACAAAATTTTGCAAAAACCTTCACTAGGCCATATCCACAATAAATCATCCATTTGCAAAGCATCATAGGAGATTAATAAATTCAGTGCAAAGTTTTGCTTTCATCAGAAGAAAATTCTTCGAGCTAGATTTTTATGTGTTAGATATGTCCAACAAGGTTACAAAAATCAGTTTACCGATGTATCATATGGAAATTTAACCAACCAATAATAGCAAACAGTGAATGTATGGCAAATATGATATTTGATGACTGATTTATTGCATGACATTTCTCTATCACTAAATGATATATACTGGAAATCTCATTTTCTATGGAAGAGAAACTTTGAATACAGAAAAAAGAAGATATCCTTAACAAACTCTTGCTGCCTTTATGGGAAGATGTTCTTCATGTTTAAGTAGCAATATGAGATTTAGAGAGGTTTTTACATTGGTCACATTTACTAATCCTAAAGATGGTGTAAACTTAGGTCCTCTAGACCTGCACCAGATTTATCATAGGGGCTCAGGCTGGAGGATAAATCTGGTGCAGAGATAGACACTTTACTTTGAATCTTTACCAGCTTTTGTTTGACTTACTACGAGACAGATTTTTACTACAGAATTGTGGCACAATATTGTTACACCCTAAGTCCTACCCCCTTTCCAGCAAATCCCCACCCTTTCTGTTAACCTCACACTTTCACTGTGCTTTCCCAGTTGGGAACCCAGTTGTCACTTACAATGGATTCCCTGCTGCTACATGGTGTCTATTTCTGAATGTCATTGCAGAGTTAAATGGGGACTACCCAGACTTATAGTCTGTGGACTGGGTAAAAGTGGTTAAGAAAATCTACAATACCAACAACTATAAAGAGTTGATATAAAAGGAATATCCTTGAAAAAAAAAAAAAAACAACAACACAGTTTTATAGGTCAGAAGACAGAGAAGAAAACATCTGCCACCAAAAAGGGATACTTTTGTTGACCGCTTTAAATGTAAAGAAAACAAGTCAGAGCGCAGTGTATCAGGATTTGTTATCACTAGGGATGAGCGAATCAACTTTGGATGAAACATTCGAAGTCGATTCGTAAAAAAAACTTTACTCTAGTATTGTATGGAGCAGGAGCTCTATACAGTATTAGAATGTATTGGCTCAGATGAGCCGAAATTATTGCTTCGCGAAGTCTCGTGAGACTTTGCACAATAACTTCATAAATTAATTTATACTGTAAAAAAACAGTAAAGTATGATTTATTTTATTTTTATGTTACACTGTAATATTGCTGTCAGATGCCACGATCCGAGGGGTACAATGATGGGGGGGGGGGGGTGTCACAATTGCTGCTCCCCATCATCGCACCCACTACTTACAAAGAAATGCGTTTCATGACGATTTAATTTGTCACAAAACAAATTTCTTAGTAAATTTCTGCGAAGCAGCCAAATCGAATTTTTAAATACTAAACTCATCTCTGTTATACATGACTTTTCATACCAAGTGGGTCACTTGATTTTAGGTTGAATTCATTCATTTCCATGGGCTTAATTTGTGCCAAAAGTTTGTGCCAGCAAGCTATGCCCCTTTCTGATACTGTGTACCCCCATGTTGCACTGGAAAACTGAAGCAGGTAAGCCACATACAGTGGATTATTTTTTTTTGCCGCATTTGCTCCATACCTAGAGGACCTGTCACCAAACAATGTAGTGCAATCCGCAGCCAGCATGATTTATATATATTTTTGTGGGAATTAAATTCAGTAAAACTTGTACGGTAATTCTCATACTTTGACTGACAGATAGGAGTGACTGACAGCTATCTCTTATGCACACGGATACACATAATTCTGTCAACCACTGATAACAACTCCCCCCGCCCCCGCTCTTGTACAGATAGGTATTCACAGGAAGTGAAAAAAGCAAACATATAAATATATAACTTATAAGTTTTACTGAATCTTTTCGTACAAAACTATATATCAATCTGCTCAGGTTCTTCTCCTCTGTAACATTGTGCTGTCAGATTGCATGTATATTTTTTTTTTTGGGTGACAGACATTTTGCTCCTTAAATGCACAATGTTTACATGAAATTACATCAATAAATTTGCACTACTGTGTGTTAAGAGACATCATAAAGTACACACAAAGCATAAACAACATAATATAGTTTGTGGTTTGTACCACTGCAGTACAGCACTGGAGAATGATTCTGGGTTTTAAGTGGTTTGTTATTGTAACCTTAAAATAATGCTTAGTGACAGAGCAATTTACGCATCATGGCCTCGAGGGGATGAGGCTCCTGTAAATATTAATATATATTATGAAAATATGAAGGAATAAGAAAGAGTCAGCTCATGTTGTTTTGGAAAATCAAGACTCTGCAGGGGTATTTTAGGGGCTGCTGTGTAAGATGCAATGCACATTCATTTGCATCTCTATGCCGTGGTTACTAATGCCTTCACCTGAGCTTACCTTAGCTGACACACTAGCAGAAAATCAGCACAGTATAAATAGCAAGTGATGGGAAAATGTTGAGCTTGTTTAAATAATATTTTTCTATCTAAAAAAAAATTCTGACATATTCCGCAGAATTTTTACAGATATTATCCTATGTCTTTGGAGTGTGGAAGGAACCCAGAGAACACCCACACAAACACATGGAGAAGATACAAACTCCAGACAGATGATGTCCTTGGTCAGATTCAAACCTAGGACCTCAGCGCTGCACTGAACCAGCATGCGGTCCATAAACCTGTATAGAAGTACTTTATCGAATCTTGTTTTTCAGCGAGTTTCTAGATTCAAAGAGTAACTAAACCTTTGTGTAAAATTTTAACAAGAGAACTGCATGTCAGCTCTGAGCTTAGCAAAGCAGGCAGAAGCAGGAGCCCGCTTCACACAGCTAATCCTGGCATAGTACATGGGTACAGGGTTTAGTAAACCTCCGGGGGGCATGGGCACAAAGGTTTAGTTAGTTACTCTTTAAAGGCATGTCTTTTGCAAATGAAATACATTTCTGATGTTTTTTTCTTTTCACATCACATAGCAAGTTATCTTCTGTCTTTAGTAAATCAATGGATGGAGCAACAAAGTATTTAGCACAGAAGAACGGTTACCATTTACATCATTCTCCATATCACAGATGAATGAAGAATCGTCCTGCACTACAATAATCAAAACACAACAGACTTTTTTTACGTTTCACTTACCTCCAATTGCATTACAGCGGGATGTGATTTCCCACAGGACAAGTGCCATAGAATACACATCAGCTTGTTTAAATGACTCCATGTTCTCCAAATTAATTCTTGATTCAAGGACCTCTGGGGCCATATATCTAGCAGTCCCAACCTGTAGATTAAAGTATTGAGAACTTCAACAGCAAATCCACTGAAAAACATGAATTCATGTAGAGCTACGAACATAAGTTACATAAAGCTTAAAACGAATGTCCACACAGTATTGTGTTTTAGACAAAAGGCTTCACAATTCTGTGATCATTTCTTAATGTATCTTCATAAAGGTTGAAGCTTTGTTTGTCTAATTCAGATCTCCTAATCCCCTACATAGACAGAAATTTTAAGATAACATGGTAGTTTTCTAGTTTTCTAAAGCCACCACTAGGGGGAGCTTAGGTGCTGACTGAATACCTTGGACTTAACAAGAAGACAGTAAGCTCCCATGCTCCCTTTAGTGTTGGTGACAGCATGTAGCCAGAATGATAAAGAAATATTACATTTAAAATGGACTGGCAATCCTTCGCAAAGAAGAAAACGACCTCATACCAACTAGTCTAGAGACTGTTCCAAAAGGAAGAGACATCTATCTACTGACAGCTCTTCTGAGGTTTAGGTCCATTATCAGCACAGAACACAATGCAGGTTGAATATAGAATAAATTGCCTTTGACGCAGCTCAGTGGGGTACTGGTTCTCATTTAAAGGGAATCTGTCACCAGCAACCTCGCTATCAGACTGTTTTCATAGACACATAGCTGTGGTTCACCTGATTAAAATGCTGTTTATCTTAGGCATCACTTTTGCTTTTGTTGCACCCAAACTCCACTCAATTCTGTGGCCAGACCCTCCCTGGAAGCTTCGCCACTGCCTGGTTCTGTCAATCGAAGCAGCAAGGAAGGGGATGGCCACAGAAATGAGTGGAGTTTGAGAGGAGCAAAAGGTACCTTAGCTTTGTGTCTATGCAAACAGTTTGATGCCACTGGTTACAGATTTCCTTTAAGAGATTCAGGATGTATGGAGACCAGTGTTTTCTCTAAGCTGTGTGCTCTGGAAAGAAGAAGGATCAAACAACATATTAATGAGGACTAACAAGCCCAATAACAGCTATAACTGCTGCAGTCAATAAAATGATAAATGAACATAATAATGAGCATCTCTTCATTTTGGTAAAGTCTTTGATTTAGTTGGTTTGAATAGTTTTTTTCTTTTTGGAGGATATCTAATTTATATATTGTCTCCATGGAACAATGTCTGAAGTAAGTCTTCATAGACTGCTGGATCTCTTCAATGAGAACCAGTACTCCCCAAAGATACGGTGTATTATTTACAACAGTTTGGACCCACGCTGACAAAGTGTCAAAAGTGACTTTCACAGTCTCCTGCTCCCTTAACAGTGACTTATAACAGTGAAAATATGGTGGAAAACTGTGTGTATGAGGTGAAGATTGAAGGATCTGAGAGCTTCTATTGGATATTAAGGGCCATGTGACCATGTTTATGTCAATTAGGTCATGTGATGCTGCCATATTTGTATTTTTTTTTTTAGGAATATCTCAATTGTACGTCCTAGAGAGCTGATACTATATCTTTATACCTTCCCAGACACCTGATGTGTACTGATGTGCCAAATTTGGTTTCTAATGGTTCAGGGGTTTGTATGTAGGTAGCGGGGCAGCATGGTTGCTCAGTGGTTAGCACTGTTGCCTTGCAGCGCTGGAGTCCTAGGTTCGAATCCAACCAAAGGGCAACATCTGCATGAAGTTTGTATGTTCTCCCCGTGTTTGCGTGGGTTTCCTCCCACACTCCAAAGACATACTGATAGGGACCTTAGATTGTGAGCCCCATTGGGGACAGTTGGATGATAATGTCTGTAAAGCGCTGCAAAATATAGTAGCACTATATAAAATGCATAAAATAAATAAATATAGAGGAAAGACAAACATTCATTTTCATAATATAGATGTAACCTACCTGTCCGCTGTTGGCAAGGTCATCCACTGATAGAGATGGGTCAAGCCAAAGGGATAACCCAAAGTCACATACACAACAGGTTATATCATTTTTAACAAGTACATTTGAACTTTTCAGGTCTCGATGAACAATTGGTGTCTTTGGTCTTCCACAAGGTGTGTGGTCACTATGCAAGTGTGCCACACCACGAGCTAAAGAGCTACCGAGCTGTAACAAGTCCTCCCAACTAATAATATGCCTTGTTAAGTACTCTTGCAAATTGCCTTTGGAATGGAAAGCTGTGATTAGCCAGTATTGTTTGCCAACATCAGTCTTCCTCTCTTCTGCAGTCAAGAATTGCAAAACATTTTCATGCTTAAGATTTATGTCAGAAAATATTTCTCTCTCTATTTTCCAGGATGTATACTCTTCATAAGGGAAAATTTTGACAGCTACTGTCTCAAACTGATCTGAAGTATTTTGTTTCAGTTTGGCTTTATACACCTCTGCAAAACGTCCTTTGCCAACTAAAGTGTCCAGCTCAATGGGTAGTAACTCAGTGTTGTGATTCAAATTGTTGGCACAAGTTGAGCTTATGTCTGAGCGGTCATCATCAAGCATCATGGCACAGTCGTCACTACACTCCATATTCTGGTGTCTAATACATTTTTGGTTATTGTCCCACTTTTTGCTGAGCTTATTTTTCCTATGGATACGGTAACAATAAAAAATACAGATTACTGTAAACGCAATCACAAGTGGTGGAAGTAGACTTGAAAGTGCCACAAATGTTGTGTCTGGCCAAGCGACATTTTCTGGAAAAAAAAAATAATACAAAAAATTATATAATTGTCCTTTAAAGTTATTGCTTTTTTAACTAACAACTTTAACAACATTTAAGTCATTGATGCTAGGGTTGTATTTCTTCTGGTACCCATGAATACAATACAAAAAGACTATGCAGACAAAACTGTTGAAGGGGTCACATTGCCAAACACTCATTGTAGCCCCTTCATTCTTAAGATCAGAGAAGGCCCTAGATGTTACCACTTTATGATATAGGAATACTCTTAAAGTTTCCTCAAGAACTGATCCATCCATATGGCAAATGTATCCATGTTTTATCGAATATGAATCTTTTACTTCAAGGTACACTTTGAATGTCTTCAGTCACTCTTTTTGGGTCCCTATGCCTCCTTATTTGAGGATATCATATACAGAGGCAAAGTCTGAGTGTGTATACATGGAAATCTATCAATCTCTTTGTGTGGGTGCGCTGAAGCAAAACCTAAGGAGTCCTGGCAGCAGAAAAGCTCTGTTACCATCACATTAAGAGCCTATGTCCAAGGTATACAGCGATAGGTAGCAACATATTATACGGTAGAGGCATACAGTTGGTTACATAATTAATATACACAAACACAATGCTGAACTTAATGTGAACATAAACATTTTTTTTTTCACATGAAAAACCTTATCGAAATTATAGAAACTATAATATACTTGTATATCTTGTTTACCCTCTAACTTGACAGAGCCGTTCATAATAAAAAAATTGTTTCCTCTGCTATACCCATGGTAGATGATGTTCTTGTTTTACCTAGCAGTTATACAGACAACTTTCATAGTTAGGCCTCATGCACACGACCGTTGTGTGCATCCGTGGCCGTTGTGCCGTTTTCCGTTTCTTTTCGCGGATCCATTGACTTTCAATGGGTCCGTGGAAAAATCGGAAAATGCACCGTTTTGCAGCCGAGAGAACGTGATCCGTGTTTCCTGTCCATCAAAAAAATATGACCTGTCCTATTTTTTTGACGGACAACGGTTCATGGACCTATTCAAGTCTGCATAAAAGCTTTTTCAGAGGTGAGTTTTCACTTCGTGAAAACTCAGATCCGACAGTATATTCTAACACAGAGGCGTTCCCATGGTGATGGGGACGCTTCAGGTTAGAATATACTGAAAAACTGTGTACATGACTGCCCCCTGTTTTTAACTCATTGGTGGCCAGTGGGCCCCCCTCCCTCCCCTGTAGTTAACTTGTTGGTAGCCAGTCCCCCCTCCCTCCCCTGTAGTTAACTCATTGGTGGCCAGTGGGCCCCCCTCCCTCCCCTGTAGTTAACTTGTTGGTAACCAGCCCCCCTCCCTCCCCTGTAGTTAACTCATTGGTGTCCAGTGGGCCCCCCCTCCCTCCCCTGTAGTTAACTCGTTGGTGGCCAGTGGGCCCTCTCCCCTCCCTCCCCCTCCTAATTAAAATCACCCCCCCTATCATTGGTGGCAGTGGAGAGTACCGATCGGAGTCCCAGTGTAATCGCTGGGGCTCCGATCGGTAACCATGGCAACCGGGACGCTACTGCAGTCCCGGTTGCCATGTTACTTAGCAATTTGTAGAAGCATCAAACTTACCTGCGAGCAGCGATGTCTGTGACCGGCCGGGAGCTCCTCCTTCTGGTAAGTGACAGGTCTGTGCTATAGGCAATGCGCCGCACAGACCTTTCACTTACCAGTAGGAGGAGCTCCCGGCCGGACACAGAGATCGCAGCTCGCAGGTAAGTATGAAGCTTCTACAAATTGCTAAGTAACCATGGCAACCGGGACTGCAGTAGCGTCCCGGTTGCCATGGGTACCGATCGGAGCCCCAGCGATTACACTGGGACTCCGATCGGTACTCTCCACTGCCACCAATGATAGGGGGGAGATTTTAATTAGGAGGGGGAGGGAGGGGAGAAGGCCCACTGGACACCAATGAGTTAACTACAGGGGAGGGAGGGGGGGCTGGCTACCAACAAGTTAACTACAGGGGAGGGAGGGGGGCCCACTGGCCACCAATGAGTTAACTACAGGGGAGGGAGGGGGGGCGGCCGCACTGGCCACCAATGAGTTAAAAACAGGGGGGGGGGGTCTGCCCCCTGCTGCCTGGCAGCATCTGCCAGGCAGCAAGGGGTAGTCATGTACACAGTTTTTCAGTATATTCTAACCTGAAGCATCCCCATCACCATGGGAACGCCTCTGTGTTAGAATATACTGTCGGATCTGAGTTTCACGATCTAGCTCATATCCGACAGTATATTCTAACATAGAGGCGTTCCCATGGTGATGGGGACGCTTCAAGTTAAAATATACCATCGGATTGGCGAAAACTCTGATCCGATGGTATAAAAGGGACTCCTGACTTTACATTGAAAGTCAATGGGGACGGATCCGTTTGAAATGGCACCATATTGTCTCAACGTCAAACGGATCCGTCCCCATTGACTTGCATTGTAATTCAGGACGGATCCGTTTGGCTCCGCACGGCCAGGCGGACACCAAAACGATCCTCCAAAAATCAAGGAAGACCCACGGACGAAAAAATGGTCACGGATCACGGACCTACGGACCCCGTTTTTGCAGACCGTGAAAAAATACTGTCGTGTGCATGAGGCCTTATAGTGATCAAATAATTAACATATTATAAACAGACAATTGTGAAATGAGAGGAAAATGAACACAAAAGTACATATAGGAATATTAAAGTAAAGCTTATACCTTCGTCCCATAAAAAAATTAGATTACATTCTTCTTCATAACTGCAAGAACACATGAACATAATTCCTTCAGAAGTCTTTTTTTCTTTCATGATACAATTCTTGTTGTTATAGTCATCAAGCATGTACCCGTATATGGGTTGTGTGGGGTCATGGCACAGTGTTTCTTCAGTTGCGGAAGTACCATTACTCCTCCTTACAATAAAAATAAAGAAAATCAATAATGCATTACAAAGATATAAGGTAAAACACTGAGAATGTAGTTAAGAAATGTTCTTGCACCAGTTATGGTCCAACTATAATTCAAATCTGGGCAAATCATATAGCATGTGGTCATGTTACTGACTCCCTTATATCAGGGTATCTCAGAGATGCCCTGTAACCTAGAGCAATGTCAGATGCAGACACTTAACTCAAATTTCTTAACTCATCATGATATCCCAAAATTGCCTCAGCAGTGTTGTGTCTCTAACCAGCACATGACCCAGCAGTGACATGCCACTGGGGACTTTTGACTGCAGTAGATACAAGTGCACATGATCCTGTCGGTACTAGAAACATACATACAAGGACTGATGTGTAGTAAAGAAATCCTCAGACCCATGGAGCCAGAAACCAAGCATTAGTGAACAGGTAAATATGCTTCCATTTTCAGATCCAGTGGGGTGGAGACAGAATTTAAAAACCAGGTCAATCCTGTACAACTCATTTAATGGAGTGCTTGATTCAATAGCGAGCACTGGTGTCCTAGTTTCCAATCTGACGAGAGACAACATCTCCATGGAGTTTGCATGTTCTCCCTGTGTTTGTGTGGTGTGACAATTAGTGATAAGCGGCATGGGCGATATTCAAATTTGTTTATTTGCCATATATTCGCAAATTTGCAAATTTGTTATCTCCAGTCATTATTTTCTTGATTGCAAAAATTGGCAATTGAAAAATTTGTGCCACAAAATTTGCATTACGAAAATTCGCAATCAACACTACTCCTAAAGTCAAAGATATTGCAAGAAGGGAGGGATCATGTGTACTGATTAAAAGAAAATCTAGAATATTTGAAATTAAGAATATATCACTATATTCTAAATATTTGTGAATTCTCGAAGTGCCGGTATTCACGATAAAAATAAATAAATCGCCATTCGAATATTCTTGATCAACAGAAGTGACAGTGCGTCTTGCAAGCTCTCCTTTCCAGGGATGAAAGGAAGGGGAATAGTCAGTCTATTACGCACAAGGAGGATTCAGGAGACAGAAGTGTGTTTAAACTGACTTCCTGGCAGTTTTATTTTCACAGGTTGCATAAAACAAAAAAATCATAAACATAACACCTAGCCTTGTCCAAGGTCTAACTAAACATTAGGTCCCTCTCTAGGACATAGCTGAGCTATCCTCAGGCCAACCAAATAAACAAACTGTCTGTACAGCAACCTGTGATACTTGTGGTTTCTTTGCATAGGACATTCATGGTCTCTCAGAGAGATATGGCTTCTCCCTCTCCCAAGGCTGAGAGGGAAAGTGACCTGGGGAGCCTTGTTAAGGCCTCTTTCACACTACCGTTTTTTTTTCCGTTTTTGTGTTCAGTATACGGTCCGTATACGGAACCACTCATTTCAATGGTTCCGCAAAAAAACGGAATGTGTTCCGTATGCATTCCGTTTCCGTATTTCCATTTTTCCGTTCCGTTGAAAGATAGAACATGTCCTATATTTGGCTGCAAATCACGGTCCGTGGCTCTATTCAAGTCAATGGGTCAGCAAAAAAAACGGAACACATACGGAAATGCATCCGTATGTCTTCCGTATCTGTTCCGTTTTTTGCGGAACCATCTATTGAAAATGTTATGCCCAGCCCAATTTTTTCTATGTAATTACTGTATACTGTATATGCCATACAGAAAAACTGAACGGAAACGGAACCACAACGGAAGCAAAAAAAAGGAACAACGGATCCGTGAAAAACAGACCACAAAACACTGAAATGGACTTATTGTAGTGTGAAAGAGGCCTAACTAGCACCTTCCCAGGTGCTCCTCATCAGGACCCAGGCTAGAGGTTTTAACCCTTTCCTACAGTGAGGAACAGAACTATTTAAACACCCTGCGATTTTGCAAGTTCTCCCACTTAGAAATCATGGAGGGGGTCTGAAATTCACATTGTAGGTGCATTCCCACTCTTAGAGACAGAATTAAAAAATATATATATATATATATATATATATATATATATATAAAATAATCAGGAAATCACATTGTATGATTTTTTAAGAATTTATTTGTCTTGCACTGCTGAACGTAAGTATTTGAACACCTAAGAAAATCAGTGTTAATATTTTCTACAGAAGCCTTTGTTTGCAATTACAGGGGTCAAATGTTTCCTGTAGTTCTTGACCAGGTTTGAACACACTGCAATAGGGATTTTGGCCCACTCCTCCACACAGATCTCCTCTAGATCTGTCAGGTTTTTAGGGCTGTCACTGAGCAACACAGAGTTTTAGCTCCCTTCAAAGATGTTCTATTGGATTTAAGTATGGAAACTGGCTATGCCACTCCAGAACATTAATATGCTTCTTATGGAGTCACTCCTTGGTTATCCTGGCAATGTGCTTTGGGTCGTTGTCATGTTGCAAGACCAAGGCCACGACCCATCTTCAATGCTCTGACTGAGGGAAGGAGGATGTTGCTCAAAATCTCACAATGAATGGCCCCACTCATCCTCTCCTTAATACAGTGCAGTCATCCTGTCCCCTTCACAGAAAATCACCCCCAAAGCATGATGTTACCATCCCATGCTTCACAGTAGGGATGGTGTTCTTGGGATGCAATTCATCCTCCTTTTTCCTCTAAACAAGATGAGTGAAGTTTAGACCAAAAAGTTCTACTTTGGTCTCATCTGACCAAATTACTTTTTTCCATGCCTCCTCTGGATCATCCAGATGGTCATTGGCAAACTTCAAACGGGCATAGACATGGGATGACTTGAGCAGGGGAACCTTCCGTGCAATGCATGATTTGAAACCATGACGGCATAGTGTTCTACTCACAGTGACCTTTGAAACTGTGGTCCCAGCTCTCTTCATGTCATTGACCAGCTCCTCCCTTGTAGTTCTGGTCTGATTCCTCACCTTTCTTATTATCAGTGATATCCTATGAGGTGAGATATTGCATGGAGCCCAAGTCTGAGGGAGACTGACAGTCGCCTTTAGCCTCTTCCATTTTCTAACAATTGCTCCAGTTTCTATCTATTTTCACCAAGCTGCTTGACAATTGCCCCGTAGCCCTTTGCAGCCTTGTAGAGGTCCACAATTTTGTCTCTGGTGTCTTTTGACAGCCCTTTGGTCTTGCCCATTGTAGTAGTTGGCATCTGACTGAATGTGGGGTTGACAGGTGTCTTTAAAGAGCTCCGACAGATGCTACTAAGTTAGATTAATGAGTGGAGTAGAGGTGGACTTTTTAAGGGCACATTAACAGGTCTTTGAGAGACAGAATTCTTGCTGTTTCTAAGGTGTTTAAATACTTATGTTCAGCAGTGCAAGACAAATACATTCTTTAAAAATAATACAATGTAATTTCCAGAATTTTTATTTATTTTTATTCTGTCTCTCGGAGTGAGAATGTACCTACAATGTGAATTTCAGACCCCTCCATGATTTTTAATTGGGAGAACTTGAAAAATCACAGGGTGTTCAAATACTTCTGTTCCTTACAGTAAATAGCTTTCCTCAGCATATGTTAGTAACCTGGGAGACACATATACGTCCTCAATTACTTCACAGTGTGAAATACCATGTGAGACACCACAGTGAGTTTCCTCCGGGTACTCTGGTTTTCTCTCACACTCCAAAAATATACAAATAGACAAACTAGTACCCTACAAAATAGACCCTGTTGTGTGTTGTGACTTACCAAGGAGTTGCCCCAGCCACACAACTATCCCTGTACTTTGAGTTCCTGTGAGAAAAGTGCTTTGCACATGTTTGTCATTATCTTCAAAGGATGGGTCTTGGAAAAATTCATACTCTATATCATGCCTAGTCCAGAGCTTTCGGTCAGACAAAAATTACTGCATGCAATATTTTTTTCCAGACAAGAGCATGTATTTATGCTGGAAACCAGCCGTATGACAGTCAGATCACATTATAGGTCAGTGGTGGCGAACCTATGGCACGAGTGCCAGAGGCGGCACTCAAAGCCCTCTCTGTGGGCACCCACACTCTTGAAAAAGTCTATGGTGTACCAAAATGCCTTAGACTTTTCCTGCCATTCATCAGTGCAGGGCACACTATGAACAGAACAAGTGACGCATTGAATGTAGGCAGGCTATTATAATAAATGATACATTACATGGAAGATATACTATATTGAACTGTAGTATTCAGGTTAAATTGCCCTGTTGGCACTTTGTGATAAATAAGTGGGTTTTGGGTTGTAGTTTGGGCACTTGGTCTCTAAAAGGTTCACCATCACTGTTATAGGTAATGGGGATCAAGTGGTGCATGGTGGTATCCAGTTATGCCAGATAAGGTGATATCTGGCAGTCTGTTCCTCTCCGGGAACAGACTGCAGGAGTTCAAAACACATATATGAACATACACATAGGGGAAAGATAATTTCAGGCCCAGGTATTAAACAGAATCAGTATTGTCCAGAGAATTTCTTTAATACTGGATGCTACCAATGATTCACAACATACATAACAAAGAGGCATTTTTCTTTAAAAAATGTTGCTATTCATTTGGAAGTGCGATAAAGGCTGATTATTGGTGTAAATTATTAAATATTATTATCCACCCAGACATAATTTATTTAAGATGGTAGGGATTAGAGAACC
This sequence comes from Bufo gargarizans, assembly GCF_014858855.1. Lineage (NCBI taxonomy): Eukaryota > Metazoa > Chordata > Amphibia > Anura > Bufonidae > Bufo > Bufo gargarizans. Next base: position 372,141,090 of record NC_058084.1, on the reverse strand, counting down.
AGGCAAGATTAATTTAATTAGAAGTTTTCTGAATTTTTGGGAGAGAGTCTAGTAGACAAAGATATTCAAATAAGCTTTCCTAAACCTATCTGATGCCGGCAGATGTTAGATATGATAATTTGCATATATTTTACCCAGAAACCCCAAGGAGCATTGTCTAACCTACAATAGTCGTCACATATACCAACTGGTCTCCATAATAGAAATAGTACCCACCCAGAGGTGCTACTTAAGGCCTTGCAATTGCAACTAGAAATGTTCTCATCGGCTTTTCTCTGAGAATGGGCTTTTGTCCAGAAAGAACTTCTTTCAAAGGTGAGGCTGGCTTAGAATTTTTATTTTTTTTTCTAATTACATGGTTTCTTACTATACATGTTTGAAAGGCTCTACTAACCTGTAGTGTGAAAATAATGCATCGCTCACATTGCTGCTATGTTCTCCTTACTGTTTACTGGCTTGCTGTGCAGCAGCAAGTAGGTACAATTAGAACTCCTTCCTATTCACCGGATAATACATTGTCTGTATAACAGAAACAGACAACACTTTCAGCTACTTTATTTCACTTTTTTGGATCAACAACAGATGAACCAGAGAGACCTCCAAAGTAACATTCCACTGAAAGTGAGACAAGAGAATTAGGCCTCTTTCAGACGGGCGTTGCGGGAAATGGTGCGGGTGCGTTGTGGGAATATGCACGATTTTTCTGCGCGAGTGCAAAACATTGTAACACAGCACAGAATACAGACAGAAGAGATGCCGGGCTGCGCAAGCAAGTGGATTAAGATGAGTTAAAAATTTTTTTTTATTTTTTTTAACCCCTCCAGCGCTATTGTACTATGCATTCTGTTTTCAGAATGCTACTATTTTCCCTTATAACCATGTTATAAGGGAAAATAATAATGATCGGGTCTCCATCCCGATAGTCTCCTAGCAACCGCATCCGCACTTGCTCGCAATTTTCACGCAGCCCTATTCACTTCTATGGGGCTTGCGTTGCGTGGAAAATGCACAATATAGAGCATGCTGCGATTTTCACACAACGCACAAGTGATGCGTGAAAATCACTGCTTATGTGCACAGCCACATAGAAATGAATGGGTCTGGATTCAGTGCGGGTGCAATGCGTTCACTTCACGCATTGCATCCGCGCGGAAATCTCGCCCCTGTGAAAGGGGCCTTACAGCATCACACAAAACCTATACAACTCTCAATTAAACATGCAATTTAGTTCACTATCTAGAAGGACAAGAGAACCAGAATTCCTGCAGATAAACTTAACTTACTTGGTTGACTTGCCTTGTGGGGTTCTCTTTGGGGTGCTAATTATCATTAGAGAGACAAAAAAAATATGCATGAGTATTGTACACCAGACGACGCTACTCTTGGTTTCTAGGAGTAAATAGCAAATCACATTTCTTAATTCCCATGGTATTAAATAGGATATCCCCTCTTTTCTTTTTTTTCTTTTTTTTGTCATGCAAGCTAATTTATCTATTTTTGGCTTTGTGGGAAAGATATTCAAAATAACTTTTCTTCCAAAACAGGACAGAATGCTAATGTTTTCTCATGCCAGCCGACTAAGATATGTGATTTGCATTTACTCTTCCTAGAAACCAAGAGTAATATTCCCTGATGCACAATACTCATGTTTATTCTTTAGTCTCCCTAATGATAAAGAGCACACTAAAGAGAACCCCACAAGGCAAGTCAACAAAGTAAGATAAGTTCCTCTTGAGACATGCTGGTTCTCTTGTCCTTCTAGAAAGAGAACTAGTTTGCATGCTTCATTGTGAGGTGTAAGCTTTGCCGGAATATTGTACTTCTCTTATTTCACTTTCATTTGAAGGTTACTTTGGCATCTCTGTGTGAAGTTGATCCAAAATAGTGAAATAAAGTTGCTGAAGATAGGTGAATAGGAAGGAGCTTTTCCACTGAAGTGAGACAACAGGTGCTATAATTATATCTACATGTTTCTGCATAGCAACTAGATAAACAGTAACAGACAGCAACACATTGTATTGCTGAGAAACACACGTTTGTGTACTAGGCTCTTTATCTATTGCAAGAGATTCGGGTTCGTCTGAATCTGAATTTTTTGAGAAGTTCGGACCGAATTCCAAATTGGTAGAACCAGTTCATCCTAAGTGGGGATGGTGCAAAATTTTCATTTGCATTGTTTTTTTGTGTCAATTTCAAGTAAGTCATTGGTTTGTGTTGCTGCACCAAATGTATGAAGTGGCACTTAGTTTTTTTTATTTGGCACAAGCGAAATGTGGTTTACAGTACACCAGGGGGTTGCTTGGTATGTTGATGCAACTTTTTAAAAGGCTGCACATCATAAATGAGACATAACACTACTCTAATTCTGACATACATTTCAGCACGGTTAAGTGCACGGCAGTAAGTTAGGCCTAACCATAACAGTGATCTGTAATACTGTGGCACAGTAAATCTACAGCTAACAGAAGGGATAAAAAACATGTATTTGGAATGCCACAACATGTATTAAAAAAAAAAGTGTTTTATCCACAACTTTTCTGACACTCCCGCCATTTCTTTATTTTGTTCTACTAATGAGCTATTTGGAAACAGCTCCTTCAGGAGCGCGCACAGGTTTTTAGCTTTACTGAAGGGTGCTGTATGCTTTTCTTTTTGTTTAACAGAAAGGATTAAATATTAATATTGGTGCACTGCACAGTGATGTAGATGACGATATTTTACACCTGTAATACTGACGACACAGTACCTACAGAAGGGATTAACTATGAATGTAGGTGCACTAAAATGTAATGCACACAGTGATAGACTCTCCTTGCAATCTCCCTGCAGTTTAACATCCAAGTTTTCACACTGAGATTGGGCCACCAAGTGGGATGAATATGATTAGGCAGAGTAGACTGGGTATACCTGATTTATCACGATTTGTGACTAATTAATTCATAAGTAATCAAATTTCTTGCCGAAGTTTGACAAATTGGCTGAATCTAATGTTTCAAATCTTCACTCATTTCTAGCAGCCACAATTCAAGTGTGGCTGCCCAGTAGTCCACGGATCTTGGATCATGGGTGACAGGGTGTAGTCAAAGTATGCCATCATCTGCTGGTTGATGTTGTGCTGCATTTACTGCTGCTGCTTGGTGATTAGGCAGCTGAATAAAACTGCTCATCGTAAACTCCAGACTGAAGATGCTGTATATGCAGCTGGTGCTGGTCTTGCCTCCCCCCAAGGTCATTGTAGTGGAGCATAAGCACAGAGGGTCTCTCCCATGAGACCTTCCTGAGGACAGGTGATGGCGTTCATAGGCGGCAACTAACTGACTACACTGCATGTCTCTATAGTTGTCCATTTTTGCATCCCTCTCAGAAGGTCTAAAAATGACCCCATTTTTCACCAGTAATGACGGTCTTACAATTTGGATATCCAGTAGCCATCCCTCTGACAAATGCTGGCAATGCGGCTGTCACTACAAAAACGTGACAGCATGCATCTGGCTATTTCCACAAGAGACTTGGGGGTCCTCCTTTCCTCTCATATCCACTGCATACTGCTGCTCTCCTCTTGCTTGGGCAGATAAAACATCTAGTTGTGTATAACATTTCTGGGCATTTATGTCATCCTCCTTCTCTTCCAGTTCAACCTCATCAGGGGCTCAGGTGGCCATGCGATGTAGATGCCATGTTTTTTTTTTCCCTTTGCCAATCAGATTTGTCAGCATCCCCTCCAGGACTTGAAGGAGTGGAATGACATAATTTATCCCGTAGTTCTGCCAACTGACAAATACTGTAAAGTGGTCTCCTCAAAGGGCCTGAGCAAACGGCAGGTATCACCCATGAACTGCCACCGACTAATGTGGACGTTACACCGTGAAGTAGACTTGTCCATCTGTAGCATTAAGAAATAATTGACCACCTTCCTCTGCTTGTACAGGCGTTCTAACATATAGAGCGCAGAGTTTCAACAGGTTGAAAAATAGCTTATCAGGCCATGTTTGGGAATAGCATTTTGCCTTTGCAGCTCAAGGAGTGCATGTTTTGCACAGTAAGAGCGGCTTAACTGCATGTACAGTTTCGTGGACATTTTACCAGCTCTTGAAGTTTAGTGGGAGACTGGAAGAACCAGGTGAAAACGAGATTGAAGATGTGCTGAATGCAGGGTGCATGGGTCAGCCCTCTCTGATGCAGAGCAGACAAAATATTCTTCCTGTTATCAATAACCATGGTTTCTATCAGTAACCATGGTTTGATGATCCAGAGCAGTTCCTCCCCAGTGTGGCTCTGTTCACCAAGGCTGAACAGGTGCAGAACCGTGTGACAATGCATAGCTTTGCATAGGTAATATGCTGGAGGAACGCTGTGAACTGTGCTTTCTGTGTGGAGGGTGAGGACAAGGTCGAGGATAAGGAGATAGAGAAGGACAATGGTGTAGAAATCCCACAATTACAATGCAGAGTTGGCATTGCCATCATCAAGTGGCTGGTGTACCTGGTCCAGAACTACATTTACCTAGTGCGTTGTGAAAGATATATATTATCCTTGACTATAGTTATAAGTCCATACATCAGTGATGGCGTGAAATCTAGCTAGTACAGAGAGGCCCAAGGACTGGCCCACCTTCTGCTCAACATATGTGTGCAGGGCTGGGACAGATTTTTTGGTAAAGTAATGTCGGCCTGAGACTCTCCATCTTGGGTGGGCATAAGCCATCAGTTCTCTGAAATGTGCAGAGTCAACTACTGTACATGGAAAGGGAGGGACTATAGTACCAGCACCTTGGTCAACCCTCCTTCTTCTGCTGCGACTTTTGCCAGCTACAGCAACATTTTTGCCACTGCCCGTTCCTTGAGAGGACCCAGGCAAGTGTCTGTTGCCATAGTGTACAGTAACTGTATCAGTAAAGTAACAGATTAACTAAATATGTGACAGCAGTTGAACAAGATGCACACAGTGATTATCCTCAACATGCAGTGTCCCTGCTGTTTCACTATGCTCTCCCTACAGTCTCCAAAAATTTACCTATGATCTCCCTGCACCATCCCTGCACGCTCCCTATCCAATACTTAATTGAAGATTATTGAAGAGGGAGAGTGCAGGGAGACTTCTGCTGTGTCTGTTTTATGTATTTATTCATAAACTAAGATATGTAATTTAATGCCAATAAGATGGAAGCCTTAATTATTCCACTGACAACATGTCAATGATTACCATTCAGTCTGCACCCCTTAGGGGGGCCAGGTCTTAATGATGACCATCCTCATCTTTACTCTGCTTTACTTCTTCCTAATCATCGTTCTTGTTCTCTGTGTCCTAGAAAAGTCAGCAAGATGCAGAGAGAGGAGGAGCTGGTTGTTCCCGATGACATATTCTCATAAATATTAGATGATGTGGAAGAGGAGGAAAAGCAGATGGCAGAAGAAGGGCTCCCACCTGTAGGGCAGGAGAGTGCTGGGGTGGGAGAAATGTATATGCCAGAGCTGATTAATATTCAGTGTTTACTGTCAAATAACCTGCAGGAATTTGGCCAGACCAGCTATAATTTGCATATTGTGCCCTCACCTAACTAGCCAAAGTCCATACCAGCAACAGCCCCATTTTAAAAGTACATTAAAAGTGCAACGCGGCCATTGACAATTAAGACCAACTATACAGTGTGTGTGTCAATATTAAATGACAGGCAGGTGCGGGATAATTGGTCACCGCAGCATGGCTTCAACCCACCCACAGCATGGCCGCTTCATGTGGCAGAGTGGCATGGGTATGCCTGATTTATAGGCATACCCATAAAATTTCAGCAACTTTTTGATTTTTTTCAATTTTTACACGACTCACTCCAGTTTTGAAATATGAGTGGGAAAGTGGGTGTGGTTATCTATGTTAACGAGCTTCACTCCAGATTTATCATTGATACTTTTTAAAGTTGCAATAAACGTTTCAGGTTGTTAAAACTAACAAGTGTTAGGTTTAAAGGCTCTGTACACCTTTAGGGACAATTTTTATTATTATTATTATTATTATTATTATTATTAGTAGTAGTAGTAGTAGTATTGAACTGTACTCATTTTGAGTTAATATATATTTTTTTTTAATTGGTCTTTATTAAAAATATGATTTTTTTTTTTCTGTACAGAGCTGACATGCTCCTACTGATAAGAATGTAGCTTTAATAAGTGTTTACGACCTCTCAGTAGATAAAGTTGGTTAGATGACCAGCACAAAGTGAAAGTACGAGTCAACAAGATTTTTAGCCACAAATAAGTAATGTGCAATCATAAAATAATTACCTCCCGAGCTGTACGTGGCTTTAAGGCGAATGCACACGGCCATGGAATACGGACGTGAGCAGTCCGTGGTATCACGGCCTGGCATCCTGCTGACAGCAGGAGCGCACAGCGTCATTGGTTGCTATGATGCTGTGCGCTTCATACCGCCGCTGCACTACAGTAATACACTCATATGATCTATACAATTGTATTACTGTAGTGCAGCGGCGGCATGAAGCACACGGCGTCATAGCAACCAATGACGCTGTGCGCCCCTGCTGTCAGCAGGATGCCAGGCCGGGATACCACGGACTGCTCACGTCCTTGCTCCACGGCCGTGTGTTATCAGGCCTAAAGATAAGACAAATTTATAAAACAACCTGTGAGTTTTTATAAATGTGGCATAAAGTAGTCCAACACAAACTCAAGCAAAACTGACTTCAAATATTCTCCTCATGATAAATTCCCTCCATAGTGAGGCAGCACTCAAAATCAGATTTCTTCAAACTGAATATATTTGGTATGCTAGATACTGATTTAGTGAAATACAGGGGTTGGCACTCCAGCCATTGTAAAAATACAACTCCCAGCATGCACACTTGTTCTGCTTTTCTGGGAACTCTCATGCTAGTGAATGGAGTTGAAGTTCACTACAGCTGGAATGCTGGAGGTTAGTGACCTCAGCACTAGGAAAATAGGAATAATTGATGGAAAATAGGTGCAGCCTTACCATATTGCCACGCATACTTCGCCTTCTGCTGGACATATTGAAGTTATATTGCAACTGCTTTCACAATTTGGTTCTTTAAACATACATTCGGAAGTCCTATTGTCACAAAATTTGCATAGTTGACGCCATATCTGACCATCTACGACCTTACTAAAAGCGCTGGTGGCATCTAGAAAATTAAAAAAAGTGATGTTATGGGTACATATACAGTACATACAATTAACATTAAAATACAGCAGGCAGCAACTAAATTGCCCAAAGCTATTAGAAACAATCAGCACTTTTTGAGAGTGGAAGCTCAACTGTGTCTGAAATCGCGATCCGAATATTCGCACCCAACACAAAAAAACAGTGAAGCTCCTTTCAGCATCCCTCAAAGACTTTGTATGGTAATATGTAATGGTCATACACAACATACAGAGGTTGTCCGCTTTGGGCAATTTATTTTACAAAATGAAAAAGGTTGACCAAAGTCAAACGAATCACACGGAGTAGCAACTTGGCAGCAAGTATTAAATTCCTGAATTTGCCACCACATGGAAAATAAAGCATTATATCCATCCTATTGAAACTACTAAACTATATGTGATATACAAATGTGACAGGTCTGACTGAACTAGAAAAGTAAACACGGAAAACCGGTTCTGAACAGGGGTCACAAATTTTGTATCTCATTTAGACAATCTCTGTAAAAATGCCCTTTGTTCGTAGAAAATGAATACCAATGTACAAGCAATATTAAGATTCTATTAGAAATATGTTAAAAAGTACTAAGTTCTGGTTTATAATATGCTTGCACACAGGAGACAACGTGTAGCGCATGGAGCGATGCCTCCTCATCAAATAGCTGATCCGCGGGGGACCAACAACCAGCACCCCCACTGAACAGCTGTTTGAAGTCATCAATATAAATTGCCGCACAACCACTTTGTAGCCACCTCCACATGTTTCGGAATACGTATGTTTTTCGGCATGGATTCCTGTGCAGAAAAACCACAGTGTAGTACAGTGCCAGCAAAGTGTAGGAGATTACACAAATCTCATGTGCACTTTGCAGATATTTTCTGTGTGTAAATTGACCTGCCGTGCGGATTTCCAAATGTCAATTATGTTTGTGGCTATAGCTGCGGATTTTGCCCTTTTCCATTGAAGGGTGAGATATGTGTCAAAATGGCATCTAATCTGCACCAAATTAGAAATTGAAAATTTTGGTATGGATATGGTGCAGATCTTTGGGTGTTCAACCACACTCATGTATAGGTGGTCTGAATATTTCAGTTTTGAGACTGACTTCTAGAGCACACACAATAAGGTAGCACTTTCTTCACCTCACTTGTCTTCTTTACTGTGTACTGTAGACTGGCACAGAGTTGTCTTAGTATAATTAGAAGGCAAGGGACTTAAAGGGGTTATCCCATCTTAGACAATGGGTGCATATTGCTAGGATATGCCCCCATTGTCTGATAGGTGTGGGTCCCATCTCTAGGACCCGAACCTACAAGGAGAACGGAGCCAGGGAGATTTGTGGCTGGAGGACCCTGGGTTTCCCTGGGTCTGTCCACCACCAGGCACAGCTCCCCGCCTCTCCCATTGAAGTGAATGGGAGCGCACCGCACATGCGTGGCCAACACTCCCATTCATTTCTATGGGGCAGACGGAAATAGCCGAGCCAGCGCTCAGCTATTTTCGGTGGCTCCATAGAAATTAATGGAGGGCAGCTGCGCATGCGCAGTACGCCCTCCACAATTTTCTCCGCTCCATTCTCCTTATCCGACAATGGGGGCATATCCTAGCAATATGCCCCTATTGTCTAAGATGGGATAACCCCTTTAATGACAGATCTGTTATGCTGCTGTAAGACTAAATATGGGAGCAAAGCAACAATATACTCACAGATAAGTCTTGGTACACATTTCCCCTGTCAAGCATTGGGCTAGTTCCCCAGAGTCCCAGATGATCCTCTGGTGGGCCCAGGTTCTGATACCATAGTAGGCCGCAAAGGTACACGAGAAAAAAATGTGTGCAGCTGCATTTGGAGCATTCAATTTTTGGAGCATTCAATTTAATGAAAACAACGAATAAACTGAAACAGGCAGTTTTTCAGCTGATCAAATGTTTAGGACCACATGCCTTTAAAAGGCCAAATCTGTGCAAAGATGTGAATTCATTGCCATTTTCTGTCAGCTAGTCACACGTTGTGATGGCAAAGGCAAAAAAACTCCCTTTTTGAACGTGGTCGGGTTGTTGAACTGCATAAGCAGGGTCTCTCACAGCGCGCCATCGCTGCTGAGGTGGGACGCAGTAAGACAGTCATTTGGAATTTCTTAAATGATCCTGAGGGTTATGGAACAAAAAAGTCAAGTGGAAGACCCCAAAAAATTTAATCAGCACTAAGCTTGAGGATCCAATTGGCTGTCAGTCAAGACACTGGACGATCCTCGACCCAAATTAAGGCGCTTACTGGTGCTGACTGCAGCCCCATAACCATCAGGCAGCATCTGAGACTGAAGGGCTTCAAAAACAAAAAAATGTCTTCAAAGACCTCGTCTCATTGAACGCCACAGAACTGCTCGTTTGGACTTTGCAAGAGAGCACCAAACATGGGACATTTAAAGGTGGAAGAAAGTTTTATTCTCTGATGAGAAAAAATGTAACCTTGATGGTCCTGATGGTTTCCAACGTTACTGGCATGACAAACAGATCCCACCTGAGATTTCTACACGACACAGTGGAGGGGGCGCCATGATGGTCTAGGGTGCTTTTTCCTTCAGTGGAACAATGGAGCTTCAGGAGGTGCAGGGGCGTCAAATGGCCGCTAGCTATGTCCAGATGTTGCCGAGAGCATTCCTCATGACTGAGGGCCCTCGCCTGTGTGGTAACGACTGGGTTTTTCAACAGGACAACGCTACAGTACACAATGCCCGCAGGACAAGGGACTTCTTCCAGGAGAATAACATAACTCTTTTGGCCCATCCTGCATGTTCCCCTGATCTAAATCCAATTGAGAACCTTTGGGGATAGATGACAAGGGAAGTTTACAAAAATAGACAACAGTTCCAGACAGTAGATGGCCTTCGTGCGGCCGTCTTCACCACTTGGAGAAATGTTCCGAATCACCTCATGGAAACGCTTGCATCAAGCATGCCGAAACGAACCTTTGAAGTGATAAACAATAACGACAGAGCTACTCATTACTGAGTTCATGTTTGGAAGTTGGATTTCTGTTTTGGGGGTTTCGTTTTTTTTTTGGGAGGTGTGGTCCTAAACTTTTGATCAGCTGAAAAACAGGCTGTTTCAGTTTATTCGTTGTTTTCCTTAAATTGAATGCTCAAAAAATGTTTTGTCTCACTCCCATTTCTTCTTGTTGCATGTTGAAGCTCTTCTTGGAACCTTGTTAAGATCCAGCCACGTGAAATATGATTTTTTGCCATTTTTCAAGTGGTCTTAAACTTTTGAACAGGACTCTATTACTAGCACTGGGTGTATGTCACATTCCCTGTAAGCTAAACTACTTGTAATTTTACATTTATAATATATAGAATATAATATATAGAAGGTGTGATTAATTACTTTCAGATGGCATTGATTTCTGTTGAGGCACTTTATGTGGTCTTCTTTTATGGCTTGGCGTGTCTTTCTGATGATCTTCTGAAATAAAATAAAAAACATTGCTGAAGTGATCACAGACACAATTGTACTTCTGAGGTATCTGTATTTTCAGTTATTTAATGACACTAGTTACGGCACCAAAATCCATTGACCCCACCCACTGTTTTTATCTAAGCAATTTATTTTTTATTGGTCTATATTTACAGTAGGCATTATTGTTTTCTGCAATGATTTATTTAAGACCTTATTCATGTTGTACTGTTTTCTCCAATGGTCAGTTATTCATGTGTTTTATTTAAGATACCATGTTGGGCTGAAGGCAAGATCAGCCTGGGATGTTCTAGAGAAGGTGCTGTTTCAAACATGGAACAAGGTTCAAGGAAACTGTATGGTCCACACAATGATGTCATGCAACAAAGAAATAACTAAAAGCAACTAAATGCAAATGTTTAGAACTAAAATGTAATTTGTATCAAGAAACTGAGTCATGGTAGGGGTAAATGTTTCTTTACAAATTGAATACAACCTTAAATGATTTGCTTATGATTAGAAGAAAAAAAAAATCTCCTTTGAGCAACAGTGCCTGTTTTGTTCATGGGCTTTGTCTGGCATTGCATCAGTGTCTCGTTCACTGCTACGGGTATAAACTGTAATATCATACATACCTAATGGACAGGACTGGTGCTATTTTTGGAAAAAGCAGACCACTTTTTTTTTTTTTTTACTTGGACAACAACTTTTAAGATCTTAATTGTTCATTCCCATAAAAAAAACTAAAAAATAACAACTTACTTTTATCAAATGTAAACTCTTGGTTACAAAGATCTTCATTACAAGCACATATAAACAGAGTTTGTTCATGAGCCATCCTTTTCATGTGACATGTTGAGGAGTTGAAATCATTTAATTTGTGTCCATATAGCAGCAACTGGGGATTGTGACATAGTGTTTCCTCAGTTACATGGAAACCATTCCTTCTCCTAAAAAAAAGATAAAATACATTACAGATATGACAATAGTACAAGCACTGGTCCATCCCAGGTAATGACAAGAGGAACGAGAGGACCCCAGATCTGCACCAATAATATATATATATTTTTTTTCATGTGCATTTATTATAAGTAAGGATAATCGAACCCGTGGAAGTTCAGGTTCGCTGGGTTTGGCCGAACTTCAGGTCAACTCGAACCTGAACCACATTGAAGTCAATGGGGAACTGAACTTCACTTTATTATCTTCCGTTATAACATGGGTATATTGGAAAATAACATAATACTTAAAACGGAATGCAAAAGGGACACTTTTAGAGGCATTCCATTTTGCATTCCGTCATAATACAAATCTATGGGAGCATTATAGAATGCCTCTAAAAGTTTCTCTTTTGCATTCCGTCTTAATAATTACGTTATTTTCCGATATAACCATGTTATAACGGAAAGTAATAAAGTAATTCATAAATCGTCCAAACCTGGACTTCCGGGTTTGGGTCTGGGAACCCAAACTCGCAAAATTCGGTACAAACCCGAACTTTCCAAAATTCGGTTTTGTAGCGAATCTTAATAATGCCCCATAGCTGGCGGAGGATCCACCGAAAGTTATGAAGAGGCACAAGCTTCTTCATAAATTTGGCGCATTCAGTGCCAGTCTAAATGTAAGATAGCTTCCTTGCTGACTTACATTTAGACCATTTTCTACACCGTAAAACAGGCGTAGAAAATTATGAATGAGACAGGTCTTCTGGCCAGTCCATTTCCCCGTCCACAATTTTAGACCTGGCATGAGAGGGGAAAAGTCACAATTTAGGCATATTTCACATTAATAAATGACCCCCGCAGTTTGTTTTTCACCCTATAGTATTGTGTGTGCATTAAACCTAATCTTCCAATGGCATAAAAGCAGGTAAAGAAAAAAAAACACGATTTTTTAATGCTAAAAAGTGAATACTTACCACAAGGTCGCACAAACCTCTTCAGCATCTTCACAATAAGCATGTTTGTCGCAGCTAGTTTTGCATTTCCCTTTGCTTTCTTTGCATGTTGCATTCAGAACATCACAAAATACACAGAGTGTGTTTGGAGGCTGGTTCAACATGAAGCTGACATCGTCTATACAAAAAAAAAAAAAACAGGAGAAAAAACATTTAATACTCTTTTTAATTTCGTAATCTGTGACTTACAACTCTAAAACATTTCCTCTGTATTTCACCCAGTAACAGAAAACAAAGATGTAGAAATTTGGTGGCCCTTAGGGAGATAGCTGGTGATTGAATTAGGTTTTAGTGAATATTAGAGGTTTTATCTCCACCCAATACCAGTACAACTACCGGTAATTTAATATATTATTAATATAGTTTGTCAGTGGGGTCATCTGTGGTTATATAAGTAGTATTAAAAAGTTAAACATCTGTAATGTTCCCACTCAAAGGTGCAACTACAATCCCAGTTGAAAAATCAAGAATCCCTCCAAATCTACCTTAAGGCAACTAACAGCATAACCATAGGGAAGGACTAGAGGGGCAGGTGTCCCAGATGCTGGGAGCAAGTTAGGTTGCTCACAAGCCACTCTGAGATATTTAGATACAACACTAGTGTAAAGAATAGAATTTTTGTCCCTGACGAGTAAAATCCTACATACCATACGACTAGCTGTGTTATGTTCTGCCCACAAATCTGCATTAAATGGAATAAGAATCCACATCCCACTCACATGCACGCTCTCAGCTAAGCTTTTCTGCCTCTTTACTTTAAAACCGCCAATCCTGCCTCGCTTAAACAAACCTCTGTCATGTCAGCCTCCCCCCCAAGGTTACGCCTCCAGTCAGATCTTACTAGTCAGATCCAACACGTGTGAACATGTTTTGGGCCTTACTGTTCAAGCGTTTTTCTTCCTTTTTTCATCGTCGCGTTCCAAGAGCTATAACCTTTTTATTTTTCCATCTATATAGCTTTATGAGGGCTTGTTTTTTTGTGGGACAAGTTTTGGTTTTTAATGGCGCCATTTTGGGGTACACATAACTTTCTGATTAACTTTTATTAACTCTTTCTGGGAGGGAGATGGGAAAAACAGCCATACTGCCACTGGCGTTCATTTTTCGGTATAAACAACATAATATCTTTATTTTCTGGGTCAGTACGATTACAGTGATACCAAAATACATAAACCGTATTTTTCGCTTTATAAGACGCCCTTTTCCCCCCAGAAAAGTGGGGGGGAATGTCCGTACGTCTTATAAAACAAATACTAGTGAGCGCTTCCATTATAGAAGTGCTCACTAGTATGTATTATGAGCGGGGAGCAAAACACTGCAAGCGCAGGTAATACTTACTCTTCCTGGTCTGCGCTGCGGCTCCTCTTCAGCTGTTGTGCTCCCATCTTCCCGGCCTGTGCTGCACTTTCCTGTACCTGTACAGCATCAGGACATAGTGCACGCACTATGACCTGATGCTGCACGCAGTCATGTGACAGTGCAGCGCAGGCCGGGAAGATGGGAGCACAACAGCTGAAGAGGAGCCGTTGCGCAGGACAGGTAAGATGATTTTTTATTTTAGTCTGATGGGGGTACTGATGGGCTATTCTGAGGTCTGGGGGTACTGATGGGCTATTCGGATGTCTGGGGTAATGATGGGCTGATCTGAGGTCTGGGTGTACTGATGGGCTGATCTGAGGTCTTGGGGTACTGATTGGCTAATCTGAGGTCTGATTGGGGGTACTGATAGGCTAATCTGGGGTCTGATGGGCTAATCTGAGGTCTGATAAGGGTCTGATGGGCTAATCTGAGGTCTGATAAGGCTCTGAGTGGGCTGATATGAGGTCTGATGAAAAATATTCTTTTATTATTTTCCTTCTCTAAAATCTGGGATGCGTCTTATCATCGGGTGCGTCTTATAAAGCAAAATATATGGTAGTTTTTTTATATTTTACTACTTTTTTGCAATAAAACTCCTTTTATTAAAAGAAAAAAAAAAATTTCATTGCCGCTTCCTAAGACCCATAACCTTTTTCTTTCTATGGAGTTGTGTGAGAGCTTGATTTTTGTGGGACAACTTGTATTTTTCATTGGTATCATTTTAGAGTAAATGGCGCTTTTTGATCGCTTGTTATTATGTTTTTTCGGTGGCAACTAAGAATAAATGAGCAATTATGTCGTTTTTATTTTTTGATAATTTGATAATTTACATGATATTTATGTAGTCCGGGTCATTACGAATGCAGCAATACAAAACATATGGGGAAGATACTTTCTTTTTCAAATTTCTTTAATTGAAATGCGTATTTTCAATGGAAAAAAAAGCATAATTTGTTTATGAGATTCTTTTATTGAGTAAATTAGTTTTTTTTTTTTTTTTTTTACTTTACCACTCTACCACAAAGGGACTATAAAAGACAGCTTTTTGATTGCTTTTAAAATGCAATGCACTATCCCTATCGTGCCAGAGAGGCGCAGCCTGCTGGAAATTACTGAAGGGTGGTCTGGGGCCTACATCAGCCCCCTTCCAGCCTTCATACACATAGGCACCCCTCAATCGCATTTGCGGGGTGCCAATGGGAGACAGAGAGAGTCGGCTCCCTCTGTCAGCACTTTGCATGCGGCGGGCGACATTGCTCGCAGCATGTAAAGTGTTAAACAGCCCGGATCGCCACTGCTGCCGTTCCAGGCTGTTAGAGCAGGGACGCGGCTCTCATGTGAGAGCTGGGCCCCCGCTCCCCGCTGCGCAAACAGAATAGAAAAAAAGCAGAGGCCCAGCCTAAGGCCTCTTAGTGACAGCCGTAAAAACACATATGGTTGGTTACTAAGGGGTTAACAAACCTTAAGATAACTGAAAGCTACTACCCTTCTAACCCATAAAATAAAATAATTTTCCTGCACCAAAGTGAAGCCCCTCATGGTCCTAGCCCTAAAGCAGCTATAGTTAGGCTAGGTCTACACGACGACATTTGTCGCGCGACAAAAAGTCGTGCGACAGATAGGACGCAACAGTTGTCGCGCGACATTTTGTTGCACTAATGTCGCGCGACAATTTTTATAATGGCAGTCTATGGTGTCGCACTGCAACATGCGACATGTTGCGACTGCGACGCGACAGTCGCAGAAAAATCCATCTTGAATGGATTTTCTGCGACTGTCGCGTCGCAGTCGCAGCATGTCGCATGTTGCAGTGCGACACCATAGACTGCCATTATAAAAATTGTTGCGCGACATTGGTGCAACAAAATGTCGCGCGACAAATGTCGTCGTGTAGACCTAGCCTTAAAGGGTAATTCTGGTTATATAAGGTTATCCCCCTATCCATAGGGGATAACTATTAGATTGGTGGCAGTCCCAGTGTTAGGCCCCACCAATTTAATAGTTATTCCCTATCCATAGTATAGGGGATAACTGTATATAACTGAAATACCCCTTAAAGTCCATGCTCAGGGATATAGTTCTTGCCAATCTTTTAAAGAAACAGATCATCTAATAAACAGAATATTCACATTTGTTCCATTTTGTATTCTTTTTATATAGAGAAAAATATCATTTAGCGTTTTCCCATTAATTTTTTTTTATAGTCAACTCAAATTTCCTTATTTCAAAACCAAGATAGGGTGATACGGCCTATGATTTATTTCACAATACAGTGATCAGTGAAGACTGGGAACAGTTAGCGTTTTATATTTTGTGCTCTGTAAATGTCACATTTCTATTTAAGCGGTATTAGAACGCACACACTGAGAGTTAAATGGTGCGTAAGCAATGCTGATTTACTACTTCCATGAGGCAATCTAAACATAATCTGGAGAAAGACATATTTTCCACCAAGCACTAAATATTACAGTTTGATGATCTGCACAGACATTCACCAACCATAAATGTGAGGGAATTAAATGTCAGCATGCTGAAACTGTATACTAATGAGGTGAATGCTACAGGAACATTTCTGGTGACATTTGATATTGGTGTCACATTTCCTGTTCGCTACTGCATCAGACTGAGATTGATATGAGGGTCACGAGGCTTTGTACTGCATCTCTTGAATAAAGCTGCAAATCTGTGATAAGCCACATAAACAAGCACCACGAAGGAGCTAATAATGGTAAAGTAGACCAAACAAAAGAAAAAAAAAATGAGGAAAACAGATAAAAATTGCAGTTACAGACTAGTATTGAGCTTATCAAAGTTAACGAAGTGGAATTTGTTCCAAATTTCAGGAAAAATTAGATCCACCACAAATGCAAATATCTTGGTGCTTCATCGTAACAAATCATTTTTAGTGTGGCTGTGCGATCCCAGTCATTGTCCCTGCTCCATACAATGGAATGAAATTCATTATGAAGTAATTTGTTAAGAATCTAATTTCTTGTCGTAGTTCAGCAAAGCAGTCCAATTGAATTTTTGAAAACTTCACTCAGGCTTTTATTTGGTATATTGTCTTTTGGAGGTAAAATGCTACATTTCCTTTTCGGCAGTTATAAGTCAGGAAGCCATTTTATGGCACTTTTCTGGAGTAAAATTCTGTTACCAGACCGACACAAAATCTTGGCCCAGGCATTCAGAGGTTTAAACACAAATTATTTCCTTATTACTTAGTTAACTACAAATGTGTATGTAACTGTGTGCATGTGTTAATACAGGTGAAGCACAATGGAAATACAGTAAGTGCAAGGAAAACACATACAGACACAGGCAAAGATTGCGATTGCTGTCCAAGTGATGAGAGATTAAAGTGCCCCTGTGGTTTGGAAAGATCAGTAAGAGTCTGTATATATATGCCCCTGCCAATCTCTAGAATGACTGGACACGTGGATCAAAAAAAATATTCTTCTTGATGCACACTCTTTATTTCTTATGAACAAACAGCTCTTGACCCCATATGTGTTGTAAGATCTATAGTGTGTAAGGGTGTCAGGACTACTTCAGTGGTATCAGTCATGAACTTTGTTCCGGCCACTCGATCAGACATTAAACTTGTTAATAAATACTATTCTATTTGCTGGTGAGACAACCCCCTTTAACTGTAGGAAACAGTGTCAGGCAGCTGCTGCCAAGGCCAATAAGATAATGGGTTGCATAAAAAGGGGCATAGATGCCTGTGATGAGAACATAGTCCTGCCACTTTACCAGGGCTTTTTTTCTGGCGGAACGCATTGGAACGACGTTCCGCCACCTTTTGACATGGCAGCCTGCCATGCTCCAGCATCGTAGGCTGCGATGTATCAGCGGGGAGAGACTGGGAGGAGGAGCTGGGGGCCGGTGCGTTCACTGTGCTCCGGCCCCGCCGCTCCAGTGCAGTTATAAAATGTGTAATTAAATTAATAATGATTCATGCTGCCCCCTCTGTAGTATAACATTCAATATGTTGTACTCACAGGGCTACTGTTATCGTAATGCAGGCCGGCCGGGCAGACGAGCGGCAGCGTCACTGACCGACGTCACGTGCCTGCGCCGCCTGCTTCATTCATAAAGTGCCATGGGGGGGTCTGTGGATGGCACTGTTATGGGGTGGTGGGTTCTGTGGATGGCACTGTTATGGGGTGGTGGGGTCTGTGGATGGCACTGTTATGGGGTGGGGGGGTCTGTGGATGGCACTGTTATAGGATGGGGGGTCTGTGGATGGCACTGTTATAGGATGGGGGATCTGTGGATGCCATCCACAGATCCTCCACCCCATAACAGTGCCATCCACAGATCCTCCACCCCATAACAGTGCCATCCCCAGATCCTCCACCCCATAACAGTGCCATCCCCAGATCCCCCATTAACAGTGCCATCCCCATATCCCCCATTAACAGTGCCATCCCCATCTGGGGGGTTTCTTTGCTGGGCTGGACTTTTATAGCCCCCCCAAATTTTACTTGCATCCCTGTTCTCTAAAGGGGCGGTTTTAGGGTGCGGTCCTAGGGGTGGGCAGGGGTCCAACTTTCAGTGACTGCCGGACTCCTGTGCCCGCCCAATCAGAGTGCCGTAGCTGTACGGCGCTGGGATTTGTGACCCTGTTTCCAGTGCCATACATGCATGGCGCTGGTATCCTACAGGTTAAAGAGACAGGCTCCATGGGAAAAAAATATTTGCAAAGTGGTATCTCCCAGGGAAAGAGAACCATCTTGTTAGCGTCACCTTTTGGAAGTGGTTCCCTATAAGTTAATGTCTCCAATCAGGCAGTCAGAATAACTCCCTGGATCAACAACCCATCTCTAATAACTGTAACCTGTATTAATATTACACTCCAGAAATACATCCAGGCCCCTCTTGAACTCTTTTAATTAATTCACCATCACCACCTCCTCAGGCAGAGAGCTTTTACCGTAAAGAATCCTCTTCTATGTTTGTGCACAAACCTTCTTTTCCTCCAGATGCAGAGGATATCCCCTTGTCACAGTCACAATCCTGGGGATAAATAGATGATGGGAGAGATCTCTGTACTGACCCCTGATATATTTATACATAATTATTAGATTGCCTCTTAGTCGTCTTTTTTCTAAAGTGAATAACCCAAATTTTGGGTACTATAGTCCACCCATTTCAGTTATTACTTTAGTTGCCCTTCTCTGAACCCTCTCCAGTCTGCTATGTCTGCCTTGTTCATATGAGCTTCCTTCTGACCACTGCCACGTGCCCAAAGGGCAGTTTACCACCATATATGTGGTATTTATGTAAACTGCAGAATCAGATTAATATATATTGAGGTTTATTTTGCTGTTAACCCTTGCTGTTTTGAAAGAAAAAAATGATGAACATAAAAAAATCTACACCACCATTTTCCCTTAATTCTTGTGGAACACCTCAAAGGATAACAAATTTTGTAACATCAGTTTAGAATTTTTAGAGTAGTTTCTAAAATGAGGTCATTTATGGGTGGTTTTCATTACATAAGCCCCTCAAAATCTCTTTATAACTAAATTGGTGCTTAAAATTTATTTTTTATTTATTTTTTTGAAAATTTTATAAATACATATGGAGAATATTGATTGATAACTTCTTTATGAAGAATTTGTTTCTCTTTAAAAGCCCAAAAATTATAATTTAGAAAATTGAGAAATTTTCATTTTTTTGTTGTAAATTTTGTATTTTATAAATAAAGGTGAAATATATTGACTCAAATTTACTACTGTCATTAAATACAATGTGTCACGAGAAAACAATCTCAGAATGGCTTTAACAAGTAAAAGCGTTCCAAAGTTATTACCACATAAAGTGACACATGTCAGATTTGCAAAAATCTGCCTGGGATTTAAGGTGAAAAGTAGCTCGGTACTGAATGGGGTTAATGAGAGCCAGTAGCCAGCGGGGAAGGGAAGAAAAGGAAAGGAGCCTGGGCTTCAATAGAATATCACTAAGTCAGTACTGAGAGGATGAAGGAAACTATTGAGCATGTTAGTGCAACAATAAATGCAAGAAAAGCTGGGCCTGAATCTAGCTACAGGAGAAACAGCAGGGGGCACTACTAGAGAGGAAAATGTAATGTACATACAGTAAAATGTACTTTTTATTAGAATACTTTTTACGGGATAATCCATGCCACATGCCTTTTCAAAAATTTGATGCAATTCATTTCATCAAACTATTTTTTAAACTGATGTATCAAATGTTATTCTAAATAAATGTGGTGTTGCACAGTGAATGCTCATAGAATGTGGTGTACTTGTTTTTGAGTAGGGAGCAATTGGCTCATTACTTTCAGAGATGAGCGAATTTCTCAAAAATCCGATTTGGATGGTTTGACAAATTTTTCTATAAAATTTGGTTTGATCTAAATTTATTTGTGGTGAATCGCGTAATAAAAAAAAGGCTATTTCCTGACTGCAGAGAGCCTTTATAGTGGTGTAGAACACTATGCCTTGCAGTAACATGCATAGGAAGTCTGCTGTGGTAGGTAAACAATACTGTAAGTCTGTATGACATGCAGATGACAGGCGTCTGTCTTAGAATCACTGCACACTTCACTTATTTGGGCAGTTACAGGGCCAAAACTGACTAACTCAAGTGTGAACTCAGCCTTGTAAGTCAATGTTAGTGTCAAGAAGAAGCAAACTCCTTTTACATGGTCATCAGCTGATTCCACATAGATGTCTACAGAACCTGTTCTATTAAACGCTTATACAAGTAGAGCCCCCGACAGAGTGGAGAGGGTGTCAGCAGTAAGTTTGTGTTGATGTCAATGATTATTTTTCCCTTCCTCTGAGCCGTCAGAACAATAACCCTAAAAAAAAACAAAAACACTACTGTCTGTGGAGCATCCGCCTTTACTCGGTCAGTAATCCATCAGTAGTGCCAAAGCCCAAAAAAACAGGAGTGGAACCAAAACAGAGATGACACATGAATGGAATATTTGCTTTTCTTCTGTGTTTTGTACCCACTTATGCTTTTGGCTACCAAACCATAAGCCAATTCTGATGCAAAATAGGGACCATGTCATGCAGGCTTTACAGCTGTTACATCAACAGGATGAGTTATGTGTCTCATTTTTCCTTCCTTCTGATAGATCAGAAAAAGGGCAAAATAAATGTTAATGTCAGCAAGGCTGAAAGGCAAAATAGTGGCCCAGTCATAAAGTGGGGAGGGTGGGAACAGCATGAGAAGTCCACAGAGTGGCCCTATGACATAGTGGTGAGGTGGAAGCAGCATGAAAAGACCACAAAGTGGTCCAATGACAGAGCCTGTAGGTGGCAGCATCATCATCAGGAGGCCACCAAGTGGCACAATGAAAGAGTGTGAAGGTGGCGGCAGCAGCATCAGGAGGAGGTCCAAGGTGGAACAATGACAGTGTGGAGGTGGCAGCAGCAGCATCAGGAGGCCAAAGAGTAGCAAGGTGACATAGTGTGGAGGTTGCAACAGCATCAGGAGACCACAGTGTGGCAAGGTGACATAGTGTGGAGGTGACTGCAGCATCAGGAGACCACAGAGTGACAAGGTGACAGAGTGGGGAAGCGGGTGGCAATACCAGTACCAGCTGAAGATGGTGGGTGAATGTAATGGATCTCCTAGCACCCCAACCGTGTACCTCCGTCGATAGATGCTCCTAGTGCTTTCCGAGGACTCCAAGCACTCCACTTGACACCGTACGCACTGCAGACCCCACGAACCGCCACAGCTTCGTTGGGGTCTCACCGTCCTCCACCCACGCTGGACCCAAGACCAGGCTTCAGCTTCCAGTGGGTGAACCTCTACTACATCCAGAGAGCAGGAACCATAAACGAGCTCTTACAAGAGCTTATACTCAGGGGAGTATTGTGATATAGCAATCCCCAAGAGTGTAGTTATCGCATTCCCCAAACATGAGCCAAAACTTCATTAAGGTATAAAGCAGAAACTCTTTATTGAGGGCTACCCGCCCGTATTTATGCAGGTCCCCATCTGGTGGACACGCCCCTAGGGGACCAGAAGGAAGACTGTGACACAGGACAGATATGCAGCAATTCAGGATACACAGACACAATACATCCCCACAATGCATCATGGTTTCCTCCTCTCTGCCCTGAAGACACCCGAGGAGCAATTCAATTATCTCTCAGGACAAAGGGAAATCGCCAATACACATGTGGAGACAACAGGACAGAAATCACCATTTAAACATACAATGTCACAACCCTTACAGTAAACACAGACATTTAACATATCCCCAGATAGCTCAAGTCTGAGTGCATATTATTAGGTGAATGGCACTCAGACTACACGAATACACAAAAATTAGCTATCTGGGTACCCTCACATTGAAAAAAAAGAAAAAGAATACCGAAACAGGAGCCGCACATCTAAAATATAACAAATTTATTCGAGAAGACAGACACAACACAGAAAAGTTAAAATCGTTGTATACAACAAATCAAGGCCATGTGAACCATGTATCAGCACATGCCATCCTGACTCACCACCATCTCATAGACAAACCCCCACATCCATAAGCATATAACATTATAAAGTGCATGTAATCCATCAACAATGAATAAGGCTCAAATACTTATAATAAAAATGGCATGATGGGGGGCATGCGTGGCGGTCAAGAAAAAAGGCCTATGCGTATCGCCAGACTCGCTGGCTTCCTCAGGATATCTGGGTACCCTCACATAACATACAATACAATTCCAAAGACAGAAAAATACATGAACTTATATAACTATGCCGCTATTGCATAAAACCGGTGCATACAACATGGGACCATAATCACATGGTAAGAGGCTGGCAAGTAGTCCTCTCCAAGCACTCGTGGCAACCTCAAAAGAGGGGAGTTTGTCACAGTAAAAGAAGGAGCACTCGGCTGAACGGCAATATATATTTTTTTTTGCCAAAAAAGGCAGTAATTTTCTAACTTCGCCGCACAATGGTCAATAACTTTTCTTACGCCACTAATACACACCAAAAAGGGGTTTAGAACATATAACTGCACTGCTGAACGGCAAATCATATATATTTTCTGCCACTAATACACACCAAAAAGGGCTTTAGAACATATAACTGCATCGCTGAACGGCTAATAATATATATTTTTTTGCCACTAATACATGCCAAAAATGGCTTCAGAACATATAAACGCACCGCTGAACGGCAAATAGGCCCTTACTTTTTTCCACTCCACAACAAGCTTTAGAACCTTTAACTGCACCGCTGAACGGCAAATAATTTAGATTTTTTAGCCACTAATACATGCCAAAAAGGGCTGTGGTTTTCTCACTTCACCACCCAACGGCTAATAAGCCCATTTTCCCACTAATACAAGCCAATAAATGCTTTAGAACGCATAACTGCACCACACAAGGGCAAATAAGATGTAGAAATGTTTCCTTGTAATAAACCCTGTTAATGGCTGTATGAAACAGCACTTGCACCCCAATAACAAAAACGGTTTGCTGGAATTACAAAGCTGTATAATGGCAATTTGGATTTGCAGTCAGTGCAGCAAGGTGTAAAAGGATTGATCCTATTTCCCAGTCTGTAATCTCCCCTACTGAACCCTGTTCTGCTTCAATACTGTGGAATGATTCCTCCCTATCCTTTCACTGAAATTCTATACAGCAAAATAAAAGTTTTAAGGTCTTTTCTACCACTATCCCCAGCGCCTGCTGACGTCTCTCCCTGTTTGAAGTACACTGGAAATGGCTGAATCCAAGATGGCTGAGACTATTTATAGGGCTGTGACATCACAGGGCTGGCTGGCTGCTGATTGGCTGCATGCATGGCATTGTGGGTGATCCCTCGTTCCCAGAGTTCCTTGCTCCATGTCCTAACACGTGTGATTTTTTTTTTTACCACTAAGCGTGAGGAAATTCAGATTCGGTGTGAATTTAATTTTTCCTGAAATTCAGATCAAATTCCACTTCATCAACTTCGATTTGCTTATCTCTAATTACGTAATATTATAAAACACTAAGCAAAGTGTTAAATATGTTCCCACACCGAGTGATCTATTGCAGTCACTGTTAGTCTGTAGACAAGATGATGAATTAACCCCACCAAATCCCTACCTGGTAGGCAATAACTCGTATAACCCCATACATTTTCTCTGTGTACTATGACTCCTACATGCAACGGTGTGGGTGTAGTACAGAAACATTACAAACAGGAAGGCAGGAAACACTTTCCTCTCAACTTTTTTGATAAAGCAAGCCGGCAGTTAAAGTGATGACACAGTAGTGACCCACTGTATGTTTATGTGTAATAAAAATCTGCTATGTACCAGGTAAACTGTAGCCGAGCTAAAATAGACTATAATCACTCTGATAACATGTCACAGTGTTATCTTGTGCCATCTTGTGAGAAAAAACATTGAAATACTGTACATTGAAAGAGTTACTTAAACGTTTTGTGCCCTTTTTTAGTTAACGCTTTGACCATCAAATTTAGCTTGGTTGCTTCTATGTCTATCTATCTATCTATCTATCTATCTATCTATCATACTTTATATTTTTATAGATTTATATATTTCTTTAATTGTAGCAATTGTGGTAAAATGAAGTAAAGGGAGTTAGGACAAACCTCTTTGATTAATTTAATCTAAAGGACACTAATTTAGTGTCATTTGCTGTGTTTGAGGAGGGACCAGAAAGCAGATCCTACTAGGTATCTAGGAAACATCAGAGAAAGAAAGAGTGAAGCAGGGGATCATTGTGATTAGATTTTTTCTTACACCATTCAGATGTAAAAAAAAAAAAAAAAGTTTAGCTTTAAGTCATAATGCACTGACTTTATAGTTCTACCTCTGGGAATAACAATTCTCTAGTAGTTTTGGCAGCAATTAGAGATTTAATATTATGCAAAACTGCAGAAAAGGTCATATTATCATACAGGCTTTGCAGAATTATCAGTAAAGTATATATAATATATTTCTACATATATATCTACATATACAACACACATATATACAACAAGAGCAAGCGGCTGGATCCACTTTTGAGATCCAGAGTTTCCCAGCATTATTCGGCTATGCTGGATGTGCTGAACTGCAGCTGTTCTTCTGCCGGATTTCTAAATAATGATGTGAATATAGCTTAGGTTTATGAATAGAGATGGCCTTGCGGTTCGCCCGGCGGTCCTTTCACAGCGAACTTTGCTCTTCCGTGATTCGCCGAACATGCGAACATATGGCGATATTTGCATGCACCATATTTCTTTGCATAGCGCCAAACTTTTACCCATGACACATCCATCCGGTGGGACAGGACAGCCAATTGAGACATTTCAGCACATGGACACACCACCAACCCAATAACAGAGCCCGATCTGGCAGCCATTTTACATTATGTGTTTTGTCAGTGTAGGGAGAGGTTGCATTTTGGAGCAGGGACAGTTAGGGACACTAAACCCTAGCTAATAGGGCCACAAAAGTCCTGTGCTATCGATAGGTGTGATATACTGATAATATACTTTCTAACATAGAAATTATATTATAGTGTATTTGTATTGTGCAGCAGTTGCGTGCGGTTTTGCTGCGATACCGCAGCTAGATAGAGGGACAAACGCTATTGAAGTAACTAATTACAACGGGTGTGATATAGCTGTTGCCCCCAAAAAAACTGCTTGAGGGCTACGATATACCTTCTTCCACAAAATCCTGATTGAGGGGTGCTATATACCTTTTTACGCCAAATACTGATTGAGGGGTGCCATATACGTTCTTCTGCTAAATACTGATTGTGAAGTGCTATTGCTGTATACCTTCTTCCACCAAATACTGATTGAGGGCTACAATACACCCGCTTCCACATAATACTGATTGAGGGGTGCCATATACCCGTTTCCACCATTTACTGATTGAGGGGTGCTAAATACCGGTTTCTGTCAAATAGTTATTGAAGGGTGCCATATAGCTTCTTCCACTAAATATTGATTGAAGGGTGCTATTGGTATATTCCTTCTTCAACCAAATACTGATTGAGGACTGCAATAGACCTGCTTCCACAAAATAGTGATTGAGGGGTGCCATATACCTGTTTCTGCCAAATACTGATTGAGGGGTGCCATATACCTTCTTCCACAAAATACTCAATGAGGGGTGCCATTGCTATAAACTTTCTTCCACCAAATACTGATTGAGGGCTGCGATACACCTGCTTCCACCAAATACTGATTGATGGGTGCCATATTCCTGTTTCCACCAAATACTGATTGAGGGGTGTCATATTCCTGTTTCCGCCAAATACTGATTGAGGGGTGCTATATACCTGTTTCCACCAAATACTGTTTGAGGTGTGCCATATACCTTCTTCCACAAAATACTGGTTGAAGGGTGCTATCGCTATATACCTTCTTCCTCCAAATACTGATTGAGGGCTGTGATACATCTGCTTCCACAAAATACTGATTGAGGGGTGCCATATACCTGTTTCTGCCAAATACTGATTGAGGGTTGCTATATACCTGTTTCCGCCAAATACTGATTGAGGGGTGCCATATACCTTATTCCACTATATACTGATTGAGGGGTGCTTTTGCTATATAACTTCTTACACCAAATACTGATTGAGGGCTGTGATACACCTGCTTCCACAAAATACTGATTGAGGGGTTCTATTGCTATATAACTTTTTTCTACCAAATACTGATGGAGGGATGCAATATACGTTTTTCCACAAATACTGCTCTTCTCTACGGACTTAGGCAGATGGTCATTTAGAAAATGAAAGGCAGAGGAAGAGGCAAACCATTCCGCAGGGATGGTAGGGGTCGGGCAGGTGCACCTCATCCTCTGTATCTGCAACCTCCTCACTTTCTGCTGTGTGCACCCCAAAATACACCACCACCACCACCACCATAAAATAGCCCCTCCACTCATGTCAGAGGAATTATTTTGCCATCTATTACCAATACACAGCCATTCTTGGCATCGGATGAAGAAAAGGAGGTAGCAACGGCCGCCACCCAGCGGTCTGACGACAGTACCCAGGTCAGCCCAAGGAGGGTGGTCCCCGCTGTTGCTGCCTACTCCGAGATCTCTAATGTCAGAGGTGGTGAAGGTGACGATGATGACGTGTCGATGGATGTCACGTGGGTGCCCACAAGAGAGGAAGAGGAGAGGAGTTCAGAGGGAGAGACAGAGCGAATATGCACACGAAAAACATTCAGCTCAATCATCAGGATCACCCGCGTGCACGGAACAGGCCGGTGAGCCCATGCAGCATCAATAATTAAACAACGTTCCAGCACTCACGTTTTCTTGGTAGTTAAAATCCTCGTCTTTATTCAGGCAGTAGAAAATAATATACAGGACATGCACCCACTAGTGTAGCAACATTGACGAGTTTCAAACAGAGCAGCAGATAGAGAGGAGAAGGAGGAGAAGCAGGCAGAAATCACAGTGCACAGGATGCAAAAAACAGACTGCAAATGTATCCTGAGCAAGCCATCCCCCATGCACGGTCACATCTTGCGCTCCCAGGATGCTGGCACATGGCTCTGCAGTGTGGGCTTTTTTTTTAACATGTCAGCTGCTGACAATAGTGTTGCCATCTGTAGCCTGTGCTGTCAACGCATAAGTCGTGGTAAGCCCAACACTCACCTAGGGACGACCGCCTTAAGAAGGCACCTGGCCCCCCATCACCGAGCCCAGTGGGAGCAACGACGTCAGAACCCACAAAGCCACACTCCCGGGCACTCCACGTCCTGCCTCTTGTACTTCTTCTTCTCTTCTCTTCACATTTGTCCTCCACTCCACCTTCCACCGTGCCGTCATTGCGTTCCTCTGGCACAATGCAGGCTTCTGTGTCCCAAATGTTCAAGCATATAAAAGTTTGGACGCTGAAAAATCCTCTTACCCAACAGCAGACCGCTGGCTTGTCGGAACTGCTAGCCCGCCAACTACTGCCATATATATTGGTGGACTCGAAAGCCTTTAGAAAATTTGTGGCCATTGGCACACCACAATGGAAGGTCCCTGGAAGGAAATATTTCTCCTAAAAGGGTATCTGGGAATTATATGTCCACGTTCAGCGGCAAGTTAATATATCTCTGGCACACAGGGTCGGTGCCAAGGTACATCTGACCACAGACACATGGTCTAGCAAACATGGGCAGGGAAGATACATAACTTTTACTGCCCACCAAGCATGAAACCTGTGGCACCCGTGTGGATTTGGTGTTACTGCCACGGATTGCATGCAGGCCTGCCTCTTCTTCTCCTTCTCCTCCTCCATCCTCCGTCTCCTCCTCGGCTCACTTCTCCTTTTCCACTGCTACCACCTATTCCGCTGCACCCCCCAGCTCCCCAGAACCTATTTGATGTGCCAGGTGAGACATTGCCATGCTGTGCTGCGGCTGTTGTGCCTGGAAGCCAAGAGCCACACCAGTCCTACACTCCTTTCAGCTCTGCGGTCACAGGCCGATTAGTGGCTAACCCTGCTCAATTTTACAATTGAGTCAGCAGGAGTCTGAAGAGGAGTCAGAGGACAATGGTGGCTGGGAGAAGGAGGAGGAGTAGCATGCTTTAAACTTATCGGGGATCCCTGGTGTTGTCCGTGGCTGGGGGGAGGAGACCAAGGATGAAATTCTCCTGGGCGATTAGTAGGAGCCAGGGCGCTCCACCGCATCCAATTTAGTGCAAATGCGGGCCTTCATGCTCCAATGTTTGAAGATGGACCCCAGCATAAAAAGCATAAAGGCCAAGGACCTGTAGTAGGTGGTCACGTACTTAGACCCCGGGTACAAAAACAAAATGGCAGACATGTTACCAATATCACAGAGGGCTGTCAGAATGCAGCATTTCCAGGCCTCGCTGAGAGATGTGCTGCATTCTGCTGTTGCGGGCACTGGCAGAGGAATTTCCACCCACAGCAAAACAGGTGCAGGTACCAATCCTACCGTGCTTGCAAAAAGAGGGCAGTTTGAAGATGTGTTGGTCACTTGGAATATGAGATCATTCTTGCAGCCAACCCTTCGACAGTCGCCCTCCGGATCCAGCCTAAGGGAACGCCTAGACCGACAGATGTCCAACTACATCAGGTTAACGGTCGATGTGGACACTCTGGGACGCGAGGAACCCCTTGGCTACTGGGTGTGCAGGATTGATCTGTAGCCAGAGGTGGCACAATTTGCCATGGAACTCTTGGCTTGCCCCTAGTTTAGTGTCCTGTCCGAAGGACGTTCAGTGCAGCAGGGGGGATTGTGACCGATAAGCGCACTTGCCTAGCTCACGACAGTGTGGACTACCTCACATTTTTAAAATTGAATGAGGCATGGTTCTCGGAGGAATTCAACACCTGTGGTGACCACGTGTAATTGAATTTCCTCCTGCCATCCCACACATATCCTTATGTATATACAGCGGCATAAAAGGTCTTTTATGTCAGGTGAATGCCTAATTTTTGGGGTCTGTACTGGCCGACAGTTACATATTTTTCCTGTGACAGCCTAATGCACCTCCAGCCACAGAATCCAAAATTCTTTGCTGTCAGGTGAATGTGTATTGGCTATTTTTTGGGGCCTGTACTGGCCGCCAGTTAAATTTTTATCCTGTGACCGCCTAATGTACCTCCGGCCACAGATTACAAAGTTCTTTGCTGTCAGGCAAATGACTATTGCCTAATTTTTGGGGCCTGTACTGGCCAACAGTTAATTTTTTTTTAAAATCTCTAGCCACAAATTCACACCTCTGTCTCACTCCTCTGCCTCTCCTTATAGTTGCGTATGAACCGCATTCACCATAAGTACCTTCTAATGTCACAGGGTCAAGTGACTGTGTGTCCCACCCCGCACTGTGCCCCTTTATACCCTGCATTGTGCCCTATTGCCACACCCTGTGCTGTGCCCCTAGTCATTCTCTGTACTGTGCCCTATTATATCCTTTTATCCAGTCACAGTATGGCGGTGTTATCTGGTCACTGTACAGAGGTGTTATCTGGTCAATGTATTGCGGTAGTATCCAATAACTGGATGGCCATAACTGTATCCCTTTCCCTGCCCATGTCATCCTTTTTTAGACCTGGCATGAGCGGGAAAAATATGCAGTTTGCGGTGTTAAGGACCTTTGAGCCAAAATCTGTGTCAGAAATACGCCTAACATAGATGTATTTCTATATAATAAATGACCACCTAATTGCAATATTATTCAGGGTAGGGCTAACATCTTTATATTATATAGTGTATTATACTGTGCCCTGTATTTCCTAGTAGAAAATGATCCTTGGGAAACACAGTACTCGTCCCTGACCACCAGGACCAGTTAGCGCTCTGTCAGTACATGGCGGCCTCCCCTCTACGACACGCTGCTCCGCTTTGTACTGGTTCTTATTCTGACACTCGGGCTGGGTTCACATCCTATTTTTGCCATCTATGTAATGCATACCAAAAATGTATGCGTTAACAGATGCCTCAGACTGATGCCGCACAGTGGTGTCCGTTCACCATACAGTTCCATGGTAGAAAAAAAAATGATGTTGACGTATGTACTTTTTTTAATGGACTCTGCAGGATACAAAAATGTGGAGTGCTGCACATTTCCTACAACCGATAGGAAATAAAAAATTTCTAGGCTCGAGCAGGGCACTTTTTGAGAGTTTCACTTTAAGACGCATAAAAATGGCCCCTGATTAAATTACATATTTTTTGTGGGAATTTTTGTCAATGATCCCCCTCTGGTATTTCACTGTCCATGTCGTGGGACTATTTGTGTACTTCTAGTAAGTGTTTGCTGGCTGCAAATATGACCTGAAGGTTTTTTGCCATCAAAGTTTAAGCGGCCCGCCGCGAACGCGCGGTTCGAGGACATTTAATCGCGAACTGTCCCGGCCGTTGTTCATTTATCACTATTTATAAATAAAGAATACCATCATAGGTTAGATCATAAGGTTAGGGACAGAGACCAAAATGAAGCTAAAAGCCCTGAAAGCTTAGGTGCACACAGGGTTTTTGAAAACAGCAACACAAGTACCAACACAGCGACAAGTTGATGGAGATTTTCTGCTGTTTTTGTAAGAATGTACTGTACAGTATATTATAGATGAGTTTTAGGTGATTTCTTAAGGCAAGTTAAACAGTCAATAGAACAATAGAAAATAAATAAAAGTATTTGTGACTCCATAAAAAGCACATACTGTATTTTACAGTATATTGAGTGGTGTTAGCACACTCCACAGTCTCAATATGTTTTATAGACTAAACATGCATGGTCTCTTCTCTGTAAACCTTTTCTGACATGGCATTGCCTTTCTTGGCCCCCAGACGCTTACCAATCTTACGTTTTATGTTATATTGGGAAACCTCTGTAAAACACATCATAAGATCCTTACATACTCATATCAGACAAGCCAAACTCTTTATAGAAGCTGGTCTTTGTGTAGCATACATCATTTAGACAATTTAGGCAGCATATGTTGATTATGTAAAATAGTATCTCATATATTCTGTTTTTACAGTAGCTCTGTCTTCTTTACTGGAACCTCAAGTTTCATCTTCCCCGTTTACATCTGAGCATTTTATTTACCCATAATCAGCTTGCAATTTAGAAAACTGTAATAATGTAATTTATACTGTTTTAAGTGGAGCACATGTGGGCTACAATAAACCAAACTGTGTAACAGTATGAAAGCCAATCTACCTGTATAAACATAGGATGATTACACTAAACATTAAACAGGAAGCGTGGAAAGGAACATTTCACCTCCATGTAGACATATGTAATCCACATTGAGACACTCATTTATTTGGTGCTTACACAACATTCTGGCACCAGATGCAACCCAACAGAGTTTATTAATATAGAAGAGTGAGGAGCATTCAGCCCAAAAATGTTTAGTCTAACTGGTCAATGGGCATGAACTGTCTGAAAATGGTATCCTAAAGATACAAACGGTCTACAAAAAAATCACACATCTTGAAAAACATCTTAGCGTTCAAGTCTTTATCTTCAACTTGGCCTTATAGATGAATTGCCACTGAACTCTACTACATAAGGTAAATGTTTAAAAACATTAAATACAAATTCTCTTACTTACCATAATGAAATCATAGTTAAATTTCAATCTTCTGTTGCCTATGATGGTTTCTAAAAATTCAGGAGCTAGTTAGTGTTGGGTGCTCTGGTTGAACACATTGGAATTCTCAGGTGCTCAGTAGACGGGAGACCCAAGTCAACGGGAGACCCAAGCATTAAACTAGGCACCCCTTGCCTAGTTTATAGAAAAAGTTTAGAAATTGATGGAAACACCACCAAAGTGGGTTGGAAACAGCATGAGGAAAACATCTGGATGCATCTTGGACCTATTACCTATGACATTCAAAACCAGCTCTCATCTGACTGAGAGCCAGCAAGCCTCAAAGTTGCTTCATATCTGTTCGATGGCTTGGGTGGACCTGCACACCTAGATCATTATCATTAGGGTGACAAAAAGTTTTTAGATTGTCCTAACATAATATTGAATAACCTTTCTATACAGTTTTGTCATGCAAACTAATTTGCATAAACATGGGCATATGGGAAAGACATGAAAATTAGCAGAATCTGCCTTGTTTTTCAGCTAAAAAAAACATTTGCATGGAAAATTTGCGATTACAATATTTGCGATCTACACTACTCATGAACAGTGCCATCTAGTGGATTCCAAGTTTTGTCATAAGACTATGAAACCAATAGATAGTGCTGTTCATGAGTCATGAACAGCGCCATCTATTGGATTCATGGTCTTTTCATAAGACTATGAATCTAATAAATGGCACTGTTCATGAGTAGTGTTGATCGCGAATATTCTAATAGCGAATTTTCCATG
The DNA here is from genome assembly GCF_014858855.1 of Bufo gargarizans. NCBI lineage: Eukaryota > Metazoa > Chordata > Amphibia > Anura > Bufonidae > Bufo > Bufo gargarizans. Next base: position 372,108,327 of record NC_058084.1, on the reverse strand, counting down.
CAAATGGTGTTTCAGCTGAAAAACAAGCAGATTCTGCTAATTTGCATAGGCCCATGATTGTGCAAATGAGTTTACATGACAAAACTGTATAGAAAGGTTATTGAATATTATATTAGGACAATCAGAAAACTTTTTGTCACCCTAATGATAATGATCTAGGTGTGCAGGTCCACCCAAGCCATCCAACAGTTATGAAGCAACTGTGAGGCTTACTGGCTCTGAGTCAGATGAGAACTGGTTTTGAATGTCTCAGTGCAAAAGGCTGCTATTGTAAGGTATGCTGACTGTGATCTGTCTCATGGATAGATTGTTGGCTTGCACATACCCAGCTTTTATCATATAGCCTTTTGTGTGGTTGTTTATTGTATGTCATAGGTAATGGGAGTCCAGGATGCATCCAGACATCCTTCCCATGCTGTTTTCAAACCATTTTGGTGGTGTTTCCATCAATTTCTAACGTTTTTATATGAACCAGACACCCTCTATTTTTCAGAGCAGGGGGTGCCTGGTTTTATGCTCGGGTCTCCCATTGATTTTCATTGTGCTCAAGCATACACAGTATTCGGCCAAACACTGCGATGTGCCGAGCATGCTTGCTCAACACTAGAGCTAGTCAAAGCAAAGTATTACCTACCAATTTTATGAACTTCTGAAATGTCATGGTGACATTGTAAATGTTTTGTTCAGTGGAGGTCCAGGTGCTGCGACCCCCACTGGTCATGAAATTGAGAGGAGAGCTTAGCTGAGAGCCGTGACTCTCCCTTTCTTTTTGGCTTGCTTGAGCCAAAAAGTTAGTGCTGTACAGATACCTGGAAAGTTTGAGACCTTTTTTATGAATTTACTGCTTAAGAATCACCAATCTGAGACAAATGTGCAGAACTTTTCTGCCCTTCGTTTCAGTAATCCATGAGGCTTGCAGCACACAGACCTCCACCAAGTTTCCTCCACCATCAGAAATTTGTGAAATTGGTCAGTACTCTTGATGTTATGCAAGGAACAGTAAAAGTAATGTACTGCAAACACTGGGACTGCATTAGCCCATTTTTATGGTTATCAATGGGTGCCCAAAAGCCACTCTGCTTTGGTTAGATACACAACTTTTCAGTGAAGTATATTTAAGTTTCTACGTTGTGCCACATCTAAATATGATGCTACAGAAATTTTCCCAGACAGTGTAATTACTGTGTACAAACACAACATAAATGTTTGTGGGACCCTATTCCAATTCTCAGACCCAATAAGTTGGGGAACCCTATGCCCAACATAGAACTTCCTTTTAAAAGGCACCTTTTCTTTGTAAAGTATTTTGCAATATACATATTATATGAATAAAAGATACAAGAGAAACATAAGTGACTAATGAAAACCGCCATAACCGGTCTTTTTATGTGAATCCTTATTGAAAGAAGAAAATTACAAGCAAATGGAAATACAGACATAAAGTAGCTCTGATACTGCTGCCATTTAATGTTCCACAAAGCAATAGCGGCTCACTTAGTATCTCAATATTTATTCTATGAGGTGACCCCATTTTAAAGCATGCATTATGCAAATGCAAATGTGTGCAGGTTTAAGGATTTATTCTCTTTCTTCTAGTCACACACCAGTAGTATTTTTATTGGTGACATGCCTCACTTACAATGTATAAATGGCACCATATAACTGCAGGAGAATGAGTGTCTTAACTGCGCTAAATACAGTGTTCTTTCACAAATAAACATGGTTTTATATGACACATTAATGCCATTTTACATGCCACTTACACAAGCAGTAACATAAACAGGGCCATTTTAAGTCTCATAAACACTTTGAGCTTTCAAATATTTTATATATCATAAAAATAAAAAAAACAAGAACGTTAAACAATTAATTTGATCTCTCATGATCCTGTTTACTGCCTCAGCAATCTATGGTATATCGCCAGGCTCTTTGAGAAAAGGTCCTTTACTCTGTAGATGTTTTATTGCTACAATATTTGTACACGTGCTGTAGGTACCAAATACAAATAGTAAAAGTCTCCTATTGCCAATTGCATCTTGTTTTCTGTTATTTGAGGTGTGGGTGGAATTTGGGTGTCCTGAGGGGTTATTTGGCTTCTGAAAAATAAAATATAAAAACAACAGCATGTGATAGAAAACCTCTCTTTAATCCCCTACCGATCCAGCCCACACGAACTGGCAGTCCACTGGGTCTTTGTTTACAGCCAGCATGTGACCATTGCAGCCAATCAGTATCCTTAGTGGTGACGTGTGACACTATTGGGTCATCTATAGCAGTCATGATGCCAGTAGTATAGCATGAGACACCTGAGCTGGCTGTAAACAAAGAACGGGGGGAATGCTGGTACATCTCGGATCTGCAGATTGAGGGTCCCATAACCCGGACCAAACTGGTAAGGTTACCATAGGCCTTCACATCCAGGCATAGGATAAATGGACAAGTGACTGTATATGTGCTTGGCTCTCTCCAATCTTTTCTATAGTTGCTTCTCTAAATCCTATGAAAGTGAATAGAGAGTCATGCATGTGCACCGCCACCCCACCATTCATTCCCCAACTGGCTGGTGTGGCCAGCAGCCTACTCTTCAGGTAGAACAGAGTTTAAGGTCCTCCATTCTGAAGCTAGGTGTGAGTGAGATGGACCCTCATCTATCAAATATCTATGGCATAAAAAGGAACACTGGTGGACAAAACGATACACTGAGTAATGGTAATGTCTAGTGCAAGGCTTAAGGGGTGCAGTTCATAACACAGAGACTCAAAGAACCTTACAGATGTTGAGAGATCACTTGAACCCTGGAATATTTTGCATGTCTATTACGTGCTATAGTTTATTAGTACAACATACCAAAGATTTCTAAGAATTATAGCACAAAGAAGTTCTAGAAGATATTCAGTACTGGCATGGAATGCTTTCCTAGAGGATGTTTATACAGCACACCAACCTTGCTCTGAAGTTTTTTTGAGTCTAAAATTAATCTAAAAACTAAAATAAATAAATATTGTAATGAGACTAGTAAATGAAAGAATATAAACCTGCATACTTGGGTGTTGTCATCAGTTCATTCTAAGTAGATAGATGCATTGGTTCAACAATATAATTTTACTAGATTACCTGAGAATGTATTTAGGATTGTGAATTGTTATAGATCTTTCCCAGATTACATAATTGATGACCATTAATATCTGATCTTTGGGGGACCATCTGCCAGCACAGCCACCTGCTGCATATGGCATTATAATATCTGCATTACCTGGTGGTTTAATGGGCTTGAATTCTGAGAAATATAAACAGATTCAGGACCACTACTTGTGCCCAGGGCCCTTTTTTATTTTTATAAAAAACTAGCTCTGGCCAACGGTTCTGATTAAATATATTCCACAGTTTTCAAACCAGCACCTGGATTTGAATACTGTAGTTGTTGCAATTAAAAATGTTATATAGCCAGTGAGTTAATCAATTACATCTATCTTTATAGTGCCACCAGCCCTTTGTTCCTTGTCTTACTTCTTTGTGCACCCCATTGAGGTGAACTAACATACTCAGTTCCACCCTTTATCTGCCACCATCTTCTGTTAGAAGCTTTGACACTTATGCCTCATTCACACCTCAGTGTTCGGTCAGTGATTTCCATAAGTGATTTTGAGCCAAAACCAGGGCTCTAAACACAGAACAGGTGCCGATTTTTCTGCTATCCCTTATGTCTGTGGAGGCTCCAATCCTGGTTTTTGTCCACAATCACTGATGGAAATCACTGACCAAAACCCTGATGTGTGAATGAGGCTTTACAGTGAGATAGTTGCAGCAAAAAAGGTACACATCCTGAGCTGTGATAGGGAGAGAGCTGCAGCAGAAAGGACACCCCCCTGAGCTGTGATAAGGAGAAAGCTATAGTATGGCTGAGCTGCCAGCTTGAAATGTTATCTAGAAAAGCAGTTGGAGCAATGAATGGGCTGATCTCTGGATCCATCTGAGGTACAGGGCTGGTTCTAGCTTTGTTAGAAAAGGACTATCATGTATTATATGATGTCAGATTTTCATTATGTACATTTATCAATGGATAACCCCTTTAAGTATCCAAGAGTATGGCCTTGATTTATCTAACTGGTTTTGTCTTTATTTTGGAGCAAACTGTGACTTTTATGTTGTTTTATGTGTAAGACACACTCAGTCTGTGACAGGTCAGTTATTTTTTGCTCCTGCTAAGTCAACTGTCTTGATATGAAAGCACAATGAAATTCCAGCACTCACGATTTTGGTAGCTAAAATCTTCGTCTTTTATTCAGGCAGTAGACATATAAACAGGACATCCACCCACAAGTGCAGCAACCTTGACGCGTTTCGAACAGTAGTTCTTAGTCGACAGAAGTCAACTGTCAACTTCAGAAATCCAGCAGATAATGAGTATTCCTCTGAAGCACTTTGGTTTTTCACCTTAGTTATGATAGGGATTGTTTAAAAAAAACTTGTCTCAACTGCTCACCAATCCCGACCTGCCAATAAGTTAGAATGTGATAGTTTGTGCTAAATTCACCACTTTCATAAAATAGACTAATGGGAAGACAAACTTCATATTATTTTTTATTTTATTTTATCATTATTGTACCTAGTGTTATCCCACATAAGAACAGTGTTAGGGGCTTTAACCTAACTTTCTAAAATTGTACTTTTTGTTGTATTTTTATTAATACACATTAAGTATATTTTCAGAACTGTCTAATATATCGGTAGACAGGTCCAATAGTCTGAAAGTGAAAACATCTCAATGCTTGCATTATGTTTGACTACAAAAATGTACAGGTATGAGAAGTATAAAGAATTACATTATTCATAAGATTTTCTCTCTATACATGTATCCTTAAGCAATAAACCAATAGCTAAAGTACAGTAATTATCATTAAAAGTTGGATCATCTAGATTAGGCCTCTTGCACACAAAAGTTTTTTTTTTCCGTTTGCGTTCCATTTTTTTGCAAAAAGAAATTTCAGTGGATCTGCAAAATAAAACGGAAGGTACTCCGTATGCTTTCCGTTTCTGTATTTCTGTTCCGTTCATAGATAGAACATGTCCTATTATTGTCCGCATAGTACTGTTCTATTAGGGGCCAGCTGTTCCGATCTATATTTTTAGCGAATCCGTTTTTTGCAGACCGCAAAATACTAAAAAAGCCATACGGTCGTGTGCAAGAGGCCTTACAGTAGCACAACTCTATAAACAGAACGTATGCTTTCACTGGCAGTAGGCCAGCTCAAAGTTCAGTCCCATTGAATGGTGCTAAATCAACAGTAAATCCTTCATGGTGGCATCCATGCAGACACTGTTCCAAGAAAGGACACATCCTTTCTTGGCATGGTCATGGAAGATAAACTGCGACCACATGAACGGCAGTTTCCGCATGGACAGCACATCGTTTTTGATGCAAAATAATTTCCAAATTGTATGGGCAAAAACCTCCATGTGAACTAGTCTTCATGAAAATCGGTGGAATGAAGTGCAAACTGCTGGCTCCGAAACCTGGCACTCACGTTCCAAGCCGGACAAGCTGACTTGAAGCTGCAGAGGGATTATCTTATATGAGGGAGAGAATATGATACACTGTGATTTCTGCCTCTGATAAGCACAGCGGGACACTCTGATATCGGGTGTCTTCCCCTCAAATTTCTTATAAAATGGAAGCCAGACTATGTGAACATTTATTTATGGCTTGAATATTAACATGTATAAAAAGTTACAACTTACAATGATATAAGAAAAAAAGCAGCAAACATGATTTTGAGTGTTGTCATATTGTCCTTCATAAGGGTTAGTGCAGTCTTTCTTTATGCAAAGCAACATTACTCTGCAACCCTACTCACCAAATTGCTAATCTAGAGCTGTACATGACTTCTGTGCATCTAACCTGCATACGTATAAACATTGGCTCCTGTTGGTTGCAAACATTTTACAAGCATACATGTAAGCAACAAATGGACTACAATTTATGTCAATGAAACTGAGAACTTAATACATTAGGAAAACGCCCAAATGAAAGATGCTATTTTCTTTAAAAAAAAACAGAAAACCCCCTTTAACTATTTATGCAGAAACCAAGTGTTACATAATAATTGCGTCTTGACTAAGGTTTATGGCACATGCAGTACAGTATACTGTGCTATGGAATTTCAGGGGACACTTTACTGTACTCATATCACAAGAGGATCCGGAACATGATAAATAATAGAATTAAAACGTAACTTTTACTCACTTGGATTAAAATGCAAAAGTGCTAAAAAAATAAGGTGAGAAAAAATATACATATCAGAATAAATATTATACATGCACCTGGAGGCATAATGAAATGGAATGTTCTTACCAGGCCCAGGATATGGGATATGGTTTATGTCTACCAGATGCTCTTGTTTTCGTTCTTCCATATAACAACTGAATTGATGGAGCAGGAGCTCTTGGTTTTGCTGGTCTTCTCAGGACATAAACTAAGTGGCCGTCACAAAATGTTCCTCATAAAATCGGGAATGGGGGCTAACATTACCTGCTGAGCAATTACAGAGCACCCGCCCTGATAGCGGGCGACCCTGTCGGGAACCTATCCCTAACTGGGGCCTATTCCCTACACCTGTCCCTCACTATTGTCTCAACATGGCATGTTTCGTCTCAGAAAAGTAAACTTATCAGGGGATTTGTGAGTGAAGAAAAGCAAAAGACTTGTGGAATAACAAAGCATGGAGTAATGGGAACACGTGTCATAAATCCCAAAACTCATAACCAGAAAACCTAGGGCACATTAAAAACTGTGGCCCATGTCATGGTGGGGGTGGGGAAGTGTCCCTATCTGTTCCTAATCTCACCGCAGGTAAGAAGGGGGCGCGCTGTAAAACTAATAGCGAATAGCCCAGACCTATCCCACGCTTCCCTGGAGCGCTCGGAGAAGGAGATCACATGGTAGATAGGGCAGCTGGAAGGAGTGTGACGTGGCAACCAAGCGTCGTGCACCGCTAAGCAACCGGACAGCGCCTGGTCCCACGTCTCTCCATGTTGTCGCTGATACCAGACAACTCTTTTTACAAGTAAAGGAGTAATGGTACTCCAACCAGATTACGGCTGTACCCAGTAAAAAAGCAATAGGGGCCAGATGATAAATAATAATAATAATAATAAAGAGGCTGCAGCCTCCTTAAACAGCTAATCAGTGAGGGCAAGTTTGACCCCCATCAATCATGTATTGATGACCTATCCTGATAGGTGACCACTGTTTTATTCCCAGAAAACCCCTTTAACTATTTATGCCGAAACCAAATAATACATAATAATTGTGTCTTGACTAAGGTTTCATGGCACATGCAGTACAGTATACTGTACTGTGGAATTTCAGGGTTCACTTTACTGTACTCGAGCAACACGTAGACAATAAGAGATACATAGAAGATTGGGTTTTCCAAATACTTTACGTCATGGCTACCCAAACTGCGGCCCTACAAAACTGCGACTCCCAGCATGCCTGGGCAGCCTAACAATATTAGGGCATGCTGGGGGGCCGCAGGTTGATGAGCACTGCTTTGAGTAAGGCAGGTAGAGATGCTTGGTTATACAGGTTAGTACTACTAGAGACATTGCCACCTCACACTACAAGATAAACATCTTGATTGACCCTCCATTTCATGTTGGATTTCTCAGTGAAGTTTGCATACACTAGTAGCACTTGCTCAAACATTTTTCAAGCTAAACCACCTGCATCTTGGTATCAAAGATATGTGGCCCAGGGCTATTTAACATGCTGCACAGTCAGTTTTACCACAGTGACAAATATAACTCCTAACATGAAAGTCTTCTGCGATATCATTACACAGAACATGTCGCTATCTAATTTACCTTATGCTGGCCCAAGGCTAATATATTCCTTAATTGTATGATATAATATAGAGAAATACCTCACTTATATGCCGAGAGGACATATGGTACAGTGTCATAATTATAGGAGGTGTGGAGGTAGCAGGCTCCCAGAGATCTCTCTGCCACATCACTGGATGCCAGTTCAATGGGCGCCTCCCCCCAGGGTCCTTCCTATTGCGTCCCAGATGTAGGAAATGCTGAGTGGTATGTTGCGGCCTAAATTGTCTCTTTATGTGTGTCACAGTGCTCCTACCAGGATGCGGCTGGACCCCAGGCTTTGGCTCAGAAGCAATAAATAGGGGGAATAATTCAGGGATTTGAAGAAATAACTCAAGTCCAAACCTTGAAACAAAGTTCAAATGCAGCTTTACTTGAATAAATGTTTCTCCAAACAGTTTCAGGCTTTGTCTTGGTTCCAGAAGGCTTTAGAATTAAACTGGCAGGCAAACTCAACTCTGCTATATCTTTCTCTCACTCTGCTGTACTGACAAGCTAACTTGGTGTCTTTGTTTCCCCTTTATGCTGCACTTCACTCTTGTAGTCGGACTTATGTTCAGCCAAAAAGTAGGTTAGAATCCTAGCAGCTCCAAAATGGAGTCTCAACCAGAACAAACTAGAACTGCCACACCTCCTTCTGGTAGCTAGCAGGACTGGCCCACTTCATCCCAAAGGGGGGAGACTGGAATGGTGATTTTCATTCTGTCTAAGATAGCTCTTCCAGAAATGCTGCCACCTGCTGGTGAACCAGGCATATTACATTTACAACAGTTGCATAACAATATTATAGATGCACATGTGATGAACCTGGAACAGAATTACACAGATGACATTTATGTTAGATCATTAGAGATAGTAGCAGGGTGCAGGAGTGGTAACACCACTCTGGGGTGTTACACCAGTATTATTCATGGCCCATTGTAGGTGCAGAGCTTCATTACAGCTTCAAACTACAGATACTGGAAGCCTATGCTAGCATTTCTCCTGCAGTGTTGCTATCAGTGTGTGAAGAGTGGGAGAAGAGGGTTGCATTGACAATCCAACACAATGGGCAGCACATTGAACACATTTTATAAGTGGTCAGAAACTTGTAAATAACTCATGAAAGAATAAAGTTACGTTAAAACCAAGCACACCATAGTTTTTCTTGTGAAATTCCCAATAAGTGTGATGTGTCGCATGACCCTCTTCCTATTGAAAAAACAAAAGTTGGATTCAAAATGGCCAACTTCAAAATGGCCGCCATGGTCCCACCCATCTTGAAAAGTTTCCCCCCCTCGCATATACTAATGTGCCACAAACAGGAAGTTAATATCACCAACCATTCCCATTTTATTAAGGTGTATCCATATAAATGGCCCACCCTGTACATTACATAGTAACAGTAAATAGGGCTAAGAAAATACATATATTCAAGGCTGATTAAGGGGATGGCAAAAAAAATCTTAGGGTAAACAAAGCTCCTTCTTAACTCCAAATCTTGCAATCAAAATAACTTACTGGATAAAAAACCCTTCGCTTTTTCCATAGATCAAATAACTATACGTTTTGGTATGGGTACTCTGAAGAAATACATCCAGGCTCCTCTTGAACTGTTTTAGTGAGATCCTCAACCTCCTTAGGCAGAGAGATCCATAGTCTCACTGCTCTTACAGTAAAGAATCTTCTATGTTGGTGTAGAAATCATTTTCCCTGTAGAGGATGTCCCCATTCAAGGACAAGATGTGAGTAATCAAGCACTATCTCTACCCAATCTCACAAATCTGCAGTTTGCAAGGTCAGAATTGATAGATGGAATTAGCCAATATACAAAAAAAAAAAATATAACATTCATTTATCATAATCTTTAAAACCTATTCAGTACCTTATAAAAAACAGAGCTACTTACCACCAGAAAATAATTGTTGACAATAAATTGTAATGTTTTAGTGAATATTACATTTTTATTTTTAAAGGGGTTTTCTAGGATTTTCATACTGATGGCCTATCCGCGGGATAGGTCATTAATATTAGTTGAGAGGAGGACCATCTGCCTGCACCCTCACGGGTCAGCTGTTTGAAGAAGACGTAGTGTTCACCTGAGCTCTGGTGAGTGCTGTGGCCTCCTCTCAGCTTACCAAACATAGTGCTGTCCATTGGACAGCAGCTGTGCCTGGAATTACTGCTCAGCACCATTCGCTTGAATGGGACTAAACTGCACCTAGGCCATGTAACCAAAGAACATGACATGATGTGGCCTAGGAAGAGGTCTAAGCACTTGTGGAGCACTGCCAGCCTCTTCATATAGCTGATCGTTGGGGGTTTCGAGAGTCATACACCCTCCAATCTGATATTGATAACCTATCCTGAGGATAGGTCTGTGAAGGTTCTCATTTATCCAGGTCATGGTATATCTGTAAAGAATAAATCAAGGCAACTAGACTTACTGTAGATTTCTTGAAAACGTTTCGCTCATTCTTTCAACGAGCTTTCTCAATTCTGAGTGACTGTACAAGAATTCTCTGGGAATAAATATGTAACTGAATTGATAGATGGAATTAGCCAATATACAAAAAAAAATATAATATTTATTTATCATAATCTAATTAGGATAATGGAATTGATTCCATTTAGGATAATGGAATCAACACCTTTGACCCCATGCTGGGTATAATGACCTCTGACCCCATGCTGGGTATAATTACCAGATGTTGCTTCAGTTACATATTTATTCCCAGAGAATTCTTGTACAGTCACTCAGAATTGAGAAAGCTCGTTGGAAGAACGAGTAAATTGTTTTCAAGAAGTCTACAGTAAGTCCAGTTGCCTTGATTTATTCGAAGATGAGACGGAGGCCGATGCCCATAGGATTGTATTGGGCATGCGCCGGATCTTGTGAAGTCGGGGACAGTAGTAGCCGCCCAGCGAAGTGAATATTGATGAGCTGGGCGGCGCTTCAAAACGGCAGTTGGGGGGTGGCTGGCTGGGCGCAAGTGGAGATGAAACGCCGCCCCTTGGGCAGATTGAAGATGCTTCAACCAGGTTATAAAACTTCGGTTTACTGTATTTATAAGGTGGACAGGGGGGATACTTAGATGATTTTAATACACTTTAGAAGACCTGTACTGTGATATATATGCCTAAATATGCTTATTGTGCCTGTCAGTGTCCCTTTAAGGCTCATTCCAAAGGATGTACTATGGCTTTGTACCAGCTCTAATTTCTACAGAGCTTTCATACAGCACCTTTAGAAATCTATGGGGCCACACATGCCTCAGATGTCATACCATTGAGTCATATCATGCTGTATTACAGGCTCATCCTCCTTTAGAAGCTTCAAATAGGTTTATAATATAGTTCCCAACTGAATACAGAGAACCATAAGGACTCTGTATGTCACAATGCAGCCTTTGATTTCCATAGCAGTGATAATCTGGATAGGATATCGGCACAAAACATAATTTGTTGGTGTCATTATGCTGTATCTTATAAAGACTGGTATTCAAAGCCAAGTCGGGTCATTGCTGGACATACATCATAGTCAATGCCACAAACAAATGATAAAGGCTCCTCAGATAAAATGAATAATGCAGCATAATGGTAATGAGAAGAAAATCCTTGCTTCAAATGACCAATTTAACACTCTACAATAAACCACTGTATGTTCAGAATGCTACTTCCAAATGAAAGAGATCAGCTGTCAAGACATGGAGGGGGGCGTACAATAGTGCTAAAATTCTACGCGGACAAGCCTCCCATTATTTGGATGCAGTTGTGGAAAAACAATCCTAGCACAGTTGTATGAAAAGATTCATTTATTTCTAGATCTGAAACAGGGCATGCAGTGTCTGCAGAGAAAATTGCTGGTAAAATGGATGCTTGCCCTACTTAAACCTCCATGGTTTTCGAATAGCTACTTCACATTTATTTCTGTACAATATCTGCACCAGATTGACCAATATGCCCCCAAAGACACGTGGCAGGAAGATTTCTTTAGGGTATGATTTGCGTGTACCAATCTCAGCTAGAGAGTATCTAGAATATCTATTGGCCTCTATAATATATATGCCTCGTGTACAGCATAGAGATTATGGCGCTGTATGACAGTAATTACGCTGGGAAGCAATAATAGATCAATACATTGTGGATGTGTAATCCTCCATTTCTTTGGTGCAACAATATCTTTTAGCAAATTTGCAGGATTAATCTCTTCAAAGGGATTCAGTCATCAATGTTAAAATTTTCCCTGAGCTGATAGTCATCATCACTGTGACAGCAGTGAGTAGACAATCGTGGAAAGCAATTGGATATTAGAAAATAACATGGGCGTATTTTACGGTTATGGACACGACATTATTTCTAGAGAAATAGATGCAATTCGTCTGCAGACTGATAATGTGAATGTAATGGTGATAGTTAGGGTTGCGAGAATCAAAGTATCTGAAGTGGGCTTCAATCTAAATTTCAGAGAAAATTTGATTCACCAAAAAGCCGAACTTCCTTGTGCTTCATGGTAACTAATCAATTTTCCCTAAAATGGTGTAAAAACTCCTCAGATGCCACTTTCATCGATGATCGTGGCATGTAATGTAAAAATGGAGACCTGTCAAGGGTTAAAAAGATTAATAATAATACTAACCTGATCCGTTTGAGCGCAAAGAGGCCACCGCGGCCATCTTGATTGAAGATTCCATACAAAATTTTTGCGTTGTGACATATCACGTCACCACGCGGGGCAGCATGAAGACTTCATCAAGCACCGCGCAAGATTTTGCACGGGATCTTCAATCAAAATGGCCGGGGTGGCCTCTTCATGCTGAAGTGGATGAGGTGAGTATTATTTTTTTTTTTAACCCCTGACAAGTCTACATCTTTAGATCAGATGCCGCGATCAGCTATGAATTCAGCATTTGACGGTTTCAATGATGGGGATGGTGCAATCCCAGCACCGCATCATTGCGCCTGATACTTACAAAGAAATGCGCTTTGTGATAAAGTCATTCGTCATGAAGCAAAATTCTTTGTAAAATTCAATTCAAAAGCAGCTGAATCAAAGTTTTCATAACTTCATTTATCACTAGTGATAGTTAAAGGAGCACTCCAGGCACCCCAGCCAATCTGCTGTTTGAAGGAGTTGATGTGCACCAGAATGGCACAGGTCCATACGCTGTGTAGCCGCCATGCCTGGTTCCTACAGCGCTTATCTCCTTCACTAGAATGGGGACAGTTCTGTAGTAATCATCCATTGCCGCTTGGCCCGCACACAATGTAAGGAGAGATGTGCTGTTCCAAAACCCGATTCCGGCACACAGGGGTGCTATTCTGATATACATTATCAATATTAAAGCCCTGTTAACCCCTTTAAGCCTAGTGAAGGGCCTTCTGTGTGGAGTATGAAACAGGCATTCAAAGAATACTAGAGAGTTCCGGGGTCATGCACTCTGCATTAGTCATACTACATTGAATTAGTTTTGTCCAGAATATTCCTTTCAAAAGGTTGTCCTACCCCAAGCTAAAATCAATGAAAGCACCGATTGTGCTTAAAATAAAATAAAAACTCATCATGGCTGCTCCCGTTCTCCTGTGCACTGAAGTATGACGTCCCATCCGTTAATATGTGCAGTATTCCAGCCATTCAATGGCCTCAGCGGTGCTGTCTCCCCAAGTGGAGTGTGACCACGGAGTCACCGCTGAGACCAGTGAATGACTATAACAGTGCATGTGATAGATGAGACAGCATACTTCAAGAGGTATCACAGTTTTAATGATTAAATTCATGTACAGGTATGAAGATAATAGGATGCTGAACAATTTTCCAATTTACATCTATTTAAAATTTGTCTTGCAGACCTTTATTATATCCATATTGTAGCCTCTCCCTAAAGGAGAAAAATGGTAGGTCTGCTTTAGTCCTGTAAAATGTGTCTATAGGTGAGCTGGATAGGACTAAACATGACGTCCGTCATGTGGCCCGCCTTTCAGTTAACAGCCCAGGTATCTAACAGGTGACTAGTAGTGTATAAGGAAACAGAACAAAGTATTACTACAAGCGGCAGCACCTCAACAGCATGTCCGTCAGGGTCTATGTAGAAACATATGTATCCTACCACTGGTCCTATCTACTTATCACATAGATGTTTCCTGTGTGCTGACCCAGCACATGTACATCATGTAACACATGACATGATGCCATGTTTCAGTTAGGCTCTGGATACATTACATAGGACTAATCAGGGTGGATTTGATTTAAATCAAACTGATTTAAATCACAATTTAAATCACTAGTCAGTAAGGCTAGATTTAAATCATAGTTTTCTACAGAAAGACTAATTCTTATAATATAGTAGATGAAGATTTTTAGAATAACAACTTTTCATATTAGTTTGATTAGGTTGATTCTGTTTTCATGTAGACGTTAGGATTAAGGTCTTTTTCTCAACTCTGTTCATGTTATAACATTTTTGCTGTGAAGAAGAGGCATGTGATCTCTGCTGAGTCAAATTCAGTTTTGAGAACTGCAAACGTAAACCAAGCATCTGTGATAATATCTTGTAGGCAGAGAAACTGCCCAATAATCTTACAAAATCCTCTGGAAGAGCATGACATTGTGAATGGATTAATGGAATTTACCAAAAAATTAAACATATACAGCCTTATTCTACATAATTAAAAAACTAATCTTTATTTCATGATGGAATAACCTTTGGATGGTAATATATTTTCCTCAAAAAGTATTTTATATAAAAAAAAAATCTGATTTCAATTTTTTTTATTTTAATTTTTTTAAATCATAGATTTTTATCCACCCTGGGACTAATCCGTGGGCTATATCATTCTACTACATATAGGGTTCAACCACCTCATATAAGAGAGGTAGGTATGCAGAGTTTTAAATAAATACATTTACATTAGAAAAATGTATAAACAAATAATTAATACCCCTTTTAGTCCACAGGGGACAGGAAGCAGAACACAAAGGACCTATAGTGCCAGAACACAGGACTGGGGAGAAATCAGTTGCTTTCTTTTTTTTATTTTAAACATAAATCAGAGCCCTAATTAATTTTAATTTAGGAGTCGGACAACCCCTTTAAATATCCATACGATAAGGACAATGGTTAGTGAGTCCCATCAGTTAGTGATGATAATAGGTATATGCTATCTGGTATTAGATAAGGAGAAAAATAGAAAGCCTGTCTGATTTGGTGTCAATGGCTACTAGTGTCTTTATAAGCATAAGCAATTATAAAGACCAGTCATAGATCTGTATATACAATAGTATTGACCTAGGGCAATGTATAAGATACAGGGATAAGTCATCCTATACTCTACAAAAGACATGAAGAGAATTCCCCTGTCACTTCTACATTATTGTACATGCCAAGGCAAAGCTTTCAATGTGTGACAGTCTCTGGAGGAATTTGTGAAGGCGTCAGGTATCCTGTACTGAGCACACTGTTCATAAATCATTTATTATAAAGGGGCATTTGTATATACAAGGCGTTATTTTTAACAGGCCAGAAGAATTTCTCACATTTTGCAATATGCTGCTTAGCAATCCGATAGCCATAGGCAACACGCAGGGCAATAGCGATTTGCATAGAGTGCATGTATAGACATAGGAATGTGCGGAGATATATATATAAATCTTATCTATGCTCCACACTATCTCAGTATAACAGCTACACATACCATAAGGTGTCAAGGTAAAGCAGAACGTTATATAACAGAGGGCATAGACCAATTAAAACTTTACGTTTAATCCATAATATATATATAAAAAAAGGCCCATAACGAGCATAAATAAATACCCAGACGTAACACTGCTAGACTGATCAATATAATATATGGACAAAAGAGGCTAATTTGGGACTAGGTATCGGGAGGACTCACCCTATCAGATCCCTGATATAGGCTCAGCCCCAAGGAGCACCCTGATGGTGATGCCCTCTGTCCTTGTACCTAGGCCTATTGTCCCCTAAAAGCCCTACCAATATATACAATAAACCAAATAAATCAATCATAAATCCCACGCGTTTCCCCTAGCAGGTAAATCAAAGGTTCATCAGGGAATAGACAAAGGGTAATAACATACAAAAAAGAAAAGACGATAAATTATAGATAGAGATCTTGTTAGATGATATCCGAATAGAACCATATAAATAATGTACGAGCACCACAGGCAAAAAAAAAGTGTGTTACACCCAGATATAATTCACGTAGGCCACACTCGGTGAAGCATTAGAAATAAATAGGCAAAGAAGGAGACGCCGTACACCTGAAAAGTGATATAAGCAGACAGGGACCAGGTGGACCACTTACGTGCCCCAATTGCCACAAGGTACAAGGGTCTCCATTGAGCAGGACAGCAGCATGCTATAGCATATTTATGATTACTTATGCACTGATGGCAGGCAACATATAATTTGATTTTATTTTCTAATCTTTGTTCACATCACATGCCATGAGTGTAATTTCTATGGCCTACTTTCCATGCTCTTGTAAAAGTACTTTATAATTGTATAAACCTTGATCAATAACTTGGCTTTGGCATATGTATGTTTTCCCATTATGTAAATGTATATGTAAATCTTTTCTTTTGATCAGTAACTAAAAGCATACATTTTTATGTGTGCATTTACACGGTGTTGATTTTCCACTTGATAGCATATGATTAATTGGATCTATGCCTAGAGAACATCATCAACATCAAAGAACATTGTTAGGGAAGGGTCACACTTTGCAATAGGGCAAGACTCGGCCGTGATGGGGCTGAAAACCTTGAGGCTATTCCTCTCTAATAGATCATTAAGATTATTTATTGTTAATGGACATGCAGTTTTGTGGGTCAACCTGCAAAAATATGTAGCCATTAACAATTGGTAATTTATTAGACAACCACTGTAGCGTGCTTGGTCATGCAGACTAGTTTTTGTCTGCACAGCAGTTGCATGTCAAACATCCACTATGTACGGCCCTACCTTAACTGTCCTGTGCTCTCTAAATTGCGTCCTCAGCCTTGGTTAGCAAACATTCCCAAAAATTAAGGGGGCCTGTTTTTGAAGTTATCTATTCATTTAATATTGATAGTTTATGCTCAAGCCATCAATATCTCATTGGTAGGGGTCCAGAATCTCACAGCCTCTGGGATTGGTTGTTCTGCAGTAGCTCTGGCACTGGAAGTAGACACCTGAACTGCAAAGCTCAATCCATTGTGTAGTGAAGTGAACAGGAGCAGCACTGCAGCAAACAGCCCTGTCCACTACACAATGGATGGAGCTGTGTAGTTCTGGCACTAATGGAGAATACCTGATCGGTGGGGATGTGGTGTGTCGCACCCTAACCAATCAGATGTTGATAGACTATCCTTAGAATAGCCCATCAATATACAGCAGTGGATAATCCACTCCTCTCCCTTGAATGAGCAAAATAAGATACAGCTCGTATGCCATAGTGGTGTGGTTGCTGGGAAATCAAAGCACACCCTTTTAATCAATCACAGAAAACCGCTTTAACAAGTACAATACATGTTCTAATGTTATATGTCTTATTTACACTATGTTTTAATTTGCCCATAAAGATGTGATTTCAGGTACCTCAAATTCCAAGAGCTATAGTGAAGTAGTATTTATACATGCTTTGTCCATATTAATGAGGTGCATCAAGACCCTAAAGGGAAAATGTAAGTCTTCTTTTGCTTCTTGTTTATTTTACAAAGTGAACAAGTGGAGGTGGAAGAGGTTGAGACTTGGACAGAGATGGGCCTGACAGAATCAACATTATTTACATTAAAAAACTGGAGAAAATTACACCTGAAATCTACACTAGCCTTATGTGTTTTGTTGTACAAAAAAAGCTGAAATTTTAGTGCACACAATTTTTGAACAAAAATGTTCAACTTTTTTTTTTTTTTTTACATTGCTCTCACCACTTTTGAAAAATAGTTGGGATGGTGGCATGGTTAACTAGGCAAGTAGGGATACAAAAGGTTTATCAAATGAGTAGTGTTGATCGAGCACAAAAGTTCTCGGGTGCTCTGGTAGAACACTTTGTGATGTTCGAGTGCTCCACAGAGCACCCGATTACAATGGAAGTCAATGGGAAAAACCGAGCATTAAACCAGGCACCCCCAGCTCTGAAGAGTAAAGGGTGCCGGGTGAATGGTCCCACTGAGGTCTATGCAGAAGATCGCTGTACAGTGAGGGAATCCCCCAGTGTAAGTCTGCAGCTTAGGAGTCCCTGCTCTGACTCCATATACAGCTATGTCCATATATGGAGTCAGTGCTTGGGGACACCCAGTGTATTTAAATCTAATTCAGCCTCTATTTCTGAAAAGTTTCTGCTGGGATTTGAACTTACAACCTTCTACATTAGGCCAAGAACCTTAACCACTATGCTACACAGCTACATGTTAACCTGCAGTGAAATATGAAATAATACTTCTGCTGTATAGGAATACTTACTACATGACAAACTACTATATAGTTTTTCTGACGCAGTTTATCATTCAGCTTTATAGCTGAGAGGTTGAAGTTCTTGCCTCTAATGTAGAAGGTTGTGAGTTCTAATCCATCAGAAACTTTTCAGAAATAGAGGCTAAATTGGATTTAAATTCACTGACTCAAGCATCGCACTCGAGGTATTCGGACGAGCATTGAGATGCTTGAACTGAACTGGTGTTCAGCCGAGCATGCTTGCTCAACCCTACAAATGAGACTATTACTATTAAAAAATAAAATAATTGGTCCAATTTCACTACAGTAAAGCATTGAAAGAAGAGTCAACATTAAGAAATCTTGAATGAGAGAGGAAGTGGACAAGATAGACAACAACAGTCTGGAGATGTGGTCAGAGAGATCTGATAACAACCAAGACAGAAGAAGCCTTGACAAACAAAGAAGTAAGTAAAAGGCACTTCATACTTCACACTGCACAGTTTAGGGAGGTCTAGTCTTTGGCTCATACCATACAGGATATTCTAATCATCATCTCTTCAGTACAGCCAAGAAATTAATATATTTATTAATTTTAATCCCAATAAGACCTGTGACAAGAACATAGAACAATGTCTATAATTCGCTAATATACAGCGAGACATGTAAGAATGTCTGAAACAGAGTTTCCCTTTAATAACGTCTGCACAATATGGCGTTTAGTTCCTGTGAAAAGTACAGTGCTGGAAGTATCCACTCTAAGACAATTTAATGTTATATAAAACATCTAAAAATCTCAAATAGAACAGATTCTTTGATAATGAAAAGCCCTGGGCAATTGTCCTGTTTGACCATGAAAGACACAATACTGCAGTCTTTAATTCAGGATTGTTCCTTAATACACTAGGCAGGAAGTTCTGCTCAATTAATCGCACAAGGACTTATTTACAAGGAGACAAAAAGCCATACGAATGCAAAATAAATCTGATATCATAATACATTTTACATAGAAATAGAGGCTGAAGAAAGACTCTTTTTAATGACTCTAAATGGACACTCTATTGTCAATGTTGATGGTTAAATTCTTTGACCTTAAAAGGCACAATAAAATTTAATGTGGTCACAAGTCTACAAGGAAATTCATTACATTCAGAGTATTTCTTAGGTCAAAATAAAATTGGAATTTAGACTCCATGCACATGATAGGGCTGTGTGCATGGAGACTATAAAGAGTCTATGGGGGTAATTTATTAAGGCTAGCATTTTAGATGTCAGCCTTAATAACCCCTATAGTTAATGGTGGATCAGCCAGAGTTATGAGTGCTGCCGGCCTCTACATAACTTCAGCGCACCCACCGCCGCTTCTAAATGTAAGACAGCCTTCTAGCCGTCTTACTGTGACTTCTCTGGGTCATTTAGCTCTCCAGGATCAACGTCTTCTCACCGTAAACGGTTGGCACACCTCAAGAAGACGCTCCAACACTTCAGACTTGGGTGCAAACTGGCCACGACCAGCTTTATTGTCACTTTAACAGCAGACCAAACATAAATCATAGACACAAATCCTAGGCCATCTGGCCACTGACTGCACAGTAGTGCTCCCTCTCTATCGGGATCTGGGTCTACCACCCAGCTCTCCAAAACACAACACAGTGCTTTGCACAGCCTGTTTCTTTCCCAGACTAGGAGCTTTGATTGAGGAGCTGAGCTCACCTTTACCTGAGCCCCTCAGCTAGCTGCTAATTATCTTAATTACCAGCCTAGATGCTGCACACAGAGTTAAAAACACTATTTTACTGGCCCTCTGGCAGCTCCACTCTCACATTACATTTAGACCATTTTCTATGCCTAAAACAGACATAGGAAATTGTAAATGAGATGGGCCTCCCCTTCCCCGCCCACGCGGCACCCGCTTTTTTTAAACCTGGTGTGAGCATGGAAAGGTCACAGATTGCAGCGCAAAGGCTCTGCTCCATCTTCAGCAGAAGACCTTTTGGGGTGTGGCTTAGCCAATGGGATGAAGCTTGGCTATACTTTTGTCTATTGCAGAAAGGACACTGCAAGAAGGCTCTAAAGACATACTGATAGGGACTAGGGATGAGCGAACTCGAACTGTATAGTTCGGGTTCGTACCGAATTTTGGGGTGTCCGTGACACGGACCCGAACCCGGACATTTTCGTAAAAGTCCGGGTTCGGGTTCGGTGTTCGTCGCTTTCTTCGCGCTTTTGTGACGCTTTCTTGGCGCTTTTTGAAAGGCTGCAAAGCAGCCAATCAACAAGCGTCATACTACTTGCCCCAAGAGGCCATCACAGCCATGCCTACTATTGGCATGGCTGTGATTGGCCAGAGCACCATGTGACCCAGCCTCTATTTAAGCTGGAGTCACATAGCGCCGCCCGTCACTCTGCTCTGATTAGCGTAGGGAGAGGTTGCGGCTGCGACAGTAGGGCGAGATTAGGCAGATTAACTCCTCCAAAGGACTTGATTAACTGATCGATCTGCAGCTGTGGATCATTGAGCTGCTGATCCTCAATTGCTCACTGTTTTTAGGCTGCACAGACCGTTTGTCAGTCTCATTTTTCTGGGGTGATCGGCGGCCATTTTGTGTCTTGTGGTGCGCCAGCACAAGCTGCGACCAAGTGCATTTAACCCTCAATGGTGTGGTTGTTTTTTGGCTAAAGCCTACATCAGGGTGAAGCTGTCACACCAAGTGCATTTAACCAGCAATAGTCTGTTCATTTTTTGGCCATATACAAAATCAGGGGCAAGCTGCGCCTGTCACCAAGTGCATTTAACCCTCAATGGTGTGGTTGTTTTTTGGCTAAAGCCTACATCAGGGTGAAGCTGTCACACCAAGTGCATTTAACCAGCAATAGTCTGTTCATTTTTTGGCCATATACAAAATCAGGGGCAAGCTGCGCCTGTCACCAAGTGCATTTAACCCTCAATGGTGTGGTTGTTTTTTGGCTAAAGCCTACATCAGGGTGAAGCTGTCACACCAAGTGCATTTAACCAGCAATAGTCTGTTCATTTTTTGGCCATATACAAAATCAGGGGCAAGCTGCGCCTGTCACCAAGTGCATTTAACCCTCAATGGTGTGGTTGTTTTTTGGCTAAAGCCTACATCAGGGTGAAGCTGTCACACCAAGTGCATTTAACCAGCAATAGTCTGTTCATTTTTTGGCCATATCCCAGTCTAATTCTGTCACTAAATCCATACCGGTCACCCAGCGCCTAAATACTAGGCCTCAAATTTATATCCAGCTAAATCTGTCCCTAGTGCTGTAGCTGGGCGAGTTATTTAGTGTCCGTTCAAGCACATTTCTTGTTCTGGGTTGAAATACAATTCCCAATTTAGCAATTTCATAATTTAGTGGTTCCTGCTATATCAGAGCTATTTGAAATCTATCCCAAAAAGGGTATATAATATTGAAGGTGCACATTGGGTCATTCAGAATAACTTCACACACACCCGCTACTGTGTATTTCCAAGTCTAATTCTGTCACTAAACCCATACCTGTCACCCAGCGCCTAAATACTAGGCCTCAAATTTAAATCCCTCTAAATCTCTCGTTACCCACCGCTGTACTGTTGTTGCTGGGCAAGATATTTAGTGTCCGTCAAAGCACATTTTTTGTTCTGGGTTGAAGTACAATTCCCAATTTAGCAATTTCATAATTTAGTGGTTTCTGCTATATCAGAGCTATTTGAAATCTATCCCTAAAAGGGTATATAATATTGAAGGTGCACATAGGGTCATTCAGAATAACTTCACACACACGCTTCTGTGCATTTCCAAGTCTAATTCTGTCACTAAATCCATACCGGTGACCCAGCGCCTAAATACTAGGCCTCAAATTTAAATCCCTCTAAATCTCTCGTTACCCACCACTGTACTGTTGTTGCTGGGCAAGATATTTAGTGTCCGTCAAAGCACATTTTTTGTTCTGGGTTGAAGTACAATTCCCAATTTAGCAATTTCATAATTTAGTGGTTTCTGCTATATCAGAGCTATTTGAAATCTATCCCTAAAAGGGTATATAATATTGAAGGTGCACATAGGGTCATTCAGAATAACTTCACACACACGCTTCTGTGCATTTCCAAGTCTAATTCTGTCACTAAATCCATACCGGTGACCCAGCGCCTAAATACTAGGCCTCAAATTTAAATCCCTCTAAATCTCTCGTTACCCACCGCTGTACTGTTGTTGCTGGGCAAGATATTTAGTGTCCGTCAAAGCACATTTTTTGTTCTGGGTTGAAGTACAATTCCCAATTTAGCAATTTCATAATTTAGTGGTTTCTGCTATATCAGAGCTATTTGAAATCTATCCCTAAAAGGGTATATAATATTGAAGGTGCACATAGGGTCATTCAGAATAACTTCACACACACGCTTCTGTGCATTTCCAAGTCTAATTCTGTCACTAAATCCATACCGGTGACCCAGCGCCTAAATACTAGGCCTCAAATTTAAATCCCTCTAAATCTCTCGTTACCCACCGCTGTACTGTTGTTGCTGGGCAAGATATTTAGTGTCCGTCAAAGCACATTTTTTGTTCTGGGTTGAAGTACAATTCCCAATTTAGCAATTTCATAATTTAGTGGTTCCTGCTATATCAGAGCTATTTGAAATCTATCCCAAAAAGGGTATATAATATTGAAGGTGCACATTGGGTCATTCAGAATAACTTCACACACACCCGCTACTGTGTATTTCCAAGTCTAATTCTGTCACTAAACCCATACCTGTCACCCAGCGCCTAAATACTAGGCCTCAAATTTAAATCCCTCTAAATCTCTCGTTACCCACCGCTGTACTGTTGTTGCTGGGCAAGATATTTAGTGTCCGTCAAAGCACATTTTTTGTTCTGGGTTGAAGTACAATTCCCAATTTAGCAATTTCATAATTTAGTGGTTTCTGCTATATCAGAGCTATTTGAAATCTATCCCTAAAAGGGTATATAATATTGAAGGTGCACATAGGGTCATTCAGAATAACTTCACACACACGCTTCTGTGCATTTCCAAGTCTAATTCTGTCACTAAATCCATACCGGTGACCCAGCGCCTAAATACTAGGCCTCAAATTTAAATCCCTCTAAATCTCTCGTTACCCACCGCTGTACTGTTGTTGCTGGGCAAGATATTTAGTGTCCGTCAAAGCACATTTTTTGTTCTGGGTTGAAGTACAATTCCCAATTTAGCAATTTCATAATTTAGTGGTTTCTGCTATATCAGAGCTATTTGAAATCTATCCCTAAAAGGGTATATAATATTGAAGGTGCACATAGGGTCATTCAGAATAACTTCACACACACGCTTCTGTGCATTTCCAAGTCTAATTCTGTCACTAAATCCATACCGGTGACCCAGCGCCTAAATACTAGGCCTCAAATTTAAATCCCTCTAAATCTCTCGTTACCCACCGCTGTACTGTTGTTGCTGGGCAAGATATTTAGTGTCCGTCAAAGCACATTTTTTGTTCTGGGTTGAAGTACAATTCCCAATTTAGCAATTTCATAATTTAGTGGTTCCTGCTATATCAGAGCTATTTGAAATCTATCCCAAAAAGGGTATATAATATTGAAGGTGCACATTGGGTCATTCAGAATAACTTCACACACACCCGCTACTGTGTATTTCCAAGTCTAATTCTGTCACTAAACCCATACCTGTCACCCAGCGCCTAAATACTAGGCCTCAAATTTAAATCCCTCTAAATCTCTCGTTACCCACCGCTGTACTGTTGTTGCTGGGCAAGATATTTAGTGTCCGTCAAAGCACATTTTTTGTTCTGGGTTGAAGTACAATTCCCAATTTAGCAATTTCATAATTTAGTGGTTTCTGCTATATCAGAGCTATTTGAAATCTATCCCTAAAAGGGTATATAATATTGAAGGTGCACATAGGGTCATTCAGAATAACTTCACACACACGCTTCTGTGCATTTCCAAGTCTAATTCTGTCACTAAATCCATACCGGTGACCCAGCGCCTAAATACTAGGCCTCAAATTTAAATCCCTCTAAATCTCTCGTTACCGCTGTACTGTTGTAGCTGGGAAAGTTATTTAGTGCCCGTCAAAGCACATTTTTTGTTCTGGGTTGAAGTACAATTCCCAATTTAGCAATTTCATAATTTAGTGGTTCCTGCTATATCAGAGCTATTTGAAATCTATCCCAAAAAGGGTATATAATATTCAAGGTGCACATTGGGTCATTCAGAATAACTTCACACACACGCTTCTGTGCATTTCCAAGTCTAATTCTGTCACTAAATCCATACCGGTCACCCAGCGCCTAAATACTAGGCCTCAAATTTATATCCCGCTGAATTTGAATACAATACATTGGGCCAAATAATATATTTGTTGTTGTGGTGAACCATAACAATGAGAAAAACATCTAGTAAGGGACGCGGACGTGGACATGGTCGTGGTGGTGTTAGTGGACCCTCTGGTGCTGGGAGAGGACGTGGCCGTTCTGCCACATCCACACGTCCTAGTGTACCAACTACCTCAGGTCCCAGTAGCCGCCAGAATTTACAGCGATATATGGTGGGGCCCAATGCCGTTCTAAGGATGGTAAGGCCTGAGCAGGTACAGGCATTAGTCAATTGGGTGGCCGACAGTGGATCCAGCACGTTCACATTATCTCCCACCCAGTCTTCTGCAGAAAGCGCACAGATGGCGCCTGAAAACCAACCCCATCAGTCTGTCACATCACCCCCATGCATACCAGGGAAACTGTCTCAGCCTCAAGTTATGCAGCAGTCTCTTATGCTGTTTGAAGACTCCGCTGGCAGGGTTTCCCAAGGGCATCCACCTAGCCCTTCCCCAGCGGTGAAAGACATAGAATGCACTGACGCACAACCACTTATGTTTCCTGATGATGAGGACATGGGAATACCACCTCAGCATGTCTCTGATGATGACGAAACACAGGTGCCAACTGCTGCGTCTTTCTGCAGTGTGCAGACTGAACAGGAGGTCAGGGATCAAGACTGGGTGGAAGACGATGCAGGGGACGATGAGGTCCTAGACCCCACATGGAATGAAGGTCGTGCCACTGACTTTCACAGTTCGGAGGAAGAGGCAGTGGTGAGACCGAGCCAACAGCGTAGCAAAAGAGGGAGCAGTGGGCAAAAGCAGAACACCCGCCGCCAAGAGACTCCGCCTGCTACTGACCGCCGCCATCTGGGACCGAGCACCCCAAAGGCAGCTTCAAGGAGTTCCCTGGCATGGCACTTCTTCAAACAATGTGCTGACGACAAGACCCGAGTGGTTTGCACGCTGTGCCATCAGAGCCTGAAGCGAGGCATTAACGTTCTGAACCTGAGCACAACCTGCATGACCAGGCACCTGCATGCAAAGCATGAACTGCAGTGGAGTAAACACCTTAAAACCAAGGAAGTCACTCAGGCTCCCCCTGCTACCTCTTCTGCTGCTGCCGCCTCGGCCTATTCTGCTGCTGCCGCCTCGGCCTCTTCCTCCGCCTCTGGAGGAACGTTGGCACCTGCCGCCCAGCAAACAGGGGATGTACCACCAACACCACCACCACCACCTCCGTCACCAAGCGTCTCAACCATGTCACACGCCAGCGTTCAGCTCTCCATCTCACAAACATTTGATAGAAAGCGTAAATTCCCACCTAGCCACCCTCGATCCCTGGCCCTGAATGCCAGCATTTCTAAACTACTGGCCTATGAAATGCTGTCATTTAGGCTGGTGGACACAGACAGCTTCAAACAGCTCATGTCGCTTGCTGTCCCACAGTATGTTGTTCCCAGCCGGCACTACTTCTCCAAGAGAGCCGTGCCTTCCCTGCACAACCAAGTATCCCATAAAATCAAGTGTGCACTGCGCAACGCCATCTGTAGCAAGGTCCACCTAACCACAGATACGTGGACCAGTAAGCACGGCCAGGGACGCTATATCTCCCTAACTGCACACTGGGTAAATGTAGTGGCAGCTGGGCCCCAGGCGGAGAGCTGTTTGGCGCACGTCCTGCCGCCGCCAAGGATCGCAGGGCAACATTCTTTGCCTCCTGTTGCCACCTCCTCCTTCTCGGCTTCCTCCTCCTCTTCTTCCACCTGCTCATCCAGTCAGCCACACACCTTCACCACCAACTTCAGCACAGCCCGGGGTAAACGTCAGCAGGCCATTCTGAAACTCATATGTTTGGGGGACAGGCCCCACACCGCACAGGAGTTGTGGCGGGGTATTGAACAACAGACCGACGAGTGGTTGCTGCCGGTGAGCCTCAAGCCCGGCCTGGTGGTGTGTGATAATGGGCGAAATCTCGTTGCAGCTCTGGGACTAGCCAATTTGACGCACATCCCTTGCTTGGCGCATGTGCTGAATTTGGTGGTGCAGAAGTTCATTCACAACTACCCCGACATGTCAGAGCTGCTGCATAAAGTGCGGGCCGTCTGTTCGCGCTTCCGGCGTTCACATCCTGCCGCTGCTCGCCTGTCTGCGCTACAGCGTAACTTCGGCCTTCCCGCTCACCGCCTCATATGCGACGTGCCCACCAGGTGGAACTCCACCTTGCACATGCTGGACAGACTGTGCGAGCAGCAGCAGGCCATAGTGGAGTTTCAGCTGCAGCACGCACGGGTCAGTCGCACTACAGAACAGCACCACTTCACCACCAATGACTGGGCCTCCATGCGAGACCTGTGTGCCCTGTTGCGCTGTTTCGAGTACTCCACCAACATGGCCAGTGGCGATGACACCGTTATCAGCGTTACAATACCACTTCTATGTCTCCTTGAGAAAACACTTAGGGCGATGATGGAACAGGAGGTGGCCCAGGAGGAGGAGGAGGAGGATGAGGAAGAGGGGTCATTTTTAGCACTTTCAGGCCAGTCTCTTCGAAGTGACTCAGAGGGAGGTTTTTTGCAACAGCAGAGGCCAGGTACAAATGTGGCCAGCCAGGGCCCACTACTGGAGGACGAGGAGGACGAGGATGAGGAGGAGGTGGAGGAGGATGAGGATGAAGCATGGTCACAGCGGGGTGGCACCCAACGCAGCTCGGGTCCATCACTGGTGCGTGGCTGGGGGGAAAGGCAGGACGATGACGATACGCCTCCCACAGAGGACAGCTTGTCCTTACCCCTGGGCAGCCTGGCACACATGAGCGACTACATGCTGCAGTGCCTGCGCAACGACAGCAGAGTTGCCCACATTTTAACCTGTGCGGACTACTGGGTTGCCACCCTGCTGGATCCACGCTACAAAGACAATGTGCCCACCTTACTTCCTGCACTGGAGCGTGATAGGAAGATGCGCGAGTACAAGCGCACGTTGGTAGACGCGCTACTGAGAGCATTCCCAAATGTCACAGGGGAACAAGTGGAAGCCCAAGGCCAAGGCAGAGGAGGAGCAAGAGGTCGCCAAGGCAGCTGTGTCACGGCCAGCTCCTCTGAGGGCAGGGTTAGCATGGCAGAGATGTGGAAAACTTTTGTCAACACGCCACAGCTAACTGCACCACCACCTGATACGCAACGTGTTAGCAGGAGGCAACATTTCACTAACATGGTGGAACAGTACGTGTGCACACCCCTCCACGTACTGACTGATGGTTCGGCCCCATTCAACTTCTGGGTCTCTAAATTGTCCACGTGGCCAGAGCTAGCCTTTTATGCCTTGGAGGTGCTGGCCTGCCCGGCAGCCAGCGTTTTGTCTGAACGTGTATTCAGCACGGCAGGGGGCGTCATTACAGACAAACGCAGCCGCCTGTCTACAGCCAATGTGGACAAGCTGACGTTCATAAAAATGAACCAGGCATGGATCCCACAGGACCTGTCCGTCCCTTGTCCAGATTAGACATTAACTACCTCCCCATAACCATATATTATTGGACTCCAGGGCACTTCCTCATTCAATCCTATTTTTATTTTCATTTTACCATTATATTGCGATGCTACCCAAAGTTGAATGAACCTCTCCTCTGCCTGTGTGCTAGGCCTAAATATATGCCAATGGACTGTTGCAGTGGTGGCTGACATGAAGCCTGATTCTCTGCTATGACATGCAGACTAATTCTCTGCTGACATGAAGCCAGATTGTCTGTTACGGGACCTCTCTCCTCTGCCTGGGTGCTGGGCCTAAATTTATGACAATGGACTGTTGCAGTGGTGGCTGACGTGAAGCCTGATTCTCTGCTATGACATGCAGACTGATTCTCTGCTGACATGAAGCCAGATCGTCTGTTACGGGACCTCTCTGCTCTGCCTGTGTGCTAGGCCTAAATATATGCCAATGGACTGTTGCAGTGGTGGGTGACGTGAAGCCTCATTCTCTGCTATGACATGCAGACTGATTCTCTGCTGACATGAAGCCAGATTGTCTGTTACGGGACCTCTCTGCTCTGCCTGTGTGCTAGGCCTAAATATATGCCAATGGACTGTTGCAGTGGTGGGTGACGTGAAGCCTCATTCTCTGCTATGACATGCAGACTGATTCTCTGCTGTCATGAAGCCAGATTGTCTGTTACGGGACCTCTCTGCTCTGCCTGTGTGCTAGGCCTAAATATATGCCAATGGACTGTTGCAGTGGTGGGTGACGTGAAGCCTCATTCTCTGCTATGACATGCAGACTGATTCTCTGCTGACATGAAGCCAGATTGTCTGTTACGGGACCTCTCTGCTCTGCCTGTGTGCTAGGCCTAAATATATGCCAATGGACTGTTGCAGTGGTGGGTGACGTGAAGCCTCATTCTCTGCTATGACATGCAGACTGATTCTCTGCTGTCATGAAGCCAGATTGTCTGTTACGGGACCTCTCTGCTCTGCCTGTGTGCTAGGCCTAAATATATGCCAATGGACTGTTGCAGTGGTGGGTGACGTGAAGCCTCATTCTCTGCTATGACATGCAGACTAATTCTCTGCTGACATGAAGACAGATTCTCTGTTACGGGACCTCTCTCCTCTGCCTGTGTGTGTGCTGGGCCTAAATATATGCCAATGGACTGTTGCAGTGGTGGCTGACGTGAAGCCTCATTCTCTGCTATGACATGCAGACTGATTCTCTGCTGACATGAAGCCAGATTCTCTGTTACGGGACCTCTCTCCTCTGCCTGTGTGTGTGCTGGGCCTAAATATATGCCAATGGACTGTTGCAGTGGTGGCTGACGTGAAGCCTCATTCTCTGCTATGACATGCAGACTGATTCTCTGCTGACATGAAGCCAGATTCTCTGTTACGGGACCTCTCTCCTCTGCCTGTGTGTGTGCTGGGCCTAAATATATGCCAATGGACTGTTGCAGTGGTGGCTGACGTGAAGCCTCATTCTCTGCTATGACATGCAGACTGATTCTCTGCTGACATGAAGCCAGATTCTCTGTTACGGGACCTCTCTCCTCTGCCTGTGTGTGTGCTGGGCCTAAATATATGCCAATGGACTGTTGCAGTGGTGGCTGACGTGAAGCCTCATTCTCTGCTATGACATGCAGACTAATTCTCTGCTGACATGAAGACAGATTCTCTGTTACGGGACCTCCCTCCTCTGCCTGGGTGCTGGGCCTAAATATATGCCAATGGACTGTTGCAGTGGTGGCTGACGTGAAGCCTCATTCTCTGCTATGACATGCAGACTGATTCTCTGCTGACATGAAGCCAGATTCTCTGTTACGGGACCTCTCTCCTCTGCCTGTGTGTGTGCTGGGCCTAAATATATGCCAATGGACTGTTGCAGTGGTGGCTGACGTGAAGCCTCATTCTCTGCTATGACATGCAGACTGATTCTCTGCTGACATGAAGCCAGATTCTCTGTTACGGGACCTCTCTCCTCTGCCTGTGTGTGTGCTGGGCCTAAATATATGCCAATGGACTGTTGCAGTGGTGGCTGACGGGAAGCCTCATTCTCTGCTATGACATGCAGACTAATTCTCTGCTGACATGAAGACAGATTCTCTGTTACGGGACCTCCCTCCTCTGCCTGGGTGCTGGGCCTAAATATATGCCAATGGACTGTTGCAGTGGTGGCTGACGTGAAGCCTCATTCTCTGCTATGACATGCAGACTGATTCTCTGCTGACATGAAGACAGATTCTCTGTTACGGGACCTCTCTCCTCTGCCTGTGTGCTAGGCCTAAATATATGCCAATGGACTGTTGCAGTGGTGGGTGACGTGAAGCCTCATTCTCTGCTATGACATGCAGACTGATTCTCTGCTGTCATGAAGCCAGATTGTCTGTTACGGGACCTCTCTGCTCTGCCTGTGTGCTAGGCCTAAATATATGCCAATGGACTGTTGCAGTGGTGGGTGACGTGAAGCCTCATTCTCTGCTATGACATGCAGACTAATTCTCTGCTGACATGAAGACAGATTCTCTGTTACGGGACCTCTCTCCTCTGCCTGTGTGTGTGCTGGGCCTAAATATATGCCAATGGACTGTTGCAGTGGTGGCTGACGTGAAGCCTGATTCTCTGCTATGACATGCAGACTGATTCTCTGCTGACATGAAGCCAGATTCTCTGTTACGGGACCTCTCTCCTCTGCCTGTGTGCTAGGCCTAAATATATGCCAATGGACTGTTGCAGTGGTGGCTGACGTGAAGCCTCATTCTCTGCTATGACATGCAGACTAATTCTCTGCTGACATGAAGACAGATTCTCTGTTACGGGACCTCTCTCCTCTGCCTGGGTGCCGGGGCCTAAATATCTGAGAATGGACTGTTCCAGTGGTGGGTGACGGGAAGCCAGATTCTCTGCTATGGAACCTCTCTCCAATTGATTTTGGTTAATTTTTATTTATTTAATTTTTATTTTAATTAATTTCCCTATCCACATTTGTTTGCAGGGGATTTACCTACATGTTGCTGCCTTTTGCAGCCCTCTAGCCCTTTCCTGGGCTGTTTTACAGCCGTTTTAGTGCCGAAAAGTTCGGGTCCCCATTGACTTCAATGGGGTTCGGGTTCGGGACGAAGTTCGGATCGGGTTCGGATCCCGAACCCGAACATTTCCGGGATGTTCGGCCGAACTTCTCGAACCCGAACATCCAGGTGTTCGCTCAACTCTAATAGGGACCTTAGATTGTGAGCCACATTGGGACAGCATGATGTTAATGTCTGTAAAGCGCTGCGGAACATAACGGTGCTATACAAGTGAGTATAATAAATAAGGCTCCAGCCACAGCCTTACAGCTTGTCACAGGACAACGAGGAGGAGAAGTGAATTGAGTAGGTTAGCCGACTACACAGTCTAATATGTCGGTTGACTGAGATAGCTTCTAGGTACAGAGGTATGTCAGAGAGTAAAATGTTTCTCAGGAACCTGTCCTGTCAAAGTTGCTGTGGAGACCCTTATAATCAGTCATCTTGTAGCACCTTTCTACTGTGGCCACTGTGTGAGCAGGTAATATTTACATCTCGCTGTAGAGTAGGCCCCCAGAATGAATTTTACAGGTGGGCCCAAGGCACCCCAGTCCGACACTGTCTACTGCATGTTAAAATCTGAGCAAATATTTGCCCGCTCTACTGTATGTGAGTGGGGTTTAGAAGTCACCATTCACTGGCATTTACATTACTTCTATTCCTTTCTAATTATTTGCAACTATAAAATATTTTTATATATACAGTGATGTTTAATCACCAGAGTGATCTCGGTTAGGGTGTGAGGCAGGGGTTTGTGTAAAACTGAATTTAGCCCAGTTTCACACAATATCCTTTGGTGCAATTTATTAAAGGGGTTAGGAAAATATAAAGGAGAAACAATCCCAGTTTGGACAAAAGATAAGGCTGAATCTCAGCTGTGGTAAGTTATTGGTCTGTATAGGTCTTTGGCCAACGATGTTTCTATCTGCCGACAGTAAGCAGAGATCATGACAATAGTGAGAAATTGTAGGTTCCGTATATCTGAAATCTGCATAACATTTCATTATGTTGAGGTTAGGCTGGAAATTCCTTTAATCTGAGAGTATTCCGGACATGGCAGGTACACAAAGATGAATCTATACAATAGATGTGAAATTTATATGGTTAACAGAAATGCTCTTTACAATACCAGGAAATCGAGTGATTTCCCTGTAAATTCTCACATACGTAGAGGTATTCTGAGATGCATTGTTTTACCACAGTTTGTTCCCCATTTCTAGGAGGAAACAGAGTCTTTATCGGCAGGCAGCAGTTTCTCAAGGCTGCTGGATTCCGTCTAGTCGTAGTATTACAAGAATGTTGGCTTTCACGAGTTTTCTCTTAGTGGTTATGTCAGATTGAGGTTTTGTATTTGAACAGTTTTGCAGGCGTGCAAATACTGACATGTGTCCTCTTGCAATTACTCAATGGGCTTTTTGAAAACTACCCGCATCTGTTCATAGAAGCAAAGTGAATGTAGAGGTATTTCCTGCAAGGACCTATCTAGGGTTGCCACCCGTACGGGAATGACCCGGACAGTCTTTGTAATCCTGTGCCCGGGTACAAGCCTTTCTCAGACCCGGGCACAGCGATCAGCTGGGAGTGATGCGATGCTAGCCCAGGGTGGCGTTGGCTTTAAGAAAAGGTGGCAACCCTAGACCTACCCTACAAGCAACTTTCCATAAAAGACAAACTATATACTGACTATTTACTTCACTTTGTAAAAACGATACATAAAATGTAAAAGTTTCCCTTTGGAGTCCTCTTAGGCCTTACACCTTTTTACTGATCCATGTTGCACAGATCTGTAATACAGCACACCTCGAAATGGGCCAATATTGTGTAATTCTGCATGCCTCTGAATTCATATATCCAGAAAAGCAGGTAATATGAAGAAAAGTGTCACACTTTCTCATATTTTAGTACAGATATATACTTTCATAGGAGGATATGCTGCCATATTGAGTCACACCGTACACCAGCATTTTGAATGCCTACACTCCACTGTATGAAACTACAAGGCTCCACTTGTTTGCGTTCCCACATTTCAAATAATATATTAGGTAATGCTTGAAATTAAAGCGGTTTTCCAGAGGGATAAAGGAAATGGTTTAAAATTTTAAGAAGAAAAGTCACTTCATCAATTCCCTGTTGTTGCCATTCCGGCGCTCACTGGGTCCTCGTTTACCTCTGCTTCCTAGTCATGTTTTGACACATAGGAAATGGCAGGAAATATTCATTCAGCCAATCATTGGCCATATCGTTGACCTGCCTTAATCAGCCATTGGCAGAGCAGGAATTTGCTACCATTTTCTGTGTCAAGATGGGACCAGGAAGTTAGAGCAGCTGGGACCTGCACAGGGCTGGAACAATGGCAGCAGGAGATCAGTAAAGTACATATGGCTTATTTTACTATTTTAAACTCATTCTGCCAGTGTCCCTATATGCTATAGAACAGCTTTCCCTGTCTCCCTGCCTTCTCACTAGCGAGCACAGAGGGAAAATACACTGCCAGTGCTCACCGCTGACAGTATAGAGATGGCAGCAACACAGGGCACAATATATAATATATGAACCATAAATACCAAGTGTCCCTCTTTAGGAGGGACAGTCCCTCATTTGGACCCCAGTCCCTCTTTAATAATTTGGAGGGCACTTAACTATCTGATGTTGTAAGGAATCATCTTAAGGCCTCAGGCACACGAACGTATTTTCTATCCGTGTCCATTAAGTTTCTTTTTTTTTTGCGGAACCATTCGTTTCAATGGGTCCGCAAAAAAAAACGGAAGTTACTCCACGT
The DNA here is from genome assembly GCF_014858855.1 of Bufo gargarizans. Lineage (NCBI taxonomy): Eukaryota > Metazoa > Chordata > Amphibia > Anura > Bufonidae > Bufo > Bufo gargarizans. The sequence continues at coordinate 372,074,368 of NC_058084.1, read as the reverse complement.
GCATTCCATTTCTGTATGTCCGTATTTCCGATCTGCAAAAAAAGACCATGTCCTTTTATTGTCCACATTACAGACAAGGATAGGACTGTTCTATTATGGGCCGGCTGTTCCGTTCCGCAAAATATGGAATGCACACGGACGTCATTCGTATTTTCTGCGAATCCGTTTTTTTGCGGACCGCAAAATACATACAGTCATGTGCATGAGGCCTAAATGTAATTGTATATAAACCATTTATTACAATATATACATAGAATTAATAAACAAATCAATGATAAAGAAATAGGAATAAAAATATAGCGGCAACGCCTATAGGTGAACAATAATAATAAAATAATTTTAAATTTTTTTATATAAAAAGTATATAATAGATAGTTACAGAGATGATGATATCAATTAGGCAAAGGTTTATATTAGTAAATTACAAGACCATGATTGGTAATTATGTAAATTGCTAATAATTCACATTGTAGTGACATGATTCCAAAATATACCTATTTGATATCAACAGACCAATAGCCTAAACATGTGGGAAGCTGAAACAAACAAGCCGGCACTGCTCAGCGGCCGGACTATTACAGACATGTGGGACGCCGCAAGAGCCTAGCCGGCAAAGTCTAGAGGACGCATCATCGCAGCTGGGTTCCCGATACAAAGTCTTCTCGCTATGCCAAGGGATTGGTAACGTAGAAGTAAACTTGTTATATTTTACTGTATCACAGTTACAATCAGGACATAGAGTTACCTTGTAACAAAAAAGTATTGGTAACTGAATAACAAATATGCTATATTACCACAACCAACTACCAATGGTTTCATCAGATGATATCTATCTAACAATCTACTAACAACAAGTTAATTTTATCGAAGGGACATTAATTACCCCCAACTCTATGAATGTACTGACGTCAGGATAATGAGAATTATATTAGAGAGATCGATATAAGACAAATTGGAGCCTCACAAATATTATATCTCAATACCAATTTTTTTAATATATGAACATTAATTAATCAGTGGCTTATATTCACAATACTGTCTATATCAATTTTATTTTAATAAGTAAAGTTGCCCAACCAGCGAGAGTAAATGAATAACGCTCACCAGCTACCACGGTAATCGATGTATATAGAAGGAGGAGGTAGCGTATTATAAGACTTAACGTTTAATAAGTATTCAGATAAAAAATACGGACATAACACATAATATCAAAAAAGAGTGTGCACACCACAAACGGGTCACAAACAACAAATACATATAATCACAATAGGAGACCACAATGATATGGTTAAACCCATGTGAAAAGGGTAACACTGTACCCCAACGCAGGCATGAATTCCACAGAGAAATATATATAAACGGGAACAGTCTTACCAGTGGGTGACGGTCATCTGGGTGTAGTAGCACAGTCCCAGAAGCCAGTGTTACCTGTGGAACAGGGTCCGAGTAAGACTCACTGTCCCTAAAAAGCCCTACCAGGCCTATAGAGCCCTATGACTCGGCTAGGGGCCGCACGTCCGGGAGCTTACCCTACAGGTTGGACTTCCTAGACAACCCTAACTAAGGGTACACAGTGAATAAATTCACTGCCGTGCGCAAGATCCCTACGCGTTTCGTCACTAGATTAAAGCCCCAGACTCATCAGGGGATCAGGGGCCAGCATGGGAGGGAGTGTATCCTCATTGACTGGTGTCACATACAGACAGTCCCCATGCTAATGGGTAAAGTATTGCAGCAATGGCCTAAGACCCAGAAGGGACCTAGTGAGGGCTACTGAACAGCGTGTCGCTAGTAAGAAACAGGCCCTATTCCCAAGTGATGGGGGTCCCTTGGTCCTGGTGACTGCAAAAAAGGGGCAACGTATGGCGCTTCTCTGTACACGTGTGGCGGCAGTCAGCTTGTATCGCCATCCACAATTTAAATGTGCGTCCTGATGCGCGTAAGCCCCGCCCCCTGGGGCGTGGATTAAGGTGACATCAATATCACATTACCAGCCTAACCAGGAAGGGCGTGTGTGGGGGCGTGGCTAACGCTGACGTGCTGATGATGCCGTGTTAGAGGCGGCTAGATGGCACGTCACTAAAAAGGGGCGGTTACTCCAGCAGGAGTGTGCGCATCCCATCGGGCATTAGAGGAGACTTATGAGGCCAGGCAACACTTACAAGCGGCGGCAAGCCTTCAATAGACAGAGGCTGGAGACATGTTATACAAAGAAGGCACATGTATAGACAGAAGCTGATGATGCCGCCGAGTTAGCAGCAGCAGATCAGCACATCAAATACAGGAGAGCATAGAGGAAGCTTTGGATCACCAGCTCCTCAGCATGGGAAGCGGTGAACACGAATAATGCAACAATTTTATTTTATTTTACTTTGTGTATATTTGAGAAGAATATTGATTTATATTGATTGTTAATGACGTGTTGATATCAAATAGGTATATTTTGGAATAATGTCACTGTCATGTGAATTATGAGCAATTTGCATAATTAGCAATCATGGTCTTGTAATTTACTAATATAAACCTTTGCCTATCAATCATAAAAAGTGAGATAATAGAAGAAAAGCGGCACTCACCAATTCCTATACCAATAGTAGCTTTATTCCAGGTAAAAACATAATAGATGCGGGTCACTGCACAGCAGTATAAGGCAACAGCCGTTTCGCACTGACATAGTAACATAGTACATAAGGCCGAAAAAAGAAATTTGTCCATTCAGTTTGGGCAGTTATCCTGCAAGTTGATCCAGAGGAAGGCAAAAAAAAAAAACCTGTGAGGTAGAAGCCAATTTTCCCCACTTTAGGGGAATAAAAAATTCCTTCCCGACTTCAATCACTGCTTTGTCATGCCTGCTTGACAAAGCACTGTTTAGGGCGAAACGGCTGTTGTCTTATACTGCTGTGCAGTGACCCACATCTATTATATATTATGTTTTTACCTGGAATAAAGCTACTATTGGTATAGGAATTGGTGAGTGCTGCTTTTCTTCTATTATCTTGATTTTTATCATTGAACTCAACACTTTATATAGCAGAGCACCACCATTATACCGCGTGACCAGCCGTGGCAAGTGTGAATCCGGTTGGATGTTCCAAACCGCCAGTGGCGTCTCTAGCTTTCAAATTTTGGGGGGGCACACTGGGGGCCAGGACAAAAGTAGGGGGGGCAGCTATAACAACGATATATTTACACAAGTACACTTAGAAATGCTGCGATACTTTACCCAATACCTAAAACCGCAACAGGGAAGAAAAGTCCAGCTGTCTGTGGATGACACTGCTATGGGGGGGGGATCTGTGGATGCCACATACCGTGTAATGTATAGCATCTTATGCTATATGTGTCATCCACAGATCCACCCCATGACAGTGTCATCCACAGATCCCCCTCCCTATAACAGTGTCATCCACAGATCCCCCTCCCCGCCACTCACAGGAGTGTACATTTGACATTTCTAAACCGTAATCCATATCCTGCAGTAACTTTAACTTTAAATCAGGATTAAGTGGCCGCTCATCTCTACTAGTACCTTAACCTTACACCACTCGGCTAGCTTCGGTAACAGGGCCAGGCTACAGCCTACAGGTCCTGCCTTTTAGTTCTTATCGAGCGAGTGCTGATTTCTGCAGGTCAGAGGATACGGATTACAGTTTAGAAGAAATGTACACTCCTGTGAGCGGTCCAGACCAGTGGCGGATCTAGAGCCCGGTCTCGGGAGGGGCACTTCCAGATAATTTTCTGTCCGCCACCACAGAACAAGGGTGCTTATAGAACAGACTACACAGTGTAGAGGCATACTATATATTGTGGGGCACAGTGTAGCGGTATACTGTATATTGTGGGGCACAGTGTAGGCTATATGTGTATAACAAACATATTTCACATGAACACTTACAGTTACTTGGCTTGGCCCTTGGGGGTCTCGGACGCCACTTCCACACTTTGGCCGGGGGCTCGGCGGAGCTGATGTGTTTTATCCTAATGAGAAAGATTTCATAATAAGTATTTGGAGAAGGGGCAGCGGGATAGCAGAGCAGGGAGAGGCTGGTGCTCCTACTAGGGGTCATACCATGTGGGAGTAATAAAGCCCACCATAATGCCCCCCGGTAGTAATAATTCTCCTTATAATGTGACAATGCAAAAAATACCCCCTTATGCCCCCAGTTGAGCTAATGTCCCCCATAATGTGCCAGTATAAAATACCCCTATATAGTGCCCCCAGTAAATGCCCCATAGTGCTCCTCTCCCCCTTCCTCCTAGTGCCCCCATAATGTACCAGTATAAAATGCCCCAGTAGATGCCCTCAATGTCCCCCATAATTTTGCAAGTATAAATTACCCCTTCTTAGTGCCCCCGTAGATGACTCCACGTGCCAGTAATAAGACCCACATTACGTGCCAGTAATAAGCCCCCCATCATGTGCCAGTATTAGGTCCCCCCATCATGTGCCAGTATTAGGTCCCCCCATGATGTGCCAGTATTAAGCCCCCCATCATGTGCCAGTATTAAGGCCCCCCCATCATGTGCCATTATTAAGTAAGTACCCCCCCTTCATGTGCCATTATTAAGTAAGTCCCCCCCAATGTGCCATCATTAAGTAAATCCCCCCCAATGTGCCATTTTTAAGTAAGCCCCCCCCATCATTTTTAAGTCCCCCCCCCCCAAGTATCACTAGTGTAAAAAAAAAAAAAAAAAAAATTATACTTACCTCAGTGTCAGCGATGCGATGCAGGCCTCTTCTGGCCTGTGTCCCACGCTGTATGGCTCAGGCGGCGCGATGACGTCATCGCGCGCCTGCCTCTGATAGGCTGCCGGTCTAGTGCCTGCAGCCTATCAGAGCAAGGGGAAGGGACACGCCTCTCCCTCCCCTGCACCGCCGCTTAGTGATGGGAAGTTCGGATCTTTTAGGTGAATCGGTTCATTTGAATCAGCTTATTCAAATGAACCAATTCATGAATCGGATATTCGGTTCACTTGGTGAGTCAGACTGCTGAGCTGACTCGCAAGTGAACCGAAGACTCTAGGTGCCGATGCGCATGCGCAGATGCTTGATACATTCGATTCACTCACTACTTGCTGCGCTGCTGACTCAGTGCAGTCGGCTCGTCTTCTTCAGCTCTCTCTGAACTCTGATTACTAGTATTGAGTGATTTATTATAGTAAAGGGAAGCTGAGGCTGACGCCGGACAGGAGGAGTCAGGAGTCAGAAGCTGTCACTGTGGTGTGCAATGTGAATTGTTGTCTGTTGTGCATTGTTACCCACAGTGACAACAGTCTGACACTGACAGTACAATCCATAAAGGTGATGTGAACCCACCCTTAGGCCCCTTTCACACTTGCGTTGTCCGGATCCGGCATAGAGTTCCGTCGTCGGGGCTCTATGCCGGAAGAATCCTGATCAGGATTATACCCATGCATTCTGAATGGAGAGAAATCCGTTCAGGATGCATCAGGATGCCTTCAGTTCCGGAACGGAACGTTTTTTGGCTGGAGAAAATACTGCAGCATGCAGTACTTTTTGCTCCGGCCAAAAATCCTGAAGACTTGCCGCAAGGCCGGATCCGGAATTAATGCCCATTGAAAGGCATTGATCCGAATCCGGCCTTAAGCTAAACGTCGTTTCGGCGCATTGCCGGATACGACGTTTAGCTTTTTCTGAATGGTTACCATGGATGCCGGGACGCTAAAGTCCTGGCAGCCATGGTAAAGTGCAGCGGGGAGCGGCATACTTACCGTCCGTGCGGCTCCCGGGGCGCTCCAGAGTGACGTCAGGGCGCCCCAGGCGCATGGATGACGTGATCGCATGTACACATCATCCATGCGCATGGGGCGCTCTGACGTCATTCTGGAGCGCCCCGGGAGCCGCACGGATGGTAAGTATACCGCTCCCCGCTCCTACTATGGCAACCAGGACTTTAATAGCGTCCTGGCTGCCATAGTAACACTGAAAGCATTTTGAAGACGGATCCGTCTTCAAATGCTTTCAGTACACTTGCGTTTTTCCGGATCCGGCGTGTAATTCCGGCAAGTGGAGTACACATCGGATCCGGACAACGCAAGTGTGAAAGGGCCCTTAGTTATATAGCTACTGAATGAGATGCCTTTAACATATATATCTCCTGAGAAGCCAATTTGATTCTAAAGGGTTAATTTAATTCAAACTCAGTGTAAGGCTACTTTCACACTAGCGTTCGTCGGTCCGCTCGTGAGCTCCGTTTGAAGGAGCTCACGAGCGGACCCAAACGCCTCCGTCCAGCCCTGATGCAGTCTGAATGGATGCGGATCTGCTCAGACTGCATCAGTCTGGCGGCGTTCAGCCTCCGCTCCGCTCGCCTCCGCACGGACAGGCGGACAGCTGAACGCTGCTTGCAGCGCTCAGCTGTCCGCCTGGCCGTGCGGATCCGTTCAGACTTAGGCTACTTTCACACTAGCGTTCGATCGGATCCGTTCTGAACGGATCCGATCATAATAATGCAGACGGAGGCTCCGTTCAGAACGGATCCGTCTGCATTATATTAGCATATAAAAGCTAAGTGTGAAAGTAGCCTCGTACGGATCCGTCCAGACTTTCAATGTAAAGTCAATGGGGGACGGATCCGCTTGAAGATTGAGCCATATTGTGGCATCTTCAAACGGATCCGTCCCCATTGACTTACATTGTAAGTCTGGACGGATCCGCACGGCCAGGCGGACACCCGAACGCTGCAAGCAGCGTTCAGCTGTCTGCCTGGCCGTGCGGAGGCGAGCGGAGCGGAGGCTGAACGCCGCCAGACTGATGCAGTCTGAGCGGATCCGCATCCATTCAGACTGCATCAGGGCTGGACGGCTGCGTTCGGGTCCGCTCGTGAGCCCCTTCAAACGGAGCTCACGAACGGAAACCCGAACGCTAGTGTGAAAGTAGCCTAACAATGTAAGTCAATGGGAACGGATCCGCTTGAAGAGGTCACCATATGGCTCAATCTTCAAGCGGATCCGTCCCCCATTGACTTTACATTGAAAGTCTGAACAGATCCGCTCAGGCTGCTTTCACACTTAGAATTTTTTCTAAGTTATTAATGCAGACGGATCCGTACTGAACGGAGCCTCCGTCTGCATTAATATGATCGGATCCGTTCAGAACGGATCCGATCAAGCGCAAGTGTGAAAGTAGCCTTACCTGTTCTACCCTCTGACTCACTGCTCTTTTAACTCAATGAATCGAATGAGTCACAAGTCGGATCTTTAGATTCTTTTAACTTGTGACTCATTCGATTCCTTTCTATTCTTAGACTCCCTGCACTTGTGTGACTCAGACGACTGGATTCAGAGAGCTGCTGGTGTGCTGTGCTTGCCCCCTCAGCTCTGGTCGGTGATTGGTTGGTGGGCGGGGAGGGGTGGGGCTGGCAGAAGCAGCCTCCACTCTGAGATCATATTACGCTCCTCCCCGTCCCTCCCTCAGGCTCCGGCTCCCTGCGTCCCTGCTGCCAGCAGCGTGAGGTGAGAGAGAGACTGTGACTGAGCTGAGCTGAACTCGGATCAGTCAAGTGAATGCTGCTGGGGGGGGGGCGCATTTTAGTTGGGGGGGCACATGGGGGGGCCCAGCATGATGTTGGGGGGGCCGTGGCCCCCTCTGGCCCCCCCCTGGCGACGCCACTGCAAACCGCACGGTGCAGTGCCGACTGTGCTTCTTTTCTTTTGAACACTGTATTGTTAAACCTTTACCTAATTAATATCATCATCTCTGTGACTATCTATTATATACTTTTTTATATTTAAATTTTTTTAAATGTTATTTTATTATTATTGTTCACCTACAGGTGTTGCCGGTATATCTTTATTCCTATTTCTTTATCATTGATTTATTTATTAATTATATGTATGTATTGTAATAAATGGTTTATATACAATTACCTTTAGGCCTCATGCACACGACAGTTTTTTTTCACGGTCCGCAAAAACGGGGTCCGTGGGTCCGTGATCCGTGACCGTTTTTTCGTCCGTGGGTCTTCCTTGATTTTTGGAGGATCCACGGACATGAAAAAAAAGTCGTTTTGGCGTCCGCCTGGCCGTGCGGAGCCAAACGGATCTGTCCTGAATTACAATGCAAGTCAATGGGGACGGATCCGTTTGACGTTGACACAATATGGTGCAATTGCAAACGGATCCGTCCCCATTGACTTTCAATGTAAAGTCAGGAGTCCCTTTACTTTCACACTTGTGTTCATAATGCAGACGGTGGCTCAGTTCAGAGCGGATCCGTCTGCATTATATTGTTAAAACATTTCTAAGTGTGAAAATAGCCTCAGACGGATCCGTCCAGACTTTACATTGAAAGTCAATGGGGGACGGATCCGTTTGAAAATTGAGCCACAGTGTGTCATCTTCAAACGGATCCGTCCCCATTGACTTACATTATAAGTCTGGACGGATCCGCTTGCCTCCGCACGGCCAGGCGGACACCCGAACATAACTTGAAGCGTCCCCATCACCATGGGAACGCCTCTACGTTAGAATATACTGTCGGATATGAGCTACATCGTGAAACTCATTTCCGACAGTATATTCTAACACAGAGGCGTTCCCATGGTGATGGGGACGCTTCAGGTTAGAATATACTGAAAAACTGTGTACATGACTGCCCCCTGCTGCTTGGCAGCACCCGATCTCTTACAGGGGGCCGTGATCAGCACAATTAACTCCTCAGGTGCCGCACCTGAAGGGGTTAATTGTACTATCATATCCCCCTGTAAGAGATCAGGGCTGCCAGGCAGCAGGGGGCAGACCCCCCCCCTCCCCAGTTTGAATATCGTTGGTGGCACAGTGTGCGCCCACCATCGGGCCCCCCCCTTCCTCCCTCTATTGTTATAAATCGTTGGTGGCACAGTGTGCGCCCCACATCACCCCCCCCCTCCCTCCCTCTATTGTAATAAATCGTTGGTGGCACAGTGTGCGCCCACCATCGGGCCCCCCCCCTTCCTCCCTCTATTGTTATAAATCGTTGGTGGCACAGTGTGCGCCCCACATCACCCCCCCTCCCTCCCTCTATTGTAATAAATCGTTGGTGGCACAGTGTGTGCCCACCATCGGGCCCCCCCCTTCCTCCCTCTATTGTTATAAATCGTTGGTGGCACAGTGTGCGCCCCACATCACCCCCCCTCCCTCCCTCTATTGTAATAAATCGTTGGTGCCACAGTGTGCGCCCACCATCGCCCCCCCTTCCTCCCTCTATAGTTGAAAATCGTTGGTGGCACAGTGTGCGCCCACCATCGGCCCCCCCTCTCTCTATAGTAGTAACAACCATTGGTGGCAGTGTGCGGCCTCCCATTCCCCCCCCCCCATCATTGGTGGCAGCGGAGTTCCGATCGGAGTCCCAGTTTAATCACTGGGGCTCCGATCGGTAACCATGGCAACCAGGAAGCTACTGCATCCCTGGTTGCCATGGTTACTTAGCAATAGTACAATTGTAGAAGATTCATACTTACCTGCTTGCTGCTGCGATGTCTGTGAACGGCCGGGAGCTCCTCCTACTGGTAAGTGAAAGGTCTGTGCGGCGCATTGCTAAAGAACTGTCACTTACCAGTAGGAGGAGCTCCCGGCCGGTCACAGACATCGCAGCAGCAAGCAGGTAAGTATGAATCTTCTACTGTTGTACTATTGCTAAGTAACCATGGCAACCAGGGCTGCAGTAGCTTCCTGGTTGCCATGGTTACCGATCGGAGCCCCAGCGATTAAACTGGGAATCCGATCGGAACTCCGCTGCCACCAATGATGGGGGGGGAAATGGGAGGCCGCACACTGCCACCAATGGTTGTTACTACTATAGAGAGAGGGGGGGGCCGATGGTGGGTGCACACTGTGCCACCAACGATTTTTAACTATAGAGGGAGGAAGGGGGGGGGGCGATGGTGGGCGCACACTGTGCCACCAACAATATTCAAACTGGGGAGGGGGGGGGTCTGCCCCCTGCTGCCTGGCAGCCCTGATCTCTTACAGGGGAATATGATAGTACAATTAACCCCTTTAGGTGCCGCACCTGAAGGGGTTAATTGTGCTATCATATTCCCCTGTAAGAGATCGGGTGCTGCCAGGCAGCAGGGGGCAGTCTTGTACAAAGTTTGCAGTGTATTCTAACTAGAAGCGTCCCCATCACCATGGGAACGCTTCTGTGTTAGAATATACTGTCGGAAATGAGTTTTCACGAAGTGAAAACTTAGATCTGAAAAAGCTTTTATGCAGACGGATCTTCGGATCCGTCTGTATGAAAGCAACCTACGGCCACGGATCACGGACACGGATGCCAATCTTGTGTGCATCCGTGTTCTTTCACGGACCCATTGACTTGAATGGGTCCGTGAACCGTTGTCCGTCAAAAAAATAGGACAGGTCATGTTTTTTTGAGGGACAGGATACACGGATCACGGCCTCGGCTGCAAAACGGTGCATTTTCCGATTTTTCCACGGACCCATTGAAAGTCAATGGGTCCGCGAAAAAAAACGGAAAACGGCACAACGGCCACGGATGCACACAACGGTCGTGTGCATGAGGCCTTAAGATGATTTCTTGCAACATCAGATAGTTGAGCGCCCTCCAAATTATTACTAACTCATTATTCTTCTTAACCTGCAGTGGGTGTTTCGTGGAGAGTGCACCTAGCCTATAGAGTCGGGATGGGTGAGCCACCGGAAACCAATTATCACCAATTATATTACAAAAACATTCCCCTTTACTGTCCCTACACATTAGAAATAACTAAATGACAGTTAGGGCTCTTTCATATGAGCAAGTTTTCCATCTGGATGCAATGCCGGTAGCAAACGCATAGCATCTGGACTGAATCCTCACCCATTTATTTTAGTGGGTCTATGCACATGTTTTTCACACATTATCTTTGCACTCAGGAAAAATTGCAGCATGTTCTACATTGTGCGTTTTTCACGCACATCTGTCTCCATAGAAGTGAATTGGGTTTGTGTGAAAAACGTAAGGCACCTGAATGCAATGCGCTTTTCACTGAAGGTTGCTAGGAGATGTGGAGAGTTATTCTTCAGTTTTTCTTCACATGTGAAAAACGCATGCAATCCGGATAGAAAAATGCAATGCGTGTAGAATGTAGCATTTTTTTCACACAATCTCTGAAATAAACTGATTGAACTTTTATGCTAAACTGTTTTCCTGAGCAGATCCTGACAATCCTGAAAGACGCCCAATGCTTTCGATCTGGATGCGATGACGGTAGCAAACGTATAGCATTCGGACTGAAACCTGACCCATTCATTTCAATGGGTCTGTGCACATGAGCATCATTTTCAAGCATCATCTCTGAAGATTACTTACAGGTAATCACTTTTCCATGAGCCCATGACAGCACCCTTGAGAGACCGCCTCCTTCCAGGACAGGAAACAGAAAAACTTTGTGGAGAGCACTTAAGGAGGAATACCTCCCCCATACCACCAGTTAATTGCGAGAACTTGTCCTTAAACACATCCACTCTCATATATATTTGCAACAAAAAAAAGGATAAGTATATATATATATTATTATTATTATTATTATTTTTAGCTATTTTGACTTATTTTTATTTTTTTGGGAGGGGTGGGGGAATTACCCCTCGTGCTGTCATGGGCTCATGGAAAAGTGATTAACGGTAAGTAATCTTAAATTTCCCTTATGCCCATGACAGCACCCTTTAAAGAGGACTAGAATAGTACCTAGCTTAGGAGGGGGGGGGGGGCACAGCCTGCAGAACTTTTCCGCCAAAGGATAACTGCTCCATAGAGTCTAAATCTACTCTGTAGTGCCGAAAGAAAGTACACAGAGACTTCCAGGTAGCAGCCCTACAAATTTGCTCTAGAGATGCATCAGCCTTCTCTGCCCAAGTAGTAGAAATGGATCTAGTTGGGTGAGCACCAAATCTTAAAGGAGGGGATTCCTCTGCTGAAGAATAGGCTAAGAAGATGGCCCCTACTATCCATAAAGAATCTCCTTATCCATGGAAGATTGGCAATAGGGAAATCAAAGTAGGCACAAAAGGCAGAGACCTGCACCTTAAGAGTACTCGGTCTTAAGTTTTTATCTAGACCCTTTTGCAAACAATCTAACATTTTCGGCATGGGAGGAGAATTCAAGGGATCTAATGGGATTTTACAGAAGTTTAGGAAAGTCTTCCATATTCTGAGATAAATGGTAGAGGTTACTTCTTTACTGCATGATAAAAGGGTAGGTATAACTTCTTTAGACAATCCCCTGCGTTCTAAGATTTCCCCCTCAAATACCATGCTGCTAGATGAATACTTCTCACTTCCGGATGGAAGATAGGGCCTTGAAACAACAGATCCTGCCTGTCCGTCAGAATCCAGGGATCTGTCAGGGAAAGCTTCCTTAACCAAGTCAACCTCCTTGGCCAAAATGGGGCGATTAGAATAAGCCTCATCCGTTCCTGCCTCTGCTTCTGTAGTACCTTCGGAAGCAGCCTTAGAGGAAGAAAGGCGTACAGGAGCTGGTTCGGCCACGGAAGAGAGAACACATCTATCCCTGCCGGAGAATCTTGCGGATTTAGAAAAAAAGAAAAAAGGTTGCATTTCTTGTTCTGTCTGGTCTGAAAAAAGGTCTATTTCAGAATTATCTGGCTGAAATGAATGAAGATGGAAGGACTTTCTATCTTCATTGGGTCTGGGTACCAAACATTTAGTTTTTTATCACGTGCGTGCAAAAACGCATTGCACTCGCGCAGAAAAAACGGAAGAACGCAACAATTTTTCCTGAACGCACCCGCATCCTATCCGGCCCTCACCCGAATCACCCGTGTGAAAGAGGCCTTAGAGATGCTGACAGCACACAGTTTTCTGTCCACATTTTTTGCTGCCGTGTTAAGATGAAGGCGGATCGGATACAGTCCAAAAATACGGTTGTGTGCATGAAGCCTTATGAAAACAATGTAGCACAGCTTAGCTGCTTCTGTAATTTCAATAACCTCTCCATTTGGAGTGGTGGCATGGGGGTCTATGGACCCCCTTTCTGGAGCTAGGTGCCGGTCCCAAAATAAGACATTTAAGGCATACCCTGCTTATAGGGGGTATATATTTAAGGTGGAAATACCCCTTTAATAATAATAATAATAATAATAATAATATGACAGCTTTTTGATCAACAAAAGGGGGCCTCATTTATCAAAACTAACAGGAAAGCTGTCTTAGTTGCCCATAACAACCAATCAGAACTTAACTTTCATTTCTTAAAAAGCGTTCTGAAAAAAAAAAAAAAAAAAGATGAGCTCTTGAACTAAGACAGCTTTCCTGTTAGTTTTGATAATTGAGGCCCAGGATCTTCACAAGAGCTGTTACCTATAAATAAATCAATATGGCCATGTTCATACCACATCTGGCTTGAACACCTGGCAATAACTGCAAGGAATAGACAATGGACATACAAACCAGATTGCAACTGTATGTCACTTGTTTCACATTTACTTCCATTATAAATTAAAATAAAGAAAAAAACACATACAGCACAATATACAGTAAATCCGTATGTGTGAAGTGCTTGTATTTGAAAACAGATTGCACTACATATTGCAATACAGTTGGATAAAGACATGCTGAAATATACTTGTCAGACATGGCAAAAAAACAAAATAAAACCATTCTTTTGGCATACCGTAGGTCAGGCTCATTGAAGAATATGGGTAGGCCTTGTTGCAACCATGCAAATAACCTGTATGTGCCTCAAACCTTGGTTCACCAATCTGCCTCAGAGTCACCAGGCTATAGGCTTTTATTAGAGCAGAGCGAACTTGTGTTTTCATGTTTGACGTACAAGGTTCGGGTTATCTAAGAATTCTGCTATGGATTCCGCTAGCACGGACAATAACTTATGGTCCGTGGTAGCGAAATCCATAACAGAATTCTTAGGCTAGGTCTACACGATGATATATGTTGTGCAACATTTTGTCACAACAATGTTGCACGACAATTTTTATAACGATAGTATATAGTGTGTCGCACTGCGGCATGCGACATGTTGCAACGTGACAGTCGCAAAAAAATCAATTAGAGAGCAGCATGTCGCAGTGCGACACCATACACTATCATTATAAAAATTGTTGTGCGACAAATGTTGCAGTGAAGTTGTGCCCTGTCATGAGACTTATTGTTGCGCTACACATGTCGTCGTGTAGACCTAGCCTTGGATAACCCAAACCTTGTACGCCAAACTCAACCCTAGCTACTATCCATTCACCCATTATTTTTACATTTGCTAAAAGCAAATCTCAAACCTGGCAATGATGGGAAAATTCAAAGATTTGATGTAAAAAAAAAAAAATAATAAACTACATTACAATAAAAAACATTGATAAATTAAACTGTAAAAACCTGTTCCTTTGCTGTCTATTCACTGATCACATTTATATTCAGTAGAGATAAGGATTACCGTCCCTAAAAGACCTGTATGTCCAGCTGCTGTTCCAATACACTGCATCAACATGGCATTGAGCAAGACTGATATAGTGAATAGTAGATAAATATATAAAACACTTTGGAATGTACTAAACACAAAGTACTACAACAATTATTATCATCGCAAAGTAGCAACATTGTATGATTTGGTGTTTCCTGCAGTCAGTTCATAGTAAATCCAGGACTGTAGCCACACAGACCATATCCTGGCAGTGAGGAGCTGCAGACCCAGACAGAGCCCTGTCTCAAGCAGCACATTCCCCACCTAGGTGCCTCTTCTTCTCTCTGTCTACAAGTGTCACGTTACCAAAAGTCAACTTCTACCAGCTTCCACATCCAAACAACAACCTCTCAATTCCTATGCCCAGGGCAACATATACACAAAGAAAGGGTACAGTCAGTGCCAAAAACTTACCCTCAAAGTGTAGAGTGGCAGAGTGGCAGGAGACCATCAGGGTCCAAAGTAAAAGAAGTTGCAGAACCTTAGCCATAGAATCCATTCCCCCCGCCTCATAAAAATCCAGAACCGTAAGAAGTAATCCACAAAGTTTCTTTAGTTGAGCTGAGTTCTTGCCTTGTGCTGGGGCTGAGCAGCCAGCAGCCCTCCCTACATTCCTATGGGCTGCCTGCAACCTCTGTGACTCACACACTAGCAAGTCCTGGGGAAACAGGAAATCTTCAACTTCACAGCTGGGCCTCTCTATTTCTTTTTTTTTTTTCTTCTTAAAAACCTCACCCAGTTGCTGTCAGTCATATGACATAGGACAGCCCCTTCTGCCTCAGGTTACAACTTCTTACTATTGTGGAGGGGTTTTTTCAAGCTATAATGCTGTCATGGAGGGACTCCCCCTGTCCTTAAAGTTCCACACTATTCTGTAGGAGCAATCAGCTCTGTACCTTTATAGCAAACAGATGTGCCGCCTCCTTTAACCTGAGAATCACGTTCTAAGAATTTAAAGGAGCACTGTACCGGTTTTATTCATTATGACTTTAGGCTCCTAATGTGTCATCTCTACGAAGATACTTTATGTAACGTTTCTAGATATGTATCAAGTCCTAGGCCAGTGGTCATCAACCTTTAGCACTCCAGCTGTTGTGAAACTACAATTCCCAGAAGGCTCCAGTCACTTCTGTCAGAGTTCTGAGAAAAGCAGAGCAAGTAAGCATGCTGGGAGTTGTAGTTTCACAATAGCTCTAGCGCCAGAGGTTGCCTACCCCGGTTTTTACAGGCTAGTCTGGCTCTATTAGCTTCTATGTATAGGTCTGTATAGGATGCAATGCACAATTAAAGTCTGTGCAGGCTGCTATATACATGTTGGGTCTGTATTGGCTGCCATGTGTAGATTCTGCCAGATTTAAAGGGGTTGTCTGGGTTCAGAGCTGAGCCCGGACATACCCATATTTTCTCCCAGGCAGCCCCCCTGACAAGAGCATCGGAGCATGCTCTGATGCTCTCCTTTGTTCTGTCCTAAATCGCGCAGGGCAAAGGCAATTTCAGGAGATCCTGTGACGTACCAGGCTCTCCTTAGGGCTGCCAGGTGGAGGCTTCTGCCCAGCAGTGAGCCCGGTGACTTTACCAGCACTGATGGGCAGGCTTTAGCGCTGCCCTAGCCTGTAAAAGGCTTGGGCAGCGCTAAAGTCAGCGCATCAGAGCTGGTGACGTCACCGAAAACAATGCTGGGTGGAAGCCTCCGCCCGGCAGTGTGTTATTGTAAATAAAAAAGCCCATGCCCTGCGCTAACCTGCTAATATCAGAGGGCTGCCTGGGTGAAAATATGGATATGCCCGGGTTCAGCTGTGAACCCGGACAACCCCTTTAACCCCTTAACGACATAGGGCGTACAGGTACGCCATTGTGTCCTGGTACTTAAGGACATAGGGCGTACATGTACGCCCTGTGTTTTTTCGATCACCGCCGCGCGGCTGGCGTTGATCGGAACCCCGTGTCTGCTCAAATCATTGAGCAGGCCCTTGGGGCAAATGCGCCGGGGGGTCCTGTGACCCCCCATGTATGCGATCGCAGAAAACCGCAGGTCAATTCAGACCAGCAGTTTTCTGCCTTTCCGTGTTATTTGGGTCTCTGAAGACCCGATAACCCGTAACAGGATGGTGATGGTGGTGTGATTTCACCCCATCAATCACCATCCAGCGATCCTGAGTGGTGATGGTGACATCACCACTCAGGATCGCTTCTGATTGGTCTGTGGGCGGTCCGGCGGCAGATTCAAAAGAGGCAGGCGCTCCTCTCTTCCTCCTTTTGTGTTCCAGAGCTGGAGGAGAGAGGAGCTGCCTGCACGTGTCCGCCTTCGCTGCCAGCAGCACCCAATTTTTTTCCCCCAGGACCCTATCTGTGCCCCCAGCACCCCACATCAGGTACATAGGGAAAGCATAGGGAAAGCATAGGGAAAGTTTGGGTTAGGCAGGAAAAAAAAAGGGAAAGTTAGTTTGTAAACTTTTATTGCATCACCCTAGTTAGGTTGTCTGGGGTCAGCTGTGTGACCCTAGACCCCCCAGGGGTGCAGCCACTTGTCCCCCCCCCCACCTTTTTTGGGGTGCAGATTTTTTTTTTTTGTGTACGCTGACTGTGGCCGGCACTCTTAGTGTCCAGCCACTGTTAGCGCATCGCACACCCCACTGCTGATCAACTTCGGACGGCTGATCAGCGGTTTTGAATTTTTTTTTTCACATTTTTTGCCCTTTTTTTACTTTGTTTATTTATTTTTTTCTGTTAGTTTTAGGGTGAGTTCGTGAACACCCATGCCCCCACACACACGCACACCAAATAAAGATTTCCACACACGCAGACACACACTCCCCTATGGCCTGCCGGACGTTCTCGGCCGAGGAGGCATACGCCCAGCTTGCCTCCGACTCCGAGAGTCCCAGTGAGGACGAGGATGACCCCAAATTCCTGTTGTCATCTGCGTCCTCCTCATCATCTAGCGATGATGATGAGCCCCCAAGGCGGCGGAGACGCCGCCAGGCGGAGCAAGGGGACCGCCATGTTAGGGACCCTGTGGCCCACACTAGTACGAGCAGCTCTGGGGCTCGTACTGGTTTCCCGGCTCACCAGTTAAATCCACCGGAGCACCCTGCCGGTGAACTTGTCTGGTGTAGCCCAGAGTGATACGAGCCTGTGATTCTTGATTTTGTAGGCCAATCAGGAACCCAGATTTCCACAGTGGGCTACACTGAATATGACTTTTTGTCATTTTTTCAGTGACCCACTGGTAAATCTGATGGTGGAGCAGACGAACCTGTACGCCCAACAGTTCGTTGCTCAACACCCGGGCTCCTTTTTGGCCAGGCCCGGTGGCTGGACGCCGGCCAGTGCAGCCGAAATGAGGACATTTTGGGGCCTCGTGCTGCATATGGGCCTGGTCAAGAAACCCAGTGCCAGGCTGTACTGGAGTAGGGACGTCCTATACCAGACCCCACTTTACAGTATGACCATGACATGCTCCCGGTTTGAGGCCATCCGGAAATGTCTGCATTATGTCTGCATTATTATAATGCAGCCATTCCCCCTCAAGGTGATCCTGCCCATGACCGTCTGTATAAGATACGGCCGGTCATCGATCACTTTGGGGCCAAATTCATGGAGGCCTATGTACCTGGAAGGGAGGTCGTGGTTGATGAGTCTCTCATTGCATTCAAGGGGAGACTCATTTTCCGCCAGTATGTGCCCTCCAAGCTGGGCGAGGTATGGAGTGAAGCTATACAAAATTTGTGAGAGTACCTCAGGGTACACTTACAAATTTTGTGTATACGAGGGGCGAGATTCCCGGATTCATCCCCCAGAATGTCCCCCCACTCTGGGTGTTACCGAGTGTGGGTATGAAACTTGTGTGGGACCTTATGTACCCACTGCTGGATAAGGGTTACCACTTTTACGTGGATAACTTTTATACCAGTATCCCCTTGTTCCAGTCCCTTGCCGCCAGATCCACATCCGCTTGTGGGACCGTGTGGAAAAATCAACACGGCCTCCCTGCCCACCCCCTCCAGGTACCTATCCCCAGGGGTGAACCCGTGCCCTTACCACTGGAAACCTGTTGCTGGTCAGGAATAAGGACAAGAGGGATGTCCTTATGCTGTCCACAAATCATGGTAACGGCATCACCCCTGTCCCTGTGCGAGGTACCGCGGCAACGGTCCTCAAGCCCGATTGTATTGTCGACTAAAATCGGTATCTGGTAGGAGTTGATCTCTCGGATCAAGTCCTCAAGCCATATAACGCCATGCGCAAAACCCAGGCATGGTACAAAAAAGTTGCGTTCTACTTGGTACCGGTTGCCATGTACAACTCTTTTGTACTATCCCGAAGCGCTGGCAGCGAAGGGACATTCCTCCAGTTCTATGAGGCAGTCCTCAGGGCCCTGATCTTTTTGGACCGGGAAAGAGCAGGCCGGAGTACCTCGGGTACTGTTGGCGCCCGGATCGTCCCTGGCCAACACTTTCCAGGTGTGGTCCCCCATACTGGAAAGAAGGGACGAACCCCAAAAAAGTTCAGAGTGTGTCGCAGGAGGGGGATACGGAAGGACATGACTTAGTGCGACACGTGCCCCGATCATCCGGGCCTCTGCATTGACGGTTGCTTCAGGTAGTATCACACTTCCATAGAGTACTAAATTTATATCACAATTTAGCACTGACATTGGATAAAAAAAACTGGTTCTCATACTTGAGATACCGAAAAAAACTAAAATAATTTATTAAAATTAGACATATTAGGTATTACCGTGTCGGTAATAATCTCCTCTATAAAAATACCCCATGACCTAACCACCCAGATTAACACGGTCCAGAAAAAAAAGGTGCAAAAAAGTTTTTTTTTTCACCTTACATAATAAAAAGTTTAATAGCAAGCGATCAAACAGTCATATAGCCCCCAAAATAGTGCCAACAAAACCGGCGTCTCATCCCGCAAATAATGAGCTCCCACATAAGATAATCAGATAAAATTAAAAATTAAAAATGACTCTTAGGCCTCGTTCACACTTCAGTGTTTGGTCAGTGATTTCCATGAGTGATTTGTGAGCCAAAACCAGAAGAGGAGCCTCCACAGACATGAGGTAGAAGGGAAAGATCTGCTCCTGTTCTGTGTTTAGAGCCGCACCTGGTTTTGGCTCACAAATCACTGATGGAAATCACTGACTAAACACTGAAGTGTGAACGAGGCCTTAGACTTTAGAGATACAAAAAAAATTTGGGGGTATCAAAATGGATAATATAGTCTAAAACCTAAATAAATGTAAAAAAAGTAGACTTATTAGGTATCGCCGCGTCCGTAAGAATCTCCTCTTAACACGGTTAAAAAAAAAACGTTTTGGTAACAAAACAAGGGTTAACAACCAAACAAAAGTTACAATTTATTACCCTGATACTGCAGTTTACAGAAACGCCACATTTGTGGTCGTAATCTGCTGTATCAGTAAAAGGAAGGCCGCAAAAGGAAAGGACCGACATGGTTTCTGGAAAGCCGATTTTGATGGCCTTTTTTTATTGACACCATGTCCCTTTTGAAGCCCCCCTGATGCCCTCTAGAGTAAAAACTCCCTAAAAGTGACCCCATCTAAGAAACTACACCCCTCAAGGTATTCAAAACTGATTATACAAACTTTATCAACCCTTTAGGTGTTCCTCAACAGTTAATGGCAAATGGAGATGAAATTTCAGAATTTCAATTTTTGGTAACCTTGCCTTACAACAATGCAATATAGAGCAACCAAAAATCATATTTACCCTAAAAATAGTCCCCAAAAAATGCCACCTTATCCCGTAGTTTCCAAAATGGGGTCACTTTTATGGAGTTTCTACTCCAGGGGTGCATCAGGGGGTCCATAAAAATCAGCCCTCCAAAAACCAAACGGTGCACCTTTCACTCTACGCCCCGCTGTGTGGCCGAACAGTAGTGTACGACCACATATTGGGTATTTCTGTAAACGTCAGAGTCAGGGAAATAAAGATGCAGTCTTGTTTGGCTGTTAACCCTTGCTTTATTAGTGGAAAAAATGGGTTAACATGGAAAATAAGGCAAACAAATTAAATTCTCAAATTTCATCCCCATTTGCCAATAACTCTTGTGCAACACCTAAAGGGTTAACGACGTATGTAAAATCAGTTTTGAATACCTTGAGGGGTGTAGTTTCTTAGATGGGGTCACTTTTAGGGAGTTTCTACTCCAGGGGTACATCAGGGGGGGTTGAAACAGGACACAGGTGTAAATAAACCGGTCCATAAAAATCAGTCCCTCCAAAAACCAAACGGTGCACCTTTCACTCTACGCCCCTGCTGTGTGGCCTGTACAGTAGTGTACGACCACATATTGAGTGTTTCTGTAAACGGCAGAGTCAGGGCAATAAAGATACAGTCTTGTTTGGCTGTTAACCCTTGCTTTGTTAGTGGAAAAAATTGGCTAAAATGGAAAATTAGATAAAAAAATGAAATTCTCAAATTTCATCCCCATTTGCCAATAACTCTTGTGCAACACCTAAAGGGTTAACAACTGTATGTAAAATCAGTTTTTAATACCTTAATGGGTTTAGTTTCTTAGATGGGGTCACTTTTAGGGAGTTTCTACTCTAGGGGTGCATCAGGGGGCTTCAAATGGGACATGGTGTAAATAAACCAGTCCATAAAAATCAGCCTTCCAAAAACCAAACGGCGTACATTTCACTCTACGCCCTGCTGTGTGGCCGTACAGTGGTTTACGGCCACATATTGGGTGTTTCTGTAAACGGCAGAGTCAGGGCAATAAAGATACCATCTTGTTTGGCTGTTAACCCTTGCTTTGTTAGTGGAAAAAATGGGTTAAAATTAAAAATGAGACTAAAAAAATGAAATTCTCAAATTTCATCCCCATTTGCCAATAACTCTTGTGCAACACCTAAAGGGTTAACAACGTATGTAAAACCAGTTTTGAATACCTTGAGGGGTGTAGTTTCTTAGATGGGGTCATTTTTGGGTGGTTTCTATTATGTAAGCCTCGCAAAGTGACTTCAGACCTGAACTGGTCCCTAAAAATTGAGTTTTTGTAAATTTCGGAAAAAATTTCAAGATTTGCTTCTAAACTTCTAAGCCTTATAACATCCCCAAAAAATAAAATATAATTCCCAAAATAATTCAAACATGAAGTAGACATATGGGGAATGTAAAGTCATCACAATTTTGGGGGGTATTACTATGTATTACAGAAGTAGAGAAACTGAAACTTTGAAATTTGCTAATTTTTGTTAAATTAGGTATTTTTTGTGTAAAAAAAAAATAACTTCTTTGACTTCATTTTACCAGTGTCATGAAGTAAAATATGTGACAAAGAAACTATCTCAGAATGGCCTGGATAAGTCAAAGCGTTTTAAAGTTATCAGCACTTAAAATGACACTGGTCAGATTTGCAAAAAATGGCCTGGTCCTAAGGTGAAATAAGGCTGTGTCCTTAAGGGGTTAATATATCTAACCTACATAGTAGGGATGCCTAACCTGTGGCCATCCAGCTGTTGCAAAACTACAATTCCCAGCATGCCTGGACAGACTACAGCTATTAGGGCATGCTGGGAGTTGTAGTTTTGCAACAGCTAGAGGGCCACAAGTTGCCCATCCCTGATATATAGGATGTTATATAGAGGTGTCAAAAAAAATGTCCACGCTACAATGCAGTCTAACAGTCCCAAACAATGCATCCTTAAAGGGTTTTTCTGAGACTCTGATACTGATGACTTATCCTCAGGACAGGTCATCAATATAAGATCGGCATAAGTCCTGGTCATCAATTTCAGATGAGCTGTTGCAGACCGCTTACCAGGCACAGAACCATCTATTGGATAGCAGCAGGGCTTGGTATTGCAGCTCAGCCACATTCACTTGAAAGAGATTGAGCCGCGCTAGGCCCTGTGACCCATGAATACGACGTCATTGGCCTAGGAAGAGGCTGCGGCAATTATTAGGCATCTCTCATCCTGATTATACGAGCGTTCGTATATGTGATAATTGGCTTGAAATTGTGCAGTCTAATAGGGTCGTTACCCCTCAAAAGACCCCATATCACCCCATATCAGCCAGTACACTGTGCTCTGTGGAAGCATGTACTGTCACTGTTTGTTGATTGCCAAAACGTCACACCTACAGAACAGTAGACAACTCCTGTTTGTCACAAGATGATGAGAGTTCTAGCCTTTCAGCTGCATGTTCTTTCCAGTGTAGAGATAGTAACTCAGCTGTTTGAGAAGGCAGCGGCACTCTCAGTAGCACCACGGCCTTCTCGCTGCTTCCCGGAGGTGAGTGACGCTACGACTATGTCACATGGCCTGGGTGCAGCTCAGCCCCATTAAAGCTAATGGAGCTGAACAGGCTACATGAAATAGTTGTGATGTGTCCTGCGGGAAGCAACCAATGCTGCTGCCTTCTCAAACAGCTAATCGGCAGGGGTCCCAGATGTCAGACCCCCATAGATCAGATGCCCATGACCTTTCCAAAGGATAGTTCATCAGTAAGAAAGAGGCAGAGAACCCCCTTTAAGCCATTAAACTATTTTGTACCTTATTTTATGCACAAACCTATTTGTTTAACGCACCATCCCCCGCCCAATCTGGATGACTATCTGCTATTGTTTTGTGATGTAGTGCACTGTAATATTATGTTGCACACTGCTATGTAATGTGACACACCCTGTATGCTTGAGGCAGGCATGGCCAGACTTAAAGGGGTTATTCCATGAATAAGGTTAAATGAAAATCAGACATCATATAGTACATGGCGATCTCTTTCTAACAAAGCTAGAACCAATCCTGTACCTCACATGGATCCAGAGATCTCCCCATTCATTGCTTTGCTAGATTTATATCAGGCTGGCAGCTCATAGGAAGTGTCTTTTCTGCTGCAGCTCAGGGGGCGTGTCCATGCTCTCCCTATCACAGCTCATGGGGCGTGTCCATGCTCTCCCTATCACAGCTCAGGAGGCAGTTGAAAGATGAAACTGAGCATGTGCGGCCTTCTTAATGAGTAGGTCAAAGAAATAAGAAATTCAGCGGCCCTATATACATACTTTTTTTTTCCGTTTAATAATTCAGTGGCTATACAATTTTTTTAATTAGGTGCAATTACAAAAATTTTCAGACCTAGGTGCTGGTTTGAAAACTGTAGAATATTTTTTGTGGGACAACCCCTTTAACTAGCCTGGCCTGGGAGTTTAATTGGGCTGAGTTGCAGTACCAGGCACAGCCGCTACAAAATGCACAGCGGTGTGCCTAGTAAACTATGAAGGGGACGCAGTAAGAATAGTGGCCCCTTCCATCAGCTGATCAGTAGAAGTGCCAGCAGTTGGTCCCCCATTTATCGGATATTGTTGACCTATCTTTAACGCTGGGTTCAGACCTGAGCGTTCGCGATGGAGCGCTCTGTATGCGCGATTGTACCGGCGTTTGCAATCACGCATACAGAGACAAGCGAACGCCCATTGTCGCGCGTTCCCGAAAGTCTATGTATGGGAATGCGCGACAAGACGCCCCAAAGAAGCTCATGTACTTCTTGGGGCGTCGGGGGTTTTACAGCGCGATCGTACGCGCTGTAAACTGCCCAGGTGAGAACCATGCCGATAGGGAAGCATTGGTTTCTCCTTGTTGAGCGTTTTACAGCGTGTAGGAACGTGCTGTAAAAAGCTCAGGTGTGAACCCAGCCTAAGGATCAGCTGTTTAGAACAACCCATTATTCTGCTAATATTTGGAGCTTTGAACTTTTTTATAGTCTTGCCATTCAGCCAAAAAGCCACATACATTTTACCATGGGCCCTATACTTTTTGCTATCTGGTAGGTTTGAGAGTATCTGTGAGTATTAGATTTCACAATGCTGTTGACTGTATGGAACAATTTTCCAAATCAGCAGCAGAATAAATCAATGTACAGCCTGCCCTCTGTACCCAGGATGTTCAAAGACATTATCACAGGATACCAACATTTGTCTACGTTTCCTGAAGCAGTTTTAGAGGGAAAATACTATGAAGATCTGCATATAATGTACATCAGTATATTCTGTAGAACTGCTTTCCAGTCAGAACCTCTGATTACCCCTTTAACATATGGTAGTAGTTAGATTTCTTAAAACCGTTTGATATCACTGGTAAGATAACTTCAGTAGCTAAACATTTGAAGCTCTACAGAAATGAGTAGAAGTGGAGCGTATTCCTATGGGTTGCTATGAAGTTAGTTTTCACATTCACTATTTAGCTTTACCAATCGCATTATACCAGGGGCGTAGCTATAGGGGGTGCAGAGGTAGCAGTAGCAGCACAACTGAATAAGTCACTAAAGATTACTCGAGACGAATGTGATCACATAATGACAATTCACTAACATGCCTTTTGGATCCAGAGAGGAGACACAATACGGACATTCAATTCAATAGTGACATCACTGTAAATATACTCTCTTCAGCAGTGCATCCAATACAATACAGAAGAGGGATTTGGCATCGAAAGACTATCCTATACAAAGATATTGTACATTTATTGTCATTACCACACCACATTTTTATACAAATAGGGTGGTGGTGTCATTTTACAATATTATTGCCGCTGACACTGGACTGCAATTATTGTAGCAATTTTTAGAGTTTTTAATGTTTTATTGTATGTTTTTAGATGTAATATACTAATAAATTTACACTGGTAATACAGTCATTCTCCATGTGTAGCTGAATGTAGGTGTGCCCTATCACTATCTTTACTTTTCTGCAATATTTATGAAGATTGGGTGGATCTTTTCAGTAGGTGCACCCATTTCATATTACTGTCGAGTAGGTGAGCCATCTCTAAAATACTAATTGGTAGAAAAGAACAAGTGATTATGTGGCTGGAGGTATATTAGACGGTCATTGGATATCAATTTTACTGCAAGCCATTGAAGTACAGGCCCCAAGCAATAGGCATTCACTGTACAGAAAACATCAAATGATTATGTGGCTGGAGGCAGGGGCGTTGTTAGGTCAAAACATTCAGGGCTTGAGCCCCAGAAGTTTTGACCAGGGCCCCGAATGTTATGCTGACAGAGCCAGCTGCTCTGATTCTCCTGCGCCGCGCAGCCCCGCCATCCTAATCCGTATCCTGCAGTAACTGAACTTTAAATCAGCGCTCCTGATATCATTACTATCTTACACACTCAGCTCCGGAAACATGCAGTGTGGGTGGCGCTCGCTCACTGACATCACACACCTGCTCCTCCACTAGGCAGCGCAGGTGTGTGACATCAGTGAGTGAGCACCGGCCTCACTGCCTGTTACTGGAGCTGAGTGTATAAGATAGTTTTGAGATGAGCGCTGATTTAATGTTTCGTTACTGCAGGATATGGATTGCTGAGGGGATGATCTGTGGGGATGCCCAGATGGCTAGGTCCTTCACAGTAGTTATTAACCCCTTTTCGCAGTCCCCCATTCACTTAAGGGGGGACTGCTGTAAGGGGCTAATAACTACACTACGTGCAGAATTATTAGGCAAATGAGTATTTTGACCACATCATCCTCTTTATGCATGTTGTCTTACTCCAAGCTGTATAGGCTCGAAAGCCTACAACCAATTAAGCATATTAGGTGATGTGCATCTCTGTAATGAGAAGGGGTGTGGTCTAATGACATCAACACCCTATATCAGGTGTGCATAATTATTAGGCAACTTCCTTTCCTTTGGCAAAATGGGTCAAAAGAAGGACTTGACAGGCTCAGAAAAGTCAAAAATAGTGAGATATCTTGCAGAGGGATGCAGCACTCTTAAAATTGCAAAGCTTCTGAAGCGTGATCATCGAACAATCAAGCGTTTTATTCAAAATAGTCAACAGGGTCGCAAGAAGCGTGTGGAAAAACCAAGGCGCAAAATAACTGCCCATGAACTGAGAAAAGTCAAGCGTGCAGCTGCCAAGATGCCACTTGCCACCAGTTTGGCCATATTTCAGAGCTGCAACATCACTGGAGTGCCCAAAAGCACAAGGTGTGCGATACTCAGAGACATGGCCAAGGTAAGAAAGGCTGAAAGACGACCACCACTGAACAAGACACACAAGCTGAAACGTCAAGACTGGGCCAAGAAATATCTCAAGACTGATTTTTCTAAGGTTTTATGGACTGATGAAATGAGAGTGAGTCTTGATGGGCCAGATGGCTGGATTGGTAAAGGGCAGAGAGCTCCAGTCCGACTCAGACGCCAGCAAGGTGGAGGTGGAGTACTGGTTTGGGCTGGTATCATCAAAGATGAGCTTGTGGGGCCTTTTCGGGTTGAGGATGGAGTCAAGCTCAACTCCCAGTCCTACTGCCAGTTTCTGGAAGACACCTTCTTCAAGCAGTGGTACAGGAAGAAGTTTGCAAGGTAAGAAAAACATGATTTTCATGCAGGACAATGCTCCATCACACGTGTCCAAGTACTCCACAACGTGGCTGGCAAGAAAGGGTATAAAAGAAGAAAATCTAATGACATGGCCTCCTTGTTCACCTGATCTGAACCCCATTGAGAACCTGTGGTCCATCATCAAATGTGAGATTTACAAGGAGGGAAAACAGTACACCTCTCTGAACAGTGTCTGGGAGGCTGTGGTTGCTGCTGCACGCAATGTTGATGGTGAACAGATCAAAACACTGACAGAATCCATGGATGGCAGGCTTTTGAGTGTCCTTGCAAAGAAAGGTGGCTATATTGGTCACTGATTTGTTTTTGTTTTGTTTTTGAATGTCAGAAATGTATATTTGTGAATGTTGAGATGTTATATTGGTTTCACTGGTAAAAATAAATAATTGAAATGGGTATATATTAGTTTTTTGTTAAGTTGCCTAATAATTATGTACAGTAATAGTCACCTGCACACACAGATATCCCCCTAAAATAGCTAAAACTAAAAACAAACTAAAAACTACTTCCAAAAATATTCAGCTTTGATATTAATGAGTTTTTTGGGTTCATTGAGAACATGGTTGTTGTTCAATAATAAAATTAATCCTCAAAAATACAACTTGCCTAATAATTCTGCACTCCCTGTACTGTGAAGGTGGGACTGCTATAAGGGGTTAAAGTACAAAGGGGGCGGGTGGATGATCTGTGGGGTTGCCCAGACGGCTAGGCCCTTCACAGTAGTTATTAACCCCTTTCAGCAGTCCTCCATTCACTGAAGAGGGGACTGCTGAAAGGGGGGATGTGGCTTCACAGGGGTGTAATACAGTGGGCTTGTGCCCCGGATGTTTTCAGACCCTAGCAACACCCCTGGCTGGAGGTATAGTAGACGGTCATTGGAAATCAATACAAATACATGTCAAACACATATGTTTAAAAAACAAAAAATATTAATTGAATTAAAAACATGGCTAACGAAATCCCACCTCTTGAAAAAAGAAAAAAAAGAAAGATAATAGTTGAAATTCGATAACACGTGGTCGTCACAGGTGTTGAATTCCTCCGTAGCCCCAAACATTAGGAATTCATGCCACTATCTATACATTAGACAGGGACCATTATTTGTTCTGGGTGGTGGCAGATATGTGTGGGCTAGCATGAGGAAATTTAATTAAACGTGGTCTTCAGAGGTGTTGAATTCCTCTGAGATCCATGCCTTATTAATTTTTAGAAATATGAGGTAGTCCACACTGTCGTGAGCTAAGCGAGTGCGATAATTGGTCACGATCCCCCCTGCTGCGCTAAACGTCCTTTCGGACAGGACACTCAAGGAGGGGCAAGCCAAGAGTTCCATGGCAAATTGTGCCAGCTCTGGCCATAGGTCAAGCCTGCACTGCAGCAGTCAAGGGGTTCCTCGCTTCTCAGAGTGTCCACATCGGCCGTTAACGCAATGTAGTCAGACACCTGTCGGTCTAGGCGTTCCCTGAGGCTGGATCCGGAGGGCGACTGTCGATGGGTTGTCTGCAAGAATGATCTCATATCCGAAGTGACCAATACATCTTCAAACCGCCCTCTTCTGGCATGCGCTGTAGGATTGATACCCGCTCCTGTTTTGCTGTGGGTGGAAATTCCTCTGCCAGCGCCTGCAACAGCAGAATGCAGCATCTTATGCAGCAAAGCCTGGAAATGCTGCATTCTGACAGCCCTCTCTGATTCTGGTAACTTGTCCACCTTTTTGTGTTTGTACCAGGGGTCCAAGTACTTTACCACCCAGTACTGGTCCTTTCCCTTTATGCTTTTTATACGGGGGTCCCTCTTCAAACACTGGAGCATGAAGGCCCCCATTTGCACTAAATTAAAAGCAGTGGCATGCCCAACACCAGGGATCCCAGAAAAGTTTAAAGTCTGCTCTTCTTGCTCCTCCTCCTCCCCCCAGGCACCATCCACCTCGAGTAGCCCCCCCCCCTGAGAATTCATTCAGGATTGCAACTTCCTGATCTTCTTGCTCCTCGACGGCTTGATCAATGACACGACACAATGCATGCTCCAGAAAGAAGCCATAAGGTACGATGTCACTGATAGCGCCCTGGCTGTGACTGACCAGTTTGGTGTTCTTATCAAATGGCCACAGAAGTCTGCATTAGGGATGAGCGAACTCGAACTGTATAGTTCGGGTTCGTACCGAATTTTGGGGTGTCCGTGACACGGACCCGAACCCGGACATTTTCGTAAAAGTCCGGGTTCGGGTTCGGTGTTCGTCGCTTTCTTCGCGCTTTTGTGACGCTTTCTTGGCGCTTTTTGAAAGGCTGCAAAGCAGCCAATCAACAAGCGTCATACTACTTGCCCCAAGAGGCCATCACAGCCATGCCTACTATTGGCATGGCTGTGATTGGCCAGAGCACCATGTGACCCAGCCTCTATTTAAGCTGGAGTCACATAGCGCCGCCCGTCACTCTGCTCTGATTAGCGTAGGGAGAGGTTGCGGCTGCGACAGTAGGGCGAGATTAGGCAGATTAACTCCTCCAAAGGACTTGATTAACTGATCGATCTGCAGCTGTGGATCATTGAGCTGCTGATCCTCAATTGCTCACTGTTTTTAGGCTGCCCAGACCGTTTGTCAGTCACATTTTTCTGGGGTGATCGGCGGCCATTTTGTGTCTTGTGGTGCGCCAGCACAAGCTGCGACCAAGTGCATTTAACCCTCAATGGTGTGGTTGTTTTTTGGCTAAAGCCTACATCAGGGTGAAGCTGTCACACCAAGTGCATTTAACCAGCAATAGTCTGTTTATTTTTTGGCCATATACTACATCAGGGGCAAGCTGCGCCTGTCACCAAGTGCATTTAACCCTCAATGGTGCGTTTGTTTTTTGGCTAAAGCCTACATCAGGGTGAAGCTGTCACACCAAGTGCATTTAACCAGCAATAGTCTGTTTATTTTTTGGCCATATACTACATCAGGGGCAAGCTGCGCCCGTCACCAAGTGCATTTAACCCTCAGTAGTGTGGTTGGTCAAGCTATCACACCAAGTGCATTTAACCAGCAATAGTCTGTTCATTTTTTGGCCATATACTAAATCAGGGGCAAGCTGCGCCCGTCACCAAGTGCATTTAACCAGCAATAGTCTGTTCATTTTTTGGCCATATACTACATCAGGGGCAAGCTGCGCCCGTCACCAAGTGCATTTAACCCTCAGTAGTGTGGTTGGTCAAGCTATCACACCAAGTGCATTTAACCAGCAATAGTCTGTTCATTTTTTGGCCATATACTAAATCAGGGGCAAGCTGCGCCCGTCACCAAGTGCATTTAACCAGCAATAGTCTGTTCATTTTTTGGCCATATACTACATCAGGGGCAAGCTGCGCCCGTCACCAAGTGCATTTAACCCTCAGTAGTGTGGTTGGTCAAGCTGT
Source organism: Bufo gargarizans (assembly GCF_014858855.1). Taxonomy (NCBI): domain Eukaryota; kingdom Metazoa; phylum Chordata; class Amphibia; order Anura; family Bufonidae; genus Bufo; species Bufo gargarizans. The sequence continues at coordinate 372,044,161 of NC_058084.1, read as the reverse complement.
GACACCAAGTGCATTTAACCAGCAATAGTCTGTTCATTTTTTGGCCATATACTACATCAGGGGCAAGCTGCGCCCGTCACCAAGTGCATTTAACCAGCAATAGTGTGGTTATTTTTTGGCCATATCCCAGTCTAATTCTGTCACTAAATCCATACCGGTCACCCAGCGCCTAAATACTAGGCCTCAAATTTATATCCCGCTAAATCTCTCGTTACCGCTGTCCTGTTGTAGCTGGGAAAGTTATTTAGTGTCCGTCAAAGCACATTTTTTGTTCTGGGTTGAAGTACAATTCCCAATTTAGCAATTTCATAATTTAGTGGTTTCTGCTATATCAGAGCTATTTGAAATCTATCCCTAAAAGGGTATATAATATTCAAGGTGCACATTGGGTCATTCAGAATAACTTCACACACACCCGCTACTGTGTATTTTCAAGTCTAATTCTGTCACTAAACCCATACCTGTCACCCAGCGCCTAAATACTAGGCCTCAAATTTATATCCTGCTAAATCTCTCGTTACCGCTGTCCTGTTGTAGCTGGGAAAGTTATTTAGTGTCCGTCAAAGCACATTTTTTGTTCTGGGTTGAAGTACAATTCCCAATTTAGCAATTTCATAATTTAGTGGTTTCTGCTATATCAGAGCTATTTGAAATCTATCCCTAAAAGGGTATATAATATTCAAGGTGCACATTGGGTCATTCAGAATAACTTCACACACACCCGCTACTGTGTATTTTCAAGTCTAATTCTGTCACTAAACCCATACCTGTCACCCAGCGCCTAAATACTAGGCCTCAAATTTATATCCTGCTAAATCTCTCGTTACCGCTGTCCTGTTGTAGCTGGGAAAGTTATTTAGTGTCCGTCAAAGCACATTTTTTGTTCTGGGTTGAAATACAATTCCCAATTTAGCAATTTCATAATTTAGTGGTTTCTGCTATATCAGAGCTATTTGAAATCTATCCCTAAAAGGGTAGATCATATTGAAGGTGCACATAGGGTCATTCAGAATAACTTCACACACACCCGCTACTGTGTATTTCCAAGTCTAATTCTGTCACTAAACCCATACCTGTCACCCAGCGCCTAAATACTAGGCCTCAAATTTATATCCCGCTAAATCTCTCGTTACCGCTGTCCTGTTGTAGCTGGGAAAGTTATTTAGTGTCCGTCAAAGCACATTTTTTGTTCTGGGTTGAAGTACAATTCCCAATTTAGCAATTTCATAATTTAGTGGTTTCTGCTATATCAGAGCTATTTGAAATCTATCCCTAAAAGGGTATATAATATTCAAGGTGCACATTGGGTCATTCAGAATAACTTCACACACACCCGCTACTGTGTATTTCCAAGTCTAATTCTGGCACTAAACCCATACCTGTCACCCAGCGCCTAAATACTAGGTCTCAAATTTATATCCCGCTAAATCTGTCCTTAGTGCTGTAGCTGGGCGAGTTATTTAGTGTCCGTTCAAGCACATTTCTTGTTCTGGGTTGAAATACAATTCCCAATTTAGCAATTTCATAATTTAGTGGTTTCTGCTATATCAGAGCTATTTGAAATCTATCCCTAAAAGGGTATATAATATTCAAGGTGCACATTGGGTCATTCAGAATAACTTCACACACACCCGCTACTGTGTATTTCCAAGTCTAATTCTGTCACTAAACCCATACCTGTCACCCAGCGCCTAAATACTAGGCCTCAAATTTATATCCTGCTAAATCTCTCGTTACCGCTGTACTGTTGTTGCTTGGAAAGATATTTAGTGTCCGTCAAAGCACATTTTTTGTTCTGGGTTGAAGTACAATTCCCAATTTAGCAATTTCATAATTTAGTGGTTTCTGCTATATCAGAGCTATTTGAAATCTATCCCTAAAAGGGTATATAATATTCAAGGTGCACATTGGGTCATTCAGAATAACTTCACACACACCCGCTACTGTGTATTTCCAAGTCTAATTCTGTCACTAAACCCATACCTGTCACCCAGCGCCTAAATACTAGGCCTCAAATTTAAATCCCTCTAAATCTCTCGTTACCCACCGCTGTACTGTTGTTGCTGGGTAAGATATTTAGTGTCCGTCAAAGCACATTTTTTGTTCTGGGTTGAAGTACAATTCCCAATTTAGCAATTTCATAATTTAGTGGTTTCTGCTATATCAGAGCTATTTGAAATCTATCCCTAAAAGGGTATATAATATTGAAGGTGCACATAGGGTCATTCAGAATAACTTCACACACACGCTACTGTGCATTTCCAAGTCTAATTCTGTCACTAAATCCATACCGGTGACCCAGCGCCTAAATACTAGGCCTCAAATTTAAATCCCGCTAAATCTGTCCTTAGTGCTGTAGCTGGGCGAGTTATTTAGTGTCCGTTCAAGCACATTTCTTGTTCTGGGTTGAAATACAATTCCCAATTTAGCAATTTCATAATTTAGTGGTTTCTGCTATATCAGAGCTATTTGAAATCTATCCCTAAAAGGGTATATAATATTGAAGGTGCACATAGGGTCATTCAGAATAACTTCACACACACGCTTCTGTGCATTTCCAAGTCTAATTCTGTCACTAAATCCATACCGGTCACCCAGCGCCTAAATACTAGGCCTCAAATTTATATCCAGCTAAATCTGTCCCTAGTGCTGTAGCTGGGCGAGTTATTTAGTGTCCGTTCAAGCACATTTCTTGTTCTGGGTTGAAATACAATTCCCAATTTAGCAATTTCATAATTTAGTGGTTTCTGCTATATCAGAGCTATTTGAAATCTATCCCTAAAAGGGTATATAATATTCAAGGTGCACATAGGGTCATTCAGAATAACTTCACACACCCGCTACTGTGCATTTCCAAATCTAATTCTGTCACTAAACCCATACCTGTCACCCAGCGCCTAAATACTAGGCCTCAAATTTATATCCCGCTAAATCTCTCGTTACCGCTGTCCTGTTGTGGCTGGGAAAGTTATTTAGTGTCCGTCAAAGCACATTTTTTGTTCTGGGTTGAAATACAATTCCCAATTTAGCAATTTCATAATTTAGTCGTTTCTGCTATATCAGAGCTATTTGAAATCTATCCCTAAAAGGGTAGATCATATTGAAGGTGCACATAGGGTCATTCAGAATAACTTCACACACACGCTTCTGTGCATTTCCAAGTCTAATTCTGTCACTAAATCCATACCGGTCACCCAGCGCCTAAATACTAGGCCTCAAATTTATATCCCGCTGAATTTGAATACAATACATTGGGCCAAATAATATATTTGTTGTTGTGGTGAACCATAACAATGAGAAAAACATCTAGTAAGGGACGCGGACGTGGACATGGTCGTGGTGGTGTTAGTGGACCCTCTGGTGCTGGGAGAGGACGTGGCCGTTCTGCCACATCCACACGTCCTAGTGTACCAACTACCTCAGGTCCCAGTAGCCGCCAGAATTTACAGCGATATATGGTGGGGCCCAATGCCGTTCTAAGGATGGTAAGGCCTGAGCAGGTACAGGCATTAGTCAATTGGGTGGCCGACAGTGGATCCAGCACGTTCACATTATCTCCCACCCAGTCTTCTGCAGAAAGCGCACAGATGGCGCCTGAAAACCAACCCCATCAGTCTGTCACATCACCCCCATGCATACCAGGGAAACTGTCTCAGCCTCAAGTTATGCAGCAGTCTCTTATGCTGTTTGAAGACTCCGCTGGCAGGGTTTCCCAAGGGCATCCACCTAGCCCTTCCCCAGCGGTGAAAGACATAGAATGCACTGACGCACAACCACTTATGTTTCCTGATGATGAGGACATGGGAATACCACCTCAGCATGTCTCTGATGATGACGAAACACAGGTGCCAACTGCTGCGTCTTTCTGCAGTGTGCAGACTGAACAGGAGGTCAGGGATCAAGACTGGGTGGAAGACGATGCAGGGGACGATGAGGTCCTAGACCCCACATGGAATGAAGGTCGTGCCACTGACTTTCACAGTTCGGAGGAAGAGGCAGTGGTGAGACCGAGCCAACAGCGTAGCAAAAGAGGGAGCAGTGGGCAAAAGCAGAACACCCGCCGCCAAGAGACTCCGCCTGCTACTGACCGCCGCCATCTGGGACCGAGCACCCCAAAGGCAGCTTCAAGGAGTTCCCTGGCATGGCACTTCTTCAAACAATGTGCTGACGACAAGACCCGAGTGGTTTGCACGCTGTGCCATCAGAGCCTGAAGCGAGGCATTAACGTTCTGAACCTGAGCACAACCTGCATGACCAGGCACCTGCATGCAAAGCATGAACTGCAGTGGAGTAAACACCTTAAAACCAAGGAAGTCACTCAGGCTCCCCCTGCTACCTCTTCTGCTGCTGCCGCCTCGGCCTATTCTGCTGCTGCCGCCTCGGCCTCTTCCTCCGCCTCTGGAGGAACGTTGGCACCTGCCGCCCAGCAAACAGGGGATGTACCACCAACACCACCACCACCACCTCCGTCACCAAGCGTCTCAACCATGTCACACGCCAGCGTTCAGCTCTCCATCTCACAAACATTTGATAGAAAGCGTAAATTCCCACCTAGCCACCCTCGATCCCTGGCCCTGAATGCCAGCATTTCTAAACTACTGGCCTATGAAATGCTGTCATTTAGGCTGGTGGACACAGACAGCTTCAAACAGCTCATGTCGCTTGCTGTCCCACAGTATGTTGTTCCCAGCCGGCACTACTTCTCCAAGAGAGCCGTGCCTTCCCTGCACAACCAAGTATCCGATAAAATCAAGTGTGCACTGCGCAACGCCATCTGTGGCAAGGTCCACCTAACCACAGATACGTGGACCAGTAAGCACGGCCAGGGACGCTATATCTCCCTAACTGCACACTGGGTAAATGTAGTGGCAGCTGGGCCCCAGGCGGAGAGCTGTTTGGCGCACGTCCTTCCGCCGCCAAGGATCGCAGGGCAACATTCTTTGCCTCCTGTTGCCACCTCCTCCTTCTCGGCTTCCTCCTCCTCTTCTTCCACCTGCTCATCCAGTCAGCCACACACCTTCACCACCAACTTCAGCACAGCCCGGGGTAAACGTCAGCAGGCCATTCTGAAACTCATATGTTTGGGGGACAGGCCCCACACCGCACAGGAGTTGTGGCGGGGTATAGAACAACAGACCGACGAGTGGTTGCTGCCGGTGAGCCTCAAGCCCGGCCTGGTGGTGTGTGATAATGGGCGAAATCTCGTTGCAGCTCTGGGACTAGCCAATTTGACGCACATCCCTTGCTTGGCGCATGTGCTGAATTTGGTGGTGCAGAAGTTCATTCACAACTACCCCGACATGTCAGAGCTGCTGCATAAAGTGCGGGCCGTCTGTTCGCGCTTCCGGCGTTCACATCCTGCTGCTGCTCGCCTGTCTGCGCTACAGCGTAACTTCGGCCTTCCCGCTCACCGCCTCATATGCGACGTGCCCACCAGGTGGAACTCCACCTTGCACATGCTGGACAGACTGTGCGAGCAGCAGCAGGCCATAGTGGAGTTTCAGCTGCAGCACGCACGGGTCAGTCGCACTACAGAACAGCACCACTTCACCACCAATGACTGGGCCTCCATGCGAGACCTGTGTGCCCTGTTGCGCTGTTTCGAGTACTCCACCAACATGGCCAGTGGCGATGACACCGTTATCAGCGTTACAATACCACTTCTATGTCTCCTTGAGAAAACACTTAGGGCGATGATGGAACAGGAGGTGGCCCAGGAGGAGGAGGAGGAGGAGGAGGAAGAGGGGTCATTTTTAGCACTTTCAGGCCAGTCTCTTCGAAGTGACTCAGAGGGAGGTTTTTGGCAACAGCAGAGGCCAGGTACAAATGTGGCCAGCCAGGGCCCACTACTGGAGGACGAGGAGGACGAGGATGAGGAGGAGGTGGAGGAGGATGAGGATGAAGCATGGTCACAGCGGGGTGGCACCCAACGCAGCTCGGGTCCATCACTGGTGCGTGGCTGGGGGGAAAGGCAGGACGATGACGATACGCCTCCCACAGAGGACAGCTTGTCCTTATCCCTGGGCAGCCTGGCACACATGAGCGACTACATGCTGCAGTGCCTGCGCAACGACAGCAGAGTTGCCCACATTTTAACCTGTGCGGACTACTGGGTTGCCACCCTGCTGGATCCACGCTACAAAGACAATGTGCCCACCTTACTTCCTGCACTGGAGCGTGATAGGAAGATGCGCGAGTACAAGCGCACGTTGGTAGACGCGCTACTGAGAGCATTCCCAAATGTCACAGGGGAACAAGTGGAAGCCCAAGGCCAAGGCAGAGGAGGAGCAAGAGGTCGCCAAGGCAGCTGTGTCACGGCCAGCTCCTCTGAGGGCAGGGTTAGCATGGCAGAGATGTGGAAAACTTTTGTCAACACGCCACAGCTAACTGCACCACCACCTGATACGCAACGTGTTAGCAGGAGGCAACATTTCACTAACATGGTGGAACAGTACGTGTGCACACCCCTCCACGTACTGACTGATGGTTCGGCCCCATTCAACTTCTGGGTCTCTAAATTGTCCACGTGGCCAGAGCTAGCCTTTTATGCCTTGGAGGTGCTGGCCTGCCCGGCAGCCAGCGTTTTGTCTGAACGTGTATTCAGCACGGCAGGGGGCGTCATTACAGACAAACGCAGCCGCCTGTCTACAGCCAATGTGGACAAGCTGACGTTCATAAAAATGAACCAGGCATGGATCCCACAGGACCTGTCCGTCCCTTGTCCAGATTAGACATTAACTACCTCCCCATAACCATATATTATTGGACTCCAGGGCACTTCCTCATTAAATCCTATTTTTATTTTCATTTTACCATTATATTGCGATGCTACCCAAAGTTGAATGAACCTCTCCTCTGCCTGTGTGCTAGGCCTAAATATATGCCAATGGACTGTTGCAGTGGTGGCTGACATGAAGCCTGATTCTCTGCTATGACATGCAGACTAATTCTCTGCTGACATGAAGCCAGATTGTCTGTTACGGGACCTCTCTCCTCTGCCTGGGTGCTGGGCCTAAATTTATGACAATGGACTGTTGCAGTGGTGGCTGACGTGAAGCCTCATTCTCTGCTATGACATGCAGACTGATTCTCTGCTGACATGAAGCCAGATTGTCTGTTACGGGACCTCTCTCCTCTGCCTGTGTGCTAGGCCTAAATATATGCCAATGGACTGTTGCAGTGGTGGCTGACGTGAAGCCTGATTCTCTGCTATGACATGCAGACTGATTCTCTGCTGTCATGAAGCCAGATTGTCTGTTACGGGACCTCTCTGCTCTGCCTGTGTGCTAGGCCTAAATATATGCCAATAGACTGTTGCAGTGGTGGGTGACGTGAAGCCTCATTCTCTGCTATGACATGCAGACTGATTCTCTGCTGACATGAAGCCAGATCCTCTTTTACGGGACCTCTCTCCTCTGCCTGGGTGCTGGGCCTAAATTTATGACAATGGACTGTTGCAGTGGTGGCTGACGTGAAGCCTCATTCTCTGCTATGACATGCAGACTGATTCTCTGCTGACATGAAGCCAGATCCTCTGTTACGGGACCTCTCTCCTCTGCCTGGGTGCTGGGCCTAAATTTATGACAATGGACTGTTGCAGTGGTGGCTGACGTGAAGCCTGATTCTCTGCTATGACATGCAGACTGATTCTCTGCTGTCATGAAGCCAGATTGTCTGTTACGGGACCTCTCTGCTCTGCCTGTGTGCTAGGCCTAAATATATGCCAATGGACTGTTGCAGTGGTGGGTGACGTGAAGCCTGATTCTCTGCTATGATATGAAGACTGATTCTCTGCTGACATGAAGCCAGATTGTCTGTTGCGGGACCTTTCCCCTCTGCCTGGGTTCTGGGCCTAAATTTATGAAAATTGACTCTTACAGTGGTGGGTGACGTGAAGCCTGATTCTCTGCTATGATATGAAGACTGATTCTCTGCTGACATGAAGCCAGATTGTCTGTTACGGGACCTTTCTCCTCTGCCTGGGTTCTGGGCCTAAATTTATGAAAATTGACTCTTACAGTGGTGGGTGACGTGAAGCCTGATTCTCTGCTATGATATGAAGACTGATTCTCTGCTGACATGAAGCCAGATTCTCTGTTACGGGACCTCTCTCCTCTGCCTGGGTGCTGGGCCTAAATTTATGACAATGGACTGTTGCAGTGGTGGCTGACGTGAAGCCTGATTCTCTGCTATGACATGCAGACTGATTCTCTGCTGACATGAAGCCAGATCCTCTGTTACGGGACCTCTCTCCTCTGCCTGTGTGTGTGCTGGGCCTAAATATATGCCAATGGACTGTTGCAGTGGTGGCTGACGTGAAGCCTCATTCTCTGCTATGACATGCAGACTAATTCTCTGCTGACATGAAGACAGATTCTCTGTTACGGGACCTCCCTCCTCTGCCTGGGTGCTGGGCCTAAATATATGCCAATGGACTGTTGCAGTGGTGGCTGACGTGAAGCCTCATTCTCTGCTATGACATGCAGACTAATTCTCTGCTGACATGAAGACAGATTCTCTGTTACGGGACCTCCCTCCTCTGCCTGGGTGCTGGGCCTAAATTTATGCCAATGGACTGTTGCAGTGGTGGGTGACGTGAAGCCTCATTCTCTGCTATGACATGCAGACTGATTCTCTGCTGACATGAAGCCAGATCCTCTGTTACGGGACCTCTCTCCTCTGCCTGTGTGTGTGCTGGGCCTAAATATATGCCAATGGACTGTTGCAGTGGTGGCTGACGTGAAGCCTCATTCTCTGCTATGACATGCAGACTGATTCTCTGCTGTCATGAAGCCAGATTGTCTGTTACGGGACCTCTCTCCTCTGCCTGTGTGTGTGCTGGGCCTAAATATATGCCAATGGACTGTTGCAGTGGTGGCTGACGTGAAGCCTCATTCTCTGCTATGACATGCAGACTAATTCTCTGCTGACATGAAGACAGATTCTCTGTTACGGGACCTCCCTCCTCTGCCTGGGTGCTGGGCCTAAATATATGCCAATGGACTGTTGCAGTGGTGGCTGACGTGAAGCCTCATTCTCTGCTATGACATGCAGACTAATTCTCTGCTGACATGAAGACAGATTCTCTGTTACGGGACCTCTCTCCTCTGCCTGGGTGCCGGGGCCTAAATATCTGAGAATGGACTGTTCCAGTGGTGGGTGACGGGAAGCCAGATTCTCTGCTATGGAACCTCTCTCCAATTGATTTTGGTTAATTTTTATTTATTTAATTTTTATTTTAATTCATTTCCCTATCCACATTTGTTTGCAGGGGATTTACCTACATGTTGCTGCCTTTTGCAGCCTTCTAGCTCTTTCCTGGGCTGTTTTACAGCCTTTTTAGTGCCGAAAAGTTCGGGTCCCCATTGACTTCAATGGGGTTCGGGTTCGGGACGAAGTTCGGATCGGGTTCGGATCCCGAACCCGAACATTTCCGGGATGTTCGGCCGAACTTCTCGAACCCGAACATCCAGGTGTTCGCTCAACTCTAGTCTGCATGCGTCACTCATGAGCAGCCACTGGCACATTGAAAAAAAAACAAGCTCCCCAGAACCTGTCCAGCTGCAGAGTTCATACAGGTAGTCGCTAACAGCACGTTTCTGCTGGAGCAGCCTATCAAGCATATACAAGGTGGATTTCCAGCGTGTCCGACAGTCACAAATCAGACGTCTGACGGGCAAGTGGTGTCATCGCTGAACGTCAGCAAGGCGAGCCATGGCCATGTCAGATCCTCTAAAAGGCCAGAGATTTTCCTGGCCTGTCACAAGACCTTCTGGAACCCGGGGCATTTAGCAAAGAATCACTGCATGACTCAGTTCAGGACGTGTGCCATGCACGGCACGTGTGTCATTTTGCCCTGTTTCAGCGCTCAGCAGATTGACACCGTTGTCGCACACCACTTTACCAACTGTCAAATTGAGCAGGGTTAGCCACTGATCGGTCTGTGACTACAGAGATGAAAGCAGTGCAGGACCGGTGTGGCTCTTGGCTTCCAGGCACAACAGCCGCAGCACAGCATGGAAACATCTCACCTGTCACGTCAAATAGGTTCTGGGGAGCTGGGGGGGGGGGTTGTGGAAGAGGCAGTAGCAGTTGAAAAGGAGAAGTCAGCCAAGGAGGAGATGGAGGATGGAGTAGGAGGAGGAGAAGAAGAGGCAGGCCTGCATGCAATCCGTGGCGGTAACAGCAAATCCACATGGGTGCCACGGGTTGCATGCTTGACATCCATCAGAAGGTTCACATAGAAACATAGAATGTGTCGGCAGATAAGAACCATTTGGCCCATCTAGTCTGCCCAAAATACTGAATACTATGAATAGCCCCTGGCCCTATCTTATATGAAGGATGACCTTATGCCTATCCCATGCATGCTTAAACTCCTTCACTGTATTTTCACATATTTACCCAGTTGGCAGTAAAAGTTATGTACCTTCCCTGCCCGTGTTTGCTAGACCATGTGTCTGGTCAGATGTATCTTGGCACCGACACTGCTTGCCAGAGATACATTCACTTGCCGCTGAACATGGCCATATAGCTCTGGGATGCCCTTCTGGGAGAAATATTTCCTGCCAGGGACCTTCCATTGCGGTGGGTCAATGGCCACAAATTTTCTAAAGGCCTTTGAGTCCACCAGTTTATATGGCAGTAGTTAGCCTGCTAGCAGTTCCGAAAAGCCGGCAGTCAGACATTGGGCAAGAGGGTTATCTGGCGTCATCAACTTTTTACGTTCGAACACTTGGGCCACGGAAGCCTGCCTTTTGCCAGATGAACGCAACGACGGCACGGTGGAAGGTGGAGTGGAGGACAAATGGGAGGAGAGAGGAGAAGGAGAAGAGGCAGGATGAGGAGCACTGAGAGTGTGGCTTTGTGGGTTCTGACGATGTTGCTCCCACTAGGCTCAGTGATGGGAAGCCAGGTGCCTTCTTAAGGCGGTCGTCCCTAGGTGAGTGTTGGGTAGTGATGAGCGGCAGGGGCAATATTCGAATTCGCAATATTTCGCGAATATTCACCATATATTCGAGAATTCGCGAATTCATGATCTCCAGGCATTATTTTCTTGATTGCGAAAATTCGCGAAAAAAATTTGCATACAAATCTTTGCATAAAAATTTGCATGAACTGGTATTTTCCCAAAAATCGAATATTCGCAATTACGAATATATTTTGCGATATTCGAAATATTAGCGAATTCTCAAAGTGCCGATATTCGCGATTAAAATTCGCAATTCAAATATTTGTGATCAACACTAGTGTTGGGCTTACCGCGACTTATGTGTTGACAGCACAGGTTGCAGATGGCAACACTATTGTCAGAATCTGACACGTTATAAAAAGCCCACACTGCAGAGCCATGTGCCAGGGTCCTGGGAGCGCAAGATGTGACCGTGCTTCGTGGATGGCTCACTCCAGATACATTTGCAGTCTGCTTTTTGCCTCCTAAGCACTGCAAGTCCTGCCTGCTTTTCTTGCTTCTCATCCCTATATGCTGCTCCATCTCTCCCTCTGAACTCCCCTCTTCCTCTCTTGTGGGCACCCACGTGGCGTCCATCGATACGTTATCATCGTCACCTTCACCACCACTGACATTAGAGATTTTGGAGTAGGCAGCAACAGAGGGACCACCCTCCTTGGGCTGATCTGGGTACTGTCATCAGACCGCTGGGTGGCGGCATTTGCTACCTCCTTTTCCTCATCCGATGCCAAGAATGGCTGCGCATTGGTACGGTCTGGGAATGGATGGGAAAATAATTCCTCTGACTCGAGTGGAGGGGCTATGGTGGTGGTGGTGGTAGAGGTGTATTTGGGGGTGCACACAGCAGAGAGTGAGAAGGGTGCAGATACAGAGGATGAGGAGGGTGCAGAAGCGGAAGGCTGACGTAATCGCACGTGCCTTCTCCAACTTCCCACTTAGGCTCCGGCCAGGTGCATCTGTCCCACCCCTACCACCCCTGTGGAATGGCCTGCCTCTTTCTCTGCCTATCATTTTCAAAATGAGCCGGTGACAAAGTCCCTATAGAAGAGCAGTATTTGTGGAAGCAGGTATATCACAGGCCTCAATCAATATTTTGTGGAAACCGGTATATCAATACCCTGTATCAGTATTTTGTGGAAACAGTTATGTAGAACCAAATAATGAGTATTTGCTGGAAGCTGGTAAATCAAACCCCTTAATCAATATTTGTGGGAAGCTGGTGTATTGCAGGCCTCAATATTTTGTGGAAGCTGGTATATCAATACCCTCTAACAATACAAATGCATTATAATATACTTTCTATGTTAGAAGGTATATTATAGGTATATCACACTCCATCACTTTATTTTTTTATTTTTTATTTTTTGGGGGCAACAGGTATATCACACCAGTTGCAATTAGTTATTCCAATAGAGTTTGTCCCTCTATCTAGTTGCAGTATCGCAGCAGAACCGCACACAACTGCTGCACAATACAATATAATATACTTTCTATGTTAGAAAGTATATTATAAGTATATCACACCCCTCTGTATTTCACACCTATCGATAGCACACCTATACCAGTACTTGAAAGGAATTTTTGTGGCCCTATTAGCTAGCGTTTGGTGTCCCTAACAGTCTGTCCCTGCTCCACACAGCAACCTCTCCCTACACTGGCAAAAAACAGAATGTAAAATGACTGTCAGATTGGGTTTATTTATAGGGTAGGGGGTATGTCCATGTGCTGAAACATCTCAATTGGTTGTCCTGTCCCACCTGATGGATGTGTCATGGGTAAAAGTTCTGCACAATGCAAAGAATATGGCGCTGGCGGACATCGCCTATGTTCGCCTATTTTGCAAACCGCGAACTAGCAAAGTTTGCAGCGAAATAGCTGCCAAGGCCATCTCTATTGTTCAGTCCATCAAGCTAGTGATCCCCCCAAAAAATGACAGTTTCTTATCCTCCATACATTTGTTAAAAGGTTCTGTAGGTACCCCCACAAACCCCCCAGTCTGTGATGTAAGAGGAGGCCAGTTAGTATTGCATTGACCTTTTAATACTAGGGATGAGCGAATCGACTTCGGATAAGACATTCAAAGTCGATTTGTATAAAACTTTGTTCTAATACTGTATGGAGCAGGAGCTCTGCACAGTATTAGAATGTATTGGCTCAGATGAGCCGAAGTTATTGCATCACAAAGTCTCGCGAGACTTCGAACAATAACTTCATAAATTAATTTGTACAGTAAAAAAACATTTACCGAACTCGGGCTCGGTTTCAAGGTTTGGAACCAATACATTCTAATACTGTACGGAGCTCCTGCTTTGTACAGTATTAGAACAAAGTTTTATGCAAATCTGTGCATTAGGTCTGCCTCAAAAGTTTTGTATTACAATATCTTTTTGGGCATGCATCCTAGCAACTTCGCATTATCTTCATCCAGTCCATCCTAATGTCCTGCACACTTTCTTACTAAACATGGCGGAGGTAAGGGCCAGAAGGCTTGAGTTATCGGATAGCTCCCTGTTACTGGGACTGATTTGATTTTTATGCTATAGATGCATATACCTGGATGTGTGACCTTGGATGGAGAGAATGCTAGCCTTTTCCTGACCCCTCTAACGGTTCTGCTCTGTGTCTTTGGTCTCTGTAAAGTGGTTCCATCTTACAGACTTTATGGCTACAATCTCCTGAACTGGCTTTGGAAAGGGAATATGGATGAGGTTATGACTGAATACTGGGATGTAAAGCCTACTCCTAAAAAATAATTTTGATATCTGGATACCTCTATTACTATATAGCTCACATTCATTTTACATTTGTATATTGTGTTACAATTTAATTAGTAATCAGTATAGGCCACAATTAATGGAAGGACAGTCCCAAATCCATTAAATAATGTGGTTATTTACTAGATTATTATAGCTATAGTCAACATTACTCGATAATAGTCAGAAACTGAGTTTGTATTCTAAAATATACAGTAGTACAGGCATATTTTTACAGATATCTGTTCTAATTATTAGTGTTGATCGCAAATATTTTCTGCTGTTTTTTGGCAGAGAGAGAGCAGTGACATTGCTGTGCTTTCATCAGGATCCTATTCCTTATCCGATTACATTAGATAGTTAGTTAGCTCATATATATAATACAGATAGTTAGTGAGAGATTCGGAGTCAGTGTAGGTTAGATAGCAATATAGTGTAGCTGATAGGTTCCAGTGCAGGGTGTTAGGTAGTGTGATAGGAATTACTGTTCCTCTGCTGTTCATACAAACATGCTAAAGACATCGGGACAGATTTATCATGACTCTGACAGCTCACTCCACTTTCACATATGGCTAAAGTCAGTTTTAGCCAAGTCAGATTTATGATCGGCCCTTTAAGACTGTAATAAATGTGGTTTGACGGTAGCAGTTTATCCATCAGTAAGCAGCTTTACAAAAGTCGCACATCTTTACAAAAAAGTCGCATGTTTTTATGAAAAAGTTTCATGTTCTATTAAAAAGTCTCATAAGATAAGCATGGTCCTCACTGGAGTGAAATTGCGACTTTTTTGCGACTTTTTAAATAGTCCCAATAGTAAATCTGTCTAGAGATTCATTTACATAAGAAAACACACCCACTTTCAGAAAACTGGCGAGCATAGTGCAGAGCAGAAAAAAGTCACAAATTTGTGTGCAGTTTTAGCGTTTGCTCATTTTTTGGGGACTTTTTCACTCCATTATTCTGACCTGAGCTAATGATAAATCTGGCCCTTAGGGCTGTGATGTCACAACAATACATAGTGCACCAATCAGTAATGTCTACTCAGACCTGATAAAATGGGAAGTTGTATGTACTGCGCCAAAAAATATGTGCATTATTAGTGCCAATTTGCGTAATCACGAAAATAATGACTGGAGATCCCGAATTCTAGAATTTGCTAACTTATTGTGAATATTATGCGAAAAATTCGTGAAATATTGCAAAAATGAATATTGGCAATGTCACTAATCACTACTAATTATATAATTATATTATAGTACAGTATAAGTGTAAAATTGCTCTTCTAACAACACTTTTTCACATTGAGGGCCTCTTGTTATTATAATCAGTAAGAAGCTAAACATACAACAGAGGAATGATATTGGTATTAGTCTTATGATTTATTTTTTATGACATTTATTGTATATCTTTCTTTCCCCTTTTACTATCTTTCACATACTTTCATGCTCTTTAAATTAGTTTTCATGGAGGGTGTCTGTAAGAATACTGGTCAGGAGGGTTTAAAAACCTAAAAAAGGATTATTACTTGCCCACTGATTGCTGTTCTGCTGCTGCTCCAATCCCTCCCGCTCATCACTTAGGCCTCTTTCAGATGGGCGTTGTGGGAAAATGTGCGGGTGCGTTGCTGGAACACGCACGATTTTTCCATGCGCGTGCAAAACATTGTATTGCTTGGGATTGATGTTCTGAAGATTGTATTATTTTCCCTTATAACATGATTATAAGGGAAAATAATAGCATTCTGAATACAGAATGCATAGTAAAATAGTGCTGGAGGGGTTAAAAAAATAATAATAATAATTAACTCACCTTAGTCCACTTGATCGTGCAGCCGGCATCTCCTTCTGTCTTCATCTTAGCTGTGTGCAGTAACAGGACCTGTGGTGACGTCACTCCGGTCATCACATGATCCATCACATGATCTTTTACCATGGTGATGGATCATGTGATGACCGGAGTGACGTCACCACAGGTCCTGTTCCTCCACACAGCACAGAAAACAGACAGAAGAGATGCCGGCTACGCGATCAAGTGGATTAAGGTGAGTAAAATTGTTATTATTATTTTTTTTAACCCCTCCAGCGCTATTTTACTATGCATTCTGTATTCAGAATGCTATTATTTTCCCTTATAACCATGTTATAAGGGAAAATAATAATGATCGGGTCTCCATCCCGATCGTCTCCTAGCAACCATGCGTGAAAATCGCACTGCATCCGCAGTTGCTTGCGGATGCTTGCGATTTTCACGCAACCCCATTTATTTCTATGGGGCCTGCGTTGCGTGAAAAACACACAATATAGAGCATGCTGCGATTTTCACGCAACGCATAAGTGATGCGAGAAAATCACCGCTCATGTGAACAGCCCCATAGAAATGAATGGGTCGGGATTCAGTGCGGGTGCAATGCGTTCAACTCACGCATCACATCCGCGTGGAATACTCGCCCGTGTGAAAGGGGCCTTGTCGCGCAACAGATAGGGCACAACTACACTGCAACATTTGTAGCGCAACATTTTGTTGCACCAATGTCGCGCGACAATTTTTATAATGGCAGTCTATGGTGTCGCACTGCAACATGCTGCGACTGCGACGCAACAGTCGCAGAAAAATCCATCTCGAATTGATTTTCTGCGACTGTCGAGTCGCAGCATGTTGCATGTTGCAGTGCGACACCATAGACTGCCATTATAAAAATTGTTGTGCGACATTGGTGCAACAAAATGTCGCGCGACAAATGTCGTCGTGTAGACGTAGCTGAAATACGTCAATTTTTTTGCATGTTTGCATGGACATTACATAAAAACAACACCT
Source organism: Bufo gargarizans (assembly GCF_014858855.1). Classification (NCBI taxonomy): domain Eukaryota; kingdom Metazoa; phylum Chordata; class Amphibia; order Anura; family Bufonidae; genus Bufo; species Bufo gargarizans. Next base: position 372,027,622 of record NC_058084.1, on the reverse strand, counting down.
CCCAAATCTCATCCCATTTATTATTTCTAGCTTTCTACGACATCGTACAGTATGCAATATTAAATGGTGTCAATAGAAATTACAACTTGCCCAGCAAAAAAACAAGCCCTTTTGTGAATGAAAAAAATAAAAAGTAATGGCTTCTGGAATGCAGCAAGAAGTGATTATTAAAAAAAAAAAAAATTAATACATTTCTACATTAGTAAGGGGTTAGTTTGGATAAATGCTGCAATTTTCTGAAGTAAAACTAATTAACACAGCCACTTTTCCACCTAGCTTTCAAGAAAGGAATGAGTGGTTTAAAAATGCTGTCATAGTTTTTTGCAGAATTAAGCCCAAAAAGTTGCAGAGCCCTATTTCACAACTTTTTAAAGTCAGATATAGGACTTGATAAACCCCTCCCTTTTTTTTACTCCGATCAGATTATCCCAATCACTGCTTACAGAATAGACCCCCCCCCCCTACACAGCTGTTGAATGTACATGCAAGCATTAAGCCTGCGTCATGTGCTAATGAGCTTCTGTGTGTGTTTCCTTTCTGGGATGACTGTACAAGGATTCAGCTGTGCCCTATTATCATATATCAAAATTCCCATCTGCTCATTCTTGCTTCTACTTCCCCTCCCTTAGTTATTCTCTAGAACGCATGATCCTATTAGGCGTTGGCCACTGAAGAAAAAGGAAGAGAACATGAACGTAAGAATTTCAAGAAACTCTAGTCTAGATCATCTAAGAAGATAAAGTCAAAAGATCTAAAACAAATTTACTTCGTAAGCCTCTCCATTGGAGCAAATAATGTATAGGGACATTTACTTCATTTTCATAAACACTAAAACATGCAGCTTGATACGTAACTTTCAACTGCACATTAAACACATCATACACATAAAACCTGCCATTTTTGGTGAAACTGGCTTACAATCTGACTCTCCCTCGACAGATGATGAAATTCATTGCCTCATGCTTTTGATCTCTCGGTTGATACCAAGGTGTCTGGCAGTGTCTCTCTTCTCTCTTCCCGCTGAATTCATGTATACACTTGCATGAGCTTATATATGTATAGGTGAAGTCGGGAGAGATAAGAGCATTTGGCTGATGTATGGACGCATTAAGGGAATGTTCTCCTTTGTCAAATTTACATATCACAAATCTGACAAGATATTTCTCTCAGATTTCCACCTTGGATGTGTATCATATACAGAGAAGGATTAGCCCCATTGTTTTTCAGTGAGGCTTCAGTGATACCATTTTGAAGTGTGCGCGACTTTTTGATCACTATTTGTTACATTTTTGGGGGGAGGTGAAGTGAATTGAGGTGAAGTTTTTTTTGTTAAGCTATTTGCTTTATGGGATAAATATTGGTACACTTTAATAGTGAGGGCATTTTCATATGTGGTGATGCCCATGATGTGGATTTTTATTGTTTTGGGTTATGGCTTGTATTTTGATTTTGGAGAAAGTGGGAAGTGACATGAACTTTTATATATTGTGGGGATTTGCTCTGGTAGACAGGCTAGCAGACACAGTATAGAGACAACCACAAAGTCTTTAACTTAAACAGTTCAGTGTTTTATTAAAACATAAGGAAAAACTAAAAGTGACATTTTGCAGTGTAGGTGTTTGTTCATACCATGAAAAGTCCACAAAACAAAAAACTTCACCTGATTTGCGGTTTCTCCACCTGTGGTCCAGAGCAGGCTTTAGGGGCCTGTTTATCAGCATGCAGCTCCTAGCCCTTTTGCACGGCACAAGTTTTAAGATCCCAAAACACACAGGGACTGACAGTACTTCACCCACCCAGCACTTCGGCTACTCCCAGTAAGAGCCGGCCCGGAACAGCTTATAGCCATGTTAAAATAGCAACGTGTCCACCAGCACTAGCTACAGCTGACACTTGAAAATACCAGCTCTTACTTCACCGAGGCCAGGAACCTCGGTGACACATACTTTCCATCAACGACGGACCCTTGCGCCTTCCTACAATATATATATATATATTAAAATACATTTTTTTAAACTTTTTTTTTTGCTTTTACTGGGTGACTATAACTGCCAATCAATAGATTGCCCATTGTTTTCTGTGAAGGCTAAATAACCATCATAGAACACTTAATTTACAATAAACCAATACAGTGCTGCCACCTGCTGGCCTGTATTGATATATTCCAGTAATACTGTAGCTACTGAAGCCTGCTGCAAGTTATCTGATCTCAGCTGGGGAACACTGTTATGAGTGTGGAAGCGAGTGGCTCCCACTTCTGGACCGCTCAGATGCTGTGGTCACATTTGACCTTATCATCTGAGGGGTTAAATGTATGTGATCTACAGTAGGGCATCCGCCTTAGATGTTTGAATTGAAGCCTGACTGCTATGGTGCCACAAGTAGACACCATCTTTAAAGTGGTGGCTTATACTGTACATGTAAGGCGGAGGTCGTCAAGGGCTTAAAGAGGACCTTTCATCTGGCAAAAAATTGTGAACTAAGTATCATGATATATACAGCGGCACCCGGGGATCTCACTGCACTTACTATTATCCCTGTGCGCAGCTCCGTTCTCCTGCTATGCCCTCCAGTATGTTCGGTCACTTGGTTATAGTAGGAGGAGACTGCCCTTGTTCTCCTGGGTGTCTCCTTCTTCTAGGCTGTAGCACTGGCCAATTGCAGCGCAGAGCTCACAGCCTGGGAGAAAAAAATAACTCCCAGGCTGTGAGCTCTGCGCTGCAATTGGCCAGCACTACAGCCTGGGAGAAGAAGACGCCCAGGAGAACAAGAGCAGTCTCCTCCTACTATAACCTAGTCCCATAAGTCTCCTCCTACTATAACCCAGTGACCGAACATACCGGAGGGCATAGCAGGAGAACGGAGCGGCGCCCAGGTATAATAGTAGTTGCAGTGAGATCCCTGGGCGCCGCTGTACAGATCATGACACTTAGTTTTTTCAGACAGCATACGGCCATCTGAATGAGCCCTTACTGCAATAACCATTGTGGATAACAGCCTAACTGACGAACTCCGAGTTGTATGCTTGTGCCAGGCCAGCAACCAACAAGATTTCAGTGATCTACAGATGTCTCCACTTTTCCTTAACATATCCTGAGATGTGTGGAATGAGACTACTAGCTTTTTACAAAAACATGATATCTCAATATCATTCCACAAGATGTATATCCTATGGGTGCCTGTGTGGCCACCCAGTGGCTGTGTTGTGAGCTGCAGTTTGTATTTTGCTAGCATGTGGGTGATATGGTATTAAAGGGATTCTGTCACCTCCCCTAACCCAAAAAACGATTTTAAAGCAGCCATGAAGCACAGCTTACCTTGATTAGGCTGTGCTCTTTTATCTTGTAATCCGTCCACCAGTTTTTGCAAAACACGACTTTTATGGATATGCAAATGAGTCCTGAATGTGCCCAGAGGGGCGTTTTGTTCCTCTTAGAGAGCCCAGTACCGCCCCTCTTACAGTGCCCAGCCCACCTTCCTTGCACTGTCTAACCGCCCCCAGCCTGCCACAGCCTCTCCTCCCTCTCCTCCCCCTCCCTCACGCCGAACGAACTCTCGCACAGGCGCAGTACCCACTGAGGGCTGCTCCTGTGCGATCAGCAGGAGACTGAGGGCAGGAGCTTCATCCTCGTCACTGGGCATGCGCCGAGCCCAGTGACGTCCGATGCTCGCTCTTCCCTGCTGACTGAGGGAGGGGGAGGAGAGGCTGTGGCAGGCTGGGGGCGGATAGACAGTGCAAGGAAGGCGGGCTGGGCACTGTAAGAGGGGCGGTACTGGGCTCTCTAAGAGGAACAAAACGCCCCTCTGGGCACATTCAGGACTCATTTGCATATCAATAAAAGTCGTTTTTTGCAGAAACTGCTGGACGGATTACAAGATAAAAGAGCACAGCCTAATCAAGGTAAGCTGTGCTTCATGGCTGCTTTAAAATCGTTTTTTGGGTTAGGGGAGGTGACAGAATCCCTTTAAATGATAGAGCTAAGTTAAGGTTGGACACATTTGTAGCTAATAGTGAAGCTCTAAATCAAGGTCAAGGGGCACCAATGGTGAGGTTTTACTCAGTCAGGAGAGCTAAAGCATATGTTTGGGACTGGTGAGCTCATTTGCATAATCAATATGAGTTCCTTTTTCTCTGCAATGATGAGTTGATCATTGGCCACAAGGATATGTTTGTATGTGTGTTTAATCAGACTACCCAGCAGTATTATCGGTTTAGTAATAAAAAGTATCTGGCTGTTAACTATTAACTCTGGAACAGAATGTATTAAAACCATCATTATTTGCACCGCACAGGAAAATGGACAGCAATTCTAAACTAAACACTTACCAAGTGGACTTAATTCTAATAGTGGACTATAGATCAGACAAATTAGAAAATTTTAGATTATTTTATTGAAAATCTCCTCTGGGATTTTACAGTGGTAAGAAATATGGCTGTTAAGGGCTCATGCCCTTTTTTGGGGGACTGTATGCAGAAGCATTCATTTCAACGGGTCCACACAAAAAAAAAAAAAATTGAAGTTACTCCGTGTGCATTCCGTTTACGTATGTCCGCATTTCCATTCCGCAAAAAATAGAACATGTCCTATATATTGCACTACGGACAAGGATAATATTGTTCTATTAGGGGACAGCTGTTCCGCAAAATACGGAATGCACTCGGACGTCATTCGTATTTTTTTTGCAAATCAGTTTTTTGCGGACCCCAAAATACATACGGTCAGGTGCATGAGCCCTAAAGGGAATGTGTGACCTACATTTTTTTTTCTGCCAGTTAAAATCAGATAATGGTTCATATCCTTTTTTATTTTCCAATTATAGATTTCTATATTCTATTTCTTGAACATTACTATGGAGGCAGCCATCCTGCCTGAGTTGTTTCTAAGAGCATTTATTGATGTGCTTTACAGCAGCGACCATGGGTCAAGGACAAAATAGAATTGAAGGTAGTGATGGACGAACATCGGCCGGGACAATTCGCAAATGTGATCACGCAAACACGATCAAATGTTCGCAAACCACATTCAATTTATTGGCAGGCGAACCTGAAAAACCTTCAGGTTATTATTTCAGCCACCAAATACTTACAAGTAGTGCACAAATCTTCCCACAACATCAATAGTGACATACCAAAGGGGGATCAATGGCAAAAATTCCCACAAAAAATATGTATTTTAATCAGGGGCCATTTTTATGCATATTAAGGGAAAACTGTCAAAATTGTGGCCTGTTGGAGCCTAGCAAATTTTTACAGGCCCGAAATATTAGGCAGTCACCGGACAGAAAATATCAAGTGATTATGTGGCTGGAGGTATATTAGACAGTCGATGGATAACAATTTTACTTCAGGCCAGTGGACTACAGGCCCCAAACATTATTCATTCAATGTACAGAAAATAAAAAGTGATTATGTGGCTGGAGGTATATTAAACGGTCATTGGATATCAATTTTACTGCAGGCCAGTACAAATAAATGTCAAATACATATGTTTAATAGAACTAAAAATATTAAATTTGATTAAAAACATGGCTAACGAAATCCCCCCTCTTGAATAAACCCCAAATTATAATAAGTGAAATTCGATAACACGTGGTCATCACAGTTGTTGAATTCCTCTGAGACCCAAACAATTAGGCATTCACTGTACAGAAGAGATCAAGTGATTATGTGGCTGGAGCTATATTACACGGTCAATGGATATCAATTTTACTGTTGGCTAGTGAACTAAAGGCCCCAGAAATTATGCATTCACCAAACAGAAAACATCAAGTGATTATGCAGCTATAGGTATATTAGACGGTCAATGGATATCAATTTTACAGGCCCCAAAAATTATTCATTCACCGGACAGAAAACAACAATTGATAATGTGGCTGGAGGTACATTAGGCGGTCACCGTATAACAATTTTACTGTTGGCCAGTTAGATTATAGGCCCCAAAAATTATTATTTTTCAGTCTAACATGACAGGGCAATAGCCCTTTAGGGGTTAATTGGATCAAAAGCTTCAGCACAATGTGAAAGACATCTACTCTGTGATTAGCAGTTTAGGTGAGGGGTGTTAAACGCAATGAAACAACCAATGAAGAAAGTGTTCTCCTCCCCTGGATCTTAGAGGGGCAGGCTTAGAATACATTTAAATTCTTGTGTTTCACTATGTAATGTTGTTACGACTAAGGGTCAAGTACCCGAAACGCGTCAACTTGTCCTGTGTACCAAGTGGCTGTGTCTGCTGTAAATGAATTTATAAATAAAGAAGAAGTTTTAAGAGGATCTCCATCTGAATCCGAAACCGTTTTTTTCTCAATTTCTATGCTGACTGCAATGGGGGACACACCCCTAAGGTTTCAGGAGTCGGGAGCATTCATTTGACCAGGAAGGTGAGCTGGATAAAGTGTGTCTGTTATACGAATAAGTAGTGTCTCCGTGCTACACCCCTGGTCACCGATGAGACTGCATTGCCTCTTGCACTTCACTTAAAGTAATATTTTGCGGACCGCCACTGAGTGGTATACTGACGCACCTGTCTAATTATGGCCTTTTCTGCCATGCCTGACCAGCAGTCGAAAGCGGACTCTGTTTTTTCAGCAGAGGATATGATCGGTTCCAAAGATCTGGATTTAAAGAGCAAGCTGACTAATCTGGAAAGACTTCTGTCCCAGGAAACCCGTGTTTGGTGGGATTGGACCGCTCTCACCAAATATACTGAAAAATGCATGATCGTAGGCTGAGAATCAAAAAAATACCCACCACAATTTTTTCGGAGGACTTTGTTTCTAAATGGAATGTTATCCTGTCTGAATGTTCATTGAAATTGATGAGATTGATTATTGAATGTGAAAATGAAAAGCTATTAGGCTTACAGTCGGGTATACAATCCTGCAAAGAATCCCTGGTAATGTTTAATACAAATGCAGATTTAATAATTATGAGGAGAAAATGAAAGCATCAATCAACCAGCTGGAGGACACCATTATGGAATATAAACACACCAAGTATCATCGGGATCTCCACGATTATATGAACAACCAGGTCTACGAATGGGGGAGACGGGAGAATCTATACTCCACGCCCAGATCAATCCTAAAAAATCGCAAGAAGGGCAAATTACAAAAAAGAGCATCTAGAGTTAGCTTTTCCTCGGACACTGACATGTCGGACTATTCAAATACAATCGGGACATTAGAGATGGAATCTGGTGCGTCCGTGTCCCCCATATCATCTGAAAGTGAGGGTAATAAAGCATCATACTATAAAAAATATAAATCAGATAAGGATAAGAAGAATGCGGTAGGCGTTACAAAAAACGCAGAACCAGAGCAGGACGGAAACATCAGACAACAGCATCCAAGATCAACTCGACTTCAGACAAAACACAAGTAATTGAGGATCATTTAAATGTGTTGAATTTGTCTAATATTGTATTGAGTAGAGAATTTGCGCCGTCTGCACATTTTGACATGTGTGCCACTATATTAGATATTAACAAGTTTGTCCGTGTGTCCCGGCATTTCCATGATATCCCTCCTGCTGATTCCCCGCTGATACAGCCAGAGACCCATGAAGAGAATATTTATAAGGATTTATTGTTCAAAGAACAGGTGACACTGTGTTGTCTTGCGTGGCTTCAGCAGGAGCAGGGAATCGTGGAGATAGCCAAACCAGGAAGAAAATTTAAAACTTGCAACCCCCAATTTTATCCAGTAATGTTGAGCACTGGTAGCATGGATATATTCCAAGAGGTACTGGAAAAAGAACTGAGAAGATTGCAATTTGAGAGTAATGATGTTAGGGGTTCTGACAATTTAACCCGTTCTCAGATCCAAGCCCTCATGGAATTGCAAAAGTGCAACGAGATTGAAATTAAAATGTCCGACAACGGGGGGACGGTGGTCATCTTGGACAGTGTGGTATATAATAGACAAATGCAGGACATGTTATCAGACACATCCACGTACAAAAAACTAGCTAAAGACCCACTCAGTGAGTTCAATAATAGATACATGACATTAATACATAAGGGTCGGGATATAAGTCTATTCAATGAGACCGAGTTTAGATATTTGTGCGTGGATGCGCCGGTAACTCCAATTATGCATGCCTTGCCCAAGATCCACAAGGATGTCCACCCCCTCCCACGCCCAATAGTATCGGGCATGGGATCCCTGACTGAGCGCCTGGGCAATTGGCTGGATAATATCTTGCAGCCATTGGTCAGGCGCACACCAGGTTTTCTAAAAGACACAGCTGACGTGTTAAGAGCTATGTTCAATCTTAAATGGGAAATAAACTACAAATGGATTGCGGCTGATGTAATAGCAGTGTATCCCTCTATTCCCCACAGGGTCGCTCTGTTAGCCATGGAGTATCACCTCCACAGATATACAGGATTTAATTCCAGCTATATAGATTATGTATGTGAGGTTGCAAATTTTTTGCTAACACATAATTATTTTATGTTCGACGGTGTGCACTATCTCCAGACACGTGAAGTGTCAATGGGGGCCAAGTTCTCGCCCTCATTGGCCAATTTAACCATGGCATACTGGGAAGAAAGATACATTTATGGTTTGAACAACCCGTTTAGGTCTGGACTGGTCTGGTACGGCAGATACATCGATGACCTGCTCATGATTTGGGCGGGCGATGTGTCTGCTGTCCCGGACCTCCAGGCCTATTTAAATGCCAATGATTATAATCTGCACTTTACATGCATAGTAAATGATTCCAGCATAAATTTTTTGGACTTGACACTCCATGGATGTCCACATGAGATTGTGCACACCCGAACATATAGGAAAAAAGTGTCAGGGAATTCAATCCTGAATGCTAGAAGCCATCATTCCTTACATACTATAAAAGTGATCCCTGTGGGAGAATATATATGGACTGCGAGAAGTTGCAGCTCAGCAATGTTCCTGGAGGAGGAATTTAGTATAGTGGACAAAAGGTTAAAAGCAAGAAACTACCCTGATTGGATGTTGCTGAGGGGTAGAAATATTGCGATGCAAAAAAACTGATTTGACATGCTTTTTGGGTCTGGGAAGGATAGGAGAAATTCCAGAAATTCAGGAAAGAAAGTGATGGTACATGGAGACAGAGAACAGGATAATATCCTGATTTTATCTAAAACATACAGTAAGCAATTCAACAAAATATGCTCTGTGATTAAGGGATGTTTGCCGATTCTATTTGACGATGAGATCTTATATAATGCACTAAAATCTGGCTGTAGAATAGTACCAAGGAAGGCTGCTACACTGTCCTGCTCTCTGTCTCCATCTCTATTCACTTCCAATAGATCAGGTATAAATAAAAAACAAAACTGGCTCAGTTATAAAGGGTTCACAAGGTGCGGGGGCAATCCATGCAAAACCTGCAACTATGTGACTCCTCTGCAAGTCTTTCAAAATTCGGACCACTCCTGTAGTTTTCCAATCAAAAGTTACATCAATTGTAACACTACAGGTGTGGTTTATATCATCCGTTGCACAGAATGTGACTTGATGTACATAGGGAGCACTATGAGAAAATAAAAAAATCGGCTCTTGGAGCATTTGAATTATATTAGCAATCCCAATGCACTAAATATCTCCAATGCAGCAAGACATTTTGTGCAAATGCATGCTCGAAGAGTGAAAAGCTTTAATGCTTTTGCAATAGAGAGGGTGTTTGCACCCCCAAGAGGTGGTGACCATCGAAATAAACTCCTCCTACGGGAGGCGTTTTGGATATTTAGACTAAACAGTAGAATCCCAGCTGGTCTAAACCTTAAAGGGAGTTGATGTACATTTATCAGTAAAATTGCAATAAATTAGGTAATCTATTATATATGTTATTGTCCTATAGGTGATATATGGAACCCTTTATGCTGGGAATCAAATGGCATGAAGAAGGTCATATTAGTAATGTTATTATATGTTTTTATATGTAGTATACTATTCACATTGTGCGGTTTTTCTTCCCCTTATTTTTCAGTCTAACATGACAGGGCAATAGCCCTTTAGGTGTTAATTGGATCAAAAGCTTCAGCACAATGTGAAAGACATCTACTCTGTGATTAGCAGTTTAGGTGAGGGGTGTTAAACGTAATGAAACAACCAATGAAGAAAGTGTTCTCCTCCCCTGGATTTTAGAGGGGCGGGCTTAGAATACATGAAAATTCTTGTGTTTCACTATGTAATGTTGTTACGACTAAGGGTCAAGTACCCGAAACGCGTCAACGTGTCCTGTGTACCAAGTGGCTGTGTCTGCTGTAAATTAATTTATAAATAAAGAAGAAGTTTTAGGAGGATCTCCATCTGAATCCAAAACCATTTTTTTCTCAATTTCTATGCTCACTGCAAGTTCTACCTGCTTTTCTTCCTTCTCTTCCCTATCTGCTGCTCCTTCTCTCACTCTGAACTCCCCTCCTCTTCCTGTCTTGTGGGCACCTACGTGACGTCCATCGACACGTCATCATCGTCACCTTTACCACCACTGACATTAGAGATCTCGGAGTAGGCAGCATTAGCGGGGACCACCCTCCTTGGGCTGATCTGGGTACTGTTGTCAGACCGCTGGGTGGCGGCCGCTGCTACCTTCTCTTCCTCATACGATGCCAAAAATGGCTGCACATCGGAAAGGTCTGGGAATGGATGGGAAAATAATTCATCTGACTCGAGTGGAGGGGCTATGGTGGTGGTGGTGTTTTTAGGAGTGCACACAGCAGAGAGTGAAGAGTTGCTGACACAGAGGATAAGGTGGGTGCAGAAGCAAAGGGCTGAGTGAGCCACTCAACCAACTCTGGTGCGTCCTTTGACGTAATCGCACGCACCTTCTCCAACTTCTTACTTAGGCTTTGGCCTGGTGCACCTGCCCGACCCCTACCACCCCTGCGGAATGGCTTGCCTCTTCCTCTGCCTGTCATTTTCAAAATGACCCTGTGACAAAGTCTATATAGAAGAGCAGTATTTGTGGAAGCAGGTATATAGAACCCCTTAATGAGTATTTGCTGGAAGCAGGTATATCAAACCCCTTAATCAGTTTTTTTGGGGGCAACAAGTATATCACACCAGTTGCAACTAGTTGTTCCAATAGCTTTTGTCCCTCTGTATAGGTGTGGTATCTCAGCAGAACCACACACAAATGCTGCACAATACAAATGCACTATATAGGAAGTATATTATAGGTATATCTCACCCCTGCCTCAATCAGTTTTTTTTGGGGGGCAACTGGTATATCACACCAGTTGCAATTAGTTGTTCCAATAGTGTTTGTCCCTCTGTATAGTTGGGGTATTTCAGCAGAACCGCACACAACTGCTGCACAATACAAAGCAATATAATATACTTTGTATGTTAGAAAGTATATTAAAGTATATCACGCCCCTCAGTATGTCACACCTATCGATACCAAACCTATACCAGTCCTTAAAAGAACTTTTGTGGCCCTATTAGCTAGTGTTTGGTGTCCATAACAGTCTGTCCCTGCTCCACACAGAAACCTCTTCCTTACACTGGCAAAAAACAAAATCTAAAATGGCGGCCAGATTGGGTTTATTTATAGGGTAGGCGTTGTGTTCATGTGCTAAAACGTCTCAATTGGCTGTCCTATCCCACCTGATGGATGTGTCATGGGTCAAAGTGCAGCACAATGCAAAAGAATATGGCGCTGGAGGACGTCGCCATATGTTCACCTGTTCGACGAACCGCGAACAAGCAAAGTTTGACGCGAAATGACCGTCGGGTGAACCGCAAGGTCATCTCTTCTTGAGGGTACTAATTAATTTCTTCGGGAGAGTATGTCTAGTTCAAAGACCATTAAAGACACGGTAGAAAAGCTGTGAGTTATGATAATGAGATGACTGCTGAAAAAGGGATCTGAAAAGACCGAAAAGTGGTGCCTAATATTAGACAAAGTTCCCTGGAAAATGTAAAATAATATTACCAAAAAATATTTTAAAATATGTTTAATATAAAAAGTTAATGTGAACAATAGATCATTTTCTGATGACACATTTCCTTTAACCCCTTAATGACACAGCCTTATTACACCTTAGGACCAGGCCATTTTTTGCAAATCTGACCAGTGTCACTTTAAGTGCTGATAACTTTAAAACGCTTTGATTTATACAGGCCGTTCTGACATTGTTTTTTCGTCACATATTGTACTTCATGACACTGGTAAACTTAAGTCAAAAAAATTATTTTTTTTGCACCAAAAAATACCTAATTTAACAAAAATTTTGAAAAATTAGCACATTTCAAAGTTTCAGTTTCTCTACTTCTGTAATACATAGTAATACCCCCAAAAATTGTGATGACTTTACATTCCCCATATGTCTAATTCATGTTTGAATTATTTTGGAATGATATTTTATTTTTTGGGGATGTTACAAGGCTTAGAAGTTTAGAAGCAAATCTTGAAATTTTTCAGAAATTTACAAAAACTCAATTTTTAGGGACCAGTTCAGGTCTGAAGTCACTTTGCGAGGCTTACATAATAGAAACCACCCAAAAATGACCCCATCTAAGAAACTACACCCCTCAAGGTATTCAAAACTGATTTTACATACGTTGTTAACCCTTTAGGTGTTCCACAAGAGTTATTGGCAAATGGGGATGAAATTTGAAAATTTCATTTTTTTGCCTTATTTTCCATTTTAACCCATGTTTTCCACTAACAAAGCAAGGGTTAACAGCCAAACAATATGGTATCTTTATTAACCTGACTTTGACGTTTACAGAAACACCCAATATGTGGCTGTACACTACTGTACGTCCACACAGCGGGCAGTAGAGTGAAAGGTGCGCCGTTTGGTTTTTGGAGGGCTGATTTTTATGGACCGGTTTATTTACACCGTGTCCTGTTTCAACCCCCCTGATGCACCCCTGGAGTAGAAACTCCCTAAAAGTGACCCCATCTAAGAAACTACACCCCTCAAGGTATTCAAAACTGATTTTACATACGTTGTTAACCCTTTAGGTGTTGCACAAGAGTTATTGGCAAATGGGGATGAAATTAGAAAATTTCATTTTTTTGCCTTATTTTCCATTTTAACCCATGTTTTCCACTAACAAAGCAAGGGTTAACAGCCAAACAATACTGTATCTTTATTACCCTGACTCTGCCGTTTACAGAAACACCCAATATGTTGCCGTACACTACTGTACGGCCACACAGCGGGGCGTAGAGTGAAAGGTGCGCCGTTTGGTTTTTGGAGAGCTGATTTTTATGGACCGGTTTATTTACACCGTGTCCTGTTTCAACCCCCCTGATGCACCCCTGGAGTCAAAACTCCCTAAAAGTGACCCCATTTTGGAAACTACGGGATAAGGTGGCATTTTATGGGGGATTATTTTTAGGGTAAATATGATTTTTGGTTGCTCTATATTACATTTTTGTGAGGCAAAGTTACCAAAAATTGAAATTCTGATATTTCATCTCCATTTGCCATTAACTGTTGAGGAACACCTAAAGGGTTAATAAAGTTTGTATAATCAGTTTTGAATACCTTGAGGAGTGTAGTTTCTTAGATGGGGTCACTTTTAGGGAGTTTTTACTCTAGGGGGCATCAGGGGGGCTTCAAAAGGGATATGGTGTCAATAAAAAAGGCCATCAAAATCGGCCTTCCAGAAACCATGTCGGTCCTTTCCTTTTGCGCCCTTCCTTTTACTGATACAGCAGTTTACGACCACAAATGTGGCGTTTCTGTAAACTGCAGTATCAGGGTAATAAGATTTTAACTTTTGTTTGGTTGTTAACCCTTGTTTTGTTACCGGAAAAAACGGGTTGAAATGGAAAAGTGCCAAAAATAGCGTTTTTTTTTTTTTTTTTAACCGTGTTAATCTGGGTAGTTAGGTCATGGGATATTTTTTTAGAGGAGATTCTTACGGACGCGGCAATACCTAATAAGTCTACTTTTTTAATAATCATTTAGGTTTTTGACTATATTATCTTTTTTGATACAATTTTTTTTGGGGCTATCTCTAAAGTCTAAGTGTCATTTTTTTATTTTATTTTATCCAATTATCTTATGTGGGGGCTCATTTTTTGCGGGATGAGCGGATGGTTTTATTGGCACTATTTTGGGGGCTATATATTTTTTTGATTGCTTGCCAATAAACTTTTTGTTATGTAAGGTGACCAAAAAATTATTTTTTTGCACCTATTTTTTATTTTTTTTTGACTGTGTTAATCTATGGGGTTGGGTCATGGGGTATTTTTATAGAGGAGATTCTTACAGACGCGGTGATACCTAATAAGTCTACTTTTTTTACAATTATTTAGGTTTTAGTACTATATTATCCTTTTTGATACCCCAACATTTTTTTGGTATCGCTAAAGTCTAAGAGTCATTTTCTATTTTTTGATTTTATCCGATTATCTTGCACCTTTTTTATTTTTTTCCTGGACCGTGTTAATCAGGGGGGTTAGGTCATTGGGTATTTTTATAGAGGAGATTATTACCGACGCGGCAATATCTAATAGGTCTACTTTTAATAAATTATTTTCGTTTTTTTGGGTGTCTCAAGTCTGAGAACCAGTTTTTTTTTATCCGATGTCAGTGCTAAATTGGGATATAAATTTAGTACTCCATGGAAGTGTGATACTCCCTGAAGCAACCGTCAATGCAGAGGCCCGGATGATCGGGGCACGTGTTGCACATGAGTAGTAGTGTCCTTCCGTATCCCCCTCCTGCGACACACTCTGCACTTTTTGGGGGTTCGTCCCTTCTTTCCAGTATGGGGGACCACACCTGGAAAGTGTTGGCCAGGGACGATCCGGGCGCCTACAGTTCCCGAGGTACTCCGGCCTGCTCTTTCCCGGTCCGAAAAGATCAGGGCCTTGAGGACTGCCTCATAGAACTGGAGGAATGTCCCTGTGCTGCCAGCGCTTCGGGATAGTACAAAAGAGTTGTACATGGCAACCTGTACCAAGTAGACAGCAACTTTTTTGTACCATGCCCGGGTTTTGCGCATGTCGTTATATGGCTTGAGGACTTGATCAGAGAGATCAACTCCTCCCATATACCGATTGTAGTCGACGATACAATCGGGCTTGAGGACCGTTGCCGCGGTACCTGGCACAGGGACAGGGGTGATGCCGTTACCTTGAATAGTACACAGCATAAGGACATCCCTCTTGTCCTTATACCTGACCAGCAACAGGTTTCCAGTGGTAAGGGCACGGGTCTCACCCCTGGGGATAGGTACCTGGAGGGGGTGGGCAGGGAGGACCGCGTTGATTTTTCCGCACAGTCCCACAAGCGGACGTGGATCTGGCGGCAAGGGACTGGTATAAAAGTTATCCACGTACAGGTGGTAACCCTTATCCAGCAGTGGGTGCATAAGGTCCCAGACAAGTTTCCCAGTAACACCCAGAGTGGGGGGACATTCTGGGGGTTGAATCCGGGAATCTCGCCCCTCGTATACACGAAATTTGTAAGTGTACCCTGAGGTACTCTCACAAATCACAAATTTTGTATAGCTTCACGCCATACCTCGCCTGCTTGGAATGCACATACTGGCGGAAAATGAGTCTCCCCTTGAACGCAATGAGAGACTCATCAACCACGACCTCCCTTCCAGGTACATAGGCCTCCATGAATTTGGCCCCAAAGTGATCGATGACCGGCCGTATCTTATACAGACGGTCATGGGCAGGATCACCTCGGGGGGGAACATGCTGCATTATCGGAATAATGCAGACATTTCCGGATGGCCTCAAACCGGGAGTGTGTCATGGCCGTACTGTAAAGTGGGGTCTGGTATAGGACGTCCCCACTCCAGTACAGCCTGGCACTGGGTTTCTTGACCAGGCCCATATGCAGCACGAGGCCCCAAAATGTCCTCATTTCGGCTGCACTGACTGGCATCCAGCCACCGTGCCTGGCCAAAAAGGAGCCCGGGTGTTGAGCGACGAACTGTTGGGCATACAGATTCAGTCTGCTCCACCATCAGATTTACCAGTGGGTCACTGAAAAAATGACAAAAAAAGTCATATTCAGTGTAGCCCACTGTGGAAATCTGGATTCCTGATTGGCCTACAAAATCAGGAATCACAGGCTCGTATCGCTCTGGGCTACACCAGACTAGTTCACCGGCAGGGTGCTCCGGTGGATTTAACTGGTGGGCCGGGAAACCAGTTCGAGCCCCAGAGCTGCTCTTACTAGTGTGGGCCACAGGGTCCCTAACATGGCGGTCCCCTTGCTCTGCCTGGCAGGCGTCTCCGCCGCCTTGGGGGCTCATCATCATCGCTAGATGATGAGGAGGATGCAGATGACAAGAGGAATGTGGGGTCATCCTCATCCTCACTGGGACTCTCGGAGTCGGAGGCAAGCTGGGCGTATGCCTCCTCGGCCGAGAACGTCCAGCGGGCCATAGGGGAGTGTGTGTCTGCGTGTATATGTGCGTGTGTGTAACTCTTTATTTGGTGTGCATGTGTGTGGGGGCACGGGTGTTCACAAACTCACCCTAAAACTAACAGAAAAAAAAAAAAACTAACTAAAAAAAGGACCAAAAAATGTGGGAAAAAAAATTCAAAACCGCTGATCAACCGTCCGAAGTTGATCAGCGGTGGGGTGTGTGATGCGCTAACAGTGGCCGGACACTAAGTGCCAGCCACAGTCAGCGTACACAAAAAAAAAAAAAAGCACCCCCAAAAAGGTGGGGGGGGGGGCGGGCAAGTGGCAGCACCCCTGGGGGGTCTAGGGTTACACAGCTGTGCTGTGGTCCCCAGACACCCTAACTGGGGTGATGCAATCAAAGTAAAAAAAAACTACCTTTCCCTTTTTTTCCCCTGTCTAACCCTAAACTTTCCCTAGCTGTCCCTATGTACCTGATGGGGTGCTGGGAAAAGAGATCGGGTACTGGGGGCACAGATCGGGGTACAGGCAGCGGTGGCAGACACGTGCAGGCAGCTCCTCTCTCCTCCGGCTCCGGAACACAAAAGGAGGAGGAGAGGAGCGCCTGCCTCTTTTGAATATCGCGCCGGACTACCCACAGACCAATCAGAAAGCGATCCTGAGTTGTGATGTCACCATCACCACTCAGGATCGCTGGATGGTGATTGGTGGGGTGAAATCACACCACCATCACCATCCTGTTCCGGGTTATCGGGTCTTCAGAGACCCGAATAACCCGGAAACGCAGAAAACCGCAGGTCTGAATTGACCTGCGGTTTTCTGCGATTGCATACATGGGGGGTCACCGGACCCCCCGACGCATTTGCCCCAAGGGCCTGCTTAATGATTTGAGCAGGCACGGGGTTCCGATCGCCGCCGGCGGCAGGGGCGGTGATCGAAAATACACAGGGCGTACATGTACGCCCTGTGTCCTTAAGTACCAGGGCACAAGGGCGTACCTGTACGCCCTGTGTCCTTAAGGGGTTAAACAAGTTACAAATATATTTTCAGGTTTATTTCAATTTTATGAGTCACTGAATGAAAATGTTACAGTATGAATTTGATGTGGCCAATGGTAGTATGTGACCATACTGTGTGTACATGCCTCCCATAAAAAAAAAAAAAAAAAATTCATAGCTATAGACAATAGATATTAGATACATGTATATTTTCAGTTTTTTTTTAAACACTATAAACCATTACTGTTACAGAGTGTTTCATATTAAAACACTTTTTTGGAATTCTGTTAAACTTGTCCCACCTCCTTTTAAGGGCGTTCTCTAAGTGTACCCCTCGATTTTTCACAGTACCCCTGATGGTGGGGATAGACTTTCCTGAGGGCAACACCAGCTAGAAAAACACAAGGACCTTGAACAGGACCGCCATCAGGGGGGTACAGCCGATACCCCAGTAAGGGGCCCAGGTGGTCCCAAGCCTTTTTTTTTTGGGTTAGGCAGTCAGTGAGTAATAGGCTGTGTCACTACTGGTAATCCGTATCCTGCAGTAACTTTAAATCAGCAATTAACTCTTTACTACCTTACACTCAGCTCTGGTAACAGGCAGTGCGGCCGGAGCTCACTTACTGACGTCACGCGCCTGCTCCTCCCACTAGGCGGCGCAGGCATGTGACATCAATGCCTGTTACTGGAGCTGAGTGTAAGGTAGTAAAGAGATGAGCGCTGATTTAAAGTTAAAGTTACTGCAGGATGCAGATTACAGTTTATGAATGTATACTCCTGTGAGCGGTGGGGAGGGGGATCTATGGATGGCGGCACTGTTATAGGGAGGGGGATCTGTAGATGACACTGTTATGGATGGGGATCTGTGGATGACACTGTTATGGAGGGTGATCTGTGGATGACACTGTCATGGGGTGGATCTGTGGATGACACATATAGCATAAGATGCTATATACGGTATGTGTCATCCACAGATCCCCCCCATAAGTGTCATCCACAGATCCCCTTCCATAACAGTGTCATCCACAGATCCCCCATAAGTGTCATCCACAGATCCCCCTCCATAACAGTGTCATCCACATATCCCCCATAAGTACCATCCACAGATCCCCCTCCATAACAGTGTCATCCACAGATCCCAAGTGGATCCACAGATCCCCCCATAACATTGCCATCCACAGATCCCCCATACCAATTCCATCCACAGATACCCCATAACAGGGTTATCCACAGATCCCCCATAAGTGTCATCAACAGATGTCCCCCATAACAGTGCCATCGATAGATCCCCCATAATAGTGTCATCCACAGATCCCCATAACAGTGTCATCCACAGATCCTCCATAACAGTGTCACCCACAGATCCCTCCCATAACAGTATCATACCCAGATCCCACCCCATAACAGTGTCATCCACAGATCCCACCCCATAACAGTGTCATCCACAGATCCCACCCCATAACAGTGTCATTCACAGATCCCCCCTATAAGTGTCATCCACAGAACCCCCTCGATAACAGTGTCATCCACAGATCCCCCTATAAGTATAATCCACAGATCCCCCTCCATAACAGTGTCATCCACAGATCACCCTCCATAACAGTGTCATCCACAGATACCCCCCATAAGTGTCATCCACAGATCCCCTCATAACAGTGCCATCCACAGATTCCCCATAATAGTGTCATCCACAGATCCCCCATAACAATGCCATCCACAGGTCCCCATAACAGTGTCATCCACAGATGCCCCCCATAACAGTGCCATCGATAGATCTCCCATAATAGTGTCATCCACTGATCCTACATAACAGTGTCATCCACAGAACCTCCATAACAGTGTCATAGACAGATCCCCCTCCATAACAGTGTCATCCACAGATCCCCCAATAAGTGTCATCCACAGACCCCCCCTCCATAACAGTGTCATCCACAGATGCCCCCATAACAGTGCCATCCACAGATTCCCATAACAGTGTCATTCACAGATCCTCCATAACAGCGCCATCCACAGATCCCCCATATTAGTGTCATCCACAGATCCCCCATAACAGTGACTAGAGCAGACCTGCTGATAACACACCTAGGACACCACCAGTCAAGGTAAAAACGTACAGTTGTCAATAATGTAATGTAGTGTAGGGGGTCATGTAATGTTTTGAGGCCAAAATGGTACAGATAACCACCAAGAATATCTAGAATATCTAAAATTAGCTGGTCAAGTAAAATGTTGCATGCAACAATCATTAAATAGGTGGCCGAAAAAAGGGGGTCGGATCAAAGGGCGCGGTCAATAGGCTGAGTCAAGGGGGGGCGGCAAAATTAGCTTTTGCTTAGGGTGGCAAAAATCCTTGCACCAGTCCTCTTTGCGCGCCACCGCCTGCCAGTCAATTCTGGCTTGCAGGCTCGGCAGCAGGAAATGGAAGCCTTAGCCAGGACTAGGACGAAATAGACCGAGGCCAGACCAAAGACCAGAGTCCACAGACTGGAGCGCCAACTGAGGTGAGTCCTTGGGGGTGGAGGGGGGGCTGGGAGGCGGAGTCTTAAGGGGCAGAGTAGGACCTGAGGGGCAGGCCTTGAGCTGTATAAGGGGCCCCAAAATTTCTGATGGCAGCCCTGACCTTGTAACTGAGGCATCTGAGAAGGGTGCTGAGCCACTTTAGTACATGCAGGAGAGCCAGGGTTGGTCAGTGAGGTCACATAACCCAACCCATGCAGTACAGAGAGTGATGCGCGCTGCCCCTAGGGCTGTGTAACAAGAAACCAGCAGCAAGCATGCAGTGGCCAGGGCTGAGTGGAAACTGTGGATCGGATTCCTCAGAACCACAGCACGTATAGTGACAGAGTCCAGGACTGCAGCGGTGGATGGAAAGGATCACTGCTGAGCACGGTGCCCAGGACCACGGCCGTAAGCGGGGGAAAAGTGGCGTGCAGTAGCCGCTCTTACAGATGACTTTAAAGAAATTTTCAATGTCAGCAATTTTAAGAGTTGATTGATTTCTGTTCTTCCTTTCATAAAAATAAACTGCTGCATTATTCTCTTTTTATGTAGGATAAATGAATACTGTTTGACACACTATTTGCTGTTAGCTTCTAGAGCTGATATTTGCTATGAAATGTGAGCATGTTCAATTTGTAAGAATTGCTTAAAATTGCATTCTCCCACCACTAAAGTGGATCTAAAATGTTTAATGATTCATTCTCAGATCCTTGACTACAACTTGTTAGCCAATTTTGACAAGAATGCCTTTAAACTTTGACTTTGCCTGAATTGATAACTCAAGATGAGTTTCTATTCCAGAATGCAATGGAAGTTCAATTCATACATATACAACTAAGTAAAGAGATTTAGTACAGTGAAAATCCTTTAGTTATCTCTAAGTGAAATAGAGGGAATTTACAGATTAAGTACTAAAATGGTGTAATCAGGTAATAGGTATAATAAGTTATAAGCACATGATATGCAATAAGCAGATTATATATAATATAAAGTTGACTCATATGTAATTTTTGAAAAGGAACACTAAACAAGAAATGTAAATACTGTAAATGACTCTAATTTTCTCTTATATTCCAACCAGAACTCAGTAATCTATAAATAATTCTTGTCTATGCATTCTGGGGGATCTGCCATTTCTCACTGCTCCTCTTCACAATCATGTCTTTAAGACAACTGCCTGCAGTGTTATAGAAGTGGGTGCGTGTGGCATTAACTCTTTCCCTGTTTCTCAGTAGCCAAGTACATATGGTATGTCATACATCTTTGCTATATTTCTGACTCTATAGCTGTGAGACCAGCTACAACTTGTTTTAAAGCTTACAACAAAACCAAGATCACTGCTCTAGCCTTGATACATCAAAAGTTACAGCTTAGAAACCCATCCAAGTGAGAGCTGTCACGTAAAGGAGTTATGAGAATCACTGAACGTATCACATGCAAACTCAGACAAGACTTGAGGACACAGAACAGGCAAAATGACCGGTTTGATCAACAATGGTTACATGAAAAACATGATCAGAATCAAACAGGACATATGGATAAGGAACAGTGGAGACCTAAACTACCCAACCACTGTCCCTACCTGCTTGGATGATCTGTCCTAAACAACAACTTCCAACTGGTTGACAATTCCTATGCTGGCTTAGTGCAGGGAGAAAGTCCAAGCACAGGGACCTGTTCGCACAGCAGGAACCCGAGCATACCAAACTGATATGAAACAAGACCACACCAAGACACAGAATAAGGAACAAATTATAAACTGAAGGCCATGTGGATGAGAACATGCACAGGAAGCTGGCAGACCAGGACATACCCTGGCAGAACAGGACATAACCAAAGACATGATGAAGACATATGCGACATTGATGAACAAACAGGATGACCACACGAGTCAGGGCAGAAGTACAAACACTCTTGTCAGGACAACAAGCAGCCTGCACAAAGCTTTCATGTGAACAGAAGACATATTGACTTCCCAGGCACACGGCCCATTAGTTAGAAAATATATTTTTGCTCACTGCCTATCACTGTAAGTCTGGAATCTACTAATTCCACTAGCTACTACTCCTTTGTTGCTACGGAGCCTAAACCTGGGGAGTGACAGCATCCAGGTAGGAGCACCGTGACACAAAACTGTTAGGGCCTCAACATACCACTCAGCATTCCTCAACACTGGGACTACATTGGATGATGCATTCCTGAAGTTTTTGCATTTAATACATGCAGCATTAACTAAAGACATGTGTGGTATGTATGAACTCCTAATATCCAATGACAGATTATAATAGGGGCATTTGGGTCAGCATGCCCAACGCTGCCCCAAATGCCCACAATGAATTCAGCAGCGCTAAGCCCTGTACTGTCCTCCTAAGCTCTGTGGTCGCATAGCTTCTATTGAATGCCTCCTTTCAGCTGCTGACAGTCCCCACCTCATCCCTCTTGCTGCTGGACGAGGAGGAGGACAGACGAGCAGTTGGGCAAGATGGAGGTGGGTATGCCAGACTGCAGGTAACATCTGCTATATTATCTGTACCCAGAGATGTTTCCTGCAGTCCTGTGTAATCTGTGTTACATAGGACTGCAGGGAACATCTACTACATTAAGCTACTTTAACATTAGTGTTTTCAATTCCACTATTGAGATCCATCAATTCTGCTATTGAGATCCGTCATAGGCAGATGTTGGTTTCGAACCTAGGACCCCAGGGCTGCAAGGCACTAGTGGTATCCACTAAGCCACCATGCTGCCCATCTACTACATTATCTGTGCCTACTACATTTTGACACCAGATTGCATGAAAATGTCTGTGAGTATAAAGTGTTTGGTGCTTGGCATGTGCCAGGTGTCTACTTTCAGAAAATATACAGGTAAGAGGGCTAGTATTTTTAATTTTGTAGTTTAGGCTTTATTTGTACATGTTAAAACTGTACATGTACAAAAACTGTCCTGAATACCAGAGATGCAAAATGTCCAAACACCCCTGGCAGCAATAGGGTTAAACAGATTTGAATTAGGGATATTCTTAAATGCATTATCTAAGAGCCCGCTCGGTCTTCACCCTTTAACCCCTATACAGGTATCTGGACCCCACTGTAGGGGAACCACCAGGTTGCTACCTGTTGCAATAGTCTCTGTTTAGCTGCTGTTGACCCATCGGGGCCAAGAGACATCAGTGCGGAGCACTACTAATGGATCAGGCAAAACTGTTGTCAAGAAGCAAGCAAAAGTCAGGCAGGCAATGCCGTAAACAGTCCAAAAATCAGGGCAGGCAGCACAGGGTCAGATGCAAAAACAGGCAGAGTTTTGTACATGGGCAGACAAACAACACTGTAGCAAACTTTTGCAAGAAACTACCATACTAAAAACCATTGCTCAGACACCCCTCTCATGGGAAGGTACCTTAAATAACATGCTGTGGATGCATACTGGCCTTTGAAAAACAGCCCAAAAAGTGCTGCCTCAGTGGCCGAGACAGCTGGGAGGGAGCAGCAAGAAGCTGGTGGCCCAGGACCACCTGAGGGAGCATGTAAGAATTCTGCAGCCAGTGGAAAGAGTGAAGTGCCCATTATGGACTCCTGGTATAACACACAGAGAAAAAAATGGCCCAACTCCTCTATCTATAACAGGAGAATGTAAAGCCCTTTTTTTGACTAAGTCCCGTTCCATCAGCTATCATTCAAAATTAAAAGGATTAGTAGTTGATGCAATACCCCAGAATAGGTGCTTGTTTCTTGATATTTAAATGTTATTTAATGTTCTGATGTGTTGGGAGATTAGGAGTTGGACTTAGGTCTGCCAGTAGTTTAGTTTGAGTCCCCTCTCCTTCCATAGAAATAACTAGAAGGTCCAGATTCTGCATGGCTGAGCACTGAAGTCAGTCAGTAAGGTATTTGCTATTTAAGGCTGAGACTTTACTGCTGTGAGTCGGACAATGCTAATACCCTTCCACACTTTAATCCTCTACCTCTCGGAATTACAGACATATTTGTGAGAACTGTATTACCAGCCTTAGATTCTGCAGAGAAAGACTTTGTAAAGATACAGAGGAGTACTACTATCCCGATTTTTGCCTATATCCATACATTACTATCAGGGACGATTTGTACTATCAATTGTTTTGATCCTGTTGGCTGTACTACAACTCTCATTCTTCACTTTCACTTTAGTAAAGAGAGACTTGCATATTTTCTATAACTTGCTTAGTTACTAAATCCAAAATGTTTTTTTTTGGCCACAGCACTTACATCTCCTGCCTTGCACCTGTACCAGACCCATAATACCAAGGGCACCCCAACTACTGGAGTCTCAACATCTAGTTGTGCCCAGAGGAAAGAAAGGGTGCACCTTCCTGTCACTGCCCGAACCCTATGGAGCATCGGTCTGAGGACTGCCACTGTGATTTATTTGAAAAACCATTGCAGCCAGAGCCAAGTTGGCAAGTTAATATATTAAACCGTAGAAAAAATATGGATGGCACATCCACATGCTAGATGTTGACCTATTACTGCCAAGCTAAATGTATACACATGAATGTGAGGCCCTTTTTACATTATGTAGTGTTATGTCTGTAGGTTGGTGTGAATGGGACTTTGGCTGACAGCATGGGTGCTGTTGGGTCACCCCACCTGCAGGTGCTTTGTTTTGGTGAGGGCAGTTGCCATATAGTGTTGCTTCAAGTTAGTGCATCAAAAGTTATATAAAGTGCATTGCATTCATGTTTATTGATATTATTAGTAGTGATGAGCGGCAGGGATAATATTCAAATTCACAATATTTAGCGAATATTCATCATAAATTCACAAATTCGGCAATGTAATATGCACATATTCTGGGCGCAATACAGGCGTGGGTCACTGTTGCTACATTTTTCAATCTGCTAGAAGTTTCCTGAGACTGGAGAAAATAGTCGGCATTGGCAGAACGTTATAATACCTTTATATGCAGATAGAGTGCTCCAATATATTTGTGATTGGCAATTTTCTTTTAGCGCAATTCGTGCAACTTCACATTTTAGCAGATCTGACTACATATTACTGTTTAGTGTGTGTATTGTTGTGACATCACAGCACTATGTCTGTAGCATGTATGTATGGACAGCAGAACCTATCACACTGCCTAACACCCTGCACTGGAACCTGTCAGCTACACTATATCACTATCTAACTTAGGGTTCATTCAAATGAACAGTGTGCTGCCCGTTGCTGTATTGCGGCCCGCATTTGCGGATCCTCAATACATGGGCACCGTTCCATGTGCATTCCGCATCACTGATGCGGACCCATTCACTTCAATGGGTCCGCAAATCCAGAGATGCGAAACGGTGCGGAGCAGGAGCACGGAACTGAACAATGCGGAAGCACTACGGAGTGCATACTCTATCTTTTTGCGGAACGCGGACCCATTCAAGTGAATAGGTTTGCGATCTCCATGCGACTGGGCCACGGGCGGTCGTGTGAACAAGCCCTTATACTGACTATCTCCTGACTATTTCCCACTAACTATCTGTATTATATATATATCTATATATATATATAGATATATATATATATATATATATATATATATATATATATATATATATATAAGCTAACTAACTAACAAACTAACTTTTAATGTAATGACACAGCAAAGCACAGATCACAGCAATGACACTGCTCTCTCTCTCTCAGAACTGCAAATAACTGCAGAAAGTGGCTGCTGGGGAGTTTCTTATATAGAAAGGGGTAGGCAACTTTCCTATTGGTTGCTAGGGATGTTGCTAAGCTCAGACAAAGACATTGCAGCCTTCTCATTGGCCCACAAGCAAGAAGCAGGAAGGGATCATGGGTTCAGCTGAAAGAAAATCTAGAATATTTGTGAATACGAATATATAACACTATATTCTAAATCTTTGTGAATTCTCGAAGTGGCGATATTCACGATAAAAATTAACTATTCAAATATTCGCGCCCAAAACTAACTATTAGCAGCAATAGAGCAAATCTATATGAGTCCTCTGTCCACAGTTTGCAGGTACACCTCTAGTACATATATTTGCTTCTCATCCACAGCTACAACTCTGCTGAATCGCTCAGCTGTTCTGGTCTCTAGTGTGCTGTGATAGTTCTGCTATATCATATATCCTCACTGGTCTTCAGGTCTTCATTTAACTCTGCTATACCTGTCGACTGATCAGCCCTGCTGCACTGGATCTCCAGTTCTGCTGTGTCCGGTCTAGACATCCACTACATCGGCTTTCACCCTCTGTTTCACCATCCTTTTTGTGTGGCTCAAGATCTGCTTTTCCGGAAGTGTGGCTTTGTGGAGCCACCTCACCAGATAAAAACTTAACAGGAACAATATCACCAGTAGATTTTACCTTTCATTTCGACATAAAATAAATATTTCTCAAAAGATAAATTTAGTTTATACAGATTATACAAATTATAAAGTCCTCTATGTAATGGTACTCTGACTGAAACCCACAAAATGAAACAGTATATTGTATCTCTTCTACCTCTTCTGAAGAGCACTAAGGCATGTACAAAGCATAGTAAAACATGTGGGCTGTGTGACTGTTGCAAGATTAATTTTACAGAAACTTAATATAAGTAAGTATAAAATATACCATTTGTAAACCTATAATCATGTAACTCAATCTGAGCTGCATGACTATTCTACATTAGCTTACTCATATGCTCTGCTTACCATTCCTCAGCACTAAGTGCATAAAATAAAATATTGGGAATATTTAAAATATTTAATCAAGGGTTGACGTTTGTTACGAGCATTGGATGTGAACCCACTATAATAAACAATCAGGGTCAAAGACACTGGAACAAATCACCAAGAGATAAGACAACACTCATCATCAGGAAATAGGCAAAGATCAGGACAGGCAGAGTTTGTTCAAATCCATAAATGAAACCAGAGGTGAAGGCAGGCGGATCAGGGTTAGTATAGTAAAAAGGCATGGGTCAGGTAAGGTGGGTTGGAAGTCAGAGTCCAGGAATCAGGCAAAAGTGGGTACATGGGCAGACAAAAACAGGTTATTACTCTTTCACAGGCTCTAGCTATCTAGGAAGACCTATTGCTCAAGCAAAGGGTGGAGAAAACTGCCTAACATATATAGGAGAGCTGATAAACTTCATAGTAAAGCAGGGTGAAAAAGAGAAATTAACTCGCAGTGCTGCAGGGAAAAGTCTCTCTAATATCTTACAGCCAGGCTGTGGTTGCAGCATGGGACACATGAGTCTAGTGGACGAGCAGAAGGTGGACGAGTGATGCGGTGCCCATGTCTGCCCTGGCTAGTCGGAGGGCAGTGGGGGGCATAGAGCACCACCATGACACCATTGTCAATATCTGTTATCAATGGTGGGGTGACTAAAATACTCTATGTTTAAAATTGCATAATAGTTTTACAGATACAGTTCAAATGAGCCATGCTTATCTGAAAACGCAGGAATAATAGCTCACTCATAAAGTAGATAAAAAGAAATGCACTGTGCACTGGTGAGTGTTCAGAAGCTCTTAGGATCCATGATAAGCTGTTTACATTTCTCTCTTGCTAGAAGTCAACCGCTGCACTCATCGAACATTGTTGGAATACCTTAACACATTTATTAGGGCTGCTATAAAGAGAAATGCTGCATGCACAGGAAAAATTACACATACATACACACACTTGGACAAAATAGTTAATACCCTTTTGTTTAAGAAATAAAAACCCACAATGATCACTGAAATAACTTAAAACTGACAAAAGTAATAGTAAATAAACATTTACTGAAAATCAACTAATGGAAATGATACATTGCTGTTGAATTGTGGCTCAGCAGAATAATAATAATAAAAAAATAAACTAATGAAACTGCCCTGGACAGAAATGATGGTACACTTAACTTAATATTTTGTTGTACAACCTTTGGCGGTAATCACTGCAATCAAGTGATTTCTGTAACTCTCAATGATACTTCTCCACCTGTCCAGGTATTTTGGCCCATTCCTTGTCAGCAAACAGCTCCAGCTCTCTCAGGTTTGAAGGGTACCTTCTCCAGACTGCATATTTCAGCTCCTTCCTAGAGATGTTCAATAGAATTTAGATAAGGGCTCATAGAAGGCCACTTCAGAATAGTCCAATGCTTTGCTCTTAGCCATTCTTGGATGTTCTTAGCTGTGTGTTTTGGTTCATTGTCCTTTTGGAGGACCAATGAAATGTGACTGAGACCAAGCTTTCTGACATTAGGCAGAACATTTTGCTCCAGAATACCTTGATAGTCTTCAGATTTCATTGTACCCCTGCACAGATTCAAGACAAACTGTGCCAGATGCAGCCCCAAAACATAACTGAGATTCCTCCATGTTTTCACAGTAGGTACAATATTCTTTATTTTTTGTATGCTTCATTTTTGTGTCTAAAAACATAAAGCTCACATCCAGGGAGTTTGGCTATGTTCAGCTGTAGTAACAGGAACATCAAGCTGTTTGATGATGGTCTTATAGCCTTTACCTTTAACACGTTTGCCTGTTTGTCTATAATTTTCTTTTTAATCTCCCGAGACAACTCTCTCCTTAGCTTTCTTTGGTCCATGTTCGGTGTGGTACACACCATGATACCAAACAGCACAGTGATGACTTTTCACCATTTAAACTAGGCAGACTGGCCAAGTATTATTAAGTTTGGAGAAACCTATGATTCTAATTACAGGACACACCTTAGTTTAACATGTCCCTATGGTCAAATTATTTTCAATCTTTTGTAGGAGTACTATCATGTTTGTCCAGGCCAGTTTCATTAGTTTGCGTTCAAAGATTATTATTTGAAGCACAATTCAAAAGCAATATCTGATTTTTCATTATGTTTTTTTCAGTATTTTTTATATTTATAATTACTTTTGTCAGTTTCAAGTTATGTTTGTGACCACTGTGTGTTTTCTTTTTTTAACGGAAGGTGGGAAGGTGTATGGTAAAGTGCTGAAAGGGGTGTATTATTCACTCAGCTGGGTGGCTTAAGCGAATCCAAAAGGTTAGTATGACCCCCTTCCCATTTGAAAAACCTAAGCTAAATTCAGTATGTTGGATTTCAAAATGGCAGCCAAAAATGTTTCCTTCAAATAATGCTGCCTTTTTACCAACTAATACTTTCACACTCTGGAAGAAAATTTTCTGCAAGTTAAATATATAGGTATATCTATAGATATAATAGGTATATCTATCTATCTATGTAGTCCTCCACTTCTAGGTGACCACTCCAATTCTCACCACTATGTGCAGCACCGAGCACCTGGGACTTAATGTCACGATCAGTGTGGGGGGGAAAACTCAACACTGAACACAGGAGGGAAGAGTAACAGTAACTGGGCCTGGAAACTAGGGAAGAAGCAAGTCACCTCCTAGACAACCTTAATCCGGACCCTAACTATCTATCAATATGAATAGACCCTAAAGGTAGGAATATTCATATGCAGGATACTTAGGCCTGTATATCCCTATAAGGCCCTGGAAAAAGTTAGGACCAGAGACAACCCATTCCTCCCCAGATGGACGAATGGAAGTCTCTGTCTCAGGCCCAGATACAAACCACAGGGAATATAACAAAAACAAGCAAACACAACACTTAGCCTGGGTCCAGCAGAGCCTCTGCTGGAGTGTGCCCCACTTCCACCTGGCACAAGTGATCTAGAGTTTCTGGGGTACCTGTTGCACACAGCTTTCTGGCATATAGCGACTGACGGTAGCCATAGTTAGTGTCCATGGGCTCAACCTGATGGGGACAGTCAGCCCTTACATGGACAGGCTCCTGACACCGCCAGCAGACTATCAGAGTGGGTACATCCTGAGCAGGTTTTATCGGCTCAAACGTCTGGGCTTGGGGTGGAGATGTCTGGGGTTTGATTGGCCCCCTCCCGAAAGAACCCCCCTTTAGATTTCTGGTAGCCTCATAGCGTTCTACCAAGTCCACCATCTCAAGGGCATTGCCAGGAGACACCAGGTCTATCTAGTGTTGGAGAGGATATGGCAAAGCCCTCCAGAAAATATCAGCTAACAGACGGTCCAGCAGTGGGGCTCAGCACATCAGACTGTAGCCACTTTTGCAAGAGGTGAAGCAAGTTATAATACTGGGGTCTCGCGGGATCAGCTGGGTTGAACCCACACTGATGCACCTGCTGGGCCCGGACCAACACATTCACCCTCAGTCTTGCCAGAATCTAACCATTGACTTTCTGGTAGTCAGCTGCTTGATCATCCGGCAAGTCTAAATACACCCACTGGGAATAGGATGGCAGGAACGGAGCGATGACCTCAGCCCATTGATCTAGGGGTAGATGATGGTGTCATCTTGGGGATTGCTGCACGGACCGCTTTCCGGACATCATGGACACTCTGGGACGCTCCTGCCGTCTGTAAAGTCATCACGTGTTGTAACAGCAACTGGTTTGTTTTTTGCTGGTGTTGGTTAGCCTACATGAAAGCTTTCATTACAGCCTTCATTTTTTCATGTGACATACAGTGGATATAAAAATTCTACACACCCCTGTTAAAGTGTCAGGTTTCTGTGCTGTAAAAAAAAAAATGAGACAGAGATAAATCATTTCAGAACTCTTTCCACCTTTAATGTGACCTATAAACTGTACAACTCAATTGAAAAACAAACTGAAATATTTTAGGTAGAGGGAAGAAAAAATATAAAAATAAAATAATATGGTTGCATAAGTGTGCACACCCTTAAACTATTACTTTGTTGAAGCACCTTTTATTATTTTATTACAGCAATCAGTCTTTTTGGGTATGAGTCTATCAGCATGGCACATTTTGACTTGAACATTTGCCCATTCTTTTTTGCAAAAACACTCCAAATCTGTCAGATTGCGAAGGGCATCTCCTGTGCACAGCCCTCTTCAGATCACCCCACAGACTTTCAATCGTATTCAGGTCTGGGCCCTGGCTGGGCCATTCCAAAACTTGAATCTTCTTCTGGTGAAGCCATTCCTTTGTTAATTTGGATGTATACTTTGGGTCGTTGTTTTGCTGAAAGATGAAGTTCATGTTCAGCTTTCTAGCAGAAGTCTGAAGGTTTTGTGCCAATATTGACTGGTATTTGGAACTGTTCATAATTCTCTCTAGCTTAACTAAGGCCCCAGTTCCAGCTGAAGAAAAACAGCCCCAAAGCATGATGCTGCCACCACCATGCTTCACTGTGGGTATGGTTCTTCTGGTGATGTGCAGTGTTGTTTTTGCGGCAAACATATCTTTTGGAATTATGGTCAAAAAGTTCAACCTTGGTTTCATCAGACCATAACACCTTTTCCCACATGCTTTTGGGAGACTTCAGATGTGTTTTTGCAAAATGTAGCCTGGCTTAGATGTTTTTCTTCGTAAGAAAAGGCTTTCGTCTTGCCACTTTACCCCATAGCCCAGACATATGAAGAATACGGGAGATTGTTTTCACATGTACCACACAGCCAGTACTTGCCAGATATTCCTGCAGCTCCTTTAATGTTGCTGTAGGCCTCTTGGTAGCCTCCCAGACCAGTTTTCTCCTTTTCATCAATTTTGGAGGGACGTGCAGTTCTTGGTAATGTCACTGTTGTGCCATATTTTCTTCACTTGATGATGACTGTCTTTACTGTGTTCTATGGTATATCTAATGCCTTGGAAATTATTTTGTACCCTTCTCCTGACTGATACCTTTTAACAATGAGATCCCTCTGATGCTTTGGAAGCTCTCTGTGAACCATGGCTTTTGCTGTGGAATGCGACTAAGAAAATTTCAGGAAAGACCAATCAGAGCAGCTGAACTTTATTTGGGGTTAATTAGAGGCACTTTAAATGATGGCAGGTTCATGCCGACTCCTATTTAACATGATATTGAATGTGATTGCTTAATTATGAACACAGCTACATCCCCAGTTATAAGAGGGTGTGCACACTTATGCAACCACATTATTTTAGTTTTTTTGGTTTTCTTCCCTCCACCTAAAAGATTTCAGTTTGTTTTTCAATTGAATGGTACAGTTTATAGGTCACATTAAAGGTGGAAAAAGTTCTGAAATGATTTATCTTTTTACAACACAGAAACCTTTTTATATCCACTGATATATCAATGGCAACTTAATATATCTCTGGCACACAGTGTTGGTGCCAAGATACATCTGACCACAGACACGTGGTTTAGCAAACACGGGCAAGGAAGGTACATAACTTTTACTGCCCACTGGGTGAACCTTATGAAGGCCGTCAAGCATGTAACCCGTGGAACCCGTGTGGATCTGGTGTTATCATCACGGATTGCATGCAGGCCTGCCTCTTCTTCTCCTCCTCCTACCACTGCATCCTCTATCTCCTCCTTGGCTGACTCTTCCTTTTCCACTGCTACCGCCTCTTCTGCAGCACCCCCCCCCCCCCAGCTACCCAGAACCTATTCACCGTCCCAGGTGAGACGTTGCCATGCTGTGCTGTTGTGCCTGGAAGCCGAGAGCCACACTGGTCCTGCAGTCCTTTCAGCTCTGCGGTCACAGGCCGATCAGTGGCTAACCCTGCTCAATTTAACAGTTGGTAAAGCGGTGTGAGACAACGGTGCCAATCTGCTGAGCATGCTGAAACAGGGCAAAATGACACACGTGACGTGCATGGCACACATCCTGAACTTAGTCGTGCAGTGATTTGTTGCCAAATGCCCTAGGGTCCAGGACATCTTCCGGCAGGCCAGGAAAATCTCATTTTAGAAGATCTTACACGGCCATGGCTCGTCTTGCTTGCGTCTAGCCGCGACACCTCTTGCCTGTCAGATGTCTGATTTGTGACTGCCCGACGTGCTGGAACTCCACCTTGTATATTCTTGACAGGCTGCTCCAGCAGAAACGTGACTTTAACGACTACCTGTACATAATCTGTGGCCGGACACGTTCTGGAGACACATGCAGCCATTTGATGAGATCACCAAACTGGTCACTCGCAGCCAGGGCGCCATCAGTGACATCATACTTAACGCCTTCTTTCTGGAGCGTGCATTGCGTCTTGTCATTGATCAAGCCATCGAGGAGCAGGAGCTGAAAGATGAGGAAGTTGCAATGCTGAATGATTTCCCAGGGGGGGTTACTCCGTCTGAGACAAGTCAGCAGGAGTCTGAAAATGATCAAGGAAAAGTCCCAGCAGTCGTGTCTTCAATCAATCAATCGGATATTTATTTCAACAAAGAAAGGTCCACAATCCTGGACGCGTTTCGGCTAGCATGCCTTCATCAACAGGTACAGATATACAAAATGACCTAGTTTATATATATTGGGGAGACTACACAGACGATTAGGGATCGCATTGGGAAACATAAATCCACTATCCGCACTAAAAACTTATTGTTACCTATCCCATTTCATTTTGAACAGTGCAAACATGGGATAGCACAGTTGAGGTTTCAAGTTTTGGAACAGGTCAAAAGACCTAGGAGAGGAGGTGATCTGAAGAAGTTGCTGTTGCGCAGAGAGGCGTATTGGATCCATACGTTGGATACCTTACATCCCAGAGGCCTCAATAGGGATTATGAGATTATGCATATTTAGTAAGTTAACATTATACTTATGTTTTTATTTTTAGTTTTATGTATGGCATAAAATTATTTATAAATACATATAAATGTGCATATGGTTTTGAATTATTTCTTTATATATATGTGATTGTGAAACATAGTCTGAGACATAGACCCACTTAAAGTGTTAATGATGGGTGTTTCTTTGTTAATTATGGACCCCTCCCATCATCTGTGTAGATAATGGGAGTAGGTGAGGTTGTCAGAAGGGGAGGAGTATATTCCCTTATATAAACTAGGTCATTTTGTATATCTGTACCTGTTGATGAAGGCATGCTAGCCGAAACGCGTCCAGGATTGTGGACATTTCTTTGTTGAAATAAATATCCGATTGATTTTTTTTTTTATTTGATTATCTTTATTAATTAATATATCAAAACATTACAAATAGAAAAAAGGATACAATTTCTCCCCAACCCCAATTCCCTAAAAACCCTCCCCTCCCCCCCTACCTGTGGTGCGTCAAAATAAAACCCTTATAAATAAAGAAATTAAACACAACTAATCAAGTCCTCCAACCACCCCATATCTTAATCCACTTCTCCTCAGCTTCCCTCTGTTTATACATAATTTTCTCATAATTTTTTACCTTAACAATTAGATTTATCCATGTAATTATATCTGGAGTATATCGAGCGAACCAGGTCCGACTGACCAACACTCTGGCCAACATCAATATCCTACTCAGGAGGATCTTTTGATACTTGTGATTATTTAATTTGGAAAGATCATTAAGCACGAATACTTGTGGTTCAAAAGGGATTCGTATTTTTAGTTTATACATAATACAATTATTTATAGTATTCCAGTAGTTTATGAGTTCTGGACAAGTCCATATCATATGAAGAAAATCCGCTCCTACAGTGTCACATTTAGGGCAGTTAGACGTGACTCTTAATCCACATTTATTCATCCATAAAGGAGTGATATATAATCTATGGCAAATATAAAATTGTATTAAAACATGGTTGAAGTTCTGGGATAGTGAGCCTAAGTTCCCAAAAATATTCTCCCACCCTTCTATTTGTAAATTCGGACAATCCACCTCCCACACTTTTTGTCCTGGTGACTGTATATCACTAAACCGTGCCTTAAGTAGTAACTTATATATATTTGAAATTTTTATTCTAGACAGTGTACCCCCTACCCAATCATTCAAAAAAGATGAATTATCTATATCCAACACCAGTTTATCATCCAAACTGGATAGTACTGAGCGCAGTTGAAAATACCTAAACCATGAAAGGTTTTCTATATTATGTGTCATCTCTATAAATGGTTTAATTTCTCTATCTTTAACTACCTGTGAAATATACAGAATTTTATTCTTCTGCCAAAATGTGTCGGCTGCAATATCATCTAGCCTTTGTAAATACAAGATTATGCCAAAGAGGCGTAAATGTAAGTGAACCCTTAACCTTCAACCATGTCCTAGTTGTAGCCCACACTTTCAGGAGTAATTTTATAGTCTCTCTATAGCCTCGCTCATACCTCTTCAATAGACCAGATTCCAACAAGGTAAAAATATTATTGTGGGCATGGCTAGTTACCAACTTCCCCAGCAATGCACTGTTTCTGATTCATAGCACATCAATAACTGGGCTGCAATAAAGTACCCTTTGAAGTAAGGGAGATTTAAACCCCCGCACTCCACTGATTTATACAAATATTCCAGCTTTATTCGAACTCGCTTTCTTCCCCATATTAAATCATTAATTATTCTTTCCATGAGTTTAAAATATTTATCTTGTATCCAAATAGGTGTATTCCTGAGCACATAAAGAAATTGTGGTAGTATCACCATTTTAACTAGTGAAACTCGGTCAGCTCTGGATAGGGGAAGTCTCAGCCAGATCCCTATTTTAGCTCTACTCCTTACCATTATGGGGATCAAATTAAGTTGTACAAAATTTTCAACCCGAGGTGATATAATCAAACCCAAATATTGAAAAGTGTCAACAATGTCTAACTGTGTCACAAGAACCTCTTTCTGTGGCAGGGGGTCTATTGGCATCAAGCTGGTCTTGGCCCAGTTTATAAGAAGACCAGACACCTCACCAAATGCTTTAACCATTTGAATAATCCTAGGAAGAGTAGTTTCCGTGTGGTCTATAAAAAAAAGAACATCATCCGCATATAAGGAGATACGGTCTTGTAATCCTAGCGTACCAAATCCTTTAACCTGATCGTCCTGCCTGATGGCCATCGCAAGGGGTTCGATATAAATATCGAATAACAAGGGGGATAATGGACAGCCCTGCCGCGTGCCTCTATTTAAATCAATACTACTACTCAGGATTCCATTAAGACTCAATTTTGCCCTTGGAGATCTATACAATAACTTAAGAGTACGTATAAACTTTTCCCCAAAGCCCATCCTTGCCAGAACCTTCCAGAGGAAGCGCCACTCCACCCTGTCAAAGGCCTTAGAGGCATCCAATGACAGGATGGAGCGAGCGGTCCCCCCAGGGGCCTGAATATTAGAAAAAAGCCGATGTAAATTATGATGTGTGCCCTTGTTTTGAATAAAGCCACTCTGATCCGGATGGACAATAGAGGAAATGACCCCTAGAAAGCCTTGTAGCCAGGACCCTCGCAAGAAGCTTTACATCTGCATTAAGCAGTGAGATTGGTCTATAAGATTCTAAATCTAAAGGGTCCTTGCCTTTTTTTGGAATTAATATTATTACAGCCTCCATCATTGAATCTGGCAACTTCCCATCCTCCATTGATTCAGCAAAGACCTCCAACAGTCTCGGGAGAATACAATCCCTATATTTACTATAGAATTCATATGGGAGCCCATCTGAACCAGGAGTGGAATTGGCTGAGCATAATTTAATTGCTCCCTCAAGTTCCTGAATTGAGACCTCTAGTTCAAGTGCTTTCTTTTGCGTCTCAGTAATAGTTGGAAAGATGATCCTGTCAAGATAGAAATCTATCTTATCATCTGTGATCTTGGATTCAGCTTTATACAAATCAAGGAAATAGTCAACAAAGGCCTTCTCTACCGGACCCTGTCTAGTGACCATCCTACCATCAATCAATCGAACCTTATCTATATATTTTTTGGATTGTTGACTTGAAATTACTCTGGACAAAAATTTACCAGGTCGCCCTGACTCGGTAAAGTATTTTTGCCCTTTAAAAAAAGGCTCTGTTGGGCCTTGTCCAATAAAAAATTAGAATATATTTGTGTGGCTCTTTGCATATTTTCCCTGTTCTCCTCCGTCTTATTCATGTAAAAGGATTCTGTCGCCAGTGCTACACGTTCTTCTAGATTTTTCTGTTTTTTCCCGTACTCCTTTCTAAGGTTCGCGATGTTACTAACCATCAATCCCCTCATATACGCCTTAAAAGTATCCCATACCACTTGAATTTTTGCTGAGCCATAGTTATTATCCCAGAATCGGCCAATTTCATTTTGGATTATTTCATGTGTCTTTATAACTGATAGCCAGTAAGGATTTAGTCTAAAAGGAGGTTTTGATGTGTATCTTTCCTGAGATAAGCAGAGTTCAAGTAGTAACGGAGAGTGATCCGATATTGACCTCGTTTCATATTTCATTCGCTTTACCAATTTCATATGTTTACTACTTATCAATGCAAGATCTATTCTGGACATCGATTTGCCTGCTTTACTAAAACATGAAAAAGCCCTTTTCCCCTGTCCTAGATATTCCCAAGCATCTTCAAAACCAGCCTCCAGGCAAAACCGTGCCAGGGGAGACCCCTGGACCGGACTATCACACCTGACACTCGTAGAGACCCTATCACGTACAGGATCAATGACACAGTTGAAGTCGCCAATAATCAGTGTTGGACACTCTGGCCATTTATCCATAAATAATACCAAAGAATTAAGGACCGAAAAGGAAAATGGCGGTGGAATATAGACAAAGGCCAAAATACATATCTTCCCCCTTAACCTACAATATAAAAAAATAATCTCCCCTGTTGGTCGACAGAGGATGCCTCACAAACGAAATCAATAAGTCTATGTATCAAGACAGTAACCCCTCTCGAGTAATTGGAGAAGGTAGAATGATACGTGTGCGCAGCCCATCCCCTGTCGACCACCCTAGAGGTCTCCTCAGTGAGGTGGGTCTCTAGCAGGCATACTATTGCTGGTAAGTGGACCTGAGTCAAGTCAAAAACCGCTTGTCTCTTTCCTCTATCCCCCAAACCACGTATATTCCAGGCAATAATTCTAGTCAGCATTATCAACAGCGGTTAAGTGGAAAAAGAGGAGAGAGGAAAAAAAAACAAAAAAAAAAAACACATATTTTGACGCACCACAGCCCAACCCCAACCCCAACCCCACCCCCCCCCCCCACGTACAGGTAATCCACCACGTATTGTAGTAGATTTCTTTCCTATGACCATCCCTCCCGCACTCCCCCCACTCGGCCACCCCCATTAGGAAGCGAAGAGAAAGAAATTTAGGGGTATAGGCCCCTTATAACAATTTTTATTCCCGCCACATCATAAAACAATTAAATCATAGATTATTTCGATCAAGCCAATCCGCGGCTTCTTCCGAGGTGTCAAAAAAAAGAGTTTTATCATTGAAAATAATCCGCAATTTTGCTGGGAATATAAGAGAATATTTAATATCCCTTTCTCTTAGCCTCTTTTTGACAGTCATAAATGTGCGTCTCTTTTCTTGTATATCTTTTGAGAAATCTGGAAAAAAGGCCAATCTGTTCCCATTATATACAACCGGTGAGCATTCCCTCGCCCTTCTCAAAAGGATATCTTTATCCCCT
This sequence comes from Bufo gargarizans, assembly GCF_014858855.1. Taxonomy (NCBI): domain Eukaryota; kingdom Metazoa; phylum Chordata; class Amphibia; order Anura; family Bufonidae; genus Bufo; species Bufo gargarizans. Next base: position 371,989,446 of record NC_058084.1, on the reverse strand, counting down.
GTGGTCAATAACTTAACAAGAAATGTCCGAGGTTGTCTCCCTGGAATTGGTTTACCCCCTGGGACCCGATGAGCTCTTTCTATCATAAAAAAAGGGGAAAACGAATCTTTCCCAAAATTCTCAAAAATTAACTTCTGTATGAATTGGGTTGGGTTCTTCTCTTCCGCACCCTCTGGAATCCCTATTATTCTCACGTTGTATCTTCGTGACCTATCCTCAAGGTCCGCCACCTTTTTCTTCAGAAGGTTATACTCTATTTAAATGTGGAGACTTCGGTATTTATTTTTTTGGATTCATTCTGTATCAGGGCAACGGAGCTCTCGAGGTTGTTAACTCTGTCTCGCATTTTTGACAAATCGTCTTTTATTAGTCCCACATCAACTTGGATAAACCCAAGTTGGGTTGTGACAGCCTGTATTAAATCCCCATTTTGTTTGACCGCTAGCAGTATTTCTTCTAACGGAGAGGAGTTGTCATTAGGGATAACTTCCCCCATTATACCGTCTTCCTCTTCGGGGTATCTAGAGGCTTTTTGTGGTTCTAACTCAGTCATCTCTGAGTCGTCATTTTTTTTTGTGACAAGATCCTTTTGTCCGCCCCTCGTATTAACCCTCGGAGACCTCAGAAACTGGTCTATTTTTGTTGTTTCAACAGTTTTGGACCCCAGTTTCTGACTTGAGAGGTCAGCCGAGCGCCTACTAGCTTTTGGAGCCATACCCTGTTCCTGCTCTCTTTTTTTTTTCCCTTATTCCGCCTCTTTCTCTCCTTTTATATATGTATCACTTCGTCTTCCTTTTTATTTTATTTTTTTTTCCTTTTTTTTTTTTTTCCTTCTTTTTCCTTCTTTTCCTTTTTCCCCTCTTTCCTTTCTCTTTTCTTTTTTCCTCCTCTCCCTTCTTGTTTGTTCTCCTTTTCTTTTCCTCTTTTTTTTTTTCTTTTCTTTCTCCCCCTTTTTTTTTTCTTTTCTCTCCTCTTCTTTATGCTCTTTCTCCCCTTCTTTCCCTTTTCCTCTCCTTTTCCACCTTCCGCTTTATACTTTATACTTTGTAGTTTGCTCCTTTTATGTTTATAGCCACCTCACTTTTTTCAAGTGTGTTTTAAGATGGAAAAAGTATTTTTTATTTTTTTTTTAAATTTTTTTTTAATGGTCGGTATCATCCAAGGGAAAAGACATCTGGGGGAAAAAAAAAAAAAAAAGGAGCAATCTCACCGGTTTTCAACCTTCCCCTACCAGCCGAGAATTGGAAGTCCTGAGGGGCTTCAGCAGCAGAAAATGAAGAAACCACAGTCTCCAAGCAGCCTGTCAAAGTAAAGTTTGTACGGTTGATCCCAGCATTGTAAAGGAAGAGGGGAGAATAATGAACAAAATCTAGAGGCACAAGGAGAGGTTCAAATATATTAAGGAAGTCATACAAGCCCCCTGAAGGATCCTCCAGCAGCCCGTCAATCTCCACACAGGATTAGTCACAATCAACAATCACAGGGAGGTTAGTCACAGCGGAATCAAGGAGGAGGGGGAACAAATCGGCGAAAACTGAAGGCACGAGGAAGAGGTCAGATGCATGTCGGACGATCAACAGAGGTCCCAAATAAATTCATCAGCCCGTCCTGCGGTCCATTAACCGGAAGAAACACAGCAGGACTACTTACAGTGACACAAGGAGAGAGAAGTGAGGATCAGCAGCAGTCCCGAATAAATTTCATCAACCCGTCCTGCAGTCCATCAGCCGGGAGAAACACAAGAGGGCTACTCACAGTGACACAGGGAGGAGAAGGAAGGATCGGCAAAGGCTGAAGACGAACTCCACACACAGAACTAACCACAGCGGCACGGAGAGGAGGGGAGGAGGAAAGAGGAACGGCAGAAGCTAAGGACAGACTCCACGTCCAGACTCCACGTCCAAGCTCAGCAGTCAGGGCAGCGACGCATGTCCCGCGATCATGAAGAGGACGCGGGCGAAGATCAGCACGAGGACGCCAGGAGATTCAAGGCAGCAGGACAGCCGAGCCGCGGGGAGGCGGAGAGCTTGACGTACTCTGTCTACGTCATCACGATTGATTGATTGAAGACACGACTGCTGGGACTTTTCCTTGAATATTCGTGGATTTATTCCTATCCCGTGCAACGTGCAAACAGAAGTGAGTGCCGACTATTTTCTCTTGTGTATTATCCTTTGAGCCGTGCACCACCTCAAATGACGACTTTGAGCTTCGATAATGCTGATGCTGAAAGGATCCTTTCCCAAGTGACATCGACTTCAGACTTTCTGAACATACCAACTAGTGAATTTAAAAAACGACACTGGGAACGTGAACTCAGACGGCTCACATCATATGAGTTACACGCTATTACATTGGCCGAGTACCACAAGGTAAAAAGAATCCCGAGAGGCCTCAGGGTGCATCTGCGTCCGACCTTCTTTCCAGAGGATCTCGAGTATTGTAAAGACTTTGAACGTATTATTAATAAATGCTCCTATGATCTTATGTTGCTGACAATCAATCGTATTCAGATCGCTATCACTGAGATACAAACACAAATTGCCATTACTGAACAACAATTGAAAGATTCAATATCATCTGAGGAATTTCAACAATTGAAAGAATCCATTGATTCACAAATTGCAATATATAAAAAGGAGACGGAGGATTAAAAATGTTCAAAATTTCTACGTGACAGCGAGGATTATCATCTTAATAAAGTGTATAGATGGCAAGATACAACATCATCTCGCCAGTGAGGGGGTTACAGAAGACCTGCAAAACCGGGATCATATACCTCCAGTTCAGGAAACGAATCCACGGGACCACAGGAGACTCGCCATTTTTTTCGGAGGGGCGGTCGGCGTCCGCGTGGAGGAGACACACGAGGCGTGCACGCCGGAAGCATCGGAGACGCCGGCGAGATGATGGGAGCGAGCCAGATGGTTCAGACACGCTCTCAGGTAAGAGCCCGTCGCTTGTAATTAACCTGTCCTCTAAAGTCTCAATATTGAACAAGTGAATGCGCTACAGAAAGGACTTTCATTTAGTCCGTCTACTTCATTTGACTCTTTTCAATTTGATATTGATTTGAATAATTTTTTTCGAAAACTAAGACTGAAGGCACATTTTTTGGAATCGTCAGGAAAACCGCATGGTGTGCATGGGGTTGAGGAGGGACATTCTGGTTTACGCCTTGTTGATTTGGGGCTCAAGATTAAGAGCCGCTTCATGCCCCCCAAGGGATATCACCCGATTGAGACTTATATTATCTAGTTAACAGGGACATTCAGAGCCAGTTGGATTCGATAAAGAGGGGGGAATTGCGTTTTTCACATAATGTGACATTACAAGAAAATATGGCTATTCGGTCATTGATGGAGGATAAAAGTCTTATTTTGAAGCCTGCGGATAAAGGCGGGGCTATTGTACTAATGGATCGGGAAAAATATGTTGCAGAAGTAATGCGTCAACTCTCAGATGAAGACACATATATGAAATTATCAGGGGATCCGGTGTTTCGTATCAAAGAGAAAATCATGTTTATAGCTAACCAATATTTATCCCTAGGGGTTATTGATGGAAAATTATATACTTTTTGATCAATCATACACCGATTACCCCGGTTTTCTATATTTTGCCCAAGGTGCATAAGACCTTAATTGACCCCCCAGGGCGACCTAATTGTGGCTTCTGTTGGCTCTATATTATCACCTTTGGCTATTGTGTTGGAAAAGGCTTGACTCCTTTGATTAAAGATACAAGATCATTTTTATCTGATACACAGCATTTTCTCAACACAATAGCCGATTTGGAAACAGTTCCACCTGACAGTCTCTTAGTAACTATAGACGTGGTAAGTCTGTACACCTCTATAGATCATGCTACTGGTGTTGAAGCAGTGAAATCATTATTAGGTGGGAGTCAATACACCAATGATGAACAGGAATTTTTGTTGCAGTTATTGAAATTAGTATTATATGAAAACTATTTTATGTTTGAAGATGACTTTTACCTACAAAGGCGGGGAACCGCGATGGGGTCGAATGTGGCCCCGCCCTATGCAAATGCATATATGTCACAATTTGAGGAATTAAAAATATATAACACCGTATGGTATTCTAATAATGTCCTTATCTGGAAAAGATTCATTGATGACATTTTTTGCATATGGGATGGGCCACATGAGACCCTTTTGACCTTCCTTGACCATCTTAACCATGCATATGAGGGTTTAAAATTTACATTGGTTCAGGATAGTGAAAAAGTGAGCTTTCTGGATACGATGGTGAAAAAGGACGAACATGGTAGGCTATCTACAGATTTATTTAGGAAGGATACGGATAGGAACAGCATTCTCCATTTCACAAGCTCTCATCCACCAGCATTGAAAAAAGCTATCCCTAAATCTCAGTATCAACGAGTACAGCGCATTGTATCTGACCCTGACATGCAACTTGTCAGGATGAATGAAATGACTAAGCGATTTGAACAAAGGGGTTATCCCCGTTCTATCCTGAGTCAAACACAAATGAAACTTACTGAATCTGATAAATCACCCAGAGATTTATCACCTAGGGTAGCATTAGTACATAAATTTCATCCCTTTAACCAGAGATTGGACAATATCATCCGGAAACATTGGCCTCTGTTGCAGAAGGCTTATCCTATTATTGAAGAGTTCAAAAATCCACCTTTGATATGCAATAAGAAAAACTCCAGTTACAGGGATAAATTGGTACATTCAGATATTGGAAGCACAAAAAAGACCCTGAAACAATCAGTATTAGCGACACAACGTAAGGGCACGTTCCCATATTTGCACTGTTCCCAATGTTCCCATATAATCAGAGGTTCTACATTCTTTCATCCCCATAGTGGACGCCCTTTTTCGATTGAGGGTTTTTTGACATGTGAATCTACTAATGTGATATATTTGATAAAATGCCCTTGTGGCCTACTATATATTGGGGAGACTACACAGACGATTAGGGATCGCATTGGGAAACATAAATCCACTATCCGCACTAAAAACTTATTGTTACCTATCCCATTTCATTTTGAACAGTGCAAACATGGGATAGCACAGTTGAGGTTTCAAGTTTTGGAACAGGTCAAAAGACCTAGGAGAGGAGGTGATCTGAAGAAGTTGCTGTTGCACAGAGAGGCGTATTGGATCAATACGTTGGATACCTTACATCCCAGAGGCCTCAATAGGGATTATGAGATTATGCATATTTAGTAAGTTAACATTATACTTATGTTTTTATTTTTAGTTTTCAGACTTCTAATATTCGGTGAGGGATCTTATACCTGGCAATGTATGGCATAAAATTATTTATAAATACATATAAATGTGCATATGGTTTTGAATTATTTCTTTATATATATGTGATTGTGAAACATAGTCTGAGACATAGACCCACTTAAAGTGTTAATGATAGGTGTTTCTTTGTTAATTATGGACCCCTCCCATCATCTGTGTAGATAATGGGAGTAGGTGAGGTTGTCAGAAGGGGAGGAGTATATTCCCTTATATAAACTAGGTCATTTTGTATATCTGTACCTGTTGATGAAGGCATGCTAGCCGAAACGCGTCCAGGATTGTGGACATTTCTTTGTTGAAATAAATATCCGATTGATTTTTTTTTTTATTTGATTATCTTTATTAATTAATATATCAAAACATTACAAATAGAAAAAAGGATACAATTTCTCCCCAACCCCAATTCCCTAAAAACCCTCCCCTCCCCCCCTACCTGTGGTGCGTCAAAATAAAACCCTTATAAATAAAGAAATTAAACACAACTAATCAAGTCGTCCAACCACCCCATATCTTAATCCACTTCTCCTCAACTTCCCTCTGTTTATACATAATTTTCTCATCATTTTTTACCTTAACAATTAGATTTGTCCATGTAATTATATCTGGAGTATATCGAGCAAACCAGGTCCGACTGACCAACACTCTGGCCAACATCAATATCCTACTCAGGAGGATCTTTTGATACTTGTGATTATTTAATTTGGAAAGATCATTAAGCACGAATACTTGTGGTTCAAAAGGGATTCGTATTTTTAGTTTATACATAATACAATTATTTATAGTATTCCAGTAGTTTATGAGTTCTGGACAAGTCCATATCATATGAAGAAAATCCGCTCCTACAGTGTCACATTTAGGGCAGTTAGACGTGACTCTTAATCCACATTTATTCATCCATAAAGAAGTGATATATAATCTATGGCAAATATAAAATTGTATTAAAACATGGTTGAAGTTCTGGGATAGTGAGCCTAAGTTCCCAAAAATATTCTCCCACCCTTCTATTTGTAAATTCGGACAATCCACCTCCCAAACTTTTTGTCCTGGTGACTGTGTATCACTAAACCGTGCCTTAAGTAGTAACTTATATATATTTGACATTTTTATTCTAAACAGTGTACTCCCTACCCAATCATTCAAAAAAGATGAATTATCTATATCCAACACCAGTTTATCATCCAAACTGGATAGTACTGAGCGCAGTTGAAAATACCTAAACCATGAAAGGTTTTCTATATTATGTGTCATCTCTATAAATGGTTTAATTTCTCTATCTTTAACTACCTGTGAAATATACAGAATTTTATTCCTTTGCCAAAATGTGTCGGCTGCAATATCATCTAGCCTTTGTAAATACAGATTATGCCAAAGAGGCGTAAATGTAAGTGAACCCTTAACCTTCAACCATGTCCTAGTTGTAGCCCACACTTTCAGGAGTAATTTTATAGTCTCTCTATAGCCTCGCTCATACCTCTTCAATAGACCAGATTCCAACAAGGTAAAAATATTATTGTGGGCATAGCTAGTTACCAACTTCCCCAGCAGTGCACTGTTTTCTGATTCATAGCACATCAATAACTGGGCTGCAATAAAGTACCCTTTGAAGTAAGGGAGATTTAAACCCCCGCACTCCACTGATTTATACAAATATTCCAGCTTTATTCGAACTCGCTTTCTTCCCCATATTAAATCATTAATTATTCTTTCCATGAGTTTAAAATATTTATCTTGTATCCAAATAGGTGTATTCCTGAGCACATAAAGAAATTGTGGTAGTATCACCATTTTAACTAGTGAAACTCGGTCAGCTCTGGATAGGGGAAGTCTCAGCCAGATCCCTATTTTAGCTCTACTCCTTACCATTATGGGGATCAAATTAAGTTGTACAAAATTTTCAACCCGAGGTGATATAATCAAACCCAAATATTGAAAAGTGTCAACAATGTCTAACTGTGTCACAAGAACCTCTTTCTGTGGCAGGGGGTCTATTGGCATCAAGCTGGTCTTAGCCCAGTTTAAAAGAAGACCAGACACCTCACCAAATGCTTTAACCATTTGAATAATCCTAGGAAGAGTAGTTTCCGTGTGGTCTATAAAAAAAAGAACATCGTCCGCATATAAGGAGATACGGTCTTGTAATCCTAGCGTACCAAATCCTTTAACCTGATCGTCCTGCCTGATGGCCATCGCAAGGGGTTCGATATAAATATCAAATAACAAGGGGGATAATGGACAGCCCTGCCGCGTGCCTCTATTTAAATCAATACTACTACTCAGGATTCCATTAAGACTCAATTTTGCCCTTGGAGATCTATACAATAACTTAAGAGTACGTATAAACTTTTCCCCAAAGCCCATCCTTGCCAGAACCTTCCAGAGGAAGCGCCACTCCACCCTGTCAAAGGCCTTAGAGGCATCCAATGACAGGATGGAGCGAGCGGTCCCCCCAGGGGCCTGAATATTAGAAAAAAGCCGATGTAAATTATGATGTGTGCCCTTGTTTTGAATAAAGCCACTCTGATCCGGATGGACAATAGAGGAAATGACCCCAGAAAGCCTTGTAGCCAGGACCCTCGCAAGAAGCTTTACATCTGCATTAAGCAGTGTGATTGGTCTATAAGATTCTAAATCTAAAGGGTCCTTGCCTTTTTTTGGAATTAATATTATTACAGCCTCCATCATTGAATCTGGCAACTTCCCATCCTCCATTGATTCAGCAAAGACCTCCAACAGTCTCGGGAGAATACAATCCCTATATTTACTATAGAATTCATATGGGAGCCCATCTGAACCAGGAGTGGAATTGGCTGAGCATAATTTAATTGCTCCCTCAAGTTCCTGAATTGAGACCTCTAGTTCAAGTGCTTTCTTTTGCGTCTCAGTAATAGTTGGAAAGATGATCCTGTCAAGATAGAAATCTATCTTATCATCTGTGATCTTGGATTCAGCTTTATACAAATCAAGAAAATAGTCAACAAAGGCCTTCTCTACCGGACCCTGTCTAGTGACCATCCTACCATCAATCAATCGAACCTTATCTATATATTTTTTGGATTGTTGACTTGAGATTACTCTGGACAAAAATTTGCCAGGTCGCCCTGACTCGGTAAAATATTTTTGCCCTTTAAAAAAAAGGCTCTGTTGGGCCTTGTCCAATAAAAAATTAGAATATATTTGTGTGGCTCTTTGCATATTTTCCCTGTTCTCCTCCGTCTTATTCATGTAAAAGGATTCTGTCGCCAGTGCTACACGTTCTAGATTTTTCTGTTTTTTCCCGTACTCCTTTCTAAGGTTCGCGATGTTACTAACCATCAATCCCCTCATATACGCCTTAAAAGTATCCCATACCACTTGAATTTTTGCTGAGCCATAGTTATTATCCCAGAATCGGCCAATTTCATTTTGGATTATTTCATGTGTCTTTATAACTGATAGCCAGTAAGGATTTAATCTAAAAGGAGGTTTTGATGTGTATCTTTCCTGAGATAAGCAGAGTTCAAGTAGTAACGGAGAGTGATCCGATATTGACCTCGTTTCATATTTCATTCGCTTTACCAATTTCATATGTTTACTACTTATCAATGCAAGATCTATTCTGGACATCGATTTGCCTGCTTTACTAAAACATGAAAAAGCCCTTTTCCCCTGTCCTAGATATTCCCAAGCATCTTCAAAACCAACCTCCAGGCAAAAACCGTGCCAGGGGAGACCCCTGGACCGGACTATCACAACTGACACTCGTAGAGACCCTATCACGTACAGGATCAATGACACAGTTGAAGTCGCCAATAATCAGTGTTGGACACTCTGGCCATTTATCCATAAATAATACCAAAGAATTAAGGACCGAAAAGGAAAATGGCGGTGGAATATAGACAAAGGCCAAAATACATATCTTCCCCCTTAACCTACAATATAAAAAAATGAATCTCCCCTGTTGGTCGACAGAGGATGCCTCACAAACGAAATCAATAAGTCTATGTATCAAGACAGTAACCCCTCTCGAGTAATTGGAGAAGGTAGAATGATACGTGTGCGCAGCCCATCCCCTGTCGACCACCCTAGAGGTCTCCTCAGTGAGGTGGGTCTCTAGCAGGCATACTATTGCTGGTAAGTGGACCTGAGTCAAGTCAAAAACCGCTTGTCTCTTTCCTCTATCCCCCAAACCACGTATATTCCAGGCAATAATTCTAGTCAGCATTATCAACAGCGGTTAAGTGGAAAAAGAGGAGAGAGGAAAAAAAAACAAAAAAAAAACACATATTTTGACGCACCACAGCCCAACCCCAACCCCAACCCCAACCCCCCCCCCCCCCAAGTACAGGTAATCCACCACGTATTGTAGTAGATTTCTTTCCTATGACCATCCCTCCCGCACTCCCCCCACTCGGCCACCCCCATTGGGAAGCGAAGAGAAAGAAATTTAGGGGTATAGGCCCCTTATAACAATTATTATTCCCGCCACATCATAAAACAATTAAATCATAGATTATTTCGATCAAGCCAATCCGCGGCTTCTTCCGAGGTGTCAAAAAAAAAGAGTTTTATCATTGAAAATAATCCGCAATTTTGCTGGGAATATAAGAGAATATTTAATATCCCTTTCTCTTAGCCTCTTTTTGACAGTCATAAATGTGCGTCTCTTTTCTTGTATATCTTTTGAGAAATCTGGAAAAAAGGCCAATCTGTTCCCATTGTATACAACCGGTGAGCATTCCCTCGCCCTTCTCAAAAGGATATCTTTATCCCCTGTGGTCAATAACTTAACAAGAAATGTCCGAGGTTGTCTCCCTGGAATTGGTTTACCCCCTGGGACCCGATGAGCTCTTTCTATCATAAAAAAAGGGGAAAACTAATCTTTCCCAAAATTCTCAAAAATTAACTTCTGTATGAATTGAGTTGGGTTCTTCTCTTCCGCACCCTCTGGAATCCCTATTATTCTCACGTTGTATCTTCGTGATCTATCCTCAAGGTCCGCCACCTTTTTCTTCAGAAGGTTATACTCTATTTTAAATGTGGAGACTTCGGTATTTATTTTTTTGGATTCATTCTGTATCAGGGCAACGGAGCTCTCGAGGTTGTTAACTCTGTCTCGCATTTTTGACAAATCGTCTTTTATTAGTCCCACATCAACTTGGATAAACCCAAGTTGAGTTGTGACAGCCTGTATTAAATCCCCATTTTGTTTGACCGCTAGCAGTATTTCTTCTAATGGAGAGGAGTTGTCATTAGGGATAACTTCCCCCATTATACCGTCTTCCTCTTCGGGGTATCTAGAGGCTTTTTGTGGTTCTAACTCAGTCATCTCTGAGTCGTCATTTTTTTTTGTGACAAGATCCTTTTGTCCGCCCCTCGTATTAACCCTCGGAGACCTCAGAAACTGGTCTATTTTTGTTGTTTCAACAGTTTTGGACCCCAGTTTCTGACTTGAGAGGTCAGCCGAGCGCCTACTAGCTTTTGGAGCCATACCCTGTTCCTGCTCTCTTTTTTTTTTCCCTTATTCCGCCTCTTTCTCTCCTTTTATATATGTATCACTTCGTCTTCCTTTTTATTTTATTTTTTTTTCCTTTTTTTTTTTTTCCTTCTTTTTCCTTCTTTTCCTTTTTCCCCTCTTTCCTTTCTCTTTTCTTTTTTCCTCCTCTCCCTTCTTGTTTGTTCTCCTTTTCTTTTCCTCTTTTTTTTTCTTTTCTTTCTCCCCCTTTTTTTTTTCTTTTCTCTCCTCTTCTTTATGCTCTTTCTCCCCTTCTTTCCCTTTTCCTCTCCTTTTCCACCTTCCGCTTTATACTTTATACTTTGTAGTTTGCTCCTTTTATGTTTATAGCCACCTCACTTTTTTCAAGTGTGTTTTAAGATGGAAAAAGTATTTTTTATTTTTTTTTTAAATTTTTTTTTAATGGTCGGTATCATCCAAGGGAAAAGACATCTGGGGAAAAAAAAAAAAAAAAGGAGCAATCTCACCGGTTTTCAACCTTCCCCTACCAGCCGAGAATTTGAAGTCCTGAGGGGCTTCAGCAGCAGAAAAATGAAGAAACCACAGTCTCCAGCAGCCTGTCAAAGTAAAGTTTGTACGGTTGATCCCAGCATTGTAAAGGAAGAGGGGAGAATAATAAACAAAATCTAGAGGCACAAGGAGAGGTTCAAATATATTAAGGAAGTCATACAAGCCCCCTGAAGGATCCTCCAGCAGCCCGTCAATCTCCACACAGGATTAGTCACAATCAACAATCACAGGGAGGTTAGTCACAGCGGAATCAAGGAGGAGGGGGAACAAATCGGCGAAAACTGAAGGCACGAGGAAGAGGTCAGATGCATGTCGGACGATCAACAGAGGTCCCAAATAAATCTCATCAGCCCGTCCTGCGGTCCATTAACCGGAAGAAACACAGCAGGACTACTTACAGTGACACAAGGAGAGAGAAGTGAGGATCAGCAGCAGTCCCGAATAAATTTCATCAACCCGTCCTGCAGTCCATCAGCCGGGAGAAACACAAGAGGGCTACTCACAGTGACACAGGGAGGAGAAGGAAGGATCGGCAAAGGCTGAAGACGAACTCCACACACAGAACTAACCACAGCGGCACGGAGAGGAGGGGAGGAGGAAAGAGGAACGGCAGAAGCTAAGGACAGACTCCACGTCCAGACTCCACGTCCAAGCTCAGCAGTCAGGGCAGCGACGCATGTCCCGCGATCATGAAGAGGACGCGGGCGAAGATCAGCACGAGGACGCCAGGAGATTCAAGGCAGCAGGACAGCCGAGCCGCGGGGAGGCGGAGAGCTTGACGTACTCTGTCTACGTCATCACGATTGATTGATTGAAGACACGACTGCTGGGACTTTTCCTTGAATATTCGTGGATTTATTCCTATCCCGTGCAACGTGCAAACAGAAGTGAGTGCCGACTATTTTCTCTTGTGTATTATCCTTTGAGCCGTGCACCACCTCAAATGACGACTTTGAGCTTCGATAATGCTGATGCTGAAAGGATCCTTTCCCAAGTGACATCGACTTCAGACTTTCTGAACATACCAACTAGTGAATTTAAAAAACGACACTGGGAACGTGAACTCAGACGGCTCACATCATATGAGTTACACGCTATTACATTGGCCGAGTACCACAAGGTAAAAAGAATCCCGAGAGGCCTCAGGGTGCATCTGCGTCCGACCTTCTTTCCAGAGGATCTCGAGTATTGTAAAGACTTTGAACGTATTATTAATAAATGCTCCTATGATCTTATGTTGCTGACAATCAATCGTATTCAGATCGCTATCACTGAGATACAAACACAAATTGCCATTACTGAACAACAATTGAAAGATTCAATATCATCTGAGGAATTTCAACAATTGAAAGAATCCATTGATTCACAAATTGCAATATATAAAAAGGAGACGGAGGATTAAAAATGTTCAAAATTTCTACGTGACAGCGAGGATTATCATCTTAATAAAGTGTATAGATGGCAAGATACAACATCATCTCGCCAGTGAGGGGGTTACAGAAGACCTGCAAAACCGGGATCATATACCTCCAGTTCAGGAAACGAATCCACGGGACCACAGGAGACTCGCCATTTTTTTCGGAGGGGCGGTCGGCGTCCGCGTGGAGGAGACACACGAGGCGTGCACGCCGGAAGCATCGGAGACGCCGGCGAGATGATGGGAGCGAGCCAGATGGTTCAGACACGCTCTCAGGTAAGAGCCCGTCGCTTGTAATTAACCTGTCCTCTAAAGTCTCAATATTGAACAAGTGAATGCGCTACAGAAAGGACTTTCATTTAGTCCGTCTACTTCATTTGACTCTTTTCAATTTGATATTGATTTGAATAATTTTTTTCGAAAACTAAGACTGAAGGCACATTTTTTGGAATCGTCAGGAAAACCGCATGGTGTGCATGGGGTTGAGGAGGGACATTCTGATTTACGCCTTGTTGATTTGGGGCTCAAGATTAAGAGCCGCTTCATGCCCCCCAAGGGATATCACCCGATTGAGACTTATATTTATCTAGTTAACAGGGACATTCAGAGCCAGTTGGATTCGATAAAGAGGGGGGAATTGCGTTTTTCACATAATGTGACATTACAAGAAAATATGGCTATTCGGTCATTGATGGAGGATAAAAGTCTTATTTTGAAGCCTGCGGATAAAGGCGGGGCTATTGTACTAATGGATCGGGAAAAATATGTTGCAGAAGTAATGCGTCAACTCTCAGATGAAGACACATATATGAAATTATCAGAGGATCCGGTGTTTCGTATCAAAGAGAAAATCATGTTTATAGCTAACCAATATTTATCCCTAGGGGTTATTGATGGAAAATTATATACTTTTTTGATCAATCATACACCGATTACCCCGGTTTTCTATATTTTGCCCAAGGTGCATAAGACCTTAATTGACCCCCCAGGGCGACTAATTGTGGCCTCTGTTGGCTCTATATTATCACCTTTGGCTATTGCGTTGGAAAAGGCTTTGACTCCTTTGATTAAAGATACAAGATCATTTTTATCTGATACACAGAATTTTCTCAACACAATAGCCAATTTGGAAACAGTTCCACCTGACAGTCTCTTAGTAACTATAGACGTGGTAAGTCTGTACACCTCTATAGATCATGCTACTGGTGTTGAAGCAGTGAAATAATTATTAGGTGGGAGTCAATACACCAATGATGAACAGGAATTTTTGTTGCAGCTATTGAAATTAGTATTATATGAAAACTATTTTATGTTTGAAGATTACTTTTACCTACAAAGGCGGGGAACCGCGATGGGGTCGAATGTGGCCCCGCCCTATGCAAATGCATATATGTCACAATTTGAGGAATTAAAAACATATAACACCGTATGGTATTCTAATAATGTCCTTATCTGGAAATGATTCATTGATGACATTTTTTGCATATGGGAGGGGCCACATGAGACCCTTTTGACCTTCCTTGACCATCTTAACCATGCATATGAGGGTTTAAAATTTACATTGGTTCAGGATAGTGAAAAAGTGAGCTTTCTGGATACGATGGTGAAAAAGGACGAACATGGTAGGCTATCTACAGATTTATTTAGGAAGGATACGGATAGGAACAGCATTCTCCATTTCACAAGCTCTCATCCACCAGCATTGAAAAAAGCTATCCCTAAATCTCAGTATCAACGAGTACAGCGCATTGTATCTGACCCTGACATGCAACTTGTCAGGATGAATGAAATGACTAAGCGATTTGAACAAAGGGGTTATCCCCGTTCTATCCTGAGTCAAACACAAATGAAACTTACTGAATCTGATAAATCACCCAGAGATTTATCACCTAGGGTAGCATTAGTACATAAATTTCATCCCTTTAACCAGAGATTGGACAATATCATCCGGAAACATTGGCCTCTGTTGCAGAAGGCTTATCCTATTATTGAAGAGTTCAAAAATCCACCTTTGATATGCAATAAGAAAAACTCCAGTTACAGGGATAAATTGGTACATTCAGATATTGGAAGCACAAAAAAGACCCTGAAACAATCAGTATTAGCGACACAACGTAAGGGCACGTTCCCATATTTGCACTGTTCCCAATGTTCCCATATAATCAGAGGTTCTACATTCTTTCATCCCCATAGTGGACGCCCTTTTTCGATTGAGGGTTTTTTGACATGTGAATCTACTAATGTGATATATTTGATAAAATGCCCTTGTGGCCTACTATATATTGGGGAGACTACACAGACGATTAGGGATCGCATTGGGAAACATAAATCCACTATCCGCACTAAAAACTTATTGTTACCTATCCCATTTCATTTTGAACAGTGCAAACATGGGATAGCACAGTTGAGGTTTCAAGTTTTGGAACAGGTCAAAAGACCTAGGAGAGGAGGTGATCTGAAGAAGTTGCTGTTGCACAGAGAGGCGTATTGGATCAATACGTTGGATACCTTACATCCCAGAGGCCTCAATAGGGATTATGAGATTATGCATATTTAGTAAGTTAACATTATACTTATGTTTTTATTTTTAGTTTTCAGACTTCTAATATTCGGTGAGGGATCTTATACCTGGCAATGTATGGCATAAAATTATTTATAAATACATATAAATGTGCATATGGTTTTGAATTATTTCTTTATATATATGTGATTGTGAAACATAGTCTGAGACATAGACCCACTTAAAGTGTTAATGATAGGTGTTTCTTTGTTAATTATGGACCCCTCCCATCATCTGTGTAGATAATGGGAGTAGGTGAGGTTGTCAGAAGGGGAGGAGTATATTCCCTTATATAAACTAGGTCATTTTGTATATCTGTACCTGTTGATGAAGGCATGGTAGCCGAAACGCGTCCAGGATTGTGGACATTTCTTTGTTGAAATAAATATCCGATTGATTGATTGAAGACACGACTGCTGGGACTTTTCCTTGAATATTCGTGGATTTATTCCTATCCCGTGCAACGTGCAAACAGAAGTGAGTGCCGACTATTTTCTCTTGTGGAGTCTGAAAATGAGTCAGAGGAGGATGGTGGCTGGGGGGAGGAGGAGCAAGAAGAGCAGGCTTTAAGCTTTTAGGGGATCCCTAGTGTTGTCCGTGGCTGGGGGGAGGTGAATGAGGACGACATTCTCCTGGGTGATGAGCAGGAGCCAGGGCGCTCCACCACTTCCAATTTAGTGCAAATGGGGGCCTTTATGTTCCAGTGTTTGAATAGGGACCCCCGTATATAAGCATAAAGGTCAAGGACCTGTACTGTGTGGCAATATAGTTAGACCCCCGGTACAAACACAAAATGGTGGACATGTTACCAGCATCACAGAGGGCTGTCAGAATGCAGAATTTTCAGGCCTTTCTGCGAGAGATGCTGCATTCTGCTGTTGCGGGCACTGGCAGTGGAATTTCCATCCACAGCGAAACAGGTGTGGGTACCAATCCTACCGTGCCTGCAAAAAGAGGTTGCTTTGAAGATGTGTTTGTCACTTTGGATATGAGATCATTCTTGCTCCCAACCCATCGCCAGTCGCCCTCCGTATCCACACTAGAACGCATAGACCGACAGGTGTCCATTTACATCGTGTTAACGGCCGATGTGGACGCTCTGAGAAGCGAAGAACCCCTTGACATCTGGGTGTGCAGGCTTGACCTGTGGCCAGAGCTGGCATAATTTGCCATGGAACTCTTGGCTTGCCCCTCGTTGAGTGTCCTGTCCGAAATGACTTTCAGTGCAGCAGGGGGGATTGTGATTGATAAGCGCACGCGCCTAGCTCACGACAATGTGGACTACCTCACATTTTTTAAAATTAATTAGGCATGGATGTCGGAGGAATTCAACACCTGTGATGACCACGTGTAATTGAATTTTCAAATGCCAGCCCACACATATCTGCCACCACCCACAACAAAGAATGGCCCTTGCCTTATGTATATACAGGAGCATAAAAGGTCTTTTATGTCAGGTGAATGCCTACTTTTTGGGGCCTGTGCTGGCCGACAGTTACATATTTATCGTGTGACCACCTAATGTACCTCCAGCCACAGAATCCAAAGTTCTGTGCTGTCAGGTGAATGCCTATTGCCTAATTTTTGGGGCCTGTACTGGCCGACAGTTACATATTTATCCTGTGACCGCCTAATGTACCTCTAGCCACAGAACCCAAAGTTCTTTGTTATCAGGTGAATGCCTATTGCCTAATATTTGGGGCCTGTACTGGCCCTCTTATCACACCCTGCGCAGTGCCCCTAATCATTCCCCATACTGTGCCTTCTTATACCTTTTTATCAGGTCATGGTATGGCGGTGCTATGCAGTCACTGTACAGAGGTGTTATCTGGTCAATGTATGGCGGTGGTATCCAATAACTGGATGGCCATAACTGTATCCCTTTCCCTGCCAACGCCATCCTTTTTTAGATCTGGCATGAGTGGGAAAAATATGCAGATTGCGGTCCTAAGGACCTTTGCGCCACAATCTTTGTCAGAAATACGGCTAACATAGACGTATTTCTATATAATAAATGACCACCTAATTGTATTATTATTCGGGGGTAGGGCTAATATCTTTATATTATATAGATTCTAGTGTATTATACTGTGCCCTGTATTTCGCCGTAGAAAATTTTTCACATCATATTTTTGCCATCCATTTAATGCATACTAAAAATGTATGCGTTAACAGATGCCTCAGACTGATGCCGCACAGTGGTGTCCGTTCACCATACAGTTCCATGGTAGAAAAAAAAAATTGCGTTAACGTATGCATTTTTTTAAATGGACTCTGCAGGATACAAAAATGTGGAGTGCTGCACATTTGTATAAATCAAACCGATAGGAAATAAAATTCTTCTATGCTCCAGAAAGGTACATTTTTGAGAGTTTCCCTTTAAGACGCATAAAAATGTCCCCTGATTAAAATACATATTTTTTGTGGGAATTTTTGCCAAAGATCCCGCTCTGGTATATCACTGTCCATGTTGTGGGACTATTTTTGTACTTCTAGTAAGTGTTTGCTGGCTGCAAATATGACCTAAAGGTTTTTCAGGTTCGCCTGCCATTAAAGTGAATGGGGACCCCCGAGAACGTGCGGTTCGCGGACATTTGAATCGTCCCGGCCGATGTTCGTCCATCACTATATCACACTACCTAACACCCTGCACTGGAACCTATCAGCTACACTATATCACTATCTAACCTATATTGACTATCTCCCACTAACTATCTGTATTATATATATTGAGCTAACTAACTATCTAATGTAATTGGATAAGGAATAGGATCCAGATGAAAGCACAGGGCACAGCAATGTCACTGCTCTCTCTCTCAGAACTGCAAAAAACTGCAGAAAATGGCTGCTGGGGTGGTTCTTATATAGTAAGGGGTAGGCAACTTTCCTATTGGTTGCTAGGGATGTTGCTAAGCTCAGACAAAGATATTGTAACTAGAGTTGAGCGGACACCTGGATGTTCGGGTTCGAGAAGTTCGGCCGAACTTCCCGGAAATGTTCGGGTTCGGGATCCGAACCCGATCCGAACTTCGTCCCGAACCCGAACCCCATTGAAGTCAATGGGGGCCCGAACTTTTCGGCACTAAAAAGGCTGTAAAACAGCCCAGGAAAGGGCTAGAGGGCTGCAAAAGTCAGCAACATGTAGGTAAATCCCATGCAAACAAATGTGGATAGGGAAATGAATAAAAATAAAAATAAAATAAATAAAAATTAACCAATATCAATTGGAGAGAGGTCCCATAGCAGAGAATCTGGCTTCACGTCACCCACCACTGGAACAGTCCATTCTCAGATATTTAGGCCCCGGCACCCAGGCAGAGGAGAGAGGTTCCGTAACAGAGAATCTGGCTTCATGTCAGCAGAGAATCAGTCTGCATGTCATAGCAGAGAATCAGGCTTCACGTCAGCCACCACTGCAACAGTCCATTGGCATATATTTAGGCCCAGCACCCAGGCAGAGGAGATGGGTCCCGTAACAGAGGATCTGGCTTCATGTCAGCAGAGAATCAGTCTGCATGTCATAGCAGAGAATCAGGCTTCACGTCAGCCACCACTGCAACAGTCCATTGGCACATATTTAGGCCCAGCACCCAGGCAGAGGAGAGAGGTCCCGTAACAGAGAATCTGGCTTCACGTCACCCACCACTGGAACAGTCCATTCTCAGATATTTAGGCCCCGACACCCAGGCAGAGGAGAGAGGTTCCGTAACAGAGAATCTGGCTTCATGTCAGCAGAGAATCAGTCTGCATGTCATAGCAGAGAATCAGGCTTCACGTCAGCCACCACTGCAACAGTCCATTGGCATATATTTAGGCCCAGCACCCAGGCAGAGGAGAGAGGTCCCGTAACAGAGGATCTGGCTTCATGTCAGCAGAGAATCAGTCTGCATGTCATAGCAGAGAATCAGGCTTCACGTCAGCCACCACTGCAACAGTCCATTGGCACATATTTAGGCCCAGCACCCAGGCAGAGGAGAGAGGTCCGTTAACAGAGGATATGGCTTCATGTCAGCAGAGAATCAGTCTGCATGTCATAGCAGAGAATCAGGCTTCACGTCAGCCACCACTGCAACAGTCCATTGGCATATATTTAGGCCCAGCACCCAGGCAGAGGAGAGAAGTCCCGTAACAGAGAATCTGTCTTCATGTCAGCAGAGAATCAGTCTGCATGTCATAGCAGAGAATCAGGCTTCACGTCAGCCACCACTGCAACAGTCCATTGGCATATATTTAGGCCCAGCACCCAGGCAGAGGAGAGAGGTCCCGTAACAGAGGATCTGGCTTCATGTCAGCAGAGAATCAGTCTGCATGTCATAGCAGAGAATCAGGCTTCACGTCAGCCACCACTGCAACAGTCCATTGGCATATATTTAGGCCCAGCACCCAGGCAGAGGAGAGAGGTCCCGTAACAGAGAATCTGGCTTCATGTCAGCAGAGAATCAGTCTGCATGTCATAGCAGAGAATCAGGCTTCACGTCAGCCACCACTGCAACAGTCCATTGGCATATATTTAGGCCCAGCACCCAGGCAGAGGAGAGAGGTCCCGTAACAGAGAATCTGGCTTCATGTCAGCAGAGAATCAGTCTGCATGTCATAGCAGAGAATCAGGCTTCACGTCAGCCACCACTGCAACAGTCCATTGGCATATATTTAGGCCCAGCACCCAGGCAGAGGAGAGAGGTCCCGTAACAGAGGATCTGGCTTCATGTCAGCAGAGAATCAGTCTGCATGTCATAGCAGAGAATCAGGCTTCACGTCAGCCACCACTGCAACAGTCCATTGGCATATATTTAGGCCCAGCACCCAGGCAGAGGAGAGAGGTCCCGTAACAGAGAATCTGGCTTCATGTCAGCAGAGAATCAGTCTGCATGTCATAGCAGAGAATCAGGCTTCACGTCAGCCACCACTGCAACAGTCCATTGTCATATATTTAGGCCCAGCACCCAGGCAGAGGAGAGAGGTCCCGTAACAGAGAATCTGGCTTCATGTCAGCAGAGAATCAGTCTGCATGTCATAGCAGAGAATCAGGCTTCACGTCAGCCACCACTGCAACAGTCCATTGGCATATATTTAGGCCCAGCACCCAGGCAGAGGAGAGAGGTCCCGTAACAGAGAATCTGGCTTCATGTCAGCAGAGAATCAGTCTGCATGTCATAGCAGAGAATCAGGCTTCACGTCAGCCACCACTGCAACAGTCCATTGGCATATATTTAGGCCCAGCACCCAGGCAGAGGAGAGAGGTCCCGTAACAGAGGATCTGGCTTCATGTCAGCAGAGAATCAGTCTGCATGTCATAGCAGAGAATCAGGCTTCACGTCAGCCACCACTGCAACAGTCCATTGGCATATATTTAGGCCCAGCACCCAGGCAGAGGAGAGAGGTCCCGTAACAGAGAATCTGGCTTCATGTCAGCAGAGAATCAGTCTGCATGTCATAGCAGAGAATCAGGCTTCACGTCAGCCACCACTGCAACAGTCCATTGGCATATATTTAGGCCCAGCACCCAGGCAGAGGAGAGAGGTCCCGTAACAGAGAATCTGTCTTCATGTCAGCAGAGAATCAGTCTGCATGTCATAGCAGAGAATCAGGCTTCACGTCAGCCACCACTGCAACAGTCCATTGGCATATATTTAGGCCCAGCACCCAGGCAGAGGAGAGAGGTCCCGTAACAGAGGAATCTGGCTTCATGTCAGCAGAGAATCAGTCTGCATGTCATAGCAGAGAATCAGGCTTCACGTCAGCCACCACTGCAACAGTCCATTGGCATATATTTAGGCCCAGCACCCAGGCAGAGGAGAGAGGTCCCGTAACAGAGAATCTGGCTTCATGTCAGCAGAGAATCAGTCTGCATGTCATAGCAGAGAATCAGGCTTCACGTCAGCCACCACTGCAACAGTCCATTGTCAGATATTTAGGCCCAGCACCCAGGCAGAGGAGAGAGGTCCCGTAACAGAGAATCTGGCTTCATGTCAGCAGAGAATCAGTCTGCATGTCATAGCAGAGAATCAGGCTTCACGTCAGCCACCACTGCAACAGTCCATTGGCATATATTTAGGCCCAGCACCCAGGCAGAGGAGAGAGGTCCCGTAACAGAGGATCTGGCTTCATGTCAGCAGAGAATCAGTCTGCATGTCATAGCAGAGAATCAGGCTTCACGTCAGCCACCACTGCAACAGTCCATTGGCATATATTTAGGCCCAGCACCCAGGCAGAGGAGAGAGGTCCCGTAACAGAGAATCTGGCTTCATGTCAGCAGAGAATAGTCTGCATGTCATAGCAGAGAATCAGGCTTCACGTCAGCCACCACTGCAACAGTCCATTGGCATATATTTAGGCCCAGCACCCAGGCAGAGGAGAGAGGTCCCGTAACAGAGGATCTGGCTTCATGTCAGCAGAGAATCAGTCTGCATGTCATAGCAGAGAATCAGGCTTCACGTCAGCCACCACTGCAACAGTCCATTGGCATATATTTAGGCCCAGCACCCAGGCAGAGGAGAGAGGTCCCGTAACAGAGAATCTGGCTTCATGTCAGCAGAGAATCAGTCTGCATGTCATAGCAGAGAATCAGGCTTCACGTCAGCCACCACTGCAACAGTCCATTGTCATATATTTAGGCCCAGCACCCAGGCAGAGGAGAGAGGTCCCGTAACAGAGATCTGGCTTCATGTCAGCAGAGAATTCAGTCTGCATGTCATAGCAGAGAATCAGGCTTCACGTCAGCCACCACTGCAACAGTCCATTGGCATATATTTAGGCCCAGCACCCAGGCAGAGGAGAGAGGTCCCGTAACAGAGAATCTGGCTTCATGTCAGCAGAGAATCAGTCTGCATGTCATAGCAGAGAATCAGGCTTCACGTCAGCCACCACTGCAACAGTCCATTGTCATATATTTAGGCCCAGCACCCAGGCAGAGGAGAGAGGTCCCGTAACAGAGGAATCTGGCTTCATGTCAGCAGAGAATCAGTCTGCATGTCATAGCAGAGAATCAGGCTTCACGTCAGCCACCACTGCAACAGTCCATTGGCATATATTTAGGCCCAGCACCCAGGCAGAGGAGAGAGGTCCCGTAACAGAGAATCTGGCTTCATGTCAGCAGAGAATCAGTCTGCATGTCATAGCAGAGAATCAGGCTTCACGTCAGCCACCACTGCAACAGTCCATTGGCATATATTTAGGCCCAGCACCCAGGCAGAGGAGAGAGGTCCCGTAACAGAGAATCTGGCTTCATGTCAGCAGAGAATCAGTCTGCATGTCATAGCAGAGAATCAGGCTTCACGTCAGCCACCACTGCAACAGTCCATTGGCATATATTTAGGCCCAGCACCCAGGCAGAGGAGAGAGGTCCCGTAACAGAGAATCTGGCTTCATGTCAGCAGAGAATCAGTCTGCATGTCATAGCAGAGAATCAGGCTTCACGTCAGCCACCACTGCAACAGTCCATTGGCATATATTTAGGCCCAGCACCCAGGCAGAGGAGAGAGGTCCCGTAACAGAGAATCTGGCTTCATGTCAGCAGAGAATCAGTCTGCATGTCATAGCAGAGAATCAGGCTTCACGTCAGCCACCACTGCAACAGTCCATTGTCATATATTTAGGCCCAGCACCCAGGCAGAGGAGAGAGGTCCCGTAACAGAGAATCTGGCTTCATGTCAGCAGAGAATCAGTCTGCATGTCATAGCAGAGAATCAGGCTTCACGTCAGCCACCACTGCAACAGTCCATTGGCATATATTTAGGCCCAGCACCCAGGCAGAGGAGAGAGGTCCCGTAACAGAGAATCTGGCTTCATGTCAGCAGAGAATCAGTCTGCATGTCATAGCAGAGAATCAGGCTTCACGTCAGCCACCACTGCAACAGTCCATTGGCATATATTTAGGCCCAGCACCCAGGCAGAGGAGAGAGGTCCCGTAACAGAGAATCTGTCTTCATGTCAGCAGAGAATCAGTCTGCATGTCATAGCAGAGAATCAGGCTTCACGTCAGCCACCACTGCAACAGTCCATTGGCATATATTTAGGCCCAGCACCCAGGCAGAGGAGAGAGGTCCCGTAACAGAGAATCTGGCTTCATGTCAGCAGAGAATCAGTCTGCATGTCATAGCAGAGAATCAGGCTTCACGTCAGCCACCACTGCAACAGTCCATTGGCATATATTTAGGCCCAGCACCCAGGCAGAGGAGAGAGGTCCCGTAACAGAGGATCTGGCTTCATGTCAGCAGAGAATCAGTCTGCATGTCATAGCAGAGAATCAGGCTTCACGTCAGCCACCACTGCAACAGTCCATTGTCATATATTTAGGCCCAGCACCCAGGCAGAGGAGAGAGGTCCCGTAACAGAGATCTGGCTTCATGTCAGCAGAGAATCAGTCTGCATGTCATAGCAGAGAATCAGGCTTCACGTCAGCCACCACTGCAACAGTCCATTGTCATATATTTAGGCCCAGCACCCAGGCAGAGGAGAGAGGTCCCGTAACAGAGGAATCTGGCTTCATGTCAGCAGAGAATCAGTCTGCATGTCATAGCAGAGAATCAGGCTTCACGTCAGCCACCACTGCAACAGTCCATTGGCATATATTTAGGCCCAGCACCCAGGCAGAGGAGAGAGGTCCCGTAACAGAGAATCTGGCTTCATGTCAGCAGAGAATCAGTCTGCATGTCATAGCAGAGAATCAGGCTTCACGTCAGCCACCACTGCAACAGTCCATTGGCATATATTTAGGCCCAGCACCCAGGCAGAGGAGAGAGGTCCCGTAACAGAGAATCTGGCTTCATGTCAGCAGAGAATCAGTCTGCATGTCATAGCAGAGAATCAGGCTTCACGTCAGCCACCACTGCAACAGTCCATTGTCATATATTTAGGCCCAGCACCCAGGCAGAGGAGAGAGGTCCCGTAACAGAGAATCTGTCTTCATGTCAGCAGAGAATCAGTCTGCATGTCATAGCAGAGAATCAGGCTTCACGTCAGCCACCACTGCAACAGTCCATTGGCATATATTTAGGCCCAGCACCCAGGCAGAGGAGAGAGGTCCCGTAACAGAGAATCTGGCTTCATGTCAGCAGAGAATCAGTCTGCATGTCATAGCAGAGAATCAGGCTTCACGTCAGCCACCACTGCAACAGTCCATTGGCATATATTTAGGCCCAGCACCCAGGCAGAGGAGAGAGGTCCCGTAACAGAGAATCTGGCTTCATGTCAGCAGAGAATCAGTCTGCATGTCATAGCAGAGAATCAGGCTTCACGTCAGCCACCACTGCAACAGTCCATTGGCATATATTTAGGCCCAGCACCCAGGCAGAGGAGAGAGGTCCCGTAACAGAGAATCTGGCTTCATGTCAGCAGAGAATCAGTCTGCATGTCATAGCAGAGAATCAGGCTTCACGTCAGCCACCACTGCAACAGTCCATTGTCATATATTTAGGCCCAGCACCCAGGCAGAGGAGAGAGGTCCCGTAACAGAGAATCTGTCTTCATGTCAGCAGAGAATCAGTCTGCATGTCATAGCAGAGAATCAGGCTTCACGTCAGCCACCACTGCAACAGTCCATTGGCATATATTTAGGCCCAGCACCCAGGCAGAGGAGAGAGGTCCCGTAACAGAGAATCTGGCTTCATGTCAGCAGAGAATCAGTCTGCATGTCATAGCAGAGAATCAGGCTTCACGTCAGCCACCACTGCAACAGTCCATTGGCATATATTTAGGCCCAGCACCCAGGCAGAGGAGAGAGGTCCCGTAACAGAGAATCTGGCTTCATGTCAGCAGAGAATCAGTCTGCATGTCATAGCAGAGAATCAGGCTTCACGTCAGCCACCACTGCAACAGTCCATTGTCATATATTTAGGCCCAGCACCCAGGCAGAGGAGAGAGGTCCCGTAACAGAGAATCTGGCTTCATGTCAGCAGAGAATCAGTCTGCATGTCATAGCAGAGAATCAGGCTTCACGTCAGCCACCACTGCAACAGTCCATTGTCATATATTTAGGCCCAGCACCCAGGCAGAGGAGAGAGGTCCCGTAACAGAGAATCTGGCTTCATGTCAGCAGAGAATCAGTCTGCATGTCATAGCAGAGAATCAGGCTTCACGTCAGCCACCACTGCAACAGTCCATTGGCATATATTTAGGCCCAGCACCCAGGCAGAGGAGAGAGGTCCCGTAACAGAGAATCTGGCTTCATGTCAGCAGAGAATTAGTCTGCATGTCATAGCAGAGAATCAGGCTTCACGTCAGCCACCACTGCAACAGTCCATTGTCATATATTTAGGCCCAGCACCCAGGCAGAGGAGAGAGGTCCCGTAACAGAGGAATCTGGCTTCATGTCAGCAGAGAATCAGTCTGCATGTCATAGCAGAGAATCAGGCTTCACGTCAGCCACCACTGCAACAGTCCATTGTCATATATTTAGGCCCAGCACCCAGGCAGAGGAGAGAGGTCCCGTAACAGAGAATCTGGCTTCATGTCAGCAGAGAATTAGTCTGCATGTCATAGCAGAGAATCAGGCTTCACGTCAGCCACCACTGCAACAGTCCATTGGCATATATTTAGGCCCAGCACCCAGGCAGAGGAGAGAGGTCCCGTAACAGAGGATCTGGCTTCATGTCAGCAGAGAATCAGTCTGCATGTCATAGCAGAGAATCAGGCTTCACGTCAGCCACCACTGCAACAGTCCATTGGCATATATTTAGGCCCAGCACCCAGGCAGAGGAGAGAGGTCCCGTAACAGAGATCTGGCTTCATGTCAGCAGAGAATCAGTCTGCATGTCATAGCAGAGAATCAGGCTTCACGTCAGCCACCACTGCAACAGTCCATTGTCATATATTTAGGCCCAGCACCCAGGCAGAGGAGAGAGGTCCCGTAACAGAGGAATCTGGCTTCATGTCAGCAGAGAATCAGTCTGCATGTCATAGCAGAGAATCAGGCTTCACGTCAGCCACCACTGCAACAGTCCATTGTCATATATTTAGGCCCAGCACCCAGGCAGAGGAGAGAGGTCCCGTAACAGAGAATCTGGCTTCATGTCAGCAGAGAATCAGTCTGCATGTCATAGCAGAGAATCAGGCTTCACGTCAGCCACCCACCTGCAACAGTCCATTTTCCTAAATTTAGGCCCAGCACCAGGCAGAGGAGAGAGGTCCCCGTAACAGACAATCTGGCTTCATGTCAGCAGAGAATTAGTCTGCATGTCATAAGCAGCAGAATCAGGCTTCCCCGTCACGCCACCACTGCAACAGTCCATTGGCATTATTAGGCCCAGCACCCAAGGCAGAGGAGAGAGGGTCCCGTGTAAAAAGGACAATCTGCTTCATGTCAGCAGATGAATTAGTTTGCATGTCATAGCAGAGATAGAGGCTTCACGGTCGGCAACCACTGCAACATTCCATTGGATAGATTTAGGCCCAGCCAACAGGCAGAGGAGAGAGGACCGTAACAGACAATATGGCTTCACGTCAGGGCTAGAGAACGAGAATTAGTCGCATGTCATTAGCAGAGGAATGAGGCTTTCACGTCGCACCACTCCTTGAAATTCAGTCCATTGGCATATATTTAGGCCCAGCACCCAGGCAGAGGAGATGAGGTGCGAGGAGGTCCCGTAACAGCAAATGGCTTCAGTCAGCAGATAATCAGTCTTCATATCATTAGCAGAGATCAGGCTTCACGTCAGCCACCACTGC